>NC_133752.1:11713437-12320000 GCF_036562045.2 Rhinolophus sinicus | reverse complement strand
TATTGTTCTGCCTTAACACACACAACAAAACAACCACAAAGTGCAACAACAAAAACGTGTATTTATAACCAAAACAAATATAAACTTGTGCTACCTGCCTAAGCAAAGGCTTTTTCCTGGAAATATAGGCAAAGTGAAGAGATAAAATTCTATATTACCCTGACAACATGATGGAGAGTCAGAGGTTATAGGGAACATCATAGGAAATTGAAAAAAATGCCGCCAGCTATTTTCACCATTTCCACAGAAAGCGAGAGAACCCAGGGGTCTCCAAGATAATACACTAAACTTAATTACTGCTTACATTATGGCACTACTTAATAAAGAATTATAGGAAAACACACAAAGGAAGAGCATAAATAGCAGTGTAAGTCAAGGATTAATTCTTCCTATGATTCTTAAACTAGAATGAGAAATTATAACAAGCCATGCATTTGTACTGTAAATATAAAGTGAATTGAATAGAATTTCCATGAAAATTACCTGATTGGGTTTGACATTGATGAAACTTCAGAATCACATCAACTCTTTGAGATGTGATGCTATGAATTGCTAAACTACTCTCTGTTTTTAGAAAATGAGATAAAAAGAAAATCCATATTGATTCCCCCAATTGTGATGTTATCTCTGGACAATTAACAAAAATGTGAAAACATATCTCGACTAGAATTTTTAAGCTCCATTTGCAATGCTCAGTATGGATGCCATATCTCAAATAATTCATGAATGCAATACCGTATCTATTTGAAAGGATCTGAAGATAAGCATAGACTTTTGAAGACAGAAAGGAGATTAGAAGCTAGAAACAAAAAGATAGTCTATAGTGATAGTGGGAGTGGAATAGAAATCATAATGTTTGTGGGGATTTTGGGTTGATAATACGTAGAGTATTACAGATACTTAACAACTGGTATAGCACCAAACTGGATGCCGTGCTTCTTTTGGGAGTCAAAGTCTTGCAGACTGGTTCCTTTTCTAGAACATAGTATGAAGATCCAATGAAGGGAATGGGATGACTGGGGTGGCTAAAGTTGTAGGGATAGTTTAATATTTTAACAACTGGTACTGTACACTGACTCATTGCCAACCTTGGAAATACTTTCTTCAGGGTCATAATAAAGCAAGTGAAAGTTGAGGACACAGCCTGATGCACGTATGGAAGTTGAATTTAAATCTTTACACAGTTCTCAAATCTAAGAGGATGTTCCTTCTTCCCTCACTAGAATCCAAAATCTCCACTTACCAGCCTAAGATTCTGGCCTGGTAATAAGCCCTATCTCTGAGCCACTAACGGCAACCATCCTGAGGAGAAATCAGAACACCCAGCAAAGCCACACATGTGTGTAAAACCTCAAATCATTCATGTAGTATGAAAGCCTCAAGCCTGGAAACTAATCTAAAGCTTGCCTGAAAATAGAAATCTCTGTAGGAACTTTGCAGAGACAAATATAGAAGCACTTCTTAAGGATGTCTCCAGAAGCTAGAAAAAAGTGGAATCCTTATGAGAGAAAACCTCCACTGAATGCAGTAATGGACGAAATAACAAACTATGCACCTAAGATTACAACCAGAGATTGTCACCTGATTTTTTTATTTTTTTTTTAGTAAATTAAAGTTTACTGGGATGACAATTGTTAGTAAACTTACATAGATTTCAGGTGTACAATTCTGTATTACATCCTCTAAAAATCCCATTGTGTGTTCACCATCCAGAGTCAGTTCTCTTTCCATCACCATATACTTGATCCCCCTTACCCTCATCTCCCACCCCCCTCCCTCCTTACCCTCTGGTAACCACTAAACTGTTGTCTGTAGCTATGAGTTTTTGTTTCTTCATTTGTTTGTCTTGTTCTTTTATTGTTTTCAGTTATATATACCATATATCAGTGAAATCATATGGTTCTCTACTTTTTCTGTCTGCCTTGTATAGGTACTAAAGTTATGGACCTTGGGTTTAAAGAGCATTTTATGAATTTGACTCCAAAGGCAAGGGAAGTAAAAGCTAAAATAAATGAATTGGACTATATCAAACTAAAAAGCTTTTGCACATCAAAAGGAACCATCAACAAAATAAAGAGGCAACAAACTGAACGGGTGAATATTTTTGCAAACAACACCCCTGATAAGGTGCTAATATCTAAAATATACAAGGAACTCATACAACTCAACAACAAAAAAACAAACAATCTGATTTAAAAATGGGCAGAGGATCTGAAGAGACATTTTTCCAAAGAGGGCATGCAAATGGCCAATAGATATATGGAAAAATGCTCAACACCACTAATCATCAGAGAAATGCAAATCAAAACCACAATGAGCTATCACCTCACCCCAGTCAGAATGGCTATCATCAACAAGACAAATGGTAACAAGTGTTGGAGAGGCTGTGGAGAAAAAGGAACCCTCATACACTGTTGGTGGGAATGCAGACTGGTGCAGCAGTTATGGAAGGCAGTGTGGAGGTTCCTCAAAATACTAAGAGTAGAATTACCATATAACCCAGCAATCCGTCTCCTGGGTATCTACCCAAAGAATCTGAAAACATTCATCCATAAAGATATATGTGCTCCAATGTTCATTGTAGTTTTATTTATGGTATCCAAGACATGGAAACAACCAAAATGTCCTTCAATGGATAAATGGATAAAGAAGTTGTGGTATATATACACAGTGGAATACTATTTAGCGGTAAGAAAAGATGACATAGTACCATTTGTGACAAAATGGATGCATCTTGAGGTTATAATGCTGAGCGAAATATGTCATCTGATTCTAAATGGGAGAATTTATGTTTGCAGAACTATATAGCTAAATTGACACTTTGAAAGGAATTTTAAAATAAGTACATTAGAATTATAAAAGAAGATAGAGCACTAATTTATATGCCAAAGTAACGACAATATGTCATTTTTATCAGAAAGAAATTGATAGATTTTTAAATAAAGAACCAAATAAAGATTCTAAGAAAAAAACCCATATAATCACTGATACATATATAATATATATTTTTATATAATACATATTATATATATATATATATAAAGAGACAATCACATGATAATTTTTATAAATGCTGACGTGAAATTGAATATTTATTCTAGATTAAACATGTAATAATATAATAGTGAATGTATTCTATTTGCATAGAGAATATACTCAATAATGTTGCAACAGCTATGTATAGTGCCAGGTGGCTACTAGATTAATTGGGGGGAATCATGGCATGAATTATGTAAATATGTAACCACTATGTTGTACACCTGAAACTAATATAAAATAATATGAATGTCACCTGTAACCGAATATATATCTATATATCTACATATATCTATATAGACAGATAGATAGATAGATAGATAGATAGATAGATAGATAGATAGATATAATCCACACACATGCATGCATAATTCAGCTAAAAAGCAGATGTCATACTAAATGATGAAACACTGGACACAATCTCTTCAAAGTCCAGGAAAATAAAATACATAACTGTAATGCCCACTACAACCAGCATTAATTCTTTTCTATTCTATTATGTACAGTTTTAACCTATCAATATTTCTGAAATTGAGGTGTACCTTGAAACAAATGATGTCTCCACAATGTGGCATAGTTTAAATGACACAACTTTTTCGATTTTAGTAGTAGGCAAATCCATGATGTATTTAAAACTCAGTTTCCTACTTGTAGAAATCGTGTGTTTTGAAATGCTGATGCATTATTTACCATATCACCAGCCAGTGCAATTAGACAAGACAAATGAATCAAAAATAACATTTGGAATGGACGAGGTATAATGATTGCTACAGAGATAATATAATTTATTCCTGGACAACTTAAGAAAATAAACAACAGGGTAGCCATTCAGAACTAAAACAAAAAGTGAGAGCTTTCTCTCATTCTGTGTATCAATTATAGTCTGAGAAGGATTAAAGATATAAGTATAAGATATGAATAAAAATTGAAAAATATGTTATTTGGTAGAGTTTAGATACAAAGCGTAGAAGTCTTAGGGGCTGGTATAAAAAAGAATATCTAACTATTTGAGTTTCTTAACAATGGAAGAAGTCTCTTAAGATTGCTGTGAACAAATCATTATTTGAAATGTTGAGTAAGAGACTGAACTATTAATAATACCACTCAGTAATTCTAGGGAGGGCATTCTTGCCCTAGGTGAGGTCCATTACAGTTCTCTTGATACGTAACACGACATTACTCATGTTCATGGATCCCTAAGAGGCTGGTTGAATGAGAAGATTCCAGGTTAAAATGGTTGAGCATATGTGTTTACATCTCTCTCTCCCATATCTATCTGAATTTGCATTAAATAATAACACAGAGAATGTATTTGGGAGAAATGGGAATAAGGGACATTTGTTGGAGGGAGGGGTTCTCTCAGCAGTTTCTTACTTCATTCAGTCAGACATAGCAGGACAATGAGGCTTTCTAGGAGGCCTGAAGTCAGCAGTCTTTCTGAAACCCTATTTCTCTCACCAACAAAGTCTCCAACCCATCTTTAATTTGTATGCGGTATGCAGTAAGGAGTTTTCCTTTTTTCTACTAATGTACAGCACAATATTCTGAAAGCATTTATTCAAGAAAGCACTATTTTCCATTGAATTGAAATGCCAGTGGTGGTGGCCTTTATCAAATTCCTACATATGTTTCAATCTATTCTTAGACTCTGTTCTGTTCCACTGATCTGTTTGCCCCTTTTGTATTAATGTGTTTTGGTCACAATTGCTTTTGAGTAAGTTCTCTTATTCAGTGTATGCCCCCTCACACTTTTTTCTTTCAGACTCTATTGGCTAGTCTCAGATATGGAGTATTCTAATAAGTTTAAAATTAGTTCACTTAACAGGTAAAAAGAGATTCTTATTGAATTGTAACATGTAATTTTGATGTAGAATTATTGCTTTTATTTTTTCTTCTTGTTTTATTGATTTGTTAGTTTATGTTGTATCATTTAATTTATAATTCATTGTATTGTATATTGTTTTTTATTCCATATGTATCTACTACTGATATAATAATAGTAAACACCATTTAAACATAAGAGTCAGACATACCACGGTTGAAACTCTGCCTTTTCCATGTCCTCCATGGAGTCATTGGTAAGCTGGTTTCCCTCTCTGTCTCAATGTAGTAGTCAGCTTTTCAGAAAACATCTTCTTCATGCTCGTCAGATTTTATAAAGTCATATTGTTACATTCCTCATAGAATAGTAGCATTAATGAGACATGGGAGAGTTTTTTTAGTTGAGTAAAATGAAATTTTTCAAAGAACATTCCTTTCACCGCCTGTTGAGATAATCTAAAACCCCTGCTGGATCTCATCCAGATGCTCAGAGAGTAAGTGGAGTGCATCATTTTTGCTTTTGTGGAATGCTATTCATGGAATTGCACCTTGGCATTTGGCTTTTTGTTTACATTGGAGAGACATTATAATAAACAGCACTAGGCAATCCGTTGCTGTATTTATCGTAATGATATTGTTCAATGTCTTGTTCAAACTTTCCTCTAGGATCTCAACACCAGCACCAGTTCAGCTCCTCTTGAATTATTGGTCGAGTTGTTGTGTTAGGGATTTAGTTGAATTTTGTAATTGAGTTTCTCTTTACATTGGCTAGTAGAAAGCTCAAAGACAATATTTTGCCCTTGGATAGTAAGTTTTATACATAAACCGAATTTTATTTGCCTACATCATTTTTCTTTTGCCTGAATTTTCTTACTCCCTTTCTATCTCCTCTGGCTGTATTTAACTTCTGTTTTTAAGCCTCCTAAAATTGCTTTTCAAACAAAGAAAGGGCATAAGTAAATACATAGGTATGAAATAAGTAAAACCGCTTTTCTTTGCCTCGGTTTCTCCAATTGAGGCATCTTTCCCCTCTTGCATGCCTCTGCTTACTGAGGCTTTTCTTGGTCATCCTTTAAAAGATCACACTCACCTTGCCGGTACACTCCATCCATCTTTCCCACTTTATTTTTCTCTGTAAGGCTCACCACCTTCTGATTTGCTAAATGCATTCTGTTGCTGTTTATTTTCTATATCCTTCCACTAGAATACAGTCCCACATTCAATTCTTTATCCCCAGAGTGACTGGCACCAAGTAGGTGCTTGAGTAAAATTTCATGACTATCTGCTACAAAGTAGTTCCAAAAAACAGTAATAGTATGACTTACGTTGGAAGGACCAGTACAGTGCCCAGTATATTCATCTCTTTCTCCCTTCTTTACTTTTCGAGAAGGCATGGCAGCAAGGCTCGGGCTGTTACCTACTTTGATAGGATGCTGGGTTTTGGGGCTCACTCAGAATCTCTTCTATTCCAACCCCAAATGCCAGTCTTGGAGGACCATACCTATTAAAGATTCAAAGATATAGTGCTTTAGACTAATAATGAAATACAGTCATTTGTCATTAGCCTTACGATGGCAGGGAACATGTTCCTTTTGTTCACTATTGTACACTTATTTCATAGCAGGGAGTAGTCCAAAACTGGAGAATGCCTCTTTCTTGAATAATGAACTAATCATGATCATTAAAAAAAAAAAAAAAAAAAAATTACAACTTTCTTAATAGGTTATATTCTTACCATTCTGATGAACATTTTAATTAACGCGTATTTGGATTCCTCAGATAATAATGTGCGTTGGATACTGTTGTTACCCCTCCCATCCCAGACGGCTGTCCCCATTTTGCAACTGAGAAAACAGACTGAGAGAAATGAGATAATAAGTTTTATAAACTCACATGAGTAGTAAGGCTAGAGCTGGGACTAGTCTCTCTTTTTTCCTTTTTCTTTTCTTTCTTTCTTTCTTTCTTTCTTTCTTTCTTTCTTTCTTTCTTTCTTTCTTTCTTTCTTTCTTTCTTTCTTTCTTTTTTTTCATGCACATTTTGTTTCTTGTGTGTATAATCCTAACTGGCTACATCCTTCAGTAAAAGTGTCGACAGCCTTATTTGTACATATTAAAAACAGGTTTCAGTACTGCAAGGTTGCCTTTTCCAAGAAAAAAAAAAAAAGGTGGATTTTTGATGCTCTTAGATTGTCTGATAAGCCATGTATAATGCCTTAGCAAATCTTTTCTGAAAGCTCTTTGGGCAAAGTGCTGTTAACACGGAGCTCTGACAGTTTAATGCTATTACCCTACAAAATATATGTTCTTTCCCCAAATAAACATGTTTTATAACAGTAATACAGATGTCATCAAGGGGCAAGGTTATCGGGAGATAATGAGGCCCCAGAGACATTACAGGCTCCTGGATCATGAGAGCAGTATTGCGACACTGCCTTATTAAATAATTGTAAGAAAGTCAATGTCAACTATAAATACACACGTTTCCCTGTAATTACTTGAACAAGTACAAACCCAAGGTACATGCTGATGTGCGGAGAGGATAAGGCCTCCCTCTCCATTACTCTAAAATGTCTAAATATAACCTAGAAAACCAACTTTCAAACTGAATTTTAAATAAGAATGTGAAAGGAACTCTTCTTCCTTCCTTTGCTAACATTTTTAGGATAGCTGTTTTAATGACATTTTTAAACCTGGCAAATTAGCAGCTGGGTTCCAAGAAATAACCTACCCATCCCACTTCACATGCCATTAAAAAAAAAAATCCAATAATAAAAACCTAACTACCTGTAACTCTCCAAATATAAATCTCTGCACATAATATTTTCTTGCCCGGAAAGATCCTCCCCTCTCTCTCTCTGCTGAACTTGCTAACCTGAATTTGACATCAACCTGATAAACTGCTACATTGTCTTCAATAATAGCTTTATTATAAGGTTTGTGAAATCTGCAGATACCACTAACTACCCCATGTCCTGAACATCAGAATATTTAAACGTTTCTTCTTTGGTGATTAATTTTATTAACAGTTATCTGACTACATTATACTATATATTTACAGATATTTGACTGTATTAGACTAAGAACAAGAAGCGTAAATCACCAGTATCACCCACAAGGCTTAGCACAATGCATTTGTTCAATAAATAGAAATGAATGAAGAAATGAATCAGGTGAGGCTGTCCAATGCCAGTAAATAGGATCGACCATCTTGTACAAGGGAAATTATTTTTCCTAAAGTACATGTCCATTGTTCACTGCTTCCGTCCTTAATCCAAGAGTGGAGTTATTAACTCTGTCTCCCAAAGAGGACTCTATATTCCAATGAAAGGTTTGGGACAATGAGATTCACATTCCTAGGCGAACAGCTGCCATTCACATGTACACTCCCTCAGGGACCTGGTTTGTCTTATTTTGTGTTGCAACCTCAGTGCCTAGAACAGCACATGGGTACAAATCAGTCAGTACCTGACTAGAAACCTCTGAGGATCCTTCTCCACTAGTTTCTCTTAAAGTTTATATAACTTTCCCAGGGCATCACAGATAATTAGTGGCAAAGGTGAAACTCAAAATAAGATCTTTTGTGACCAAGTACGTGCATTCTCCATGAGATTGTTTCCAGTTCCCAGTCAATCCCAGTTAATACAACCATATCAAAATTGTTGCTTATCTTTGTACTTGACCTTTTCCAGAATCTCGAGAGAAATATCTAGGCAGTATCTTCTTCTGTTAGGGCCTAGATACATTTTATTATTTCAAGTTTCTGAAATCCAACTCTAATCAAGAACCTGGTTCTTTCTTTTTCTCCCTCAGTAGCTTTATTGAAGTGTAATTGACAAATAAAAATAATAAAATTATATATATATATATAAATTACATATATTATATATACATATTATATATACATATATATGTATATGTATATATATATATATATATATATATATATATACACACACACACACACACATACTCTATACACTTTAGGGTGTACAGTGTGATAATATACATATACATTGTAAAATGATTCCCACATCAAGTTAATTAATGTATCCATCACGTAGTTACCTTTTTTTGGTATGGTGTTTTTTTTGTTTCTTTCTTTCTTTGTTTTTTGCTACTGACAATACAACAGTAATCTAACAGAAGGAATTGAATATGAAGTCTTTGTAGGCTCATGGAATCTCTGAATTCAGGCAAAAGAGATTAACTACAGAGGACTGTCTTTAGCTCATTGTTTCTATGACTATGTACTTTTTAGACTCTACACTATTTATATGTCTGTATTTCAGAACTGGATTGATTCAACTCTTCACTATATTTCTTTGCAATGCCAGATCCAATTAACAGGGATTTCTTGACATATATACTTTCAGGAACTTTCCTTCAAAATTTTAACAGAAATTTAAACAGAACAGTAAAAAAAAATAATAATAATCTTGTCTTGCTTTTGAAGCTTGCTTGCTGGCAGTCAGTCTCTATTATTTTTTAATTGAAATATTCAGAGCTTTTTCAGCCACTTAAGAGAGAAGATATATCTTCCAAAGTTAGATTTTTCCCATGAGTATTTGTAGTAGTCCAGATAAGATACGGTATGCTATAGGGATACATAAGCCCATGAATCTTGATATTTTAGCAGCAGCAAAAAGTATATTCTTTATTTATGTTCCATATCTAAAATGGGCCATTTGTTCAGGTGGGAGCTGGGGTAGATAGTGGAATCTGTCATATATAATCACTCAGAGACTAAAGTTTATAGAACTTGTACAATACAATGTCGTAGCTGTACCATCTGGGACATGAGGACTCGGAGATGGCTATAAAATGGGAAGACACAGCATGGGACTGGTGTACCACTTCTTACATGCCTCAGCCTTAAAGTGACACTTGTTGATTCTGCTCCCAATTTTTTGGCTCTCTGGCTAGAATTGATCACATGGTCCCAAAGTAACTGGAAGGAAGGTCAGGATATGTGAGGGAGCAAAGAGATGTTATTGATATATAACCTTTGCTATATCAACCAATGAAGCTTATTTTGAAGTAAATTAACTGAATCTAACCATCCATCCGAAGGACACATTTTCAAGACACATGTAGATTTGGCAGTAAATCAGCTCTCAGTTCTTCAACAAACAAAAGTTTTAGGGTAAATGATGTTACGCGCGGTTTATACTGGTTGTTGGATGACAAGGACAAACAAATGAAAAAATAAACAACCCCCCCACCATATCATGAATGTCATATGATATTCTTAATAACAGTGTCTTAAAAACAGTACTTTGTGTGTTTAGCACATTTTATTTTTCTAGATGAAATATGGAAACATTCCCTTAGGCTCTCTCTTCCTCTTTTTCTTCCCTTCCATAAACAGAATCTTAGCTGATGGATGCAATGGAAATTAATGATTCCCATCGACATCATTTAATGAACAAAAGGGCTTATACTGAATAAAGACAAGAGTTTAGAGTGTTCATAAATTTCATCATGTTGTAGCAAGAAAGAGTGCATATTCATGTATGGATGAATGAATGGCCATGATGACTCATAGTAGGTGCCATTCACCCTAACCCCTCCATCAGACAGTGATAGCTTTATGAGGTAGGTATTTTTATTTCTTTTGTTTATTTAATCATGCAAAACTAAGTATTATATACCTTTGCTATGCCAGATTTTATTCTAACTCTGCAATTACAACAGTATATAAAACAGATAAAATCCTTGCTGAAACTAGTGTTAAAGAAGCCCCTTTAACATTGCAAGAAATGTTAAAGGGATTTCTTGAATAGAAAGAAAATGAAGAGGAAGAGGAAGAAAAACAAGAAGAAGAAGAAGAAGAAGAAGAAGAAGAAGAAGAAGAAGAAGAAGAAGAAGAAGACTGACAAAAATGTGAATAATAAAATGGCATAACTATATACCTATCAATAATCACTTTAAATGTAAATAGATTGAATTCTCCTATCAAAGCACATAGGGTGGCTGAAGGGATAAGAAAAGAAGACCCTTACATATCCTGTCTTCAAAAGACTCATTTCAGATCGAAAGACACACACAGACTAAAAGTAAAGAGATGGGAAAAGATATTTCATGAAAATGGAAACTAACAAAAAAGGCTGGAATAACAATATTTACACCAGACAAATAGACTTTAAAACAAAGGCTATAACAAGAGACCAAGAAGTATATTTTATATGCAATAGCCAAGATACAGAAGCAACCTAAGTGTCCATTGATAGACAATTGGATGAAGATGTGGTACATATATACAATAGAATATCTCTTGGCCATAAAAAAGAATGAAATCTTACCATTTGCAACAACATGGATGGAATAAGGGTGTTATCATAAGTGAAATAAGTCAGACAGAGAAAGACAAATACCATATTATTTAACTTATCTGTGGAATCCAAAGAACAAAATACAAGAACCAAAACAGAAACAAACTCATAGATACAGAACAAACTGATGGTTGCCAGATGAGAGGGGCTTTGGAAGGCTGGGTGAAAAAAAATTGAAGAGATTAGGAAATGCAGATTGGCAGTTACAAAAGAGTCATAGGGATGTAAAGTACAGCACAGGGAACATAGTCAGTAATATTGTAATAACTGGGTATGGTGCCAGGTGGGTAGTAGACTTATCTAGGGGATCACTTTGAAAGTTATATAAAAGTCTAACCACTATGCTGTACACCTGAAACTAATATAATGTTGAATGTCAACTGTGATTGAGAAATAAAAAAAATAAGTTAAAAAAATATCCTTGTTGATATGGAGCATAAATTCTAATATGGAGGACAGAGAATAGACAGTAGAAATCCAAGCGACATACTGAGAAGAAAATAAAACAAATAAAACGTGGCAATGGGACAGAGAGTGACTAGTAAACAATGTTCAAAGATATGCGGTTATTCAACATGATGGGGCAAAATGAAGGTGACTCATTTGGCATTTGAGATTTACTTAGTGCTTCTGGTTGAGGGGGCAAGAAATGAGACTGACTCGTTCAGTAAAATGTGAAGAAACGGTGTCAGCAAACATAGGAAGCTCTTTCAAGGAAGTTGAGGATGAAGAAATAAGTCAGGTGCTTGTGGAGGAGGCAATGGTGAAGGCAGTACTTTGTTATATGTCTTTCTTTACAATGAAGAGGTGAATCTTTGTTGATTTCCCATGGCACTGCTACGTTTTTCTTAGACTTCTTGTAAAACTGTCTTAGCTCTAATAGAAAGATAGCTCATATTTACTGAGCACTTACTATGAGTCCGACAACGGCACACTAACTGTCACAACAATCTAGTGAATCGTTACTGTTCTTTTTTACTTAATGGCTAACAGGCCCCTCAGGCGGCCCCTGGGATCCCTGCCTCATGTAGTCCATGCCCTGGTGTGACCAATCTGCTCCGGAGCGTGGGTGGAACCCAGGTGATATGGCAGAAGGAATGGCATGTACTAGTTACTTTTTTTTTTTTTTTAATTTATTGGGGTGACAATTGTTAGTAAAATTACATAGATTTCAGGTGTACAATTCTGTATCACATCATCTATAAATCCCATTGTGTGTTCATCACCCAGAGTCAGTTCTCCTCTCCGTGATACATTGATGAGATCGTAGCACCTGTGAGTGGAGTCTCCCTCTCTCTCTGGCTTAAACTCCACAAGCAACTGCAGGGGGCTTCTAGGAGATGAGAGTGGCCTCTGGCCAACCGTCAGCAAAAAAACGAAATCTTTAGTCCTACAGCTGCAAAGAAGGGCATTTTGTTAACACCTGCAGTGAGCACAGAGAAGAGCCTTCCCTCTTCATGCCTCCAATGAGCCTGTGGACCAGGCCACCTTGATTACATGGTGAGACGGTAAATAGAGGATCCAGCAATGCCTGGCGTTCTGACCTGTGGGAACTGTAAGATGATAAATGTGTGTTGTTTTACGCTCTGAAGCTTGTGACAATTTGTCATATAGCCGTAGAAATCTAAAACAACTGATGGGGACATTCAGGAAAATAATTTTTGACCAGAGATCAAATAACTAGTGGTGGAACCAGGAATTGAACTTGAGAGAGTTTAGTTGCAAAGTCCTCATTCTTAACCATTGTGTTCTGCTCTCTGTGTATTAGATGATAAGCTTCCTAAGGAAGGTCACTCTTATTTATGGGAAACAGTATAGTATAAAGACCATGGTTTTGGAGTAAAAAGAAAATTGTTGAGTTCTTGGCTTTGGTAATTACTATAATTTGGAGCCTAGACAAATAATTAGGTTTTGTTTTCTCATCTGCAAAGGAAAGATAGTAATATTAACTTTAGACTTTATTTTGAAGATTAAAATATGTGTTATATATAAAAGCCTGAAACCATATAGATACCGAATAAACATTTTTTTCTTCCATCTATTTTATTCCTTTACCATGTAATACTCCTTATACGAGCCTCAGAATGGTAGAATGAGCAATTTCAATCATGTTCTAGAATCTATGTTGTTTGTCCTAAGGAAGCCAACACCTCTTTGAATGTGAATGGCTTTTAATTATATCTATCTTCACATATCTGTCTTAAAGTTAGAATTATGTGCTAAAAGACTGTGTACTTATGGCAGTTTTATAACTAAGTAGGAAATTGTTCTTGTGTAGACCTTCCAGAGAGTTGGCAGTAGGCAGTGGTGAAAGAGTTAAAAGAGACTGGTGCTGGCAAATCTCCTTAAATCAAGTGCCTGTAACCAACAATGGAAAACTAGTAAAAGGGGTGGGGGTGAGGGGTGATAGCAGGAGGATGTGAAATAAATAGTCTTTCTCCACAGCACAGATCTCAGTTCTATAGGCAAGAGGGGAATAGCAAAGACACTTATAAAGGATCTTTTATGCAAAGCATTTCAAAGGGCTATGATGGAAATACAATATAAAATACACTCTTAACATATTAGCCAACAGCTAAGCCTAGACAAATAAGAGCATTTTCAATTTGCTCTTAAAAGTCTCGAAGGAGCTGGAAGTTCTTACAGCTGCAGGGGAAAAAAAAGGTGAGTTTGAATGCAGCCTGAAGAAAATATCCTTGTCCTTATTGAATCAAATTGAACAGGGGCCACTACTGTAAAGCAAATCCCTGAAGATGGATGGTATGTAAGCAGCAAGATTCTCTGAAAAGGAATTGAGGTCTTGGTTGTAGAAATCTCTGAAAATCAGGCATGAAGTCTATAAATGAGCCAAGGGTCTGAGAGGAAAGAAAGACTACTTCGTTAAATGCAGACAATAAATACAGCTGGGTCCCATCGAAGACCCTCCCTAATCCCAGTGTCTCTAGAAATAAATGTCAGTGCTGTTGTAACATGTGTACAAACCTATTGTCTGAATATTATAGCTGAAACTCTGACACAGAACTGACTGATTTTCATGTTTCCAGTAAATTCTTAAGCACAGTAAGAGCCTTGTTTGGAGAAGGTGAAAGGCAAAGAGATGTGTAGCTAAAAAAAAGAACAAATAAAAGCCCTCAAAACAAAGGTCTACATCTTGCAGAGTTTTGGTTTATCTCCATCAGCTAGACATTGACTTGACTGACTTTTTGTCACAGGCATATTGAGCTATCACTTTAAACATTCAGAGAGATGAGTATATTGGGACCTTCAAGTTGAAGTACCAAAATGGAACCCTGAAATAATATACTGAGTTGTAAAACAAAGGTGAACCTATTACCGGGTAGCGAGAGTCATTTTAATGAGTAGTATAATGGTGGAATAACATGTGAATGCAACATTTAAGATTTTTCTTTGCTTTGAATTGTTTTGCTATTGGATTTACCTTTGGAATATATTGAGAGTCCAATCACTTCTCACCATTTCCACTGCTACCACACCTATTCATGATGACATCATCTCTCTTGAACTAATGTGGTAGCCTTGTAATTGTCTCGTTGTCTCAAAACTTAGCTCCTGAAAAGTCTATTCTGTTTATGAATACAGACTGATCCTTGTAAATACAATTAGTGTTATGTTATTATTTTCATCAAAGTTCACCAATGGCTTGGCATCGCATGCAAAATAAAATCCAAATCCTTTTCGTGGCTTCCAAAGCTCTTCATGATCAGACCCCAGTGATTTCTCTGGGTCTATCTGCTACTCTTATCCTCCCTGGACCTTAGATCACTAGAAAAAGTAAATGATAGAATTAGGTTGCACCCCTGTGTCTTGCTAAGCCATACTGCCTCTGACCACAACATCCTTTTCTCAATAAGGCCATGCTGAATTCCAGTCATCACTTTTACTTTTCTAAGTATTTCGGGACCATCTGCATGCTTAATAATTCATTCTAAAAACTTGCCTGGGCTCAAGGTTAAATGTGTGCTTTGGAAGTCAAATGCTTATTGTTTCTAGATTTCTGATGTGTATGAACATCTCCATGATTCCTCACAAATCTCCCGTCCTGTCACAACTAATGGTCAATTCTTAGTCCTTATCATTTTACCGTTCAGGAGCATTTATCCTAATGAATCACTTCTTCCTGAAAGTACCTTCTTTACTTGCCTTCTCTTGGTGTTGTGCCTATTCCTTAGTGGTCTCCTTTGCTGACGCTTGCTCGTATTCCTAACCTTTGAATAGTGGTATGTCCCAAGGCTCAGTTCTTGGATACAGTTGCTCCTTTATCCACTCTTAATTTCTAGGTGATCTTGTCCTATCTCATTTCTTAATAGAATATGTTTAGGTGGATGGCTATCAAATTTAGGTCAGCAGCTCTAGCCATTTTCATAGATGCCATACTCATACGTGCAGAAGTTTGCTCAACTTCTCTACTTGGATGTCTGGGTCATCTCAACATGTCTCAGACCTAAAATCTCCAAATGTGTGCCTGACCCAGTAATTTCCCATCTTGATATATAACATCTGCATTTATCTGATTGCTGAGATGCCATACTTTATTAGCATCATCCTTAAAAAATACTAAAGATAGTCATTAGTTCTAATTTTTTGCATTCAATCTAAATAATAGAACAGAGTTATTAAATGACTCTTTCTCATATTCCACATCCAGTCCATAGAGACATGTTTTTAAGGTTATCTCCTACTGATATCTCAAATCTGGCCACTTCTCACCACTTCAACTCATATGATCCTTATCAAAGCCAACAATTTCTCTCATCCTGACTATTGAAAATACTGCCTAAGTAATCTTTTTGCTTCCACTTTTTCCTTGACTTCCTTCAAAGTCTATTCCCCACAAAACAATCCAAGTGATTCTTTCAAGCATAAATCAAATCACAACCTTCCCCAAAGCTTCCAATTGCTTTATATCAAACATACAATAAAATCCAAAAGTACTTGCTCTAGCTTCTATGAGGTCGGACAGTTAAGTTCGCGAACTCATCCTAGAAAAAGTGCTCCCTACCTCATTGCTGAATATCACTACGGTCACCTTTGAAGTACTCCCCTTGGGAAGCTATGCACTGATGCCAGAGCCTAGTCAACCCTTCAAAGCAATTTTGGAATTCTTTTTCTGGAATGGCCATCAGAGTTGTCACATTACCCTTGATATCCTGAATATCATCAAAATGTGTTCCTTTCAATATTTCCTTTATCTTCAGGTAAAGAAAGAAGTCATTGGAGGCCAGATCAGGTGAGTAGGGAGGGTGTTCCAATACAGTTATTTGTTTACTAGCTAAAAACTCCCTCACAGACAGTGCCCTGTGAGCTGATACAGTGTCGTGATACAACAGCCATGAATTGTTAGTGAAAAGTTCAGGTTGTCTGACTTTTTCACGCAGCCTTTTCAGCACTTCCAAATAGTAAACTTGGTTGACTGTTTGTCCAGCTGGTAGAAATTCATAATGAATAATCCTTCTGATATCTAAAAAGGTTAGCAACATTGTTGCAACAAGTTCGCAAACTTAACTGTCTGACCTCGGACGCCCTACATGTTTTGCCCTTGGCTACCTATTTAAATTCCTCGCCTACCACTCTTCTCTTGGCTCACTACACAACAGCCACACAAGCTCCCTTCCTCCCTGTTTCTTAAACAAACTAACTCTGCTCATAATTTATGACCTTCGATTTTGCTGTGACTTCTCTGGGTCCATCTGCTGATTGCTTATTTTTTTTCCTGATTGCTGATCACATACGTCATTTAACTCTTTACTCAAATGCAGCCTCTTCACAGAGAATTTCCTTGGCATCCCCATCTAAACTGTCAGCCTCCAGCACAATTGACACTTTCCTTGTGTTTTCTTCATGTCACTAGGTCAACCTCATATAATTGATTGATTGATTGATTTCTCCTATTAGCGTATGGGCTCCAAGAAGGTCGTATTGTTCACTGTTGTATTTTCAGTGCATAGAACAGTACATGGAAATATTAGGTGTACAACTGGTATTTTTTATTAAATGAATGATATTTTCCATTTCATTTAATAACTTATAATTTATGTTGAATAAAAATTATAACTAATGACTATATTTACTATTTTTAAGCTAACTACTTATTTCCCTTGTCTACCTATTGTTTTGTTTCTGTTTGTTTTCCATTAATAAGGTATTTTTCTCTATGAGGATATTTTTCCTTAAAACATACTTAGCTTAAATCCCTTGTCAGCATATTCTAAAAAATGAGCTTCACTAAAATGCATTTATAACCCAATAATTTATTTTGCTGTCTGTTTTCCTAACAATAGATATCCTTATGAAATCACCCAAAATATAGAGATTTAAAACAGTGAATATTTATTATTTCACAGTTTCTGTGGGTCCAAAATACAGGTTCTTGTTTGGGGTCTTCCATGAGCTTGTATTCAAGGTAGTAACTAGAATTGTACTCATCTGAAGTCTTGACTGAAACTGTAGGATCCCCTTCCAAAATCGCATACTCATGTTGCTATTAGTAGAAGGTCTTGATTCCTCAACTGATGGATCTCTCCATCCTGATGGAGAGGATCCTCTAAAAGGACAGCTGGCTTCCCCAGATTGAGTGAAGGAAGTGAGCAAGATGGAAGTGATGTGTTTTGTGTGAACTAGCCTAGGAAGTTATGCACTGTCACTTCAACAATATAGCATTGATTATGGAAGCCAGCCCTATTCAGTATATGAGGAGTAAACAAGGGCATATACATATGGCCCAAAAAATATACAGTTTAAGAAAGGAAAACACTGTATTAAAATTGTGATACTCAGTAAACATCGATAACAAAAGATGAATACAAATCCCGTTTGACTTCTGCAATTACAAGAGGTGCTCAAAGTGGTTACAATCAGCGTTATTTTAATACAGTTTTTTTTTTCCTTTCTTAAAATGTGTATACATTTTTTTGACACCCCCAGTATATGAGGAGCCTCCTCAGAGACTGGCTACCACAACTGTCTACTGGTTTTACAAGTCCTGTCATATTGAGTCAAAAGTCCTGCCCCGAAGTGATATTGGAGATTTCAAGTGTGTAGAGGTGTCTACATTTTTCTGACTTTGTACAACTTTAGCTTGCTTCCTATGGCCAACATTCAAGGCGAGTGATTTTTTTAATCCGTATTTCATGATCCCTACTCCAGCCTCTGGTTTCTAGCAGTGAACCTGAATCAGGCTCTCTGCTCATGTGGAACAGTGCTGGTCATCAGTTTCTCCTTGCTTATGGACACGGAGCCCACAAAACGTGTGCTTTAAGCCCACAACATGTTTTGTATTCCGATTCTGCAACATGAAGACTTTGGCTTTGATCCCCAAATAGGTCTTAAAAAATTACCATGTATTTGCTATGGAATGAATATATCAAAGTGCAAAGTTACTGGTATGATTTGCATTTTCCTGATCACCAGCCCAGCAATGACAAACTCTGGGCATGTTCTTAAAATTATATAGTAGAGTTTTGAAATCAACTTATGCATAGCTTCTGAAAGAAAGGGATGGCATTGGGCAACCAGAGTCATTATCAATGTGTTAGAGGTGGTCCCTGGGGACTCACAAAGGTGTGAAAAACAGTTTGTTTACATCACCTGGACTCTATTTAAGTCGTAAAGATTAAGCAGATACCTGGCTTCAGAAAAGGTAAAAGTAAGATGGTAGCTTTCCTGCAATTCTGTCACCAATCACAAGTTGGTATTTAATTTTGGCTTTTTCTTTTTTATGATTTGAGAATACAGAATGGGTACAAATATAGAAAAAAATAAAATCTTAGACTACATGTATTGACAGTAACTTCACAATTTTTTTTGACAGTGGACAATTATTGGAGCTTCGTTCCTTTGTATAATACAGATGACTTAATTTCTTTGGTTTCTCAGATATTGTTTGGCATTTCTTCATTAGTGAATCTCTTCCCACTAATTGCAATTGCACTGACTTGATCTGACACTTGCAATGCATGTGATATCTTATTTACTTATTTATAAATTATCTCACAACAAACTGGAGATCCATGTCCAAACGGTTATAATCACTCAAATAGTCTTAGTAAATAATGAATAAGGTTAGAAACGTCATTGCCCGAGCAGGAAATTATTTTGACCAGTGTGATTGAGAATTTATTGAGAATTGTCCTTCCATGCTGTTACCAGATATGTGTCTACAAGGTCATTTTCTCTGTTCAAAATAATGAAAGAATAGGAAAAATTCAGGTCCACATTGACTGTCAATTACAGTTCTATGAAAGAGTGAATAGACTTTTACATAAAACATTAAAAATGTTTAGTCTGCTGCTGAGAAATACTGTTTATATTCACAAATGAAGTAAGAACATGACACTAGAACATGAGAAGAAGTTGAAATTTCAGAGATGATTGCGGTGTCATCAAGGGAATGAAAATGTATAGATTTCAAGAGAGTCCACCTTCAGACTGAATATGATATGTGAATGACCTTATCCTCTGACTTTGAATGTCAACATAGACCACACTTCCAGTAATGTGGATGATTTTGGAAAGATTTTGATTTTATAATCCTCAAGAAACTGAGGAGTTAGGAAAAGGAATTCAAGGGAAAGAACTATTTCTAAAGCAGATGGAAAGAGAATAACCAATATAATCCAAATAACAGCCAGATAATAATTTTGCTTAGTCAAAGCACAGCTAATATCTCATATTAAAGAAACTCAGATAAGGGGATTGTTTAGAAAGCATCTTGAGATCTATGCAACACATAGAAATGTACATTTGAGCCACGCAATACTAATGTTACAAGTTCTGCACAATCGGTGGATCTCATTCATCATCAGACATCCACCAGTGCATATTTTGCCCAGTGCTATGCAACAAAAGGACCTGCTGCCAACTTTGAATTACAGCCATGGCACAGGAACATATTTTTAAAAGTATGATGCCTCTTTGGGTTGTATATTAGAAAAATAACAATACTTTTTAAAAAAAAATATTTTGCATGTTTTACATTCTAGCCTCACAGAAGTTTTGTAAATACTTAGGACAAGGATAATTATCTCCATCTTATAGAAGTCACACTGGGCTTTTCGAGGTCACATTCATTTGCCCAAAGCCATGTCTCTAGGCTAAACTCAAGTGAGACCTTTCACAGAATCCATCCTTCAAGATACAGCACAAAATGTCCCCTCCTCTGAAAAGAGAACGTTTGATCCTTGTTTCTCACCGCTTGTCAGCACTTTAGGTCTATTTCCAATGCGTTGATCATC
Source organism: Rhinolophus sinicus (assembly GCF_036562045.2). Classification (NCBI taxonomy): domain Eukaryota; kingdom Metazoa; phylum Chordata; class Mammalia; order Chiroptera; family Rhinolophidae; genus Rhinolophus; species Rhinolophus sinicus. The sequence continues at coordinate 12,299,561 of NC_133752.1, read as the reverse complement.
ATGTTATATCTAAATGCATAAAGAACAATACAACTGGAGGCAGATAAATATTAAATAAACAATGAGACAAATTAGAAGACAATGTTTTAAACTGTTCTTTAGATCAGCCAAGGCATTTTTTAAAACACAGCAAAAACTTTTGAAATGAGTAATAAGAGCCAACTATTATAGGAAAACTGATTAGTGATTAAAAGTTCCTGAATGTAAACACAGGGATTAGTTTGGTGCAACCATTTTTAATTTTCTATACCAGTCGGGAATTCTATCCAGGGCACTTTATTTAGCTCATTAACATATCTTAGGGAACAAAATAAATTATTTGTCAGAAAGAATTATCTGGAAAGAAATTAGTGAGCTCAGTGTTGCATATCTTTGTGGATATTGCCACACCAAAATTAATTACAATTATTAATAATGGCTTTCTCTAGGGATGCTTCTTTTGCCACCCAAATAAGTCATTCTGTGTTCAGGCTTAATGCAGTCTGTATTTTCTTTGAATGCTGTTTCATATTTTAAGACGTCTGGAAAACATAGTGACTCTGAATCAAAAATTTTAGAAAAGTAAGAACACATTCGTAATGCTGATATTCAAAATTAGAATCCTATAGCAAAAACTATCTATGTTAGTAGAATCAACAAGAAACAACTGGCCTTCGCAAGAATGAAGTATCTGGCAGTATTTGTCACCTAGAGAATTCTGTTACTAATAATTCCAAGAATATCAATTGATGCTTTTATTCACATGACAAAGAAAATAGCCATATTTGATGTGGGATTATTAAATGACCATCTATCATAGCTGGGCAAAACTGGTTGCATTTATCTGGATGCTGGCTGTAATATTGGACTTCACATAAATGAAACAAGCTATTTTTCTGTGACCTCTTTCTCTTCTTTATCAATAACCCCTTATATTTGAGCAAATTACTTATATGTTATGCTTGATACTTTGAATGGGTTTGTCAGAGACCAGATCTTGCTGACATCCATCATTTTCTCTGGGGCCGAGGGAAGGTAAGAGATTGTGTGAGGTCACATAGCCAGGGCACCGGGAACTCTCCGTGGCACAATTTCACAGCATTTTTTTTAGTCAGGTAATTGGAAGGGCAATGATATTTAGTGTTACATTCCAGACTTTCATCTTCTTTAAAGTTGATTCAGTCTTAAGCAATCAAGGAAGGCTTCAGAAGCGGAAGACTTTTTTGAACATTGAACCACAAAATTTGGAAATTAACATCTATTTGTATAGATTTCACATCGCAGTAATTCCATATGTACGTCTTACACCAGAGATTTCTTTGCCAGTGGTGCTACTAAGAAAATATTTCCTGACATTTTGGAGGCAATGGTAGCTTTCACGTTCACAGTGTGAACTATGTTCCAATTGTAGAAAGCCTCTTATTGGCTGTCGAATGGGGTGTTTTCTGGTCGAATGGTTGTCTCTGAATTTTGGCTAAGGCCTGCTAGTTGAAAACAAAGGGTAATAGAGAGATTGGAGACACATTCCCAAGATACTTCCGCTGGTCCAGATATTATCAGACCCCGTTACTCACTGCCAGGCTTTATACGAGAAGTTTACATATTTGAAATTATAAAGAGAGTTAGAGAGGTAGGGGATTTTTGATGTGGGCGAGGTCACAATGCTTCCCTTTCACATACGGTCAGGTAGGCAGAGAAAATAGCATTCTAGCTTACCTGTAGGCAGGGGTAGGGGATTCTGAGGGATGTGTTCCTGATGATTTGGTGGGTACAGGTGGGATGTTTATAGACTTATGAAAATTAGGACCCTAATTCTGCTGAGGGGTCAGGGGAAATATGAGAAAAAAGTTCTCGGGATAACTTGACACATGCTTCCTGCAGTTTAGGGACAGCTGTGACTACAGAGATTAGTGTCTTGCTTCTCAACTGTAGAATTTTGAAGACATGTACTTGCCAGAGGTATCCTGCAATGGCCAGAAAACAGAATCTGAGGGGAGGAGAGGGGTTTTACAAGAGACACCAACTGTGCAGTGGCTTTGAAAACTCATGATAGAGCCTGGATTTAGAACCTGTCTCTATTGGAAGCATAATGGCTAAGGAAAAAATGGCAAGGACACCTGGATATGAAATATGTGTTCTTTTTCTTTTAAGATAATCCACTCCACTGACCCTGTCTCTGGAGGTACTTGAAAATAGAAAATTAGTGATAGACTCCACCACATGCCCTCTTCAGGAGGATTTTACCAGTAAGAAAGATTATACCTCAGTTGTAGCAACTGGAGAATAATTAAGTATGTGTAAAATTGATGCATTGATATGAGGCTGAAATCAAGGCCAAAATTTTAAATCCTGGAAGTGAATTCTAAGTATGAAAATTGGTTGTTTTATGATAGCCAAAATGATGTGAGCCAAGATATCAGCCTAGTGACAATGTGGGGATATCAGAGGCAGAATGGACAGGGTAGCTAAGCAGCATGACGGGAAAAAAAAATAGTCATTTCCTGTTTGTACTTGCATCAACTTACCTTGGATTCATTGCAAGGTCTATTTCAGTCCCTACAACAACCCTCTTTAATAGATCAACCCTTCCATTTCAGAGGCTTCTGGGAGCCACTTAGAAACTTGGATTAGAAGCAGACATGTCTAGATCTAGTACTTCAGTTCTGGTATCTAGAATTTCGTATTATTCAACAGGATTGTCTGAAATAAGAATGATATTGTTGTATGGACTATACAATATGGTATCCACTAGGTACATGTGGCTGTGGCGTATTGGAATTGTGGCTAGTGTGACTGAGGAAGTCCATTTTTAATTATATTTATTTAACATGAATTTCGACTTACATGTGGCTAGTAGCTACTATATTTGACAGCTCTGCTCTAGACTGCTTCATCTGACCCCTAATTCTAAATTTCTGCAGGTCATGGGATATGTAAGACAAGTGCTCTGGCTCAAAGAGAAACACACACACACACACACACACACACACACCTTGATTAAGGTTAGAAGAACAGTTTGAATGTAAAACTACTGAAGCCACCTCTCTCTGTTCCTCCATGAGAGGGGTGATAAGTATGGGCACTCAAAGATGGGTCAGTGGTTTTGCAAAATCCTCCAGGCTTTAGAAACCCTACAGCTGGTAAACAAATGGACCAGCCCATTGGACCGAGAGTCCTGCACCTCTGATGAAACCTGACCAACTCCACTTTATTATATAGTGGGTTTTATAAAGGCTTTTATTTGAAGTATATAAATATATAGAAAGATAGCTACACAGACAGACGAACAAAACCTACTTTGAAGTGCATTAAGAATCCAGGAGAGCTTAGATTTGCTAGCAGCTCTTTAACTTACTAGCAGTGTGACCACAGGCAATGTTTTATGTACACTTTTAAAAGATTTTTGTTAAAATGTGGCTAACATGCAATATTATATTAATTCAAGTGTACACCGTAGTTATTCAACATTTATATACCTAAAGAAGTGATCACCATGGTAAATTCAGCAACCATTTGACACCAGACTATGCTATCACAATATTATTGACTATATTCCCTATGCTGTACATTATATCTCTATGATTTATTTGTTATATACCTGGAAATTTGGACCCGTTCTTGCCCTTCACCTGTCCCCTTTTGTAAATTTTTCAGTGACAGTTGGCCTGGTTAGTATTTGGATGGGAGACCACAGGCAATTTAGTTAACCTCTTTGAGTCTCTAATTTCTCATCTGTAAACTGGGAGGATACCGGGTCTGCCTCCCTCGGAAGCTTTTCTGAGTTTTGTTCATCATAAATGAGGTGCTGCATGAGAAAGGAATGTGTGAGTGGTGAAGTGCTACACAAGTGTGGATTATTATCCATTTGTTACCACAGCAACTGAAGGGCATCTCTGTGACAACAGAACAGCTAACAGAAAGGCATGATTAAAAAAAAAAAAAGGTATTGTTAAGATTGAGAAACGTGATACTTTCACAGCCAGAAAGTCTTATTACTGACATTGCTCCCATGTCCTTTTCTTTCCAATCAAGTAGTACATGAACATATAAATAATTTTAAAAGTACAGAGGATTGTAAAAACTCTTGCCATATTGTTAAGTGTCCTTTTAATGTTTTTTTTGCTTATGAATATATTTAAATGATTATAGTTATATAGACAGAAAGATACATCAAATTTAAAAAATTGAGATCATATTACGTATTCTGTTTGTCGTTTGCTTTTTACATGAATAGTATATCAGAACCCTTTATGCAGATGATTAAATATTTTTCTAAATTTGATTTTAGCAATTCAATAATATACTATCACATGGCTATACTAAAATTCATTTAACAAACTATTATTGGATGTTTGTTATCTCTCTCTCTCTCTCTCTCTCTCTCTCTCTCTCTCTCTCTCTCTCTCTCTCCCACCTTCTCCCCTCTCTCCCTACCTCCCTCTTGTTGATGTTGGTGGCTATTGAAACAATCCTGTGGCAAACACTACAGGCTTCTAGAAGCACACAGGTAAGACCTCTCTTAAGGAGTGGTATTTGTGCTCAAATTGCAGGATCAGGAGTCAGATATTAGGGTGGAATATCCGGGCAGAAGGGCTAGTACAAGGCCTTTCTGGAAATGTGTTTCACTGATGAGACTCTGGGTTAACTCTTTGGGAAGGATTTATAACTCACCCCTTATTCTGACCAGCAGTGCATTAGATGCTATTTCCTTGTTTAAGCAATTGCAGTGTGTGGAGGGGTCCATTCCAGGCTGTATATTTGAAGCCGATTTTGTCTCCTATACAATGTTTGCATTGCACATATAGAATGGAGACTGAAGCCAGAATCTTTATACATCTTGCACCCTCATCAGGCCTTAAAATAATTTTTGCCATATATTATCTTGTCAAGAATATGTGTTCATTGAAAATAGAGAGGTGAAAATACCTGCACTTTAATCTACTATTTTATAAATAACTATAACAGTTCCCTACCATACAGGGCCTATTCAAAGAAGATAATATTTCATACGCTAATAACTAATACTTAAGTCATTTATAAGAATTATGAAAAAGACTGAAACTCCAGATTAATTCCTTCTAAATGTAAATTTCCAGTATCTGATACCCATAGATGGAAAGTAAAAAATAAAGAAGAAATATTTGGGAAAAGGATTATTCAGGGATTTATGAGTTATGGGGGAAAAAGATGGTATATGTGTTTTCTTTGTTCTTATTTTTCTATGTTGGCAACAATTCATGACTTTTGTAGTTACAGAGTAAGTGTAACATATGGTATGTTTGTTTAAAAATTAATGCAGCTAGTATAAGTATTACCATCTTTCACATCCTTTCCAAATAGGGTTTTTCCACCCCTTGGTCTGTAGGGTGTGCTGGAGGAATTGGTGGAGATGTCGGGAGATTAGGTTTTGACGGTTGAGGGAGATACGCTTAGTTTAGGGACATTTGCCACCCATACCCTCAATGTCTCCATTTCCTAGTTCAGTATTTATGCTGGTGCTTCTGTTTATCCAATATGCTAGAAAACAAATTTCTGACTATACAACAAAGTATTCTTCTTTATGTCGAAGACCACTATGCTAAGCTGTGTTAATGCACCAAATTTATTTTTAAACCAACTGCGAGAGAAAGCCTCATGCTTAACCTGTCCATGGCTGATTAATACAGATGCAATTGTCATCGAACAATCTGAGAACAGGAATAAAGCCTAGGCATGCTCCACCATTCCCAGGTGTTTTGATCTCAAGAAACTCCACTGCACACAAAGTGGCAGCTTCAGAAAATCAGAAGAAGGTGCTCGGTGGAGGAGAAATTGAGAAGACACACCAAGAAACTCATTTTTTGCTATGGGTTTCTCCCTAAGAAGTCTGCTCCACAGGTGGACTGAAGAATTCAAAGAAAGCTGGGCCATGTCATGTGGCTTTCCACAGAAATGCACATCAGCCATGCCTTGTGGGGGAAAAGAAAATCACTACTTATTTTGATGGTGTAGTCCAAGGTCAAACTGCAGATTATTCTGGGAAAGTGGTGATTATGTCTCTGGGTTGTTCCGACGTGAAGAGAACGGGGCTGAGCTGAACATCACTCTTATTGATTTCCTTGAGTCTAGCTGGCAAAGACTAGGCATGCGGCCCTGCCTACCCCCCAGTGCTCTGTATGGGGATTTGTGTGGATCTCCTGTCTCCAGCCCCTGCAGCAGACTGAGAAGGTTCTCCTTTGTGACTCTTTTCCTTAGACTCTCATAGTAGAATAGTCCATCAACCACAGAGCCTCATGGGAAAAGGGAAGATTGAAATACATTAAAAACATATTTGAAAGGTCCCACAAGAAAGAACACTGGCGGACAACTTGGCCCAATGTGTTTTCATGCTTTGTGAAAAATAGAGCCTGTAAGCGATGAATTTGGATGTTTAGCTGAGGAGATTTCTAAGCAAAGTGTTGAAGGCACAGCCTGGTTTCTTCTTGCTGCTTATAGTAACACACCAGAGGAGAGACATAAATTGAAGAGTAAGTGTGAAGCAAAGAGGAATAAGCACTTGATGATTTGGAAGATTCTCAGCCTATCCACATAGTGTGTTCTGGAAACAAGGCCAAGTGTGCAGCTGGACAACTTCCCTAAAAGATTAGGTGTGTGACTCATGGCCAATCAGCCATCTCAGGAGAAGCCAGGAATAGAGAAGAATTTTTCCAGGAAATGTCTGTGAACGACCTCTTTTCTGTTGGCGTGGACTCCCATGAATTATGTGTGAGACCAAAATGGATTCTGAGAAATTTATACCACCAGAAAAACTGTCAGCCTGAATTCAGAGGGACAGAGAGGGTACGTAATAAAGGGAAAATGGCATTGAGGACGAAGCCACAGGTGCAGAGGCTAGCAGGACTGCACCACTATCACGGACCTCGTGGGCCCAGGCCCAGGGATTCAGGACCATCGCCTCCTGAATTCCAAGGGGCAGAGCCATCTTTGTGGTCTCAGAGTGGGGAGCCGCTGTTGAGGAGGTTGGGTTGTCTCCCCAGTAGGCCTGCAGAAGAGAGCGTCAATCAAAATAGGATTATGTTCAAGTCTTAAAATCTAAGGGAATTTGCCCTACCAGGTTTCAGACTTGCAAAAGGATCTGTGACCCCTTTATTTCCTTCTAATATTCTTTTGGAATAGGAAGTCTGTCCTATGCCTAGTCTAGCACTGTATTTTAGAAGCATGTCACATGTCTGGTTTTACAGGCTCATGGATAGAGAGGAATTTTCCCTAGAATGAATCTACCCTAAGTCTCCCTCACAACAGAATTAGATGGTATTTGGATACAATTTTGGACTTAGAGTTGATGCTGAAATGGGTTAAGACTTTGAGCGGTGTTAGGATGAAATAAACGTATTTTGCAAGTGAGAAGGACATGGATTTTTAGAGAGGTCAGAGGTCGGACTGTTATGAGTTTAACTGTGACCCCTAAAATTTATATATTGAGGTCCTAACCCTCAGTACTCAAAATGTTACCATATCTGAAGATTAATCTTTACAGAGGTAACCAAAGTATAATGACGTCATTAAGGTAGGCCCTAATCTAATTGGACTGGTCTCCTTATCAAAAGGGGAAATTGGAAATTGACGTGCACAGAGGGAAGACGATGTAAAGAGACAGGGAAAAGATGAACATCTACGAGTCAAGAAGAGACACTGGGAACAGATCCTTCCTTCACAACCTCAGAAAGAACCAACCCTGCTGACACCTTGCTTATACAATATCAGCCTCCAGAACTTGAGAGGGTAAATGTCTGCTGTTTAGGCCACTCAGTGTGTGGTATTTTGTTGACGGCCCAAGCAAACTAATACAATCAAATATGACTGAGAGTCCTTAGTTCTTCCACAACCTGTGATTCGGCTAAGAAATCAACCTTAGTGTTATCAATTCAATAAACAATTAAACCCCTGCTGTGTGCAACAACCTGTACCAACAACTAAAGGGGGTAAAAGAACAATTCAACTCACTCCAATCTTATGGATTACAATTAGAGACAATTATATTTTAAAACATCTTGAAAAAATGTGACTCAGCTACTAACAGATGGATTTCTTGAAGCAAATAAGTTCATGCATTTAATTGGAAAACCTTTTTAGATATACTGTTGTTTCTTTATGTAACCCCTCTACCACCTTTAACAATACTCATAGCTCTCTGTTAGAAATTGTAAAGTTATTGTTAGTAGAGTATACTGAGAAATAAAACAATTGACATTATCATAGTGAGTACAATATAACATTACTTCTTTCACAATTTTATGCAGAGCTGGACCTGTTTTACAGCTTAAATGTATATGTTATGTATAGTACTTACTTATTTTACACTTTTGGATATGTGTACAATATATAGCATTTACTGTGGCGAGTTGTGTTTCCACTGAACAAAGTTACCTGCTGACAATCTGTTCCCTTTGTTTTAAAGTATTTTTGTAAGATTTTTTTTGTAACATAACTTATTTACAATATTTTAAATATTTTGAACTCCAAATCTCCAGGACAGGATTTACACATTTTCTTCTATTCTATGTACAGACAGAATTTACAAATACTTTTCTAAATATTCTCTGATCTTATCAATGGAGCAAGACAATTATCACAATATGGTACTGTTATCATTTTCCAAAATTAATATCATATTTGAAGGCAAAATATCTGGTTAATAAATTATAATATATTATGTTGTGAATCATGGAACAGTTGGTTGATAAACTGAACTAGTAATGATGGAAATAGTTCATTTGGATAATCCATGCTTTAGGCTAAGAGCAGTGAATTTAGAGGGCATATAGGAAGAAAAATGAGAGATAGCAAAGCCTTATGAATTTATGAAAAGTTTAGTTGTAGAAATTAGAGTAGGGGATAAAAATCATTATTGTGACACCTAGAACAATTAGCAGTGATGGGTTTTCTATAATGAGGCAATCTGGACCATATCTGGCTGCTCGGCATCATGGACTTCAGTGATGTGGAAAACTCTAAGCATCAAAAAGATGAGCTGGACAAATGCCTGGTCACTTGGGTCGTTCACTTCTCACCAGTGAGAGTCTCCATAGCTATGGAAATTGGAGACTCTGTGTATGTAGGATTGAGGTAGACTTTCTGGACCAGTGTTGTAACCTGGGTGGTTTGACCTGATGTGTGTGACATAGCAGACTCTTGACAAGTTCAAAATGATCCATCTGCTTGGGAAGAGGTCCCATCAAGATAGAGCTACAAGGAAATGGGTTTGACTTTTAAGGGAAAAGAAGATTTGAGAAAAAGTAATCCTTGAGACAATTCTACTCAAATGGTTTGAGATTCAACACTGGGGCTATATGTCATGGATGATAATATATTTGTTATTACATTACATATATATATATATATATATATATATATATAGTGCTTAGTACATTCTAAATTAGTAAACTCTCCTAAGAAAAGTACACTTTTATTGGTCGCAGGAATCATAAATTACTAAAAATAACTGTGGTGAGCTGTGTTGTGACTGAACAGAGCTAGCTAGGGACTATCTATGCTTCCTTTGCTTAAAAATGTTCCCCTTTCACCATTTTCTTAGTATGCTAGAAGCATATTGTTCAATCCATCATTTACTCACTTGTTCATTTAACACATATTTGCCATATGCCTAGTAGGCAGCAGGGATATAATTATGAACAAAATAAGGTAGTATTAATATCTGATATAAAATTGACTATGTATTTTCTGAGAAAAGTGAAAGATAAGGGTCTCACTTACAGATCTACTTCTCTCATTACTTTGGAAATATCCCTGCTGCTTATAATGGGGTAAGCTGTGTTATAGTGAGAGTAATAGAACTAACTCAAGAGAAGATTGCTTAGTGTTGCAATGGGGTGGGGTGGGGGTAGGGAGGATACATGGCATGCATGAGCCTCTGGAATTACATGCACATCTCCTTTCAGCTCTGCTTGGTAATAGGTAATAGCTCCATTATCTATTCCATGGTGTCAAGGTGCATTACAGGGTCCTTAGAGAAGCCGAGAATACTGGGGTAAGTCAGGTAGGATAACATTCATCTTCTTCCTCTTAACCCTAAGGCAGCCAGATGTAGCAAAGAAAAATAGAGGTTGCCTAGTTAAACTTGAGTTTTAGATCACCAATGAATGAATGAACATCCTGTGTAATCCTACCTCCTCCGTGAACCTCATTACTCCTATCTACACCGTAGAACCCTCAGGCAACATCTAGAATAGTGCTTTTCAACTGGGACACAACATTCTTCGTCAGTAACAGTATTTACTCTGACAGTGATTTTCAACCCTGGCAGTGAGCACCCCCCCCAGAGGGAAAGGGCTTTATTTGGAATGTGAGGAAGAGGGAAGTTGTATTTTCAAAAATCTTCTCCCATGTGATTTGTGTATTTGGTCCCCAGAGAAATATAGCCAGTGTTCATATTCATCTAATGTGAAAAGCATCACTACCCCGTGGTAAACATGGCGGGGCGTATTTTCAGTCATTCTTCAGATGGGCACTTCGCTTGGAGCCTCAGTAATATTACTATTAATACATTAGCTTGGGTTACTGCCGTTTCTACTCTTGGACTGCTGCTGCTATTGCTACAATTATCTAATGAGATTTTTATACATATATCCTATTTTAAATCCTCTTAACTCAGCAGCCCTTTAAGTTCTGAATGTCTGGTCATTGTGCTCTTTTACAGAGAGAGAAGCAAAGACCCAGGGAGATTAAGTAATTTATTCTCCATCATATAAATAGGCAACATCAGAAATGGATTCATGGTCAGAAGCTAAGTCTTATAACTCAAAAAATAAATTGTTTCTCTCTCTACAGCACTACAGTTAGCCTAGTCTTTCCCTTTCCCAGGCTCATAAAGAGATAACTTTATAGAGAATGGAAGAGGGAGAAGCTGTCCCTCCCTTACATTTGCAAAACTCCCCTAATCCATTGATGAGAAGTTGACCCATTCACATCTGTTAATACACGTTTGAAAATTGTAAAATTAATTAAGAACACTTACTACATCTGTTCATTTTCAGTGATGCTCTCTCTTCAAAGAAGCCATACCAGAATTCTAGACATAGGGAGGCACATACTGAATCACAAAAGCTATTTTGTCTCATAATCATCATTAATACATTCACTGCTGCCAAATACCAGTGAGTGGAAGCAAGTAAATAGCATGTTGTTGTATCTTAATATCTCAATTATTTATGAGATGATGGGCTTATTTAAGGATTATCTAGGAAATTACCTTATAACAAGTCAGGGAAATGCAATACGTTAAATAAAATGCACTATTACAGGCATCTAAGTTGAATGGTATCTTTCTATATTTTGATTGCATTCCAGTTGGGGAAGCAAAACATGAAGGTACTAAATGTTAAATTACAATAATAAAAATAACAGTTCTGAAAAGTAATATAGGAGATGTTCCAAGGTAGCACTGACACCATCATATTCAAAATGCTGTGGGGCATGGTGCCAGACAGACCAAAACATGATTCCTGAACTTTCTTCCTTATGGTCATTGTCTAGACTATTGCCATGTTCTAATTCTCTGCATTGTACTTATAGCAATCTGATTATTTTCTTTTTTATTAACTATGGTCTCTTTTTTTCTACCAATGGAAAAGCTCTTTGGGAAAAAGGATTTTGTCTGTGTTTTCACTATAGTATCTCTAGGACTTGGCCCATAGTAGATGAGTGAGTGAGTAAGTGAATTAGTGAGTAAATAAGTAAGTGTATTTTCCAATTAGTAGCAATGTTGTCCTGGGGTTTTCTAGGCTTTGTTTTTCCCTTTGTTTAATACTATTAAATAATTATTTTCTCAAAGCAATCTAGTGATTGTTAAGTATTAAATAAGTAAATCATACTGTACAATGATAGCAAGCATATAAAGTTTTCACTACATGGTAGCCATTAAAATAAATGTGGTTACTCTCACCTTCATCGTAGAATGATGCTACACCCCCTCTGCATTGTTGGGTTTGGTAATTATTGTATCCAGTGTAACGTGAGTGGATGTGACATATGCCACATCTGAACAGAAACCTGATGTCTCTCATTTCGCTAACGTACGTGTTTCAGGTCAGAGTTGCACCTTCTGCCTGAACCCAAGATTGAAGATATGTGGAGTTGACCCAAACTCAACTTCCGGCTTGAAGCTGAGGTTCAGAGACAACCTGCCCACGTGTAACGTGAGTAACAAAGATTAGTTGTTGAGAGCCACTAAGATTTTGGAGTTGTTTGTTGTGCAGGACAATCTATTGAACATTGACTCTTAAAATGTCCTGTGGAATCTCAGGAAAGGGACTGTCCATCTTAGAATAAAAATTAGTTGAAAAAATATAGGTTTTGAGTTGACAAAGGAAAAGGAGCAATGCATTCCTGTCATGAAAATAAGACACAACTGGCTGCCCCCTCCCCTTTCAGCAGATCGGTGTCTTGTTTTATTGTCTTTAGTCTTACTTCCTTCTTCTTACTCTGCCTCCACCTCATTGACGCATTTGCCACGTGTCCTATAAATCTGATCACATCACCACAATGAGAACCCTGGTCACCTCAGCCATTTCTGTTCTGGACTTCACACTCCTGCTCTGCTGAATTGCTTGATTCATGGCCTTGACATTGTCACACCATTTTCTGCTTCATATACTTTGTACAAGCCTTTTCCTTTGTCTGACATGTCCTCCTTCTCCTCAAAAACACTATATTCCCAACTTGGATAAGTGAGATGATCCTTGATCTTAATCTGGTTCATGGGTTGGCCACTCTATGCCTGTCATCATCCCAGTGACATCGTTAGGACAGGGTCATTATTTAATCACTTTTATTACGCTTAGTGCTAAACACAAGGCCCAGCATTTAATATGTGTCCAATCAATACAAGTTGAAGTGATTTGAACTGACAGGTCAATTCAAAGATGAAAAAAACAACAACAAAAAACTAGAGAAGCATTCTGACTAACATCCAGCCTCTTCTGGATGTGATTTGCATCATTGTAGTTTGATGAATTAGGTCGGGGTCAGGTTGTTAAATTGAAGAAGAGGAAGATGGAAGAATTTTTAAGCCTAGGATGTGAACTTTTCCTCAATTACTCCACTAGCAGTTTCAACACTAAGCATCAAGAGCTTTTTGGTCTTCTCCAAGTCTCTAGTTGGTATTTTAATAACTTTAGGTCAGGTTTACATCAAGAGCTAGGCAACTTTAACTAAGAAAAAAAAAGGGAGGGGATGATCTCTGGTTTTGAAAAAAAAAAGTCTCCATTTCCTTATTTCAAAAAACGCAATATCTGTCTCATTGGATTAGTATCAGGAGCCCATGAGCAGTTGTGATGTAAGTTGTTGTAGGTATTGTTAAAATATATGGACACCATCTATTTTTCACATATTCCCCAAATAGACATAAACAGACACAGGACACAAGAGAACCTGAGAGTTTGTATACACAGAAGGAAAGATACCCAAGAACAAGAAATGAACTTGTGATAGGTAGGAGGCAGGCATCTTAGTGAATTTTCCTGACACTACAATTTGCCCTCATGGCTAACATTAGGAAGGAAACAAAGAACAAGCAAGTTGCATTTTTTAAAACAAGAATGGTGGAGAGAAATAGAAAGAAAAAAGGAAGGGAGGGAGGGAGGGAGGGAGAGAGAGAGAGAGAGAGAGAGAGAGAGAGAGAGAAATCCCTGAAATGGGTGAAAGAAAAAAAGACCAGCACAGTACTTTTCATGCTACATGGAGTTTTATCATGAAAGATCTTTTCAAGTGGGCTTATAGTGATTGCTCGTTGTAAGCTTTCCTTTCTCGGCTTTTGCCTGCAACATATGATGTCTTGCTCTAGACTTTAGAAAACATATTCACTTCTTCTCATTTGCTCATATGTGTCCTCAGTAGGAGAAATGCATTTAATTTTGAAGCCAACAAAAGCATGCAAAAAAGGAAGACCTACTTGGCTGCCACAAAGAAATGAAATGTTGACTAGGACCATCAACAGCTCACATGCTCTATGTAGAAGGAACAGATTACCTGATTGTACAAAATTACTTCTACGTTGGTGTAGAGCCAACAGGTTGCCCCTCACGGGTGTCTTTGACTCCCTCCTCCCTGTGTCCTTAATGTAGAAAGTACTGTTTCTAACAAATGCTCTGCCATTCACTCACCTTAATGAAGACCAGACTAGTGGTCAAATATTATGCAGGATGAAAATTAATTGTATAAATAAAGATGACCTCCTGCTTAAATCCTTCTCTCAATCACAAATTTAGAGATTGAGATAAACCTTAAATTGGATTGAATGATCATGATATTGGAGAATGAAAATATTCAGAAGGTTGGGTTCGATATACAGTCAAACAAACACATTTTTCACAAACTGTTTTTCATGCCACATGGCGATAGTAGTTAGAATGAAAAGATTCCCAACTCACGTAGTTTCAGGGGAGAATATACAGGTCTATGTGGCACACAGGCAAAATTCCTTGCACCCTCGCCATCCCCCCGGAGCCTTCACTAAAGGAAAGGAAACGGGTAATACACCATACTTGCCTTGCTTCAAGGGAGACATGTTCTTATAAGTGTGCTGTGATCAGAGGGGCAATAAATACTTGGGGCAGTGAAAGAGGGCATGAAATCTGTACGATAAAAGGAAAAGCCAAGAATTGCAATGTCCCCAGGAATTATAGCTGAGCTATCATACTGTATAGAGGATTAGTCCACAGAAGTAATTTTGTAAGTCTCTAGTGGCAGATACAGAATGGTAGGGGAACAGTATGAGATACAGGATGTTTCCATTATATTCCATAAATTTGCATTAGAGGTTCAGAGTAACATAAATAATGCATGAGAAGTTCTATCAAAAGAATTTCTGGCTGGGGTGAGCGCACACGGGAAGCTGCCTGCAAGGCCTGATTTTAACAGGCCTGGGTAATGGCCTGGCTGGCCACGTTCATGCCCATAGAAACTGGGGCTTGCAATTTGTCAAAGGTTAGTGGGGAAGCAAGAGATGGGAGTTTGGTTTAAACTTTGAGATGGTTTCCTATATTAAGATACAGAATACTAGCATAGTACTTTTAGTACTTCCATCTCTCCATAAAAAAGGAACAGAGCATTTTGGCTGACCCACTGTTTCTTCAGTGAACCTCCCAATCTGGCATTCACTCCTGGAATGATGACTCGACAACAGAGAGAAGGTTTGGCTGCAGGGGAAAGGGCACACCACATGCAAAGATTGATGAGGACAGTAAGTGTTAGTTATTGAGGACTTATTCTGTGCCAAGCCCTGTGCTAAGAATTGGAGACGTGATTTTAAAATTACCGCATTTATTCCGTACAACAACCTTCACACAAAGGGATTATCCTTGACTAATAAATAGATAAATGTCTCAGGAGAATTAGCTGTCTGTAGACCCTATAGGTGCATTTATAGAGGACATCTGCTTCTGACTTCTTTTTCCCTTCTCCTCACCACTATATTATATGCCCAATGACAGAAGTCGTGAACTTTGAGGTCAGCCTGAAAGAAGCAGGTCTGGAGGAAACAGCTTACCTGACCCAGAAAGAAAGGGTGAGGCCCTTGGTGCTTAGTAGTTGGCACTACTTGAAATCGTATAAGGATGTGCATGAAGGGCCTGGCTCGGGGACACAGAATGACACTTTCTAGAACAACCTGGACCAGTGAAGGCCCTCGTAGATGGTATGATTGGTTGTGTGAGTTAAGTTGCCTAGAGAAGATTGAAGCACTGGAGATACCTGCTTTTACCTATGGAGTCCTGTCTTTACAAATGGGGAAAAAAAATCCATTTGAATGCATGCCCTCCCATCTTTCTCCTCCCCACCTTATCCATTCCTTCCAGTGGGCCATGCATTGCTCCTTGTTGGTCAGTGTTCTGATTAGCCATTATTTTCCTCTGCTAGATCCATTCTCCACCAGTGTGGGTAGAGGTGGGGTGGAGGGTGACCCCCATGGACTGCATTACTGTCTGGCTTCTTACTGGGTTTGGTCAATGGCGTCCACCAACAGGAGATTGGAGAGCGAGAAGACAGAGAGGTCACACTATTTGTTCTCTCTTTCTAAGTTCCTCCCTGCCTTAATCCCATTTCTCTGGAAGCGGCTATGTTTTCTATGGGGATAGCTACCACTGGTGGCTTTCTTTAAAGGGCTAGTTTTCACGGGGCTCCAAAGTTGTGGTTTTCTTCTGTGTCCCTTAAGCACTTGTGGTGGTAAAAGCTTCCACCCATTGCTGGCCTCTGGGTGCCTCTTCATCCTTTGTTTCCTAAACCCTGATCTCATCTCTATAAATAGTCCCTGAATTAGAGTCTGTGTGAGACATCTGCCGTAGATTCTGTTTCTGCCAGAGCTCTGACAAACAGTAATAATACTAATAACTTTCTTGGTGGAAAGTGCCTACCTCCAGGGAGCAGTGTCTCTCTGCTCATCCAGACTTAAGTGTACAGGTGTGACCCCAGCAAGAAAGGACAGATGAAGTCCAGCTCCGTCTCTGTCCAGTGGGACAGAACTTCACTTTGCAGGTTCATTATCATCAGCAAGCCCACTTGCCCACAGACCCAAGAGTTTGCTATCTAATTTCTATATCTGTTTGTCCATCAATTCTGCAGTTCACATAAGAAAAAGAAAAGAGGTGTACTTTATGAGTCCTTCCAAAGCTGCTGGTTTGCATGTCTTCTGCCTATGACTTCACTCGCTCCTCAATGCCGTGGGGTCTGTATACAAAGTAGCCTCACCCACATAGACGTAAAGCAGGGGCGGTACCTGCTTTCTGCTCTCTGCAGAGGGATCCTCTTGGTCGTTCCAAGACACTCCAACCAAGACCGTAGGGGGAGGCCCTGTGGCCACCGGAGACAAGGAGAGAACACCAGGGACCAGGTAAGAATCATACCCTCCTGCATGCCTTTTTTTGCAACTCAGGAAAGAAATCTGGGGAATTTGGCACTGCTGCACTTTTAGAAGATATTTGGACCATGAATGTACAAAACAAACAAAAATGCAAATTAAACCCTCCTCTCTGCTTCGTCCTATATAGCGCCCCAGTCCCTCCTCCTGGCTGTCTGAAGGATATGGAATCTCTGTAGAACACCATTTATTTCATATGCATTTATTGCATATTTCTTATAGTTCACCATCTGTATCGATGAGGGGCCCTTGGGCATGAAAAGGATGGGTTTGGGAAAGATGGGACGTAAGCTGGATGTAGACAGGATGTGACAATACCTGGCACATCTGTTGTCCCGTGATCCTCAGTCTAGTGAGGGAGGCAGAGAAGTCTCCTTCATCACAGGGCAGTGTGACTAGCATGAGGTGTGGGTGCGCCCAGAGAGGATACCCTCTATTAGCTCTGGTTCAGCCTCTTCTTTTAAAGATGAGGGAACAAAAGCCAGAAAGCTCAATTGACTCCTGTAGGGTCACACATTTCTGCAAAGGGAATCTTTTGGACTACAGCTCAGCTTCTAGGTTACAGATGGCCAGAGAGGGTAGAGGAATATATAAACAGGGCAGGAAGAGGCATCTTTTTCCCCTTTGTCTGGGTTTAGAGATTTGGACTCCTGTGTGGTGGAATCAGAATAAAAGATGCAAGGCGACTTGACTTGGGGAAATGAGCACACAATGCAATATATAGATGATGTATCATAGAGTTGTACACTTGAAACCTATATAATTTTACTAGCCAATGTCACCCCAATAAAGCTAATTAAAATAATAATAATAAAAAATGAATAAAGGATCCTGATTTGCTAAACCACCCTAATCATGGCAGAATATGAATACAACCTAATTTTACATTTAAATCATAATACTTTTCAATTGTTTTGAATCCTCAGTCTTGTATCTATGTCACCATGTTTCCCCAAAAATAAGACCGGGTCTTATGTTAAAGTTTGCTCCAAAAGACACATTTAGGGCTTGTGTTCAGGGGATGTCATCCTGAAAAATCATGCTAGGGCTTATTTTCCAGTGAGGTCTTATTTTCGGGGAAACACGGCACTAGTGACCGAGTGAGTTAGTGAAAACTAAACAGCTTCTGCAAAACAAATTTATGTCTATGCCACAGCAGTAAAACCTCAAACATTACTGCACAATACATAATGTCAACTGCCTGTGTGCTTAATGCAATTGCTTCTCGACCAGTCTGAATTTGCAGAATGTATTTTAAAATGCATAATGCAGATGCTTCATTTTCAGCTGTCATTTAATGAAACAGGAGCGTTAATAAAATCAATTTTCACTTGTGACAGGGACTTAAAACGAGGTCACTAATTACAGGTATCGAACTGTTTTGCCCGACATACTCAAGCCCTAGGGTGTGAAACAAGAGTCATTTTTAGAAGAATTTCAAACAAGTAAGCAATGAAGAAATGCGGAACAGATTTAACATGTGAGCAAAGTGAGATCTCTTTTAACTTACTTAACTAACCAGAGAACCAGGCTGGGAAGAATAATAAGCATTGATTAGATAATAGAAAAAAGGCTAATTTCATCCCCAAAGATAAATAATTGTTTGTTTGCTTTGCATAGCTTGAGGAAAGCCTAAAGGCAGGAGTAATTTATAATCTTACTTTCAATTATTTTCTTTCAGCATTTTATGAGCATTATGCCTGTGCTTTCAATCAGACATGTTCATGCAATAGCAAACTTGTCTCCAACTTAGTGAATTTTTAATTAAGGATCCAAATGTATTTTACAGAGCAATGGAAGCTAAAATCAATGGGTGTCTAACCTGAAGGTTAGGCTCAGGTGATGCCAGAATGAGCCGACTCTATTCCCAGACCATACTAATGAGAACCTAAGTGATTGTTTGAAAATGGTGCTATCACAGCGTTACATGAAATAGACCTTTGTATATACTTTCTTCTCCCATTTTTTTCTAACCCTGGGAAACATAACAATTTAATTTCTTTCAATGGTTCCCACTGGTACCACAAGGCATTTCTGGGAGTTACGAAAAATGAAAAGTCATGTTTGAGCTTTATGCCTGAGGATGAAAAACAACAGCATTTCCTAGAAATTAGTTAAGAAGGAGCATAGAATCCCCTAACTTTCTTATGCTCACCCCTTCCTGGCCAACCCATTTTCTTTAAATTAAAGTTTATTGGGGTGACAATTGTTAATAAAGTTACATAGATTTCAGGTGTACAATTCTATAATACATTATCTGTATCTCACATTGTGTGTTCACCACTCAGAGTCAGTTCTCTTTCCATCACCATATATTAGACCCCATTTTCCCTCTTTTAGAGCCCCGCTCCCACCTTCCCCCTTACCCTCTGGTAACCCCTAAACTATTGTCTATGTCTATGAGTTTTTGTTCTTTCCAAGATTATAGTCTCTGTGAAGTGGAGTTTCACAGAAGCATTGTTCCTGTAATTAACCTTGCCCCTAGAAAGCCAGTATGGACTGGTTTAATCAAGGTGATAGGGCAGGAAGCTCATATTTTGAGGACAGTAGTTAGGTGGTGAGCACAGCACTAGACACTTCATACATGTTGTGTAGTCTGTTCCTTAGAACAATGGGTGTGCTTGAAAAAAAAGCAGATTTGGCATCTTCAGAGGAGAAAAGTAAGCCTTAGAAGAAACGAACCTTTACCAAGTTCTCACTGCTAATGAATGAAGAGATAGGTTTGATGCCAGGTGTGTCTGTATTCAGCTTATTGTGTGTGGAATCAAGATGTAATAGCAGCCCAAATGATTAGAGACTAGTGAATCTCATTTTCTATGCCAGCTTTGTCGCTCTAAGAAGGAAATTCTTGGCTCAAGCTTTAGTAGTCTTACTGAAAGAATGTAACTTCAGGCAAGCAACTGAACCTCTTAGAGACAATTTCCACATCAGTAAAATTACAGAGCTGTAATAGATGTCGCCGAGGAATCCTCTGAACCCTAAACAGGTTTATTCTCCTGCTGTATTGGCAAGTTTTTCTTCCCCATTCATATTATTTTGTTCTCCTCTTCCAATCTAAACTTGACAAAGTTAGAGAAAAATGAATATTTTCCTGAAGGACATTTCAACTTACCGGAAAATAAACCTAAGGAAGAACTCCGAAATGGGGAGGCATTTATTTCTGTGTGGAAATCCTTATTTAACATTTATAATCCTGGTTCATTTTTGAAAGTGATTTTATTTAAGTGATTCTTTATGGGAAGATATCCAAATATATATATTTTTTCCCACTAGAAACAAATAATTCTATGAACACAGACTGCGATGACACAGATTATAGAGATCTCTATACTGCTTTTTATTACCTTATGGGTCGTAAACAATGCATTTGATGCAAACTTGCCAAAAGTAATCAAAATATATATCAAAAAAGTATAAAAACAGTGAAGAAAACATTCAATTATCTATAAAAGAGTTTTAATGTAATACCTGCAAAGACTCCTTATGCTTCATGATTTCCTTAGAATTAAGTTATATGGTAAACATTCCGAATTGAGGATTCCATACTAAAACTAGTGAATTCACCTCAATTAGGATAAAAATCTACCTATATACTGTTTAGAACAGACATATCTAAAATAAAATACCGCATAATACTTGTCATATCACACACACACACACACACACACACACACTGATATGTTAGGCAAATGGAAGCAGGGAAATAAAATACCAGAGGTAATGATAATTCAAATAAACTAAATTAAAGCCTTGATCAACATAGAGAGGTATATAAAAATGAGGATAATCTATTAAGAGTATAACTGATCTGTGAATCACTCAGTACCTTGGACTGGGGCAAATAGAATTAGCAAAGTAAAACTCATAGTAAGAATCAGAATTTGTCAGATCAAATATATTTTAAAACCATAAGGATATGCAAGATTATATGGTAAGAGTGACTTAATTTCGATTCATGAGACAAAGAATCAACAAGGTGCTAAAAATAATAATAATTAAATAAATAAATAAATAACAACATGTAACTAACTACCAACAACATAAATTTTAATAAATTTCCAAAGGTGGAAAATTTAGAGGCTGCATTTTTTTGCCTGAAAGCCAAAATGGATAGACTTGTAAAAAAAAATGAGACATTTCTAATTATCTATCATAAAAATTAATTTAAATGAATAATACTACATATGAAATAAAACTATAATTCCAAATCATTTAGAAATTAACAACAATTAGATCACTTCATATAAAACCATATGGAATGCATCTAAAACAATACTCAGAAGAAAAATAAAAGTTTAGAATTATTTTATTAATAAACAAGAAAGACTATAAAATGGGTTAATATTAAACTGAAGAAATTTTAAAACTAAGAACTAAGAGGAATTAATAGAGAAATTTAAACAAGAAGTTTCGTGAACAAAAAACACCAAGACAAAAATATTAATAAAATTAAATGTTGGTCAAATCAAGTAGGTAATTATGATTTTGAAAAAAGAAATATTTGCAACATTAAAAATAATCAGAGATACAACAAAAATTCCAATAATATAAATATTATAAATAATTTTACATAATACTTTATGAAAAGTAAATAAAATTAATTTAATGAAGAAGACAGTATTCTAGGCTACCATATATTTCCAAAACAAATTCAGATTAGAAAGTACAAAAAGATAAATTTTTTATAGAAAAATTAGAGTCTTAAAGTCTAACACTAAAAAAACAAAAATAAAATCTACCAACCAAGATGAATTTACAGGTAAATTTTATCAAATATTTTGGGAATAGAAAATATTGTAAGTTATAAAATTATTTTTGAGTATAACCTCACACCAAAATGTGATAAAGAAGTCACTAGAAAATTAAACTATGGAAGTGTAATACTTAAAACATGAAAATAGAAAGTATAATGTATATACCATGTGGAAATAGAGTTTATTTCAAGAATGCAAGGTTGCAAACTTTAGGAAACCACACGGTGTACTCTAGGGTTTTAATTCATGGTTATGTCAATAGATAAATAAGTTAATAACAGTAACATTTGTTACTGTTTTTAAAAATAATACATAAAATAAATATAGAACAAACTTTAAACAATTGAAAAAGATGATATGTTTGACAATAAATGCCATCAGAACTGTACTGATACATTCTATTCAGTTTAAGGTCAAATAGGAATTCTGGCTGTCACTGCTACACCACTGTAACTCAGCAGTGTTTTAGAGTTCCTAGCTAAAGAAGAAACAACATAATAGTCTTAAGTTTGGCCATATGATCTCAGAAGTCAAAGAAAGATTCTTGTCCTGATTCTGGGATAGACATTTATTACCTGGGAGATCTTGGACAATTCCTTAACCCTTGTAAGCTTTAATTATTTACCTGTGGAAAAAGACATCTCTCTCTCTCTCTCTCTCTCTCTCTCTCTCTCTCTCTCTCACTCAGTGTAATAACCCTTGTAAAGTGTAGTCTGATAATTAGTCAGTTATCAATAATATGGCTACTAACCATATTACCCATGTTATTATTATCCTCATCATTAGTATTGTTATCATGTTATATTTTAACCAAAAAGTAAGAAAATTTCATCAGGTAACTGGATAGAAGGAAAATAAATTCAAGGTATTTTATTTATATTTACAATGGCAAATCAGAACATATATTAAGGAAAAAAGACAAACCTGAAAGATAAAATACAAAATAAAATGAACAAAAATCCAAGCTAAAATTATAAAATATGAAGATAAACATTAATATAAATCTATATAAGACTGATGTTAAATCTATGAAATGTTACTAATATATTTAAAACAAGATTTTAATAATTGCAGTTATATTATCCTCTGGGATTGGATAATAGCTCTTCATCTCGATAATATATACATTCAATTCGATGTAAATCAGAATTCCATCTTTTGATGATTTTGCAAGAAATTCCAAATGTCAGCTGGAAGAGTAAATGTAAGAAGTCAAGAAAATATTGAAAAATATGACTAATATTCTAATCTAATGCGCTTGTGCTATTAGAATTTATAGTATACTACAAAGAAAACAATTAAATAGAAAGAACCAAATTCAATAATCCAGAAGCAGAGCAATGTATAAGGGAAATTTTGTGAGACAAAAGTGTTTCAAAAGAGTGAGGAAATAATAGGATAATCAACAAATAATTTTGGTACAAAATGCTGTCCATATTGAAGAAAGCATCAACTCTCTTCCAAATGAATCAATGCTCTCAAGGTTTAAGTTAAAGGCTAAAAAACATTAGCCTAAGCTACTGGAGAGTTATTTTCTTCTTTCTTTCTTTTCTTTTTAAATTAAAGCTTATTCCGGTGACAATGGTTAGTATAGTTACATAGGTTTCAAGTGTACGATTCTGTAATACGTCATCTATATATAACATTGTGTGTTCTCCACCCAGAATCAGTTCTCCCTCCATCACCATGTATTTGATCGTCTTTACCCTCATCTACCACCTCCCCTCCCTCCTTACCCTCTGGTAACCTATAAACTATTGTCTGTTTCTATGAGTTTTTGTTTCTTTGTTTGTCTTGTTCCTTTGTTGCTTTCATTTTTATGTATCACATATCAGTGAAATCATATGGTTCTTGACTTTTTCTGTCTGACTTATTTAGCTTAATTTAATAATCTCAAGATCCATCTGTGTTGTCATAAATGGCACTATTTCATCGCCTTTTTATGGCAGAATAGTATTCCATTGTGTATATATATATACCACAACTTCTTTATTCAGTCATCTATTGAAGGACACTTTGGTTGTTTCCATGCCTCGGCCACTGTAAATAAAGTTTCAATAAACATTGGAGCACATATATCTTTACAGATAAATGTTTTCAGATATTTTGGGTATATACCCAGGAAATGGATTTCTGGGTCATATGGTAATTCTATCCTTAATTTTTTGAGGAACCTCCACACTGCCTTCCATAGCGGCTGCACCAATCTGCATTCCCACCAACAGTGTATGAGGGTTCCTTTTTCTCCACAGCCTCTCCAACACTTGTTACTATTTGTCTTGTCGATGATAGCCATTCTGACTGGGGTGAGGTGATATCTCATTGTGGTTTTTATTTGCATTTCTCTGATGATTAGTGATGTTGAGCATTTTTTCACATGTCTATTGGGTATTGGTATGTTCTCTTTGGAGAAATGTCTGTTAAGGTCCTCTGCCCATTTTTTTCAACTGGGTTTTCGGTTTTTTTCGTTGTTGTTGAATTGTATGAGTTCCTTATATTTTTTGAATATTTGCCCCTTATTGGAGGCATTGTTTGCAAAAATCTTCTCCCATTCAGTTGGTTGCCTCTTTATTTTGTCGATGGTTTCTTTTGCTGTGCAAAAGCTTTTTAGTTTGATATAGTCCCATTCATTTATTTTAGCTTTTACTTCCTTTGCCTTTGGAGTCAAATTCATAAAATGCTCTTTGAACCCAAGGTCCATAAATTTAGTACGTAAGTTTTCTTCTATGCAGTTTATTGTTTCAGGTCTTATGTTTCGGTCTTTGATCCATTTTGAATTAATTTTAGTACATGGTGACAGATAGCAGTCCAGTTTCATTATTTTGCACGTGGCTTTCTAATTTTCCCAGTACCATTTATTGAAGAGGCTGTCTTTTCTCCATTGTATGTTTTTGGCTTCTGTGTCAAAAATTATCTTTCCATATTTATATGTGTGTGTTTCTGGGTTTTCAATTCTATTCCTTTGGTCTGTGTGTCTGGTTTTTCTGCCAATACCATATTGTTTGGATTATTATTGCCCTGTAGTGCAAGCAGAGAGTGTGATACCTCCAGCATTATTCTTTTTTCTTAGGAATGCTTTGGCTATTTGGGGTCTTTTGTGGTTCCATACAAATCTGATGATATTTTTGTTCTATTTCTTTAAAAGCACCATTGAGATTTTGATGGGGATTGAATTAAATTTGTTTATTGTTTTGGGTAATATGGCCATTTTAACTATGTTGATTCTTCCAATCCATGAACACGGAATGTCTTTCCATTTCTTTGTGTCTTCTTCAATTTCTTTTAAAAATGTCTTATAGTTTTATGTGTATAGGTCTTTCACATCCCTGGTTAAGTTTATTCCTAGGTATTTCATTCTTTTTTTTCTTTCTTTTTTTTTTTTACAATTACGAAAGGAACTGTTGTTTTATTTTTTTTATTTCTTTTTCTGAGATTTCTTTGTTAGTATAGAGAAATTCAATGAATTTTTGCAATTCAATACATTGATTTTGTAGCCAGCAACTTTACTATATTCATTTATTGTTTCTATAATAGCTTCTTGGTAGAGTCTTTAGGGTTTTCTATGTATAGCATCATATATATGGAGAGTATTTTTCTAAGCTTGAGGTTTCTGAAGCATAAGGTGAACTTCAAATGTATTAAGAAAATAATTGGCTGGTTTGACTGTGTAAAACCCAGAAATTTTGTGTGGCAGAAGACAATATAAGTTTAAACAAATGTCTAGATGATAAAACATGTTTTGAATGCATTTTACAACATAGACCAATTATCTATAATATATTTTTAAACCCATTACTAGTTAATAACAAGAAATAATAATTTAAAAAATAACTGTGGAATAAGCCCATCACAGAAAGACACATTCTGCATGATTCCATTTATATGAGGAATCTAAAGTAGTCAAATCATAGAATCAAAGAGTGGAATGGTGGTTGCCGGGGCTGGAGAGAGAGAGGAATGGGGAATTACTAATCTATAGGCATAAAGTTTCAGTCAAGCAGGATGAATAAGCACTAGAGATCTGTACAACATCGTACCTCTACAATACTATATGGGACACTTAAAAATTTCACAGCGTAGATCTCATTTTAAATATTCTTACTGCAATAAAATAAAATAAATAAAAACACACAGGCAATTTATATAAGACTATCATAAATTTACAACAACAACAACAACAAAAAAAATCCTGAAAAGAAGCAAACAGTTAA
This sequence comes from Rhinolophus sinicus, assembly GCF_036562045.2. Lineage (NCBI taxonomy): Eukaryota > Metazoa > Chordata > Mammalia > Chiroptera > Rhinolophidae > Rhinolophus > Rhinolophus sinicus. Next base: position 12,273,708 of record NC_133752.1, on the reverse strand, counting down.
TAATTATGAAGGGAAAGAAAAATACACGAACAACAGCAATAATAAAAAGAGTGTTTATCTCTGGGAGATTATTTTGTTTTACTTTATACACAAAATAAACAAAAGTTACCAACAATCAGCCTTCTTGCCCTCTGGCTTGCAGCAGGGATGGGAGGCATCCAAGGCACCCATAAGAAATACAAGAAATACAAGAGGTAAGAGCATTTGTTCCAACATTTCCTGCCCTGTCAGGACATCTTGGATTGGCTGTGCCACCCCGATTAGCAGGCAGCCCTCTTCATACAGTTCTCTCCCCGGTTTCTGGAGCTGCCTCTTTCTTGCGTCTTTGGGCCTAACAGTAGTGATGGCTGTTTGTGACGACTGAGACATCACTCCATTGTTTGTTCCTTTCCCTAAGCACTGTCCACACTGTTGTCAATAGCCCACGGTCATACTTCACTTACCCAGTCTGACTGTACTGCTGTTTCCTTCCTGTTGATGGATTACCCCTGCCTAGTATTCATTAACAGTAATTCCCTGGCTTGGAAACCACCTGGCTTAGGTGAGGTTGACCCAGGGCTGCAAGCCCAGTATGGCCAATATGAGTACCTCATTCCTCAGGCTCCATCGATTGACTCAGCGATGGACATACAATTTATCAAGCTGGGTGATCAGAGACAAGTATAGGTATTCTGCTGTAGTTCAAAGGAAAAGAAGCAATCTCTTTCTGTTGTCCTGATCTTTCCCGTGGTAGTCTGAAAGCCTAATACTTCTGATGGCTATTTTTGGCACCATTTGGGGAAAGCTTGGGGGAATGATGGCAACACAGGTAAAGCAGAATTGGAAAATGAAGACCACCATATTCCTGGTGATATAATTTGACTGCATATATTATTTAGTCATATCTTTACCTTGACTGTCCAAGAACTCATAAGGTATATGAGCTGATAAACACCTTTTCCTTTTTCTAATTTCAGTTGCAACAAAGTTTCCTGAAAAATACAAATATTCTGTGACCTTATGCCTTCATCCCAGGCCAATGACTTAGCCTTATGCTGGCTAGCTATCTACGTCATAATTTTGTGTGACAAACTCTGCTGTCAAATTGAGGTGATAGTTGATATTTGGCCCAATCAGATTCATTGACTATTTAGTCTCTCTCTCTCTCTCTCTCTTTCTCTCTCTCTCTCTCTCTCCCTCTCTCTCATTTTTTCTCTCTCTCCCTCCCTCCCTCTCCCTGTTTCCCACCCTCCTCCCTCCTTCCTTTTTCCTGCTTCCCTCCCTTCCTCTCCCATCTATCTTGAAATTTAAACTAGAAATGTGGGTAGATTTATATATTTGATCGGAAAAAAGCAAGCACAAAAATATAATTACTTTATAGATAACTCATCCCTCGGCACTCTGGTGCAAACATTTCAGAGCTGCTAGGATATCTGACAATTCTCCAGTTTCAATCTCCATAAAATTTGAACATCCTTTTAGAAAAAAAAAAAATGTTGTCTTTATTTCCTCATTTCTCCATGCATTTTAATACAATCCTATTCAATCGAACTGGTATGTATGAATGACTAATCCTTTAATGAAAAAAGAATCTTAGCTAAAGGATTTATTGCTGTGGAACCATGTTTATTTTATGTTTGCTGAGAAAAGCTCCTTTCAAATAATATGTTTTGGTTTCAAACCTGTCTCTCTTTTCTTCACCTCTATCTCCATCCAAGTTTACCAGTATTGATATTGATTCTTATATGAATACATATCTATAGTTAAACCACTTATATCTATGTCTACACTTGTGCTTATTTTTATATTCATATTGATATCTACTTTTACATTATTAATGAGTTGTTACCTCTTCTCAGTTCTGCCCCCAGAAAGGGTTATAAACCCTATTATTCAGGAAACACAGTCTGGAAACCAAAACAATAATTTTTCACTGACTCAAATATGTTGCATGTTTTTCAAAGGCACCATAAAGATAACTCACAGCACCTAACAACACATTTTAAAATACTTCCTTTCTTTTTCTACACACACTCCATTTTTCTCTGCCCACCATCTTCCAGAATCTCCTCTCCAAGGTTTCCCCTATTCAAGCCAAAGCTTCTTCTTGTAACCTGACTCTCCCTGAACCCCGTCCTGGTTTGGAACACCTAATGTCTAAAGGGCTGGTCTGGAAACAAGGGACAGGCTATGGAGCGTTGAACAAAGAGTGTGGAAGGAGCAATGGGTCGGGCCAGACAGAATTCTCCTTAACACGTACAGAAAATGTGAAGTTTGGGAATTCCCTGGTTAATTTCTGCTGTTTTACATAAATCATCAATTTACAGAAAGCCTTAGAAATTCAAACACGATTCAACTGTGGCTATTTCTGAATAAGGATCATCTTTGTCTTTAACACTAAATTTCTGCATGTCTTGCAATAGACATGTGTTGCTGTTATAATCACAAAAGTATAAAGTCATTGACAAAATTAATATTTGAAAGGCACACATGTCTAACAAAGTACCATGGAAACCCTGAACATCCTTTGGAGATGCATTATGAGAAATGAAATAGTCTGCTCCTATGTTGTACCCCTCCTGGGAACATAGCACCTACTGCTGCTTCCGTTAGGGCCCATCCCTCTCCTAACTTAACTCGGATATGCAGTGTTTTGAAAATGGCATTACATGAGGCATAGCTTGTTTCCTGAAAATAAGTCATTCTGTTTTCTGGAAAGGACTCAAGTAAGATCCACACACACTCTGTTTTTCTTCTCAGCGTTGGCGCTTGTGCTGTGGTGTGATGTACGGAGTAGGATTGTAGGGCACCTACTAGGTGGTTCACCGCTCCAGCTGCAGTCGCCTGGTGCCCTCACGAACTCCGCAGAGTCTTTACTTTTAGTAAGCCTTCATAAACTGGGCGAAGTAGCCTTCTGTGCCTTCTTCTTGGCAGAGAGCCTAACAAGGAAAAGTTCGGCTTGATTGCTTCTGTAGAAAAGAGGAAAAATATTTCCTCTGCACTTCTGAAGGTCAGCATGACTACATTGCCATTAGTCACTCTCAAGTAACTAGGAAATGAGAATAGGTAGCGAGGTTCTGACTCCCCCACTCCCTGATTCATTAGGCACTTAAGGAGCACTTCTGTGCAGATCGTGGGGACAAGATGAGCGAGACACACTCGCTGCCCCGGAGAGACTTCCAGAATAATGGGAAAGATACACATGAACAGATGAAGTTAAAAATGCTAATACTGGTAATGACAATGAAAAACGGAACGTGTACTGAATTCTGTTTACCATGTGCCAGGATCTCTTCCAAGTGCTTTGAATCTTATATCCTCCCTCAACAACCTTAGGAAGAAGGTATTATTTTCTCCGTGTTATAGATAAAGGCACTGAAGACCAAGAGTTTATAACTTGTTCAAGGTCACAGGGTAATCAGTACTAGGTTGGTGCAAAAGTAATTGCCGTTTAAAAGGTTAAAAATAATGGCAAAAACCACAGTTACTTTTGGACCAACCTAATAGTAGAGACAAATTCAGATTGAAGAAGTCAGACTCCGAGACATATGATAAGAGTTATTATAAAATAGTAAACCAGGCTGCAGGAGCCCAGAAAGGCCAACCACTTGGTAGACGTGAAGAAGGTTTGACCAAAGAGAAGACTGTTGGGGTAGTTCTTGAGAAAGAAATTGTTTCTACATGAAGACGTTGTAGTAGAAGTGTAATTGTGAAGAGAATGGAAAAAGGGATCCCCACATATTCATTTTCTGTCTGTACAAAGGTTACAAATTGCCAGCCTGTGAGCAGAAATCTCTACAGATATAATTTTTTGGCAAAAAAAAAGTGTGTGTGTGTGTGTGTGTGTGTGTGTGTGTGTGTGTGGTTTATTCCAAAGCTGCAGAAAGGTTGTGAACTTGTCCTGACTCCTCTGCTGCTCAGTGGTGAGACCTTGGACAAGTCTATGAGTTCTTTCACTGGCCCTCAATCTTCTCATTCAATTGTTTATGTTCAAATCAACTTTATTGAGATTTAATTTACATAAAATAAATTCATACATATAAAATGTAAAACTCATTAAGTCTTGACAGATAAAGACAGCCACAAACCACTGCCACACCGAGATAGGGGACATTTCCATCTCCCCACGTGTCCTCCTGTCCTTTGCGGTCCATCTCACCCTCCCTTCCTAGCCTCTGACAACTACTGACTGTCGTTTTCTAATCACAGATTGGTTTGCTTTCTCTGGAATTTTACATAAGTGGAATGACATACTATGCAGTCCTTTGGGTCTGGCTTTGGTTCATCATTATGATGATTTTAGGATCTATCCATGCGGTACCTGTATCAGCGGTTCACCCCCCTTTCTATTGAATAGCACCTTACTACCTCGTTGGAGTTGTTTGTGGTTATTGGCTGTTGTGAAGAAAGCTGCTGTGGATATTGTCCACAAGCCTTGGTGTGGACATGTGTTCTCATTTCTTTTGTATGGACATGTTTATTAACTTTTAAAAGAAACTACCTAGCTGTTTTCCAGTGTGGTTATACAAATTTACGTTTTCAAAAGCAGTGAATGAGCATTCCGGTTGGTCCCCACTGTTGCCAAGCTTTGGTCCTGTCAGTCTGTTAAATGTTCCACTGTAGTGGAAATATATAGTGCAACACCATGCTGCAAGCGTTTTTTAAAACTGGACTCCTCCGGGCAGGGCTTGCCACTCTAATTTCTCGATGGTTCCCAACATGACCTGTGTATCGGCTGATACAAAATTGCTCAGCCTGTTGTACTGCCTGCCTGGCCCTGAAATGGACAGCAGGAGTTTTACACATGTTATCTTATTTTAACTTCCCATAAAGTATTTCATTCTCTTAATAACTCCATGAAGGAGATATTAGCAAGCCCCTATTCATAGATAAAGAGGTAAAGGCTAAGAGCAGGTAAAGATTAAGTCATACACCCGAAAATAGCGTTGAGGATATAAACTCGAGTCTGTTTGACTCCAAGACTGGTGTTTCCCACACTGGCCTTCAGACAGCAGAAATCACATAGGTAAAGACAAAGAACTAGGGAGATGGCTAGCATAGTTAGAGAGTTGTACTGAAGTGGGTCTCTTTGTAGGACTTAGGGACGCTCAGGACCAGCTATATAATTTGAAACATAATAATGCCATGTCCCTTGTTCAAAAAGCAGAAAAAAAGTTTTGTTAAAAGTATTAAAGTGTTATTTTTTTTCTCCCACACACTCTCAACTTACGTTTTTTTAGATTTGCTATTTAATGTCATTCTAAGCAAAGAAAAATTACAATTTTAATTATCAGTGTACATTTCCTTGTCATCTTTATATTGTACAAATGTCAGTTTTAAGTGAAAATATAAGCACATTTAAGTCATATGCACGATCACAAAAATTATACAATCTGCATTTTGTAGCTCATGCATGCCATGCATGTGTGTATCATTCTTAGCAGAACAGTAGAAACGCTGTACAAAATGAACTCAACTGGTTTTATTTCACTCTTGACATATGCACATTCAATCAACACTATCTTCAACTTTCTGACGAGTAGGAAAAAACTTAAAAGAAAAGAAACTATAGTTTGCCCTATCTCTTCCTTTCCATCCATGCCTTGATTTTTATCATAAGTGGTTGTCTAATATGGGAAAGTAATACCAGTAAGAAAGGACATGATGGTCATTTGTGTTTCTTAGAGCTCCATTGTCTTCTTTCTGAAAGAAGATACTTCTCGTTCGAACAGAAAACAGGGCCCCGCTTACTCAGCCACTGAGGGAGCACACTTCATACTTACTTGGAGACTTACTGAACCCCCACACATCGTGGACCCTCGAGAATTCTGTGCCCGTGTGTCATAATGAACACTATAGTCGAATGGAATGGCACGTAATGGTGGACATTCATATTTATGTATATCTTCTGCTTAGGCATGTATTCCATTATTCCATAGGACTTCGCTTATGACACACATTTTCAGAGATAAACTTAACTAAGAACTTCAAGATGATAACAGTAGAACATTAAACCAAGAGTAGAACCAGTCAGAGTGCCAAGCCTTGTGTGACTAAACTGGTGGAACACCCGAGAAACAAGAGATAAGAACAATTTATATAAATATAGTTTTTACTCAATCATTCATTCAGTGAACTACAACCAACCAACTATGGTGCGCCAAAAACAATGTTTAAAATGTTTGAGATACATCAGTGGACAAGAACAGAAAAGAAAATTCTGCCTTCATGGAGCTTACATTCTACTTTTCTTTGAGGAAGGGAGTAGATATGTAAGACTTGAACCATCTGTTTTTACTGTAGTAATATTAACAACTACAATTCCACTAAAAAGAACTAGACTCTTTAAAAAAGAAAAACCAAATTGTCCAACTAGATGTCCAAAGATGATTGTGTATGTTGGAATCATGTTGTGTAATATGAGGATAAAGAGTTTCGTTTGCTGTTTTGATTGTTTTTCTAGTTCAAATGATAGAGAGTTAAATCACTTTTATCCATTTGTTTGCTTTATGTTTTTTCCCCCTTTTTTGGCAATCTGTGTGAGCAAAAACCTGTAATTATATTTGTCCTAAATGTTTGGCATGTTTTAGTAAAACATATGTAATACAACTCTTTATCAGTTTTTTGTAGAAATGTGTAATTGAGATGGCTGTATTATATAATTAATAAATCACTGATTGTGGTCATCGTTTTGCTAAATCCATTTTTCAGCAAGATGAGCCATTAAGCGACGGTCTACATTAGCAACCTCAAGAGATAGCATGGGGAAAATGCGGCTTTTTCCAGCCCAGTGGTTCTCAAACTTGAGTATGCTTACGGTTACCTGGAGGACTAGTGAAAACTCAGATTGTTCAGTGGGAGAGAGGTGGTGCCTGCGGTTGTGCATTTCCAACAAGTTTCCAGGTGCTGTTGCTGCTGCTGGTCCAGTAAGTAGACCATGCTAACTGTCGGAAGTTAGAAGACAGAGGTTCTAAAGTTCCTCCATCACTTGAAACTCCTGTAGGCTTATTTATACACATCGTCATGGCTTGGGACCAGAACCCCTTTTGTACAAGCTGAGTAACAGACTAAGACTAAGAAACTAAGCTAAAACTGTCATTTCTATCCACGTCGTGTGTGTGTGTGTGTGTGTGTGTGTGTGTGTGTGTGTGTTAAGAGATGAAAGTAGAGGAGTAGAGGATAGGAAAATGCAGAGAGAGATGAGCAAAGGAAAAGAAAGAGACAGGAACATAAAAGGAGGGAGAAAAAGGAAAGGGGTCCTAAAAGAGGAGTGCCATAATCTCGAGCCATTCCCACTTAGGAAATGAGAGAATAACGTTAATTTAGCAAACGTATTATGGGTAGCTCAAACTCGTGAAAACTAGTAAGAAAGGGCCATAATTTATCACCACGTTGCTGCACAAGCACTCCCAGTGCTCTATGTCGTGAGGACTGCATGATGGCCCTTTGCAGACCTCTTTCCAGCTCCTTCATAGAGAAGAGGTCTCTGTCCTGGTCCCTCACGTCACCATCCTGAGTCACCACAGTCGATGGTAGGAGCGTTCTGGGGAGCCATTCCCACATTAGGATGGATACTGAGTGACCAGGCAGAAGCACAGACTCGTATCCCACCAATCCCCAGTGAAATTCCTTCCCATGTCAACTGTGCCTGAGCTGGATCCATATAAAGTTGTGGCCACTCCATTATCACCTGACATAAGTAAAAGTGTGGCAGCGGGGACATAGGAGTGTAAAGAGTGCTTATAAAACGTAAAACCTGTGCACATATGGCTTGTGTCCCCCCAGGCCATTAAGAGGTGTGTTAGTTTCCTAGGGCTGCTATAACCAATTAGCACAAACTTGGTGACTTAAAATACTAGACGCTTATTCTCTCACAGCTCTTAAGGCCAAAGGACAAACTCAAAGTGTCAGCAAGGCCATGCTTCTCCTGACGGCTCTGGGGGGGTCCCTTCCTTGTCTCTTCCAGCTTCTGGGGACTCCAGGAGTTCCTTGGCTTGTGGCTGTACAACTCCAGTCTCTGGCTTCATCTTCTGTTTATCTGGGTATCTCTCCTTTGTGGGTCTCTTATACGGACACTTATCACTGGATTTGGAGCCCACTGAGATAACCCAGAATAATCTCATCTCAAGAGTCTTACCTTAATTGCATCTACAAATTCCCTTTTTCCAAATAAGAGCGCACTCATAGGTTCCAGAAAGTAGGACAAAATGATCATATCTTTAGAGGTGTTTGAGGAGGCACCATTCATTCCACTATAGAGGGGATTCATACAGGAGAGGCATTGAAATATAAGTTTCATGAGCTGATGATAAACCTGAGGCTGCAGGAAAAATAAGTAAATAACTCAAGCTAAGCTTTAGAAATAGCTGAGCAGAAATTTCAATTCGGGTCTTTTATGTACTTCCCCCCATGCCACTTTGCCTTTAAATTGTATTTACAAGTCACTTAGGCAGAAGGATAATTTAGAAAACTCAAATGTTTTCTCAAACCTTTTTGTAAGGAAGAGGCAGAAATCAAATGAAAAATCATTACCTACCCACAACTAATTCATTTAGAAAACTACTACCTATGTCTCTCTCTCTATAGACATATAGAGACATAGGTAATGTGTGTGTATATATATACATATATATATGTATATATATGTATATATGTACACACACACACACACACACACACACACACACACACATATATATATATAGAGAGAGAGAGAGAGCCAAAAAATGTATACACATTTTAAGAAAGGAAAATCTGTGTTAAAATTGTAATACACAATGTATACCAATAACAAAAGATGAATACAAGTCATGTGTATACATTTTTTGGCACCCCCAGTATATATGTGTGTGTGTGTGTGTGTGTATAATGTGTGTGTATATATTTGCCTTTGTACATGTATATAATTCATATACATGATAAATATCTATATATAATATATAATGAATATGATATAAAATATACATAGTATCTCTAATAAATATATATATTTATAATATATTTATATATAATAATCCCAGCAATTATATATATTTACATATAAATATAAAGAATTTACAGGAAGGGGATGATGGGAAGATTCTGCAATTTCCTCTGACTTAGAAATGGAAGAAAGCTCGCTCAGTGGGCTTCCTATTATAAGTGGGACGAGGAGGCAAGAATTCAGAACAGTGATGGCACCAGTTCCCTGTGCTGGAGAGTCATCAGTAGAGATGGAAGCAGCACCCAGGCCTCTGGCTTCCGGTCTTACTCTCCGTATCTCCTGCTGCCCCCATTCTCAGCATCTTCATTATTTTTCCTTCTCAAATCTATTTCATTTCTAGCAAAGTCATCTCAATGATTTTATTTTAATTAACCTGATGGATTTAAAGGATAAAGTGTATTATGTGCATCTCCTTTAGGAAAATATTTGATGACTCTAAAACCCATATTCTTTAAGAATTTGCTATCACCAAGTCTTAGTATTTCATAGCTTCTGAATGTTAATTTTTTTTCTTTTTTAGCTGTGGATTACAAATGAGAAAGGATATCAGAGTAGCAAATTGCCAAAAGCTCTTTTTGAGACCATTATGAATAATGGATATTAAATTCATTTTGCATATTTTGAAAAATTATGCAAATCATATTAAGTAACTTGCTTGTGAAGTGAGGTGTTTTGATAGAAACATTTAATTCTCTTTTTGTTATAGTGGGTAAGGAGTATTCAAGCTAACCATAAGCAAATCTTTAGGCTTCCTGCTATATTATAAATACCTGAGTTATTGCATAATGAAGTGCTTTCTGCTCATAACCTTAAGACTTTGGTGCCTTTTACCTCAACTCTTTTACTCCAGTCTTAATTCTACTAACTAATAATGCATCATTTCATATCCCTTCTGAAGTCATTACGTTTTTCTTATTGGATATATGATTTGATTTGAGAAAGTAACCCTCATATTAACTATTCCTTGGCCTAGAGTGTGTTCTGGTTATAATTAGGTGGGCGAAGGGGCATAGTCACCAAGCACCCAGGGGAATGCAGAGCTGAGGTGATTGGATCACACCTTCAAAAAGTTTAAAGTCTTGTGTGGGAGAAAAGCCATGTATTTAGGGCATGAGTGATATTGAGTGAAGATATCAGAGACATTGACATTTAAGATGAAAATTATGGAGAGATTCTGTACATAAGTAGATGACAAAAAGGAGACCATTTGATATAGAGGGACAGAATGAGGTTGAGCAACACGTGAAAGTGAGAAAAATGCAGATTATTTTGCGAAAGAAGCAATTACTCTGATCAGACAGGCAGATAAGCCACATGCAACGATGTTGTGGAATCTAAAAATAATCATCATCATCGTCATTATCATCATCATTATCATCATCATAATAATAAGTTAATGGTAATAAATACAATGAAAATAATAAAACCTACCATGTCTTCTTCAATGCTCACGAGGTTCAAGACCTTGTATTTAGTGTTTTATATTTTGTTACTTGTCTTCGTCCATTTGGGCTGCTACAACAGAATACCACAGGCTGAGTGGCTTAAACAATAGAAATTTATCCTCATATTTCTGGAGTCTAGAAGTTCAAGATCAAGGCACTAGCAGATTTGGTGTGTGGTGAGAGGCCACTTCCTGATTCATAGACAGCTGTCTTTTTCCTGTGTGCTCACATGGTGAAAGGGGCTCGGGCGCTCTGCAGGGTCTCTTATATACTCATGAGGACTCTGTTTTCACTACCTAATCCCCTCCAAATACTATCACATGGGGGAACAGGATTTCAACATGACTTTTGGAAGGATACAAACATTCAGTCCTTTGCATTACTGCACACTTCTCATAACCCTGGGAGGCAGAGAGCAGCTCCTTGTTCCAGATTAGAAAACCAAGGTATGGAGAGGATACACAGATTTTCTACAGTTATGCCAAATGGTGGAGAGTCTTAAATGTCAGATTGAAAAATGATCTTGACTTCAGAACCTCACTGAAGAGTCTGATGTCAAGATGCAATGTGGCTTCATCTCATTATCAGAAGGTGCTATAAAAAGTATATTTAGTCAACAAGTACTTAGTGAATGGGTCCTATGAGCCAGGCATATTCTTGGTGTTTTGGCTCTAACAATAAACAAACAGCAAAAAGACCCTGACCTTTTGGAGCTTATATTCTAGTACACCTTAGAGAAGAGAATCATATGTTAGAAGAGACAAGTACTATGGTGAAAAAGAAAGAAAGAAAGAAAAGAAAAGAAAGGAAAGGAAAGGAAAGGAAAGGAAAGGAAAGGAAAGGAAAGGAAAGGAAAGGAAAGGAAAGGAAAGGAAAGGAAAGGAAAGGAAAGGAAAGGAAAGGAAAGGAAAGGAAAGGAAAGGAAAGGAAAGGAAGAAAGAAAGAAAGAAAGAAAGAAAGAAAGAAAGAAAGAAAGAAAGAAAGAAAGAAAGACACAAGAAAAAAACAAACAAACAATGGAACAGACTGGGCAAGATAGAGACAGCAAGCAAAGTTCCAGTTGCAGAGTTTAATAGTATGACCAGAGTGGGCTGCATTAAAAATGTCAGATTTGAGCAAAAACCTAAAGAAGGTTAACAGTGTTAGCCATGTAGCTATCTGGAGAGAAGTACTCCAGGTAGTGGGAGGGTTAGTGTGGATACTCTAAAGTGACGGTGCCTAGAATGTTTGAGGAATAACAGAGGCCACTGTGGTTGGTGAGGCCTGAAAGAAGGGGAGAATGGTAAGAGATGAGATCAAAGAAGTAATTTTGGGATTAAAAAAAAAGATCACATAATCTTGCAGACTCTAAAGATGTTGGCTTTCCTGCTAAGTGAAATAGGGAGCCCCGTATTTCAGGGTTGAGAGCAGAGGAATGACTAGATTTGCCTTACCTTTCAAAAGAATCAATCTGTTGAGAAAAGGCAGGCAACGTAGATGTGTTAAGAATTTCCTGCAATAGTCCAACAGAAAGAAAATGATGGCTGCGAACCAGGGCAGGGATAGTAGACCAAACAAACAAAAATGGATTATTGATTGTAGGTTATGAAATAAAAAGAGAGTCAAGGATGACTTGAATATTTTGGACCTGAGAATCTGAAAGATTGGAGTTGACATCAAGTGGGAATAGTTCTGTAACTCAAATAAGTATAGCAAGAACATCCCCCAACAATGTAAGTAAGGGACCTGATGGATAAGGAGAGATTTGATGTAGACTTGTTGTCCAGGCATAATTATTAATAGTGTTATGTTTTCATTGGTCCCAGTTTGGATGATAAATTTTATGGGTACTGTGGAGGACAGTGTCATGTACTATCCAAATTCCCCATCAGTGAAAGACTTGTTCAACTTGTCGGCAGTACTCTTGGCAGGCAACCTTCAGCTGTCAGCCTCTTCAGAGATTGCTTGGCTGCAGTGAGCCACCCCACCCAAGGTCATCCTTCCCAAGATGCCTCACATCTGATGATTGATCAATGAAGGAGTATAAAGGCCTGCCATCTTGACCCAATGGGGACAACTTTAAAGGGTCATTTTAGTGTCAGAGGTGCTATTGGGTTGGTTCAGTGTGTTGTTGAGCCTGAACCATAGTTCACTGCATTCGTTTGCTACTGTTACCATAACAAATTATCACAAACATAGTAGCACAAAGGGATGAAAATTTATTATGTGACAGTTTTGTTGTTTGGAAGTCTGACAACAAGTTTCACATGACTAAAATCAAGGTGTCAAAAGGGCTCACTTGCTTTCTGGAAGCTCCATTAAATTAATTTCCTTGCCTTTCTTAGCTTTCAAGGCCACCCAAATTCTTGGCCCCTTCCTTCATTGTCAAAGCCAGAAAAGTCTGGTTGAGTCTTTCCCAAATTGTGTTCTCACTGATGTTGACTCTTCTGCTTTTAATGACTCTTATGATTACATTGATCCCTCTTGGATAATTCAGGAAAATCTCCTTAAGGTCAGCTGATTAGCAACCTTCATTCAATCTACAATCTTAATTCCCCATTTGTCTTGTAACCTAACATATTACAAGTTCCAGCGATTAGGATATAGGTATCTTAGGATATGGCAGTCCAATATTCTGCCTCCCACATTTCTCTCTCTGCTCAATTCAACTTCCTTCCCCTCCTTTACAGGTATCGGCCAGTGGCACACTTACATATATCTCCTGCATGCTAAATTTTGTCTCAGATTCTGCTTCCTGAGGAACTCAAGACAGTGTCCTAACAAAGGTTAGTGTTCTATGCAAACCATGATAGGTATCCACTTGTGGTCTTCCCTTCACTCTTGTATCACCTTCCCTTTAACTCTTATATCCAATCGTGTCCTTATATTGGTTCTGCTGTTTTCCCTCATAAGCATGTTCCATTTACTCCTCTTCTGACACAGCTTCCTCTCACATTACCATTCTATTTGTTTTTTAATTTCAGCTCTATTGAGATACAATTGACATTAAAAATTGTAAGATATTCAAAGTGTATGCCATGATGATTTATTATATATATGTATATATATGTACACACACATATATATGTACATATATATATATGTACACACACATATATATGTACACACACATATATATATGTACATATATATATGAAGGATTCTCCCACATATACATACATCTCCTCACATATATACTTATATTTATATTATTAGTAGTAGTAGTTTATTTTTTGGTGAGAACATTTAAGTTCCAAGCTCTTAGCAAATTCTGGTTATACAACATAGTGTTATCAATTATAGTTATCATGTTTTACATTAGGTCCTCAGGCGTTATTCATCTTATAGCTGAAACTTTGTACCTTTTACCAGACTCTCCCTATTTCCTCCACACACAACCTCTTGCAACCATTTTTCTACTCTGTTTGTTAGTTTGACTTTCTTTTTTTGTTGTTTTTTTCAGATTACATATATAAGATACCATGCAGCATTTGTATTTCTCTTTCTGGCTTATTTTACTTAGCATAATGCCCTCAAGTTCTACCCATGTTGTCATAAATGACAGAATTCCCTTCTTTCTCATGGCTGAAAAATATTCCTTTTCACCACATCTTCTTTGTCCATTCTTCTGTTGATGGAAACTTAGGTTGTTTCCATATCTTGACTACTGTGAATAGTGCTGCAATGAACATGTGACTACAGATGTCTCTTCAATATGCTGTTTTCATTTTCTTTGGATGTATACCCAGAAGTGGGATTGCTAGATCATATAGTAGTTTTTGTTAGTTTCATTTTTAATTTTTTGAGGAAACTCTATATTGTTTCCTATAGTGGCTGTACCAACTTGCATTCCCAGCAACAGTGTATAAAGGTTCCCTTTTCTCCACATCCTTGCCAACACTTCTTATCTCTTGTCTTTTTTATAATAGCCACTCTAACAGGTGTGAGATGGTAACTCATTCTGGTTTTTATTTGCATTTCTCTGGTGATTGGTGATGTTGGGTATCTTTTTCATGTACCTATTGGCCATTTGGATGTCTTCTCTGGAAAAAATGTCTATTCAGATCCTCTGGCCATTTTCAATCAAATTATTTGTTTGTTTTGATTGTTGAATTATATGAGTTTCTTATATATTTTGGATATTCACCCCTTATCAAATACTGATTTGCAAATATTTTCTCTTATACCATAATTGTCTTATAATTTTGTCAATGATTTCCTCAGCTGTACAGGAGTTTTTTTTAGTTTGATGTGGTTCTATTTGCTTATGTTTTGCTTTTGTTGACTGTGTTTTGGGTGGCAAATTAGAAAACAAAAAAATCACTGCCAAGACCAATGTCAAGGACCCTATCTTTTCTACTAGAAGTTCTATGGTTTTAGGTCTTTATCCACTCTAAGTTGATTATTGTGTATGCTATAAGATAGTGGTCCAGTTTCACTCTTTTGCATATGACTGTGCAGTTTTCCCAACATCATTTATTGAAGAGACTGACTTTTCTGTATTGTATATTTTTGGCTCCTCTGTTGCAAATTCATTGATATATATGCATGGGGGTTTTTCTGGAGTCTTTATTCTATTGTATTTCATATGTGTCTGTTTTTATGCCAATACCATACTATTTTGATTACTATAACTTTGTAATGTAGTTTGAAATTAGGAAGTATGATGCGTTCAGCTTTGTTCTTCTTTCTCAAGACTGCTGTGGCTATTTATGGTCTTTTGTGGTTCCATACACATTTTAGAATTGTTTTCCTATTTCTGTGAAAAATGCCATTGTAAGTTTAATAGAGATTGCTTTGAATCTGTAGATTGCTTTGGGTAGCATGGCATTTTAACAGTATTAATTCTTCCAATTCATGAGCACAAAATACAGAGGGTGTCCCAAATATATATTCATATTTTAAGAAAGGAAAACTGTATTAAAATTGTAATACTCAAATATACCAATAACAAAAGATGAATGCAAGTCACATTTGACTTCTGCAATTACAAGAGGTGCTCAAAGTGGTTACCACCAACACTTCTGATTGTGGCGAACTATGGCTTGAATAACGTTGACCAAAGTTTCCATTTGTATAAATTTTTTTGGCACCCCAGTATATATCCATTTATTGTGTCTTCTTCAATGTATTTCATCAATGTTATGATTTTCAGTGTACAGAGCTTTCATCTCCTTGGTTAAATTATTCCTGAGTATTTTATTCCTTTTGATGTTCGTGTAAATGGGATTGTCTTCTTAATATCTCTTTCTGATAGTTTGTTATTTGCATATAAAAACACAACTGACTTTTGTATATAGATTTTGTATCCTGCAACTTTACCGATTTTTTCCTAGTTTTAACAGGTTTTCGTTGGTGTCTTTAGGGTTTTCTATATATAATATCATGTCATCTACAGAGACATTTTTACTTATTCCTTTCTTATTTGGAAATCTTTTATTTCTTTTTCTTGCTTAATTTCGCTGGCTAGGACTTCTAATACTATTTTGAATAAAAGTAGAGAAAGTGGGAATCCATCTTTTGTTGCTGATAGAGCCCCAAAAAGAAAAATCTGGACAAGGTGGCTTCACTGGTGAATTACACCAAGTATTTAAAGAAGAATTCATACCAAGCATTCTCATACTCCTCCAAAATAGTGAAGAGGAGGGAGCACTTTCAAACTCATTGCATGAGGCCAGCATTACTGATGGTGAAACAGACAAGGACACTACAAGAAAAGAAAACCACAGGCCAATATCGCTGATGAACACAGATGCAAACAAAAATCCTCTGCAAAATATTAGCAAACCAAATTCAACAATACATTAAAAGGATCATAAACCATGACTAAGTGGGATTTATTCCAGAGATGCAGGGATAGTTCAACATCTGCAAATCAATCAATGGGATGTACCATATTAACCGAATGAAGGATAACCATCATATGATCCTCTCAAAAGATGCAAAAAAAAAAAAAAAAAAGCACTTGACAAACTTGACAAGCGCATTCTCCAGTGGAGTGAGCGAGTGAGCAGAGAAGAACTGCTCAGCCAACCCACAAAGTTATGAGAAATAATAAAGCATGAATTAAAGCCACTGTTTTTTTTTTTTTTGTAGTTGCTTATGGAGCAATAGGTATTAGATACAGATATATATATAATATATATATATATATATATATATATATTATATATATATTAGATACAGATAAATATATATATATATATATATATATATATATATATTTACATGAAACACCTAATGATCATTAGTCTAGTGAAAAAAGAAAACTGCTTCACTTTGTTTAATCTGGTCACATTTATTTTGGTTGTTGCTAGTTACAAACCTTGTTCAGATTTCTAGTGCAGTGCTAAAGCTTTCTTTGTAAACCCAGATTCTTAGGATCTGTCTGCAACTTACTCTTTAGCCCTGTCTTTCATCATTGTTTTATACACAGTCCAGGTTTTCAAACGCAATTATCTTCACTTCTTGAACATTCTAACTTCTTCCGACCTTTGACCTTGGCTGAGTTGGTCACCTTTGCTTTCTCAGTTCCTACTCATCTTTCAAGGGGCACTTAAAATTGTACCTCTTCTATGAAGATTTTGCGGATTGTCTTTTGTAAGTTATCAAATTATTATCTTATGGAATATATACCAGTTAACACATCAAAGCTCCCCAATTACTTTGTGGGTACCTACTATGTGCCAGGGACCATGTTGAGACCTGGAGTTGTGATGGAGAGTAAGGCAGAGCTGTGACCTCAAGATTCTCAGGTCATTGCATTTTGGTTATTTGGTCTTACTGGTCTGGATGTTCCATGAGGGCAGAGGAGCTTATTAAGTTCACTTTAAAACTTTTAGTGCCGTTTTCCTTTGGGTAAATTCCCAAGAGTTATTTGTAGACTATGTGAGTGAATAATGCAAATAACTGGAGTTTAATCTATTGCATAATAGTAAGCCCTTTAGAAGCTACAAAGTTTTGCAACAAATCCCTAATACAAATCATGGGGGAAAGAGCTTGAAATGGTCATTGAACAAGTCTTCCCTCCATTAACTCAAACAATTGTTCACTTAAATAGTCAGCCTAGATTAAAACGTAGTTCATGAACTTTGTAGAAGCTTCAAGTGCTTGCCCTATTTTTCTGGTTTGTTTGTTTTCATTAGAAGACCATATGATGAAAAGGCATTTCAATAAGGCCAAGACAAACATTGAATTACCACAATTAGTGGCATAAAACAACATACATATATTAGCTTTAGTCAGAAGTCCAACAGGAGTCTCACCAGGCTAAACTCAAAGTATCAGCCAGAGAGTTTCTTTCTGGAGACTTGGAGGGAAAAATCGGTCTCCTTGCCTTGTCCTGCTTCAAGAAACCACCCTTCCTCCATCTTAAAAGCCTGCAATGTAATGTTTCTCTGAGCATTCTTCTGTTGTTCCCTCTTTTCTGAGCATAGATATTTCTGAGCATAACTTTCTCAGAGCAGAATGACTTTGGTAACTAGATTGGGTGCAGGGTAATCTTCCCATCTCAAGGTCTATGAAGTCGATCATATCTGCAAAGTCCTTTCTGTGATGGCCACATAGTCACAGATTCTAGACATCAGGATCTGGACTTTGATGGGCCATTATTCTGCCTCTGCAACTAGGATGTCAACTGTTTTTAAAATGTATTGTTATATATAAGATGCTCAAACACCCTGTATGCAGATATTAGCCCCGTTTTATAGATGAAGAAACTGAACAGGCCATTTAACTTGCCTAGGATCATGCTCTCAGCTTCTGCCACAGGATGTATGACATCACAGCCTTAATGCTATGACTGCTCTACTAGAGCGATAGGCTGTTAGAGAGAGCGAGGCATAAACAGTTCTTCCAGATGTAAGAATAATGAGAGAGTAAGGCTTCCAAAAGAGGCGATGTTTAAACTGTGTTTTTAAGGATTTCACTATGAAGAATGGGTTGAACAAACAAAGTGAATGTACTGCAGACAGGAACATGACTGGAGTGGATGTTTCTGAAACCTGAATGAGATGTGAGGCCACATCTACAAAGCCCTAGCTGTCTGTGAGCCCAGGCAAGTCACTTCACCTCATGGGATGTGATTCCTAGTCTAGGAATGTTTGTCTTGCCAATACGTAGCATATATCCTACCATATGTTAGGTACTAACAAAATGTGAAATCAAATTGAACAATTGCAATCTGAATATCTGTTTTAAAGAATAAGGAGAATAAAGACAAAGATACATTATATTCACTGATTGCATGTCGATGGAGACTGGAGTTATCTAATGAGTTTTAAGTATAGCATTTACAAAGCATCCATATTTCATTTATAATAGGCCAAATTAAGATACTCAGAAAACAATTAGGGAACCCAGATGCCGTGGGGCGGATGACTGAGTCAAAGGAAGAAAGGGAATGACTTAGAAAATTTATCTCAAGATGTGAGAAGGAATTTAGGTTTAGTTAAATTAGATATGTGAAAACTGTTTACTAAAGGAAATCAAGCACACATTAAGTGAGATGAATCTAGAAAATTTAGTTACCAAGTCTTATATAAATGTGGGTCATGGGGGTGTTCCTGAAGACGTCATTTCAGAAGACAAAGACTACCTACCCCCAACACCACTGATAAGTGGATGAGTAGGTGGGAAGAAGGGACCTGGAGAATGTGGCGCTATTCAATATTGAAATGGAGGAACAAAGAAGAGAAAGCACAATTCTTATGTATTTAGCCAGGAGGAAAGACACATTCAGAATAAAGAAATTCCTTGAGTGCAACCAATTAAAAAACAAACAAACAAAAAAGACCAACAAACAGAAAAACAGCTCAAATCTTAATTTCTTTACATTTGGCAGCAGGTACACAGCCTGCACCTGATGGTTCTCTCACAGAATGGGGTGGTATTTGATTAGCAGAATGGCGGAGTCCAGGTGACTGTGAATGGTTTCCTTACACACGAGGGCTTCTAGAGAGAAAGGAGGGACAGCACTGCATTTCAAAGGCAGTAACCTGAAAAGAATACCATTCTTTAAATTCCTCTCCAGAAGGGAGACCCTCACAGAGGGAATTCAAGTGTGTTTCCTTTGGTCTTTGACTTCACCCCAAATAAGATTGGGGGAGATCTGCATGCACAGCCCACGGAGAAGACCTAGTGAAGCTTGACGGGCTACAGTGATGGATGGGTCGTCAGGCTTAGAAGAATATTAAACAGAGGGAAAGATGCTGTTAATTCTACATAATTACGTTCAGTAGACTTATACTGAAGCTGTGACTATTGTGGAGCTAGGAGTGTTGTAAACTTGAAGGGCAGTGTTGGGTGTAAGCAAAATTGCTTAGAGGTCATACAGATGAGAGTTTAAATACCAGATTCTCCACTTACTAATCTGTTTACATGGCCAATTTAATTAATGCCATTAGATCCTCAGGCTTCTTATCTGTGAAGTGGAGATAATAACAACTTCAGTCATGTTACAAGGTTAGAAACAAAATGTGCAATAAAGAATGTAACAATAGCACAGTTTCTCAGATAATTTCACTAAATTTTCCCTAAATGAGTATTGAATGACATATAATATGCATGTTACAATATGTATAAGCTGGAAATGCTTTTTTTTTTTTTTTGCTATACTTTCAGGGGAGTTGGGCATCACACATATAGCTCTCTTCAGAACATTCTGCCTGCCACATTCTACCTGAAAAGGGGGTCTTATATGACTCAAAGCTTTGAACCAGAGCGAAAAGTAAACATGAACAGGTCTATTTCTGTAATAGGGCCTTTGTGTATTCTCTGCCTCCCACCTATATTTGCACATGTAGAGATAACTTCACAGTCAGATGCCTTAGTCTACAGTTTATGTTAATAAATCGCCGTTCCATGACCTTTTTACACTATGGACTAGGGAGAGGTTATAGTTTATTATTTCTGTTTTATGGATTATATCACTGAAATTCTAAACCTTAAATGGCTTCATTTTGACCCCAACATTTTAGTTCATGGAATCTATCCCAAGTAAATAATCAAAGAAGGAGCTAAAGATTTATGTACAGGAATGTTCATCACGGTGTTATTTATTATAGCAAAACATATAGGAAAAATCCCAAATATCCAACTTTAGGAGATTTATTAAATACATTGTGGTCTATTCGGATAATGGGATTTGTTCAATAGTGAAATGACATTTTTAGAAGGTTACTTCATGATATAATGTTGAGTAAAGAAAGCATGATTCAAAACTGTTTATATAAGTGTAATAAAAATTTTTTAAAATTTTACAAATTACCAACTAAAGCAAGTATACTCAAATACTTTCATTCCTTTTACTTTTCAATGCTTGGATTATAGGATTTTTAAAACAATGTTTCTTATCTGAGTAAAGATATCTTCAGTACATACAAATTGTTTTGTTATTAGAACAAGAAAAACAGTATACATAATTTTTTGTAAAAGTAAAAAGGTTGTCTGTTGACATTGGAGAACTGAATATGAATATCACCTCCAAAAAATACATTAAAAATTACATATTTTTAATAAACTTCTGTTAAACCAGAATATCCTATATATATGCATATATATATATTTCAGCATATATAATATATATACTTTGACATTGTTATGATTATGTATTGTATATTAATATATAATATACAACAATAGTTTATATAATAGTATTTTAATTATATATAACATTTCAGTTAGTTTTAGTTTAGTTTTAATTGCATATAAAAACTAGATTCTGGTTTACCAGAATAAATTATCTGCATGCTTATTCAGTCACTATTCACTCTTACCCCATGGATGGAGAGGAAAGAAATAATAGGGTTTGCATATAGTAATACAGTCAGTCATTTGTCACATGAAAACCTTTCCCAAGATCTATCCTTGGAATGATTGTATTAGTTCAATGTGTACTTCAAGTAAACACTTATTACCAGCCTTTATAAAACAATGGACAACATTTTCAAAATATATGCGGAAACTTCTATTAACATTTCATGTCTTGTAAAAGTTAATTAAAATATGTATATGTATATGATGATCCTTGCTTTACCTCTTTTGGAGTTTAAATTAGGATTTCTCAATCTTAATACTATTGACTTTGGTGGCTGGAAAATATTTGTTGTGGGGAGCTGTTCTGTGTGTTGTAGGATGTTTAGCAGTATCCCTGGTCTCTATCCCTCCCCGAGTCGTGAAAACTAAAAAATGTCTCCAGACGTTGCCAGTTGCCTCTTGGGACAAAATTTCTCCCAGTTGAGAACCACTGTATTAAATAAGAGGTGTGTAACCGAGAATTATAAATATGTTAACTGGAAAATCTCAGTGGTCTCATTTTCTAAACTCATTTAGTTCTTGTGAAAATGACATTTATTTTAAGTTTGTATTGCTTTTGTTGTACTAGTTATATCTAGACAGTCAATCTTGTTTGAAGATGTCTAATTCAAACAAATAACGATTTCAAAATCTAATTGAGTGGAAGGGCTGGTAATTAACTGCTTATCTGATTTTAATCATTTTCTTCCCCCAGTCAGTTTGTGTGTAGAAAAATACTCAATCTAACACATCACAGAATATCCCAGTCAATGATTTACTCAGTTTTAATGGGGGAATAAGCCTAGTTTCATAATGAGAAAAACATCTGTGTATAGTGTGCCTGTGTAACTTTGGGCAGATCACTAAATTTCTCTTGGATATATTATTTTTATGTATAAAAAATTGGAGTTGATATTGATATCCTTTAAAGATTTTGAGGGTTAAACAGAAAAGAGGAAAGCATTGCAATATTAAATCTATTATGAAATCTACCATTTCGCAGACACAGTGCTAACCTATAGGGCTACAAAGATGAATTAGACCTCTTTGTTGACTGCAAACAGCTCACAGCCTGATGGATGAGACACACATGCAAACAGTGACCACATACAATTTCAAGGGTGAACAATCGTCCTGGCTTGCTTGGGACTGAGCGATTTCCTGGGCGAAAGACTTTCCAAAAACTGGAAAAGTCACGTATAGTCAGGGGCAGCTGGTAACCCTAACGATGCATGCTTCCACTAGATTCTGCAAGAGCACAGAAGAGCGGATTTGCCTTTGCCGGTTGGGTTTTAACATTCAGAAAAGATGTCACATTTTGAGTTTTTGAAGATGAAGTAAGGATTTGAGGGAGGCAGGCTTTCTGGCAAAGGAAAAGTCAAGTGCTGAGCACCAACAATTAGAGAGCATATCAAATAGTGTGCAGATAACTTTATTGGTGCAACCCAAGTGCTAGTAGCAGCGTTGGAAGAAAGCACGATCCGAGATCCAGTGTAGGGCTGGCAACTGGAGGTCTTTTAAGTCATGTTTAGGAATCTAGGCATTGAACCTTTGGGCTGCAGACAATATGAACTCACTTTAACCAGGAAGTGACATCATTAAATGGGTTTAAGGAAGATAATCCTGACATTAAAATACAGGGTGGATTGGCATTAGACATGTCAGAAGACTCAGAGTCCTTTTAGAAATCTGTTTCCAAGGCATTGTGAACAGAAAAGCATGATGGATTCAGGAAAAACACAGGGATGGATGTATACAATAAATAAAGCTTAGTGACAGATTGTAGGACACGGGGCAGGAAGCCGTTGACGAGAATGTCTAAGTTCTTGGCAATGATTAGAATACTAAAATGATGAAGCCATTCACAACATTAAAAATATAGAAAGAAATGGAATGGGTGATGGGGTGCAGGGTGGGTAAAGACAATCAACTTATTATGAACTTGGGGTACATACATGATTGCTGGTTGGTAGTCAGAAGTGTAGGTTGAAGACCTGAGCTTGAGGCTGGAAATGAAACTTTAAATGTCATCTGCACAAAAGTTATTGTTCCATCTGTGGGACTGACGGAGATGTGAAGTCACCCACAGAGATTATGAGGGCTAGAAAAGGAAAGTTCTTAGCTCTGGGCTGCTGTGGGAAGGTTCCTCTCATTCTTTGTGGATTTTTATTGATTTAGGGTCAGAAGGGACTGATTCTCACATATAAACATTGAGGGATTTTGACTTTGACACATCTGGCTTTAAAGAAATTTTCTTTGATACTAATTTTATTCTGACTTCTTAAATTTGTGAAGGGACAACTTCATAGAACTCATATTCACTAATATCCATAAAGAAGGAAGAAAAAAAGATTTGATTAAAGTTAGTGCCGCTGGAGAAAAGATACCAGCAACCAATTACCTCGCACTTTCCTGAAGGTTCCCCAAGTTCATTTCTTGTTATTTTGGGAATGGGTGAAAAGAGACAGCAACTGAAATCACCTTTATGTTGTTTGGCTAAAAGCTCAGCTTCCTAAGTGTAACTGAAATAAGCAGAGCTCCTCTTCGAGCCAAGAATTAAGGCAGTGAATTCAGCCATCATTTCCCATTGCATGTGATGTGTAATCTAACAAATTTTCAAACAAGCTCTCTGGAAACAATTAAAAGTAAGCAAGCTGCCCTGATCAAAGGCTGCTGATGTTTTAAATTGCATTTTGGTCACCCACAACTAGTCTTCCAGAATGTGCTTTGCCCTACTGGGGCCTGGAGCATAAAAACAGAAAGTTTTTGCTGTCCCGCCCAGTGTGAGTTTAAGTCTGTGGGTCATTAGGAAGCAAACACATTAGGACTAAAAAAATAATTGTTTGGTTTATTGCCACTTGGGGATTCAGCCTGAATCAGACCTCAGCTGTGGTGTGGCAAAAGTGCATGCAATGCTCTGGAAAAACAGTTTGCTGATATGTCACTGTCAGAAGCATATGTGATACTATTATCCTCCCAAACAAACATGCAATTTGTGCTAATTTCAGAAAGACAAATACCATCATATTTACAAAATGTACTTTGGCTTTCCATGCAAACCTGGGAGATATAAGTAAACATGTTTCGTGCCTCATTCCAGCTCTGCAAATTCTCTCTGTTCTGGACATAATTTAAAATCATGGGTGATCTTTATCTCACGGTCAGGAATCTTCCATGTTTGACAGTACGTGGCCAGAAAATAGGGGGCCATTTCACTCTGGGTCCATCCAGGGAATGTTTAAATGCTGTTTATAACTTTAGACAAGACCCCCACTTTAGTTTACACATGTATTTTTGGTGCAGGGAACTCTTAATATGATACAACAATAATATTAAAAAAAAAAAAAAAGATGAGACAAGGCCTATTGGCCTGCCTCCATGTCAGTAAACATACACTCATGAACTTGTAGTAATGGAAGAAAGTGAAACTATCCAGTCCAAACCCTCATTTTACAAAAGAGGAGAACATGGCCAAAAGAGTTAGCTGATGGTCTCTGAGTTAATTAGTGGCAGATACAGGATGGATCCTGGGTGTTTGGATTCCCACTAACATTCTTTCCACAGCACCACAGTACCTCCATAATAAAAAGATAAAATGTTTAAAAAAAAAGTCCAAGAAATATTAGCCATGCTAAAATACAAACTATACTGTAGTGATACATAAGAAAACTACAAGCACCTTGGATTTACAGAATTCACTGTGTTACTACTTAAATTTAGTCTTCAAAAATTCTTAATCATCAGATTTGAACCCAAGCATTGTAACTATTGAAAGACCCCTTGAAATAAAATAGATCATGTGGTACGTTGAGTTAGTGATCCCAGTTCTTCCTTCCCCTAGAATATTATTACATACCATATCCTTGCATTATTCTTATGGTGGGTGGAGTTTTCTTCCCTGTACCTGGACTTTGGGCTGGATGTGTTTTAGAGGGAAAGGTTCTGCAAAGGTTTGGATGTTAGTAGATGTGATGGCGGAGATTTGAAGACACTTGTACAATCGGCGTCGCCATTATGTGCTCTTGACTTTCCCCATGAGAGCATACGCAGGGGAACCATTGGTCTTCCCCAGAATCAGAGTCAAGTACGGTCAAGACCAGCTTTGGTGAACTGAGCCCCAGCTCGCCCCAGATGTGTCAGGGAGGAATCATTGCTCATTGTTTATAGCCTTTTAAGATGTGGTAGTTGGTTTAGTAACATTATTATGATACTAGTGACCTTTCTGAGGCAGGTAATAAATGAAGGCTTGACTTCAAAGACCCGGAGTCAGGTAGTAAGTGTTCAGTGTTTTACTCACTCAGTTTTTCCTCATTGTTTTACATCCCTGAAAAATTGAGTGATGCATTTGTTCATCATTCTCAGGTACAGTTCTCTTCAGAAGGTAGTTTGTTGCGGTCTGAATGTGTCCCCCCCACTCCTCACAATCATAGATTGAAATCCTCCCCCTCAATGTGATGGTATTTAGAAGTGGGGTGTTTAGGAGTAATTAGGTTTAGATGAGGTCCCGAGGGCAGGACCCCCGTAAGGGGATTGCTGTCCTTATTTTTTAAAATAAATAAATAAAAATCAGGAGAGACGAGAGTTCTCTTTCTCAATCTCCACCATGTTAGGACACTGAGAAATTAGCCATCTGCCAGCCAGCAAGAAGGTCCTCACCAGGAACCGAATCTGCTGGCACCTTGCTCGTGGACTTCCAGCCTCCAGAACCGAGAGAAACAAAAGTCTGTCATTTAGCCACCCACCTATGATGTGTTGCTATAGCATCCCAAGCCGGCTAATGTATAGTTCAGTGATGATTAGGTATTAAAAAGCGTGTCCTTGATCTTTCCATCCACCACGAGAAGATGCACAGAGAGACATTTTCTCCAATGAGTTCTGTCCCTAATCATGTTTTTGTGCCCTATTGTAGACTGGCAACCTGGCTGATCCAACCCTTAATCCATTTCTGGATGGGTATCCCAACAAGGTGGGTGGGACCCAGTGATTCGGAATCCAGACTCATGTATAGAAAAGACAAGAGAGGCCGGTGGTGGGAATACCTAGAAAGTACTCCAAGGTGAGACAGGGCCTGGCCCTTGGAGAGTAGCATGGCTACGATCAACACAATAGCAGTGGAATCCACAGATAGGGACTGAGGACATAGTACACTCCCTGGGCTAAGCTCTGGGGACAGGATTCTGAGGAGACAGTTCCCCTCCCTTGGGAGGACTTAATGTTGTAATGACGATGGCAGTGAATGACACGAGTGGACAATATTACTATAATGTGGTCGGTAATAAGATGGTGATAGGCAGGGCTCATCCTACACTTCTGGTCTTTCCTGAAATACATACCACTTTAAGCAGAGGCTTTCCAGGCCACGTCATATAACATTATATCTCCCCGGGACATCTCCTGTCTTCCCACCTGCTTTACCTTTCTGCTCAGAAACTGTGTAACACATTTCCGTTTTACTTCCTTTTCTAGTTTGTTGTCTTTCTTCCTTATTTTAATGTAAGGTTTCTGAAGACAGGATTTGTCACCTGTTTTGACTTGGTTTATTTTTATTGCTCTTGTTTTTCAGTGCTGTATAACTAATGTCTGAAAGAGTGCCTAGTGCGTAGCGTTCTGAAAACAAAAGTATCAAATGAAAGAATTCATAGGAAGTTCTCGGTGTGTAGAAGAGGGTCCCGTTTGCCTTATCTGAGCCTTTGAAGTTTCCCCAAGGGAATCATAACAAAACTGAAGCTTGAAGCATATGTAAGTGTCAACTCCTTGTAGAAAGACCAGGGGTGTTCTGAGACCACCAGGGAGGCCTGGGTGGGACGGCGTGCACACAAAAAAGCAGCTCAGCACCAATTATTCGTGTTGAGTCTGTGAAGGTGGAACTTTTTTCTTATTGGGTATATTTCTGGGTACTTGGACTTCATCTGAATTTATTACAAGAGCAAGTAGATGGAGAATTGACTGTGTCTCCAACCAGCTATTGGATGAAACTCATTCAAATTTGGCATCAAAAAGAAGAAGTCCTTTGTGGTCAAGATGCAAATTCAGGAATTCAAAGTAAAAATATCCATGATCAGAAAGGTGGCCCTGGTTGATGGGGAAGGAAATCCTGGGTCTTGGGAAGTAAGTTAGGGGGTGCAGGGAGATTGACATTCCAAACCCAACACTATGGTCGAGGTTGCCTCAGCTTCAGGTTACAATTGGCTTTGAAAGCGGAAACGCAGATGGGGGGAGGTCTGTACACCTTCAAAGCTGGGGAAGGCAGATGTTTCATCGTGGTGGCCTGGCTCCTTGGAAGAAAGGCCATACATTAGAGCAGATATGGAAATAGCCAAACAGAATGATTGGACCAAAGCTAATTATATTTTAATTATGAATGGAGGCTATTTTAATAATAACTCCATAATCTTTTATTGAAAGCTTACTCTCTCAGGGCCTCATTTGATCCTTGCGATAACCCCATGTGACAAACAGTATTTTTAAATTGTTCCTTAGGAGGCAAATGAAGTTAGAGAGGTCAGGTAACTTATCTGAGGTCACTCAACTACTAGAAAGTAGAGAAGTAGAAAGCACTTATTTGTTCAATTTTTTTCTCTCTCCTTTGGCAACAAATAAACATTGAGCATCTGCTAGCCCTCTGCTCGCCCTAGGAATGCATTGTAAATAAAGCTAACAAATACTTGCCCTCATGGACCTACAACTAACTGCAGTCTAAATGCAAAGGGTGCTGGACAGCTGAGCTTATGCTTCAAGCTATTAACCCATGGGTGAGAGGGAAAAGAAAGGGGATGGATGGGATGAGAGTAGAGGGGACGAAAGAACCATTAGCAACTGCTGTTCTCCCGACAGGGAAGGCATGAGAAAGTAATTATTTGCCTTGCCTCAACAGCTAGTGGGAATTCATTCATTTTATTTAGTCCATTGATTCAACAAATGTTTATCAAGGACTAACTTACAGTGATCAAGGTGCTGAGGCTACTGTAGTAAACAAGACATTGAATGAGTAATGCAGTAATGTCATATTGGGGTAGGGAGACTGGTAAAGAGTGTGAGGTTTTTTGGAGAGCAGCATTAGAAAGGGGTTCAGGGAAAAAGTATATCAGAGCTGAGATCTGAATACAAGAAGACGGCATCCATGGAAGAGATTGTTCAGGCAAATTCTGGGAAGAGGGGAAGAGTTATTCCAGGCAGTCTCTAGGCAGAACACATTAAGGCACATTTTAATAATGGAAGGGGGGTGTCTGGAGTTCAGGGGCACGTAAGGGGCAAGGGAGTGACCCGATACAAGAGGATAGGAGTAGCCTTAGCACATTCTACTTTGCTGTTCGCAGTGAGGGACCACTGGTGTGGGGAGATGACGGAACATTTTTCTCTTTAAATGATTGTGGTTTCTCTCTTTGAAGGTTCACACCCCACGGGAACTGAAATAGGCTGCATCTGGCCTTGAGTAGATTAATAGAAACATCCCCTGTTAAGCCCAGGAGGAGCATGTCCTCAAAGGCATTATTTTTCTGAGATTGAAATACTCTGTTTGGTCAATATAGGGGGGGGGGGGCCACATTACTAGCTGAGGCCAAGTGTTCTCTTTTGTGTGGTATGCATGGTTTTTCAATTGAAGATTACATAGCACTTTATTGATAAGATCATTAATGGTTTTTCTAGTTGTTATTAATTGTTTTTCATCCATTTATAAATTGTGCCTCTGCAAACTGGCCCCAGGGTATAAGTACAGAAATTGAGCTTTGATTATTATAATAAGTAAAGTATTATTAACGAAAGCAATTACAGTTAATAGCTTCAACTAAGGAAAACAAAATGATAGCCTTTAGTGCTTTCCCACTGGGTAAACCAGATTAAATTACTTGCAGAAAAGAAAAATCTTTATTCTTGGTACCGCCAAACATTATAACGAGAGGTTGCCTTCAGATATTTCTATCTCCTTTGTTCAGAAGCAGAAACTAAGACTTGAACTGTACAAGCTTATTGCTAATTAGTTGCACAAATGAAGCTAGATCGTAGCACTCAAGATTTGAATCTGCGTGTTATTTGTCCCATGTTACAGATGAACTAAGTGAGTTTCAGAGTTCATTTAACTCAACCTTAGTCTTGTAACTTAAAAGTAGCCCAGTGGAGATTCAAAAGCAAGTCAGTCTTCCTTCAGGGTTTTTCTACGGTTTTCTTTGAAGTCTATGATCTGATCCAGTAATGATGTGTGACATTAAATTTTTTTCTAAATGAATCAAAATGGAGATTCTTATGTATTAGGTTTCTTATTTATTATAATTTCCTACAAAATGCATTGCCAAGGTATTTACCTTTATCATATTTACCGGCATGATCAGAGAAGGCTGAGAGTGATTACAGAATTAAAACTTTCTCTAGGAAAGTGCAGCTCAGAGAGGTTATGAGATTTGCATCTAATCACGTAGCTACTCATGGGAGACTTGATATTTGAACTCAGATCTTTCTGTCGCCGAACTTCAATCTCTTGCCAAGAGAACTCAAGGTCACTTTTTACACAAGGCTTCTCTTTTCACAAACAATTTACTCATTTGGAATGAAAAGGCCGGCTCAGAAAGTCTGCCATGAGTTCTGTTTGCAGCTCTCTTTTAACGTAATATAGTCTGTGTTTCCCAAGGCCTAACCCGTCGTTGGCTATTTATGGGACACTAATTGTGGTAGAATAATCCACGTTTCATGGACTTGGCCCCTCCCTGTGCACACAGTTCCCGGTGAAGTCGTGTTGCTTGCTGGAATGTCCAGCTCATGAGCTCAAGGATGGGTCTGCTCTTAGATTTTGCTTATCCCTCGTGAACATCATCTCAGTCTGAGGTCATCCCCCAGCCACCACTGTTACAGACGTCGTCCTGCATGCCTACTGTTTGCTGTGGGAGGGCCCAATGTGCCTGGGAACTACCCTCCCTCCCTCCAAGTTCTAAGCTATAGAGAGACCAAGGGGCCAAATGTGATTTAAATTAAAAACTTGTTAACGTTTTGATTGGCACACCCAGTTTTTACCCATGGCTGAAAGGGTGACCTAAGCCATCCTTCTCATCTTGGAAATACCAGGTGCCCCACGAAGGGCTGCATTTATTACCCATCCAATTTTAGGTGGAGACGTCTGCACAGAGAGAGCAGAGACTAGCAGTCTGGTCTGCTCTGTCTGCTTCTCCCATGGAAAATGAGTTCAAAGTGGCCCCATCCCTCCCTCCTGAGTACAGGCAGTTCAAGCCCAAAACAAAAACAAACAAACAAACAAAAAAGCAGGATATAAGAGAAGGAATAGCCCAGCTGTCTTGCAGTTAGAAGCAAACACAAACCGAGTGACAGTGACATCAGGCTCTCCCCAATCCCACCCATTAGATAGCTCCCTTCCAACGAGGAAGGCAGTGGAAGGGTGGTGGTGGAGAGAAAGAGAAGGGAACACTCTCTGGGTAGCCCTTCAATTGGTATTGAAAGTTCCCTCAGGGAAAACAAGAGGGCATTCTCAGTGCTCCAGTGCCCACATCGCCACGCTTCCTGCTACTGGGCAGCTGCCAAACCCTCATCTTCAACTGAGTGAGGAGAACACTCCTCTTCCCAGATAACCATGCACGGTCTTGCCAATCAGCTTTTGCAAATGGTGCACTCCCAGAAATCTGTGGTCATGACAGTCAGCGTGTCATCAAGCAGAGAGCACATAGCCACCAGCTCTGGGATACTGTCCTCTCCTGCCGTGCACGGTGCTCGGCCCTTTTCTCTGAGCTGAGCTGGAGCCCTCTTCTAACTCCTTATGAGATCAGCACTCTTTTTCATTTTGCTTCACTCCTTCCTTCATTCTCTGGCGTGTCACTCACGATGGCCTCAGTTTTCCTTGGAAAAGCACAAACAAGCATACACAAGCACAAAACCAAAACGGTCCTCCAATCAGAACAACATGGTTTTCCCAGGGTGATCTTGCGTCCTTTCTGTTCCACCTAAATTTATCTAATACACCCATCTCCTCCTGTGTTCTGGTTTTCTTTCCTTGCTGACTGGTTGATCATTCATTATCACAGCACCTACTATCTACAGTTCCTGTGGTCGGTGCTCAAAATACAAATAGATGTAGCTCGGATCCTATCCTCAAGGCACTGACACCTAACTCTACAGACATGTAGGCCAAGAAATATTTAAAATAATGTGTGATTTGTGATGTAATCAGGGTATGGACCCAGTAAAGAGGCAGCATAGCTGGTTGGTAAGGACACGTGTTCTGAGTCCATACTCCAGCTCTGTTGTATACATGTGATATGACCTTGGACAAATCCTTCCTTACCCCTGGGCCTCAAGTCTCATCACCTGTAAAACAGATAATGTTAGTACCGACTGCATGGCCTTTCGTGAGGATTCACTGAATTAATTTGTCAAAACATGTCTTAGATGTGTGCCTGGTACAAGGTAAGTGTGAGGAGGGTTTGCATTTATTACATGGTAATAGAGGGTGGAGTCAGTGACAAAGATGGGTGGAGTTGGGGGCTGCCCGTGGCTGTCTTTCCATAAGGAAAGAATATTTGAGCTGTGTTTTGAGAGAGGAATAGGATTTTACCAAGTGGATGATGTGTGGAGGGAATTCTGGTTAGAAATGAACATGTGCCAAAGGATGAAGTGTGGAAGTTTCCTTTAAACCTTGTTCATAATGGAGTATGGCTGGAAAGTAGGAGAAATGGGAAGAACTGGGAGACCGGAAGGGAATACAGGAAATACGCTAGAACCAGTTTGTGGAGGGTTCACACATGTCTTGCATCCCACCCCACAGAAAACACGGAGTTTGGGGGAGTGTTAAGCAGATTTTCTTTGTCCCACTATGACTATGGCAACAGGCGATGGTTTTTCTCTTTAAAACTCATGGAATGGTGAGGAAGGGCACAAACATTTCCTTCTAAGGATTCTTTTCCCTTGAAGTGTGTCCGTTTTCTTATTTGAGGATTGGCCCATGAAAACCAGCACATTCCTGCCAACCACCATGGGTTACATAAATGAACGGATTTTCTGGATATACTCATGTTTCAGATTGGTTTTGCTCTCCTCCCTCAAAAATTCTGAGGGTTTCTCATGAGCTCTTTGCCTTGGTCATGTTATTTCTCGCACTTCCTCTTTGGCAGGCATCCAAACCTCATGGTAACCAAGAAGAGGCTACAATGTTTAGATATTATGCCTTCTGCAAAGTGACTCACAGATGAAAAGGGCTGTTGCTCCAGTGGAAGTATTATTAGGCTAACATTTGATCCAGAACTATTGACAATTACTGGAATTGTGTGGAGAACCGAGTGTGCATAAGCCCTCTGCCTCTTACACAAAGCAGAGGTGTCCTGGTGTTTGCAATGACAACTTTGTCCTTCCTAGGTCTCTGTGATCCGATCTTGTTCTTCTCCTTTTTTTTTCCTTACTGTGTAGAGACCGCCCACAAATTTGCTGGGCATGATACAATGTACTTCTCTGCTGCAAAGCACCAGTGCTTCCCAAACAGCCCTGTCTTAGCAATATCAAACGCCATTCCACAGTCCATAAAGTGTCCGAAAAAGGCAGCGGGATGACCTCATTGCCCACGTGGAAACTGCCCCACACTAGATCGCAGTGTAAGACCTACAGGTGGCCCAGCGTAGGGGTGCTTGTGTGTGACCCTGCCGGCTCCCACGTGTTTGGCAACAGAGTTAGGGAAGTGGATGTCGTATTCTTAGTCAGGATTCTTTCTTTTTCCACGTGTGGCCGAGCTCTTATCTTTAAGGAGTCTCAGTTCTCTTCCTAGTTTGAATAGACCTGTTTACTTTCGGTGAAATTATTCCCCTCCTACTCAACTCTGCTAAAAAAAAAAAACAAAGTCACAAAATGCAATAATTTCCTTTTTTAGTATTTAAGTATGTGACTTATAAGGGTATGCCCGAATCAGGGAGAAAAATCTTAGTATCACTAGATACTCTATTTATGGATATGATGTGATTGTCTAGAAAGGGTCATGTTCTATTTTCCTAGTAGCTAGTACAGAACTGAAAATATAGATTCATTAGTGGTTGCTTCATATCTATTAACAATTAGGAGCTTATCTATTTAGAGTAGAAATCTCTTTTGCTCTCAAGTTTTTCTTCTGGATGTTACCATATAGGCACTATAATGTCTTGGTTTTCTTTTGAGATGGCAACGTGAGAACGTCTAAAGCTGTAGAGAATTTTTAAAAGAGTTCATGTGAGCCAAACTGACTATTTGAGCTAGTGAGCAAACTCTCAAATGCTTCTGAGAATGTTTTTCAGCTTTTTACATGCATTTGAGATTAAGGAGGGAACATAAGGAAGATAACCTGGGGAAAGCAACACAAGGATTGGATTACAGGACAGTTAACAAGATTACGTGCTCCCTTGAGGGTGGTTATTTCAAAGGTGTGTTAACCTAGATGCACAGAAACAAGACAGGGCTTGCTTGAGGCAAAGAAGCGAAGACTTTGCTAAAGAAGTTACATGCCTGGGATATGCCTACCCACCATGACCTGTCCGGTTAGGAATTTGTCATCAGATCACCTTGTGAGGTGACTTTCCACAGCCCTTTTTGTTTCATCCACAGAGAAGAGCAGCTTTATATTTTCTACATGAGGAAGATGACTCGTGTGTGTGTGTGTGTGTGTGTGTGTGTGTGATATTTAACATCCACACGAGAGCATATTAGTATCTCTGGATGTTTCCGTTGGTTTTAATTGCATTGGCAGCAAAGAGAAGCAGTAGAGTGTGCAGGTAAAAGTTGTGGTTCTGTCTGTCTGGGCCCGCCCCACCCCCACCTCCCATCTGTGTAAACTCAAAGAAGTCAGTTTACTTCTCTATCCCTCAATTTTCTAATGCGTGAAATGTTTAAAACCCACTACCACAGCCATATTGTGAGCATTAAGCAATTTAATTCCCATAAAGTGCTTTTAAAAGGAACTGCTTCAAACTAAGCAGTCCGTAATTGCAAGCTGTTATTTAGCGCCTTTGCTGAAATCCCTTTCTGTCTTCTGTCATTTGCATTTCTTTCCATAATTCTGCAATGTCTAGACTAGTGCCCCTACTAGGTACCACAAGATAACCAAATCTTCTGAAATCTCTAGCCAGTCTTCTTTAATCCACACACTAACCTTTCTTATGGCCTCCATGCATAAGACGGCATGCAACTTCTTATGTGGAAGGCTGGGTTTCTAGAGGATTGGAAAAGGGTCCTCTTTAATCCAAATGATCTCATCTCATGATTAAGCCAAGCTGAAGGCCTCCATCACAACGTTCCCTGGAATAAGTTGTAACACTAATATTTATGTCGCATTTACTGCGTGCTCGGTGCCAGGGTACTACTCTAAGTACTTTACATGGACTGACTGGCTTTATTCTTAACCCTGTGGGTTCTCCTGTTACTGTCCCCATTTCATAGATATACAGCCAACTCACAGAGGCTAAATAGACTACCCACGGGTGACTGCTGATGAGAGGTGAAGAATAGATTTGGATTAAGTAGTCTTGCAGAATTTGATTTCTTTAACCACTCCATTTCTGCCACCCCTCAGTCCCAAAGAATGACATTGTCATCCCAGGAGAAGAACCTGTCCGTCTGCTTCACAACCCAATGATTTCCACAGTGCCTGGTACATAGTAGGTTTTCTGTAAATGTTTACTGAGTGAATGAGCAAACCAAGCATCCAAGCCTTTGAATGATTTTATCAGATTAAATAGTCCACATGCAGACTCGAGAGGGGATAATTAGATAAACTTTGCAGTGCATCTGGTGAAGATCAGGGAGAAGAATGAAATCTTGAGTTTATTGAAATTCTACTGTGCTGTACTCCTTGTGCTTGACACATTCATATTTACTTTATATTCATTATGGTTTAATCCTCAGAAATGCGTGGAATAAAGAGTAGACTCTCTCACTTGTGTCATAGCAGTCCTTTTGTGCCCCTGACTTATTTTTCTCCCAATAGGAATCATAATAGTCTCACCCATTGGTGCACTCTGATGTAAGCCTTAAAATCCACATGACCTACTACTCTGTGTGAATGGATCACAAGAATAACTGGGTAACACTAAGAAGCTATGTGGGTATCAAAGTTTCACAACCCAATTTACCAACTCAGGTGGGGTGACTACGGATTTGCCCCAGGGATGGCTGCTGACTATTCCGGTGTTGGACACATGTTTTGTCTTGTTTCAGGATAGATTCTGAGAAAAGGTGACATCGTCATGTACATTTAGGGGAAGCCTCAAATGAATTTGAACTACTCATTGTAGATCCATAACAAAACAGTACAACCAGGAGTTATTCAGACAGCCATTCAATCCACTCGATCTTACTCCAGATGTTTCCTGTATCCCATGAAACAAGTGGAGAGGAATGCATTTCCAAAAATCTTCCTATGTTTAAAAATGTAGGTGCTAAACGGTCAGTGGAAATGTAGAAATCAAAATTCAGTTACACCTCTCAGTTGCCCCCGGCAGATGTATCTCCTTGCCAGATGTCAGATGGATTATAGATTATTAGGGTGGCTTTTCAGAAGACTCCCTTCCTTTCATGCATTTCTTAGACTCTGATAGACTTCCTTTCTCTTCACTCCTGGCAGCTGCTATGATGACATCTTGAGTCAGGCTTTGAGAGGTTAAAAGATGGGTCAGCTTTCCTTTCCCTTCTGCCTTTCTCCATACAAAATTGCTTATGGATGGACCCTGAAGGAGGCAAAATAAAGGCCAGTGACCAGGTTGTCTTCTTGCCTTTGCCTAAGTACCATCAACACCCCCAAGCCTGAGAAAAACATGCTCCTGGCCTGAGACACAATGATTTTCCTTTCCGCTGTCTGGAAGCCTCAAAACCCACACCCATTTCCTCTCCAGGCATAATCATCTCATTTTCAAACCTCATATTGCAGGTTTGGGAAATGGCACATCAGATTTTTGGAAATGCAAGACTTTCAGGGTTGAGTTCCAGTTGATGACCAATGGCATCCCCTTTTGACTCTTGCCTTTCCCTCACCCACAATGTGAGAAGTATTTTTGTTTATACTTCTCTAACATCACAGGCTATATCGACTTCACTTCTCTTTTATCCCAGGAGTTGCTTTATAAACTATTTTTAGTTTGCTTTAAAACACTCGAGATACCTGAAATATTTTATCAATATAATTTTCTCAGAGTAGTGTTTGCAATGTGTCATATGTTGAATGTTTGTGTGCCCCCCACTCTTCCACCCTCCTCGAAGAGTGTATGTTGGAAATGCTACCCCCCAGTGTAATGTTGTTAGGAGGTGGGGTCTTTGAGAGTAAGCGGGATTAGTGTCCTTTTAAAAGTTTCCAGAGAGATCCTTTGCCCCTTCTGCCCTGTGAGGACACAGCAAGAAGGTGTCTATAAACCAGGAAGTGGGTTCTCACCAGACACCAAACTTGCCTATACCTTGCTCTGGGACTTGCCAGCCTCCAGAACTGTGAGGAACAAATATTTGTTGTTAAAGCCAGCCAGTGTATGATATTTTTGTTATAGCAGCCTAAACAGACTGAGTCACAATGCCTGGTTGACTTCAAAATGTGGAAAAATAACTTGTATTGAAAATAGTGACGGTGAGGAGATAACCATTGTAGGTTTAGGTTGTATTAAGTGGCAACCGACTGTCATTGATGTTTTTTTATTATTTCAATTTATTTATTCTCGTGGTTTCACTTGCATTTTTAAAAATTGTTTTGTATTGTAAAGCATTGTGGTGGCAACAGGAAAAATAGGCAGAGCTCACACAGAGTCTTTTCAAAAGTAGCATCTGAAAGTATTAGCTATTAAGTTTCTAGAATTTAAAATTTTATTTTCAACTTTTCACATCATTTCTCTTAAGTAGATTAAGATTCAACTGGTTTATAACAAAATGAAGAGCAGGGCAGATTGTGAAAGAACATGAATATGTGATATGAAACCCATCAGTCCACTTAGGTGGCCACGTGGCTGAGTGGCTTCTATATTAGATGAGAGGGGTGATATCATAAATACTTGTGACTCTTTACATTAGAGAATTGTTTAAAGAGCTGTGAGACTTTCCTTGGGCATTTTTCTTTTCTTTTTTCTTTTTTTTTTTTTTTTAACCTTTTATTTATTTATTTTTAAAAATTTGTTGGAGTGACAATTGTTAGTGAAATTGCATAGATTTCAGGTGTACAATTCTGTATTACATCATCTATAAATCCCATTGTGTGTTCACCACCAAGAGTCAGTTCTCCTTCCATCACCATATATTTGATCCCCCTTACCCTCTGGTAACCACTAAACTATTGTCTGTGTCTATGAGTTTTTGTTTCTCATTTGTTTGTCTTGTTCTTTTGTTGTTTTTGGTTTATATACCACATATCAGTGAAATCATATGGTTCTCTGCTTTTTCTGTCTGACTTACTTCGCTTAGCATTATACTCTCAAGATCCATCCATGTTGTCACAAATGTTCCTATATCATCTTTTCTTACTGCCGAATAGTATTCCATTGTGTATATATACCACAACTTCTTTACCCATTCGTCTATCGAAGGACATTTTGGTTGTTTCCATGTCCAGTAATACAGGGCTGAGGCAGTGAAGCCATCATTTGATTACATTGATCAATGTAGGTTTTCTGGTTGAGTGGTTCTAGTTCCCCAATGACTATACCCAGGTTTGATTTTTTTTTTAATGAAAATTAGTAGAAAATGCTTATTTCTTCAATTTGATTTTGATCTTATTTTATAATATAAAGTTCTTTGAACAATTGAAGTGAATTCAGTAATTTTTTACTCGCCTTCCCAGTATGATTTTTAAAACTCACTTAATCCAACTGTGTTCTCCTCTTAATTTTTTAGAAGTCTGTTCACATACTGGGTTTTCTCATGCTCTGTTTTGTTATGAATGCCATTACCTCTGTAAGTACCACCCTCCCCCTGTTTATTTTCACAGAATGTCTTTACACACTGAGAAGATGAGGAAAACATACCTTTATATGAAATAGATGAATAGATACTATTTGGGATCATAGTGCTTTGGTCTCTGTGGATTCCTTTCATAGAAGCATTGATATCTGAATAAGGAAATAATCCATTGGTTACTCCCTCGTATGTGAGTCTTGCTTGCTGGCTGATGTGAAATGTCACTGTGGTCAGTTCAGTTTTAATTTGTTCAGGCAACTGAGACCCCAGTGTTTCTATGGAGAGATTAATCTGTGTTCGGTGACTCAGTCATTTCCTGGTTTAAAAAAAAAAAATGGTTTCATAGTGGTGTGTGTGTGTGTGTGTGTGTGTGTGTGTGTGTGTGTGTGTGCGTATTCTGTATACATGGATCACCCTTTTTAACTTATTTCTGTGATATTTACGTATCATAGGCTTCAGATGACATTACATGGTTTTTCCATCCCCTTTCCTCACTGGCTTACACGTAATGTGTACTTAGCTCTTTCTACTTGGAAATCAATTCCAAAGATATAGTTCTTGCTGATTTAAAAACATATGCCTCCTAGAAATTACTCTGTTATTTATTAAAATACTCCATACTAATAATAGGCCCAAAGTCTATGTTGGTTTTCTGTGGTAAGTGAACCCCTGTCATGTAGACTTTTATCTTGCCCTTCACCCGATATACAACTTAATTTCTTCTACATTCATGAAATTCAAAATCTAGAAGGAATCCAGTGAGCCACTTGCCCAGTGGTAAGAATGTGGATGTAGAAATGAAGAAAATGAGCTACTGCTGAACATGAATTTTAGATGAATTTTTTAAACCATTTCTCACTAAGTTTATTTTGAAGATTTGCTGAGTCAAATATTTTGATCAAATAAGGTTGTCATTTAGTTAATAATTAGCTTATGTAGAGAATCTTATTGTTCAGTTGCATCCTACCTGGGGAATGGATTATGAAATCAGTGTTTAAAGTGAAAAATTGATCCATAATTTTCATTGAAAATGTAGTAGATTGCTTACAAAGTACAAAGCACTATTAATGATTAGGAAAAGTCCATACAATTATTTTTCAAAGGTTTGCTAAAATTCATTGATCGTATCTATGTATGGTGGCTATATGATGCAATCATCACTCTCGAGTTCCAACCAAGAACTCACTGTTGAATTTGTGAAAGTTAAATATGTATATTATATTGCATAACTATACTTAGTCTGTAGGCTGCATACCAATCACCACAGGCAGAAAATTTTAAAGCCAGTGCACAAATGAGCACATTCTGTCTTACTGTGTCAGTGCTATTACAGTAACAAATCACGATGGATTCTCTGTTGATCTTGGCCTTTGAGTGACTACAGTGTGAAGGGTATTCATGCTAACCTATGCTATGATCGTTTAGCATGAGTGAAAAAAATACATTGTGTACTAAGCCACTGAAACTCAGGGGTTATTTGTTATGTCAGCATCACATGGTATATCCTGGTTAATACCATGCTGTTTTAAATCTTTTCTGTCTCCTCAGATTTCAACCCTTCCACTCTACTTCCTCAGCCCAGAAGATGACCTGTTTCTTATTTCATGAAGAAAATAACAATTACAAGATTATATCTTTATCCTCCCACCTATTCTGCAAACCCACTTACAGAAGAACTTATATATTCTGCACTATTTCTGTTAAAATGGAGGAACTATCATGATATGTGTAAAGAAGAACTATAATTTCATGCTCTCTGACTTACCTCATTATTCTTACAATAATCCCTTCTCCCTCTTTCAATAATGCCCCCTCTCTGTTGGATTATTCCTTTTCATGTATAATGTGCTATAATATTGTCTGTATTTAAATACCTCTCCAGATTACCTGCTTTGTAAGGTATACCTCCATCTCTCAGCACATTTTACAGATAAACTTTAAATAGCATTCTACTGTGTTGGCTTCCTTTAATTTCTTACTTCCAATTCTCTTCTGTTATTCCTTAATGCCCATCAGTCTACTGAATTAATAAAGTTTCTAATTATTGCCATCAATAATTGGAAATTATTGGTCAATTCTTTTTATTTTAATCATTCTCTTACGCCAACATAAGACACAGTTGGTAAAGGTTTCTATCTTATTTTCTTTCTTTTTTGATTAGAGTTTATTGGGGTGACAATTGTTCATAAGGTTACATAGGTTTCAGGTATACAATTCTGTAATATGTCATCTATATATCACATTGTGTATTCACCATCCAGAGTCAGGTTTCCTTCCATCCATATATTTGATCCCTTTTATCCTCATCTGGTAAAAGGTTTCCATCTTGAATTGTTCTTTCATTAGCTCTGAAATACTTTTTCTCTTGAGAGAACATCACTCCTAATTTACTGGCTACTTCTCGTTTTCTTAACTTCTGAATACTAAAATACACCAAGGAACACAATGCCTAGCACATAGTAGAAGTTTAGTAACTTTTTTGGAATAAATGAATGAATGAAGTGGTTTTGATATTAATCTACTGCCTCTGAAATGCATTGGGAGCTTTTATTATGTTATCGAAGCTAGTAAGTTTGTCAGAGTGCATTTTACCTACTGAAGGAATATATACCTTTAAATTATAGTATTATTAAAACATTTATCAATCATACTGTAATCAATAATTTACTTATTGATTATCTCCCTCAACACATTTCAAGTGTCTTATTTTTTTGTGTGTCTGTGACTGTTATCTATTAAGAGGCCTGGATTATTATAAATTATTGAATGAATGAATAAATGTCAGCCAGTTCATTTATGTTGAGTTTTAAAGTCACCAAATAACATGTCATTTTCACATCAACTGCTTTTAGTCATAACTTCCAGCTGCATTATTTAAGTGGTTGTCTAATGAATCCAAGTATAAAAGCTTATATATTTTTTTGATGTTTAATTTTATCTGACACACATTAGGTTATTTTTCTAGCCAGAATTTTTTAGACTTTCAATTATTTGTTGCAAAGTATCAATTATCTAATATTTCATTCACCAGAAAATGTAAGAAGAATGCTTGCTTTGCCTTTAGTCAAATAACGTAGGAAAAAAATATTGATCAGAAGAAACTCAGGGGAATCTTGTCTTGGGCATTCTCTTATAAATCCCTTTTTGTGTTGAAAAAGAGACATTAATCAATCCCTATTGGCCAACTTAGAGTAAATCATCCACATGGGACTTTGGAACCATTTATACCATATTCACTTTTAGATCTTTTACCTTAAATTAAATGTGTCTCAAGCTAAGTTCATTGCCTACTTTCATCTTTGTTTTTGTATTCCTTTCTTTTTTTCTTCCCTTTCCAAAAATCTTAGTCTTTTGGCCCTCCTAATGCTAACTCCATCTCATGTGCTCACAGGACTCAGCTCCACATACTAACAGCTGATATTATTTTAACATCTGGAACTCTCTATGAAGAACATTTTTTTCCTGGGATGTTCCCTCAGTAAACCCCTTGAAGTCAGCTTCTTGTCTCAGAGTCTGCTTTCAAGGGAACCCAAACTAATAAACATCAGCCAGTTCATTTATGTTGCCTCTCACCCATAATACCCAGAATAACACCTCCCTTCCGGGACCCCACTCATGTGACTTTTGCTGAGATTCAGGAACAGTATTTGTTTCCTCTTTCACTTGTGGGCAGTCACTCATTTTTTTTTTTCTTCCAAATACGTTAGTATCCATTTACACCACCCTTTTATAAAATTGTCAAAATGTTGCTTGTACCATTGTTTATTCTTTTCAATAAGATCCCAAGCTTTCCAAAGAAAGTTGTTATGTCTTATGGAAATTCTCCATAACTTCAAATTACCTGGCCCAGTTTGGGCCACCGTAGAGGTACCACAAATGTTCTCTGTTTGGTTATTTGGCTGTTGCAAGTCCATGAGCTTCCATGGACTTCTGATAAATCACAAGAAGTTATAACCTCGGTCTTTTACACAGAATCTGTTGATTCCTTATGTTATAACTCATGGATGTTTTCAAATCATATCTGAGTTTGGATGCTGACTTTGGCAACTAATTATTGGCTGATGACTTTGGAAATTTCACTTACCTTCTCTAAGCCTTGGTGTCTGCATTGCATCAAGGGAGCTTGGGAGCTAGTTATCTTTACCTCTTAGGATGACCATCAGAGTATACATAAAAAGTCACAAAGGAACAGATATGACAGTTGACAGGAAGACAGAATGCAGCAGTGTTGGTCTTGGACAGTCAGTGGGATCGATACTAGAGAGATGTGTGAGACCGATAAAGTTATTGAAACTAGCTCACTAAGAGTGCTGCCCTTTACCAGCTCAGGGAGTCTAAAACTTCTTTTTAACATCGGTAATCACAGGAGAAATATTATCCTAGACAAGTTCCTAGAGAAGAGGGGAGCATAGTACAGAAGTTAAGTTTACAGGCACAGAAGGCAGGAGGAAAAGAGCAAGAGCGACCACAGTGAGAGAAAAGAGATGATGATAAGGGTAACGAGGTCTTGATTTGCCTTTATCCGTCTCTGGGCCAAGCCTCAGTCTGAGTCATCCTACCTAACTGGGAAGTCTAGTGATGTGAAGACAAAAATAGAGACAAGGAAGAGAACCAGCATGGGGACCACCTGTGTCTAGAGTGAGGAGAGATGGGTACATAAACCAGACTGCAGGTGATTAAACATGTGTGTGAATTATCGTAAGCATGCTACGTGAACAGCTGTATTTTGCTTCTTCTATCTTTTGCCCTATATTTTTATGTAATTATTTCTCAAACATGTGAAGAAAAACAGATAGCTGAATTCATTTTGCAGAATCTACTGCCTTTGACTAACTGTTTAAGGTCATTATTTGCAGAGTCTCTAGTGTCACCTAGGGAAACTTAGCCTTTCTTTGGAAAATCTAGGTGGACCATGTCTTTTGCCACTTTCCTGCAATTATTATGAGAAATCGCTTAGTGTCTCATTGATGCTAAACGTGAAAAGCTTGCCAAATATGGAAATACAATACGTATAGTCTGATGATGTTGGCACACATTGAATCAGTGAATACCAGTTCCAACTAATTTGTTCTTTGAAATCAATAGAAAATTTAATGAATATTTATGGTTGAAATCCCTTTTTCTTAATAGTTATCTGGAAAACCACCTTCCAACTGAGTACTAAGTGAGAGTTATTACAATGCTTTTTGTTAATTTGTTGTTTAGAAAAATATATTTGGGTAATTCTCTACAAAGGGACATCTGCTTTCTCTGTATCCTGTTGGACCTAAATTCTGATGACCTTCAAGGCCAGTAAGTTTCTGATAAATGGTGACTGAGATGGGAATAGACTTTAATTGCATGTTTAGAGGAGGACTGTTAGATTACATTAGTGAATATATTAGTATCTTATGGAAATGCAAAAATATCCAAAAGATTTAGTTCATAAGACTAACAGAAACAAATTTTTCATTTGAAAATCACCCCGGTCATTTGTGTTAACAGAGTCAGTTGACTCCTATACTCTATGAGACATACTGTTATAAAATGTTTTGCGAAAGACCTATGAGTGCAGTATAATTATAGTTAACTTATAACTAAATTCTGACATATCTGAGGAGAAATACAAATTTCAAGTAATGTAAATACATCTATTTAGCACTGATGGCTTCCTTTACCCAGTCAAATATTCATTGTGCCCCGTTAGGTGCCAGATACACTGTAGGATATGTGAGATACATACATGTGAATGAGACACAGAGTCAGAGCCTAATATAGGAAACATTATCATTATAATACTGTGATAAATACAGTACATAATATGTTAGGCGTGATCATCTCGCATAGGGGTAAAGATGGATTCTGAGAAGTCTTGTCAGTAGAGGTGATACTTGGGCTGTGTTTTAAAGGATGGTTAGGTATTTTGTAGGTTAAAAAGATGGTTTAAAAGACAATCCAGACAGAAGACATAGAAATCGTGAATTAGAGCAGTGCTCAGGAATTTTTTTTTATTTTTTTTTTGAGAAGAACCAGATAAGATTATTTTGAGCTTTATGGGCCATATAGCATCTGTTGCAACAATTAAATGCTTCTGTTGTAGTGCAAAGGCAGCTATATAGATAATTCAAATGAGTGTGGCTGTGCTCATTAAGACTATATGTAAAACAAACAGGCCATGAGTTGGATTGGTTCGTGGGCCAACCACTGCCATAGCGAATCCTTTCCCAGTAAACATCTGAACAGTTCTTTGGATGTCCCAGGCATTTGATGTCAAGCTGACTACAGAAAACTTCACCAAATCTTCCAAGGCTGTGGCAATCAGTATCTGGTCCACTTAGGCACCATCTGTCATCGCCATCGAAGTCCTGCCACCTCTAGGGCCTTAGAATGGTTCATAAGCAGAGCCTGACACTTCCTTTTGGACCCTGGAGATTTCACAATTCTTAGAGGGTCATACCCGTCACCTCGTCATATAGCAACCTACCTCCTTCACTTGCCATCTCAGACACTCCAGTTTAATTGTCTGAGGGCTAGAAATGTG
Organism: Rhinolophus sinicus; assembly: GCF_036562045.2. NCBI lineage: Eukaryota > Metazoa > Chordata > Mammalia > Chiroptera > Rhinolophidae > Rhinolophus > Rhinolophus sinicus. Next base: position 12,229,133 of record NC_133752.1, on the reverse strand, counting down.
AACTGGAGGTCTGTTAGGGTTTGTCTTCCCAGCCCAACAACTCCTATTCATCCTCAAAGACACAGTTCTTTTCTTATCTTTCAGCCAGATTTCTCTTCTCCATATTCTTGGCATGTCTAAAGAATACCTGCCCTTAGGAATCAGCTGAAAATCCTCTTTATCAGAGGCTCATCTTTGACCCTTATTAAGTGTGTCTTCTGTGTTTTCCTTTCTCATAACGTATTATGCATTGTAATGCTTCACAATCAAAATTTATTATTTTTCTTCATAATCAAAATTTGTTATTAATATATTTATATTTATTGGATAACAGTCTCTCTTGCATTCTTCTGTAAGTTCAGTGAGGGCACAGATCTTCCCTTTTGGTTGCAGATTTCCAATGCTATACATAACACATTGACTCACAATGGGCATTTGACAGACTTGGAGGAGTAGGATATCTGAGATGCTGACATCAAAAGAGAAAACAAACAACAAAAAGAAACTGATTTTTTAAGCTCTAACTTTTACTAATTATAGCCCAGTCAATATAAGAATTGGATGGGGTGAGTATAAAATATGTAAAAAAGAAAAAAGAAAAAAAAAGAGAGAGACTAAGGACAGGACAATGGGAAAAACCCAGTGCATTAGAGAAGAGACTTAGAACAAAATATCAGGGAAGCAAGTCCAAGAACAACAGAGGAGAGAAGCACACTCACCTAAGGAAGGAAAATGTATTAGGGAAAAGTGAGCCAGTGACAGAGCCAAATGCCTCAGAAAAGGCAAACCAGTGTGGACAAGCATTAATCTTTGCCTCTTGTCAATTTTTTGTTTTTGATTAAGAAAAAGCATTTCTCCCTTTAAAGTGAATTGATGTTGCATATGTGTGTGTGTGTGTGTGTGTGTGTGTGTGTGTGTATATATATATATATATATACATATATATGTATATATATGTATATATATATATATATGTATATGGAATAACTCTTGGTTCTGCTTGTTTGTTTCTAGAGATGTATGCTGCCATTCCCATGGTCACTCTCTTTGAAGGGTATTATTATAATCTAATATTAACCATAACATTATGGCAATGTTTCTCCAAATACTTTCCTTTGTCTGTTTTTTACATGTGCAATCTTCTCTGTGAAAGTGATTCTTCTAAATGTCTATTTCCCCTAATATTATAGGCATAAAGTCCATTAACTCATTAAAAAACATGTTTAGTTTTAGTTATGGTCAAGCTATGTAGCTGCTTACTAGGGATATAAAAAATTAACAAAAAGAAGTTGTCCCACCCTTAATGAAGCTTACATTCTAGTTCATTAGAGATGGAAATACAATAGTTTCATTTGGACAGGTACATAAAAACAAAAACAACAACAACAAAAATCAAACTAGATCAGCTTCTTACATCGTGTACAAAAATAAACTCAAAATGGTTAAAAGACTTAAATTTAAGTCCTGAAACCTTAAAACTCCTAGAAGAAAACAAAGGCTGTAAACTCTTTGACAATGCACTTACTAATTTTTTGTTTGTTTGTTTTTCTGATTTATCTCCTTGGGCAAGGGAAACAAAAGAAAAAACAATAAACAAATGGGACTATGTCAGACTAAAAACTTTTTGCATAGCAAAGGAAACCATCAACAAAATGGAAAGACAGCCTACTGAATGGGAGAAGATATTTGCTAATGATATATCTGTTAAGGAGCCAATACCCAAAATTTATAAAGAACACATACTACTCAACACCAAAAAAAAAAAAAATCAAACAATCCAATTAAAACATGAGCAGAGAACCTGAATGGACATATCTCCAAAGAGGACATACAGATGGCCAATAGACATGTGAAAAGATGCTCAACATCACTAATCATCAGAGAAATGCAAATTAAAACCACAATGAGATAGTACCTCACAGCTGTCAAAATGGCTATCATCAATAAATCAACAAAAAACAAATGTTGGCAAGGATACAAAAAAAGGGAATCCTCATGCACTGTTGGTGGGATTGCAAATTTGTGTAGCTGCTAAGGAAAACAGTTTGGAGGTTTCTCAAAAAATTAAAAATAGGAGTATCTCATCATCCAGCAATTCTACTTCTGGGTATTAATGTGAAGAAATCCAAAACGCTAACTGGAAAAGATATATGTGCCCCTATGTTCACTATGGCACCATTTACAATAGCCCAGATATGGAAGCCACCCAAGTGCCCGTCAGTTGATGATTGGATAAAGAAGAGGTAGTTCATATATGCTATGGAATATCATTTGGCCATAAAAAAAAAAAAAAAAAAAAGAGAGAGAAATCTTAACCACTTGTGACAACATATATGGACCTAGTGAGTATTATGCTAAGTGAAATAAGTCAGACTGAAAAAGACAAATACCATATGTGGAATCTGAAAAACAAAATAAACAAACAAACACAACAGAAATAGACTCATAGATGCAGAGAACAAACTGATGGTTCACAGATGGGAAGGGAATTGGGGAGCAGGGTGAAAAAGGTGAGGGGATTAAGAAACACAAATTGGTAGTTACAAAATAGTCACAGGCACGTAGAGTGCAGCATAAGGAATATAGTTAAGAATACTGTAATAACTATGTATAGTGCCAAGTGGGTACTAGACTGTGCATAAATTATATAAACGTCTAACTGCTATGCAGTACATCTGAAACTATTATAGAATAATATTGAATGTCAACTGTAACTAAAAAAAAAATATATATAAAATGCATACCAAGATAAAAAAAAAAAGTGTGCCTATTTTAGGATAGAGTGTAAGTCACGAAGAGGCAAGGCATATTCAAGAAACTACAAAAATAAAAGTCTAATGGAATTAGAATGCAGGAACTGAGGAGAAAGTGATATGAAATTAAGCTGGTTGGGTAGGCAGGGGCCAGATCACACCTGATATACAGCATGGCCATATAAAAAGATGCATCGCTGTCTTGTATAGAAAACTGACTAAGATATGAGAATGGAAGCACAGAGAGCTACCTGGATGTTTCCTAGGCATCCTTCAAACCATGTTTGAATGACGTCTTTTGCAGGATCACCCTTTGTCCTATTGAACTTGCATTCCGCCTATGCATTGGTGAAACCTTGCACAAATGGCACAGGGGTTGCTTTTCTATGTAGGACGCCTTTCCTGGGTTCAGCTGCCCCTGTTGCTAAGAGCCCAGTGACTTTGTCTTTAATAACATATTTATACTAGAAGCTTCCCCTTTAATTCTTTTGACATGTAGTACTTATCAACAAGGGTCCAATTTTGTTCAAAGCTTTGGAAAACTTCGTTGTGTGTTCCAGATTCCAGCTGCGCCATTGGTAAGTTAACTAATGAACACGTTCCAAACAATGGGGTATTGACAGCAGAGCTCTGAAAAATAATCAGCAACCACCGAGATAGACTTTCAATCAATCACCTGTGAAATTTACAATGTTTAATGATGACTAATGCCCATGGTGAAAAGGACATTTTTGCAATTCAACAATTTCTTTATATCTTTCAGTTCTAAATGACAACAAGCATGTGAGAAATCTTAGGAGGACCTTGTAAATGAAAACATAAAGTGAGTGATCACTTATTAAAGCTCTGATTTGTTTGCTACAGGTGGTATGGTTGGATGACCAGAGAACTAGACGGAAGGTCAAGAAAAACTAAAAGTCTTCAATGGATGGCTTCTGAGCTTATAACATTTAGCCAGATTTAAATCTATGTACATATAAATCCTGGGAAATAGGCTTACAGACCTCAAAACCTGAAAAGACTACAAAGTAGTCTTTTCAATTTTTGGAATTTTCAAATTCCAAGGTGGTGTTGAAGAGTGAATGTATTATCTTCTACTCCCATATTTGCTTCCTGATGAGATTTCATTTTGTCATAGTCAATAGGTCAACCATGATACATTGAGAACAAGTCACTCTTCTAAAGGCTGAATGTACCGGGAGATGTTCCCTGAGTATGATCAAGTAGTTGGGGGATGAGCACCTTTTGCACTAACAGTTCTTAATGAAGTCAAGGTCATTCAGGGGGCAAAATCTTCAGTTGCTGCAATTGAATGGAATAAAACGACTACTAAGAACTAAACAAATACAGCACATGTTCCCTCATTTTATATATATACATATGGCTTTCTCAATGTTCCAAGGTCTATTGCAGACACCACAGATGCAGCAGTAAACAGAACAGTCAAATATCTCTACTCTTTGAGTCTTGTGTTCTACTGATGAGAGACAGACAACTTTCCTGTGTTGTCGGCAAAGACCTCACTGAGAAGGTTACACTTGAACAGAGATTTAAAGAAGGATCAAGCGATATAGATATATAAATACCTGAGGGAAAAACAAGTCTGGAAAGAGGAAATGGCAGACATGAAGACTTTGAGGCTTTGAGGAATATAGCTGGTAGGTCAGTATAGCTGGAGTATAGTGAGATGACAAATTAGAAGCAGATGAGGTCAGAGAGCGAGGTAACTAGAGTCCTTACTGTGTAGCTATTTGAAGGCCACTGTGACAGTGTTGCTTTTAACCATGAATGAGGCAGAACCTGGCAGAGTAGGAATGGTAACAAAATTGTTGATGTTTCTTTCATGGAGAGAGAGGGTGTACCTTCCCTTTCCTGGAATGTGGGTAGGTTTGGTGACTGCTTTGACTCACAAAGCCCAGCAGAAGTGGCACTGTGCCAGTTTCTGAGCCCAGGTCTTCACAGACTGGCAGCTACTACTTCCTACTTTTTAGAATGCTCATTGTTGGAGGGCTTCATGCTCTGAGAAGCCCAACCCACATAGAGAGACCCTGATAGGCTATCTGATTGACAGCCAAGTGACCTCCCAGTCAACTGCCAGCATCTACTTCCAGCCAAGTGGATGAGTTATCTCGAACATCCAACCCACTCAAGCTTTCGGATGACTCCAGCCCCAGTCGCTGTTAACGTTCACCACTTTCACGAAAGACCCTCAAGCCAGAGCCATTTGTCTAAGACCAGTCAATGTATAGATTCCTGAGAGAGAATTAAAAAATTGCTGTGTAAAAGCATTATATTTCAGTATAATTTGTTATTGCAGGTTTCTGAGTGAGGTCATAATCCGACTCCAGTCTTAAGAGGCTCACTCTTCTTGCTTTATTTTAAGAAGGGATTGTGTCAGGCAAGAGTGAAAATGGATAGACTTGTTAGGTGGCTGTTATAATGATTCTGATGTGAGAATAGAGCCTTTGACCCAGAGGAGTTAAATATGAACATAGTAAGACGTAGTCAGATTCTGGATATGTTTTTAAGGTAGAGAGAACACACTATGTTAATGGATTAACTGTGAGATGTAAGGAAAACAGATGGGTCAAGAATGGTTTCAAATTTTTGTTCAAGGAATGGAAAGAACAGGTTTGGAAGCTGGTAGGTAGAAATTAAGATTTTGGTTAGGGGGATGTTAAGTTTGAGATGCCAGTTAGATATGTATATGGAAATATCAAGTGGGCAGTTATATACTAGTATATGAGTCTGGAATTGGGTGAGAATACCATGCCAGAGATAGACATTTCATAGTCATCAATGATTGCCTAAGATCACGAAGAAAGAGTCATAAATAAATAAGAGAAGAAGCCAACGAGTTTTGCCCTGGGATACTCCTACTTTAAGTGACTGGAGAGAAGAGAACAAACCAGAAAGGGTGATTAAAGAAGGTAGAAGTGATGTGAGGAGAATGAGGACGAAGGAAAAAAGTGAATAAAAGATGAAAAGGGTGGCTCTCAAATGAGGCTGACAGCTTAAGTGAGATGAGGACTGAATTGTTCATTGGACTTAATAATATGAAAGTCATGGTGACCTAGACAGAGTAGCTTCAGTGGAGTGGTAAAGGAAAAAACCTACTTGGATTGGGTTCAAAGGAAACTGGAGAAGAAGATTTAGAGATACAAACATAGGCAATTCTTTCAAGGAGTTTCACTGTTACAGGGAAATGAGCAAGAAGGACTTCAGCTGGAGGAATAAGGTTAAGAGAAGCGAAGAGATTTTTGTTTTGTTTTTTAAAGATGGGACAATGAACAGCTTGTCTATTTGCTAATGGGAATGATCCAGTAGACAGAAAAATCTTTTACAGGACCAAGCGGATAATTGCTGGATCAATGTCCTTGAGGGAAAAGTGTATCAAAGGTGTTAAGAGAGATGACAGAATATGTTGAACTAATACCATTGGTGGGTAGATGGAATGGTGAGATTATTTCCATTGTGTAAGTGAAATAGAATGAAAGGTCATCAGTAGAAATCGAGATTGGGAGCCAGTATGTTGGACGCTTAAGGAGAGAAAAGAAAGTATGATGCAGTGGTCAGAGAGAGAGGGAATCTAATTACACCAGGGGATGGTGTTCTGACCTCTGGGCAGTATTAGGAACTCCTTGAAGTTAATGATCATGAACATAAAATGCAACCAACCAGCCAGCCTAGCTCTGGTCTCCAGCCATATTTGGATGTTCTGGTGTAGATGCAAAATCAAATTTAACAAGGGCTAGTATTGTCAAGTGAGTGAGATGAAGAAAGAAAATGTGGAAAGTTAAGACTGTATGCAGGGGAATGATGATAATGATTGTCCATGAAATTGAAACTGGAACGTTACTAATATTGTATGATAGCATCAAAAATCCTTTCTATTATATATTAATAGAGCTGGAAAGATGAGTTCCACTCAGACATCTCTTTGCTGCATCATCTTGTTTCAACAGAACTCTCACATTAATTTAATCACCATTTCTTGAGTACCTGGTCTGTGGATGATAAAAGAACCATTTTGATACAAAGGCAGGAAAGATTGATTTTTGACACTAGTTACAAAGGCATGATCTTACTCTGGGAATTCTTGAACACTCATTAGATAGACATTTTCATGACTTGGATTTAGCATCCACTTAGTATTCATTGTGAGCTGAGACCTTTATGGAAAATATAAACAACATTTTCCCTGCTTTTATGGAGTTTTATCGCCTACTCTGTGTTTTTGTCAAGTACCTAATAAAGACAAGAAAAACTTGTACTAAACTGCTATTGTATCAATGTGAGAACTGGCATTTTGTTACTAGGAAGTTTAACAAGTTCTTTGCAAATACATTTGGATCTAGCCACTAGGTTCACTTCTTAAATTATCTTGCTTCAATAAAGGTTACTTCGTCTTGAAGCATATGCCTTCCTGGAATCCCCATAAAGCAAATGACTCCCCATTCATCATCCTTAATTCTTTAACAGAGACATACTGCATTTTCTTCTTAGAGATCTTTATTCTGATCAGAGTCAATTAAAGAGAGATGCAATCTTTTTTCCAGGTAGGAAAATTTCTCCCTCTTCAACTTGAATTGCAATTGCAGTTTTACTCCAAATCCAGTAGTAGATGCTAATTTAAAAAAAATGCACGTAACTTACATATTAACATATTAGCATTACCAACACAGACATTTGGTAGTGGCATATGCATTCACCGTATTAGTAAGACTGCCCTATATCACTCATATATTCTCTTTCTTTCTCTATCTATTTTGAATGCCAGTGGGAGTTTTTTCAAAAGATTTATTTTCATTGAATAAATAGTGGCTGAGGGTTCTTACTAAACTTATAAATGTCTTTTTCTTCTGAATCTCGCTCTCTACTTTATATTGTATTCTTAAACTGTTTTGCTTGCCATCCTTGCTAAATTGCATTGTGACAGTTCTGACTTTGGTATTCTTTTGAAGACCCATTTTCTCTTGTATTGAGAGAAATATACCTTGAAAGCAAGGTTAAATCCTCTTTCTACCTGCCAGCTTTGAAACAAAAATTTGAAAGTGTAGCATACAACATCTCTCTGATGAGGTTCCTCTTTTCAGTTTTATGAAAACAGATCGCGCAAACTGATGTTTCACTATTAAATGGCAGAACCTAAATTCTGTTGGCAAGCGCCTTCTCAATGCTGCGCCCCACAGACAGGCTCCCTTAAAGTGTTCTCACTTGGACCTTAAGGAGACCTGGAAAGAAACCTTAGAGATATTTGATTTCAACCCTCTAGTTTTTCAAATGAGCTAGGAATTTTGAGACTTACCCAAGTTATAAAGCTAATTCAGGGACCAACAAGCCCTAATCCATCTCTTGATTTTCACTTCAATGTTCTTTCTGGTACACCACACCAGAATGAATAAATAACTGCACCACTCATGTCTGTGCATTTTAGAACTCAAATTACACTGATGTGGTTCAAGATTGTATGGACAGCTGGGCTTTTGGAGTCTTCTAATTTATATGACCATGGCTTAATTTTAGGGATATCTATGATGGATATCTGCTAGAGGTCCCCTGATAATCAGAAATGGCTGGAATGCCAGTTGGCCAGGATTGGTGGTGGTAAAGGCAGCAGTTAGGAAAGCATTTAGAGAGGGATTAAGAAACTGCTCAGGAGTAATTTATCCTTAAGGAAGAGAAAGTCAAGAAGCATAAAAGTTCCAAAAATGGTGGGTCATAATTACACAGGGATTTTTAGAACTGCAGAATAACCAGCATTCAGATTGGCCCCAGAGCCAATCTGTTTATAGTGGTTTACAATAAGAACGTTGTATCTGCAATCTCAGCCATACTTTGAGGATGCTTGAGGCACTGTGCAGTTTCAGTTACAATGGCTGCAGCAGTCTCACTAACATGGGCACAAACCTTTTGACATTTGGTGTTGGCAGCTTTGTTCCGTTGTTAGACGTGGGTTTCCTTGTTGGCCTTGACGGTGACCTGTGTCTTGGAGAAAACTGGAATAGAAGGAAAAGAGAGGGGTGAATTGACTCAGTAATTACAAGGACTGTCAGAGCCTAAGAATCACCCCCATAAAATGCTCAGAAAGTCCTCAGAAGAACATTGAACAGGGCTCAGATCCTGTGACATGTGGTAAGCCTGGGTCAGGCAGATCTTGATATTATGATTCCCTGGGATGGTATGTCCTAAAATAATGTCACTTATCCATCTGTGTGATTTGAGACACGTCCTGGGCTAATTATTAACAATAGCTGGTAAATTTAGAATACCTCTGAAGGGAATTAGGCAATTGTCAGCAAGCCAGCCGGTCCTTACCTGTCCAGGAGAAGGAAGAGCAGGTGTAGCAGAGGACCACAGCTTTGCAGAATTTCCAGCTAGAAGCCTGACATTTGAAAATGTATCCCTGCTTCCTAGGGGAGGTGTTTTGATCCTGATATGAGTACTATAAAATTGGAATAAAAATTTTAAAAGTGCAGTGGGTGTGTCTAACAAACAGATATTATTGTAATCATTTCAGTTATTTCTTGCTGAAATTACATATTTATCTGATTACAAAAGTAGCTTAACTAACTGAGAAGAAGTTAGAGGATCCTGAAATATAGAATAGGACAATCAATATAATTTTGGCATGCAGAGAAAAGCATCTTAATGTTTGTCTAGTTATGTTTATGTATGTATGCTTTCATCGATCGCTCTATATCTATGAATTTCTCTTCTTTTTGATAAAAGTTGTTCAAGCATTTAGTCAATAATATTACCATGTACTACTTTCTTGCACATAAAGAAATCTTTCTCCATAAAAAGAAACAAAGTTTCTTAATCTTTTAAATTACAACCTTGACTTCTATATCTCAAAACAACACCAGCCTGTTAAAACGTTAAGGCAGTAATTATGCCATAGACAATCTGATAATAATAATAATTATAACTGATGATATTTTAGGACTTACTATGTGCAAAGTAAGTCTATATGTATCTATACCTCATATCATTTAATAATTTTAACATTATGACATTAGGACTTAAATTGCCCTTTTAAAAAATTACTCTATTTTAGCTTTTTATTTTTTAATTTTTAAAACTTTGTAAACATTTTTCCAGTTTTATTGAAATATAATGGACACTTAACATTTTATTGTTTAAAGTGTACAAACTAAGGATTTAATGTATGTGTATATTGGGAAATGATCCCCACAAAAAGTTTAGTTAGCATCCATCACCTCACATAGTTACAAAATTGTTTTTTTTCTTGTAATGATAATGTTTAAGATCTCCTTTCTTAGCAATTTTCAAGTATACAGTACAGTTTTGCTAACTATAGTCACCATGCTGTACATTACATCCTTAGGACTTGCTAATATTACACTTGGAAGTTTGTACCTTTTGACCATCTTCACCCACTTCCTCCACTACATCCCCGCCCCTGACCACCACCAACCTGTTCTTTCTGTGAGTTCAGTTGTGGATTTTTTTTGTTGATGTTTGTTTGTTTGTTTGTTTTAGGTTCCATGTATAAGTGAAACCATACAGTAATTGTCTTTGTTTTATTTCACTTAACATAAGTAAGTTCTCTCCTTGTTGTTGCAAATGGCAGGATTTCCTTGGTTTTGGGTGAATAGCGTTCCACTGTACATATACAACACATTTTCTTTATCCATTCACTCATTGATGAACACTTAGGTTGTTTCCACGTCTTGGCTGTTATAATAATGCTACGATGAGCATGAGGGTACAGATGTCTCTTAAGAATAGTGATTTAAATACCCTGACGTGGAATTTCTGGATCGTATGGCAGTTCCATTTTTAATTTTTTGAGGAAACTCCATACTGTTTATCATAGCATCTCCACCATAAACTGTACTCATTTCCATTTTATAAAAGTACGATTAAGTAAGAAACTTGCCCAAAGTTATGCATATCTGATAGGATTCAAATCCAGATTCAAATCTTGATTCTAATGTAAGCAGCGTATATAAATATTTCAGAACAAATGTGTCAAATAGGCTAATTCCCACATGAAAAAAGGATACTGTAGAGAAATTCAGAGGACTAGAAGCCATTTTCAGGAGGACAAATGTGTTTAGGGAGAGTTTACATGAAGGGAGAAATGTTTTCCCAGAGGAAGAATTCCGTCAGACTTTCTATGAATAAGAAACCAGTTATTTTGAAAATCTATAGAAAATTTCATTAGTGTCGTTCTGTCTTTATGGGTATTATCAGACCAATGATTAGTGACATGTACTATATGGATGGTCAATAATAGAGAGGCTCGCAACAATCCTTCAGTTGACTCCTAATTTACAAGTTAATTGACATTAAGTCACACTACAATGCTCAAAATAGCAACTGAGCTGGAAACTATAAATATTAATCAACACTTTTCTGGTCTCTAGAAGGAATTTCCACTAACTGTGGCACAGACAAAGGATGACTGAGGAACTACCAGTCTTGAGCTCAGGTTCTACCCTCTAAAACTGAACAAAGCTTGAAAGTCCAAAAAAAAAACAACCACAAAACAAACAAACAAAAAAACCCTCGACATATCTCAGTGGTGAACCCTGAACTAAGAGACCCTATTCCTGGGCCATCTTGACATTTTTACTCCCATTCCCACCCAACTGCCAGGAAAAAAAAAAAAAAAGTCTGAATCACAAAATAATTTTAACATCTCACTCTCATAAATTACTCTCCTTGCAGCCAATGACCTCTGATTCATTAGCACACACCTCCCCCCCCCGCCCCCACAGTCCTTGCACTGGTTAAATTCCTCTTATATCCAGAAATGTGATTTGGAGTGGCACTTGTCCTCAAGTTGAATGTGGGAGATAGAAATTGTATTAGCATCCGGGTAAAAAGTGAAGTGGATCCATGTCCTGGTCAAAGAACAAATAAGTCTAGTGAGGTCTCTGATCAGAATGGAAAAGCAGAGGGGAAAAGAAAGAACAAATAGGGAATGTATAAACCTACCAGCCTGAAAGGAGGAAGCTTTGACCAAAAGATTGAAAACAAACAAACAAACAAACAGAAAAAAAACAGGAGTTATAGCATGAGACAGCAGTAACAATGAACTGTCAATGACATTTTTGTATATAGAAGTACTATAAGCAAGTGGGCTCCACGGCCGTTATCATAGGAAGAGATGATACTCTTCTTGTTTTCGAGTTTTATTTTCCTTTTCCCTAAAATGTGAAATCTCTTGCATTATTGTTCTATTGATTGGTTAAGCTAACATACTTGAATATTATATATTAATATTTGATATTAATATTTTGATATTAATCTTACTGATATTGTTTTTTCTGGGAATTTCTTAATTCTTAGAGGCCAAACGCAGTTACATTTGCAAACTGGAAGTAGTACATCCCTGGTACCAGTAAAAGGAGGCCAGGGTATAGTTTGAGGAAGATCTAACAGGCTATGTTGAGATACAATCTTATCTTCACACAGCACAGAGGCTAATGCTGTCAGCACATTTGGAGGAGATATACAAGAACGCTTATTTCATGAATTATTAGCATTGGAATCTTTACCTTGACTAGAATCATCAAAATGTGTCACAACTGTCACAATCTGTTATCAAAGGCCTCTTCACATTAGCTTGCTGAAACACCCTGTGTGGCAGATGGCAGAAGGTCAAAAGGTCAAGCATGGGATATTAAATGCCAAGCTTTTGAACATCTGGAAGGTTTGGAAAAAAATGGAAAGAATAGTAAATATATGTAGGTGTCATTTGCTTTCTTTCATATTAACATGACAAAGTAGACTTCTTTGCAATTCAGCCAAGGAGATTTGACTTTGATAGACTATATCACAAGAGAAGACATTCCTCCTTTCCCTAGCACCTGAACAGATGACTTATTGGCCTCCTCCTCAGGCAATGGGCAGCCCGATGTGATGGAAGTCGTCAGCATGTCCGCAAACACCATCTGTGCAGAAGCTTAGGCTAATGAGTGAAGTACAGAGGGGCTGGCAGGGGAACGAGGGAGTGAGGGGAGAGGGTGAGGTGTTGGACTGAATGTCAAGTAGCCCAGAGGTGGACCCTCCAATAAAACACTGAATCTCAGCCGTGGCTCTCCATCAGGTTGTCAAGGGAAGCTGTTTCAGACTTCCAATGCTCACACCCCATTCCAGATCAATTGGTTCCAAATCTCTCCTGATGGGGTCTAGACAGTGTGTTTTTGTTGTTGTTGTTTGTTTTCAAACTTTCCAGATTAGTTTTGTAGGCAGTCAATTAGGAGAAGCACTAACAGAGAACAGGATATGCTGAGTGCACTCTACTCTGCCCCTCCAGGTTTGGATTCAGTGCTTAGGACATTGTGATTTAAGTGTATTCCCGGGAGTTAGAACTGAAGAAACTTAAGCCCCTCCCTGGACTTGCTGCAGTTGAATAAGATCCTGAGATGAGTCACAGTCATGTTCAAGTTTGACAAGTACTCAATTTTGGTGTTATTATTTTTAAATTGCACAATTTGAAACATTGTGCATAGGGCATTGGTTTTTGAATTATAGAAAATCTATGGGAGAGGACATAAGGTAGAAAGTGTTGTGTAATTCATTCTTTCAACCATTCAATTAAAATATATAGACTACTATGGACTGGCACTTTGGTGGACTCCAAGAACACAGTGGTGAGCTTTGACAGGTAAAGTCTCCATTCCTATCACGCTTAAACACCACATATATCAAATAACCATCCATACGCATGTCTGATGATGAAATGTGATAAGGCCCAAAAAGAGCACCCCTTCCCCACAACTGCCTCTCCGGTGCAAACTTCCTTCGTTGAGTTACCAGAGTGCTTAGAAATGAATCTTAACGCATCTACACCAGGTTTTCATGACCTGGAGGTTACTGCAAAGTAATTATTTTTTCTGCGCTTCAGCCACACCAGACTTAGTAATATTTTTTCAGGCTTGTGCTGCTCTTTACCTGCAGGTTTCAGGTCCTTTGAAATGCTTGTTCTTCTGTCCTATCACCCCCAAATTCTTAGCCTCAATAACACCCTCCTGGATAGATCAATCTCCTTGGTTCTAAGAGTCTTCCTTTCAAGGTGACTTATCTTGAACTTAATGAAGCATCCTCTTGCTGATGTAAAGTCCACTTTCACCAGGGGCCCATATGACCGAAGAAAGGATGGGTCATGCCTGTCTGTGCTCTGTGCTTTGCCTTCAGTGACCGGCATGGGGCCTGGCACAGGCAATGTGGTCAAGAAACTGTTGTTGGGATAGTTAACACACCCTGGAGTGAATTGATGAACCAAGACACCTTACGAAAGGAGGGCAATGATGTCCCCTATTCCTGAGCAGTCACATGAGTAGGGACTGGAAAATAACCTTTGGATTTAGTGGTATGTGAGTAAAACAAATATCAGACATGCTACCTATTTGATCTTCCTATTGTAACTTCACAAAACTCGGTAGACTAATGCGAGTACCAGGAAATACTGTGGTAAATGGATGCATTAACGTATTTAACACAATCATTTTAGCACTTACTTGATCTCAGAACCTGGTTGCATAAAATACCAGTGAGCATCCCAGGAAGCTATTATTCTGAGGAACAGTGGTGGACAAGCCCTGGATGCCCATGGAAAGCCCTGATCCCAGTGTGTGAGAGCATCAGATGTGCCCCCAACATGGCTGGTTCTGAAAGCTTTCACCTAAAAGGAACACTCTCACTTACATTGTCCAGGGCTTGAGGTCAGTAGAGAGGGGAAATACCATCTTGTATGTACCCAAAGGACTAGTCAACCAAATATTAGGAAGCTTCTATAATGACTTCCAAACCTCTTGATCACCTCAGACACATTTACTCATCCTTTAGGATGTCACTAAAATGCCATTCTTTCCCTACCTTCATCTCTGTTTCCATATGGGTGCTACCGATGTGAGCTGTGCTCACCTCTGGAATAGCGCTTCTCAAGCTGAAGTACTTCTTGCTTGACTGCATACTCCGTTAAAGGCAGGGCATTTTTTTTTTTCCCCTGAGTGAGTCCAACGTTAAACATGAAGGTGCTTTTAAAAATGGATTATTACTTGAGTGAATGAATTAATTCACCTTGTGTTTACCTCTCTATCTTTGGAAGCAGTGCATCTCCAACCCAAGCACAGACTCATCACAGACAAGACACTCACTAAGTGCTGGCTCAGTCCTTACATAACTGAGTGAAATGACTTCACCACTCTGAGCCTCAGTTTTCTTGTTCCAGAACAAGCATTTCTGATGATAAATAAAAAGTATGATCTATAAATTCAACAAGTCCGGGACCTGATACACAGTAAGGCACAATAAGCATTATTTCTTTATCTTTTAAAAAATAAACACGAGTTTGGCCTGACATAAATACAATGTAATCATTTTTTCCCTCCTCAGGTAATATAGGAACTTTACTACTTAGTAATTTCACTAGTCATTAGCTTCCAATAAGGGAAATAAGAACAGAATCATCCCAAATTAAATTTGATCTTTTAGGAAAAAAATGTGGATCAGCTTTGATATAATATATACTATTATATAGGATAGTTTAATGCTTTTACACTAATTAATAAATATGATCTGGGGTATACATTTCCTGCATGAATCCCTAGATATATAGCTGATCAATTCCATATGAAGAAACCTAGAAGCTAAGAAGAAACAATTTAAAAAAAAGTAAATGTCTTAAGGAATAAAATAGATCTCTCTTACCTGGGAAGGAGTAGGCTGAAACGGGCTGTTACAGATACCTAGTAGAGCTTTTTCCTGCCCGTCACCCAAACTCCCCTTTCTTTGCTAATCTCATTTATTTTCCTTAGGTGACAATCCTGAATTGACTGAATTGTCTGTGTTGCTCAGGGAACAGACATCATTCTCTATTTGTCCAGGAGTGGGTAGGTGACTCAGGCTTAGTCAAACACAGTCAATACGGCTTAGAGTCTGTCCCCATTATTCATGGATTGTGTATTTGGGAAGTTTCCTACTTGCTGAACTGTATTTGTAATGCCAAATGAGTATTCGCAGTGATTTCCCAGTCATCCACAGATGTGCACAGAATGACAAATATTTCGGTCACCCAATGTACAATAAATGGATATATACCGGGGGTACCAAAAAATGTATACAAGAGGACACTTTGGTTAACGTTGCTCAAGCAGTAGTTTGCCATAATCAGAAGTGTCTGGACGCTAATGGTAACCATGTTGAGCACCTCTTATAATTGCAGAAGTCAAACGTGACTTGTATTCACCTTTTATTATCCGTATATATTGAGTATCACAATTTTAATACAGTTTTCCTTGCTTAAAGTGTGTATACATTTTTGAGA
Organism: Rhinolophus sinicus; assembly: GCF_036562045.2. Classification (NCBI taxonomy): domain Eukaryota; kingdom Metazoa; phylum Chordata; class Mammalia; order Chiroptera; family Rhinolophidae; genus Rhinolophus; species Rhinolophus sinicus. Next base: position 12,213,095 of record NC_133752.1, on the reverse strand, counting down.
GCACCCTCTGTATTTCCAGCTCAGGTTGAACATGGTGAAGCTCTGGGTTCTTGTTTCAGCTCTTCTGCTGTAAACAAAGATCTTTTTCAAGGTCTACTTTGTGCCAAGTTTTGTGTTTTTCCCCCCACATTTTTGTGCTATTTGTTGCTGATTTTACTGTTTAAAACAGCCTGAAGCATAGTGGGGAAGTGCTGTCTTGTGTTCCTAACAGAAAGAATGCTGTGACATGCTTTATGGAGAAAATACATGCGATAGATAAACTTCAAGTATGAGGTCTAGTGCTATCGGGTATGAGTTTCATGTTAATGAACGAACAATATATATAAAATAAGGTGTATTAACACAGAAGCATACATAAAACAAGGTTATTATTGATTGGTTTAGGAGAATGCTGTGCCCGGGGCTCCCAGGAACCTAATGCTGTATTCCTGTCTTTCACTTAGAAGCCATGGTTCAGTATTTGTTAACTCAGTGTTCATGGCAACTGTATAGAACATAACTGTCTCAAAACAAAGAGAATCAACTGTATTTTCATGGACTGTTGTTTCAGCTAAATGAGAGGAGGCAGTTTTGTTTTGTTTGTTTTTTTCTTCTGTCTATTGCATTGCTGATGTATTGGATATAAACTCTATAGAGTTGTTTGTAGCCACCATCCTAAAATCAGAGAAAACCTGTCAGGGAATGGAACTAAGAGAGGGGAAAGCAAAGTGAAGAGATAGAGAAAGATAAAAATAGAAATGATGGAGGAAGGGAGGGAGGAAGAGAGAGAGAGGGAGGGAAAGAGAGGTGGGCAGAGTCAAAGGGGGAGAGAGAGAGAGAGAGAGAGAGAGAGAGAGAGAGAGAGAGAGAGAATGTGAATGAGAACTAGAGAACCTGTGATTTGAAGCATTTGAACCCCTGGGTGTTTGCAGTGCCTAAAACAAATTGAACTCAGATTTTTTTTCATTTCCAAAGTCAATAAACTACCTCTTTTGTTGATGTTTTCGTTTGCTTAGACACTTGGTTGTCTGTTATTTGTAAATGAAAGAATTCTGAAACAGAAGATGACTATCATAAAGCATTGACCACAGAGAAGGGGGCACAAGTCCTTTCTTAGTTGCAAGAAGGGATTGACTGATAATTTATTAAGGGTTTAGAATTAGCTGTGTATAGAATAGTTCTAGCAATTTAACAGACATTAAAAGCCATAGACATTTTTGAAGAATGTTTCAGAGTAATTTTCCTTTAATAGCTTTAGAAAAGAAATACAAATCAGCGTAATAGGGTAGGATATATCCTGAAGTTAACTTCTCTTTGCTCTGTTTCAGTTCAGAGCAGTTTACTTCTAATTAAGTTCTTTAATAAAAAAGATTGGGGTATTGGGATTAAAACATAACAGTGTTTGAATTCTGATCTTCCTATTTAGTAGCTCTGTGACCTTAATTTTTCTAGGCCTCATTTTTTTCATAAGCAAAATAGACATATATAAATATACATATAGATTCACACATAGTAGAAACTCAAATGTTTCTCAAAAGAATGAATAATTATTGTAAGAATTAGGTGAGATAACATAAATTGAGAGATGGGTATGTAGTCTTGAGCATAATAGGCTCAATAAAAACTGACTTATTGTTTATAGTTGCTCCTTTTAAATCACTTATCTCATCTTTTAAGAATACATAGGCAATTAGATAGTAGAAAGTCAGAAACAAAAATCTATGAACTTACCATTTAGCAATAAATATTTATTTTGTGTCACCTCATTTCTAGGCATTGTAGGGTCTACTTGAGAAGATATACCATAAAAATGGCACAATAGAGCTTGCCAACCAATAGAAAGTATAAATATGTAGATAAACATAATCCCAGGTAGATTTATTTAAGAGCTGTACTTAAAACACATTGTTGCCGTATATACTGGGTTTCTAAGGAAGGAAGGACCTCTATGTGCAAGAAGTTGTGTTTAAAATCAGGGCTCAGAAAATGGATCAGAATTCACCAGGTGAGATTAAGATACGAGGTTCGCATGGGGCTGTGGACTCTACCTGAGCAACTAAATGTAGCCCAAGAAGATTGCAATGGAGGAATCCATAAGATGGCCAGGCAAATAAAACCTTTTTATTATTATCCTACTAATAAATCAATGAAAGGGGCTGAGAACTTTCACTCTTCATAGTATGAGCTGATTCACGGCATGTTCCTCAAAGTCTTACTCAAAGTTATGTCATTATTATCTTCTTCAGTTTGATTAAAAATGGGAACAGTTTTGCCAGAAAATGTTCCAGGATCATCTTCCAACAAACGGTGCCTCACTGGATTCCTCTGCTCTGGAAAGCAGCATCAATTTTCAATTTGCATTTGTTTTCAGTTATTAAGAAACACTGAATTATAATGTGTATAAGCATGATGTTTTGATAGCTTTCACTTCCAAATTTTTCCCTCTGCACATTTTTCAAATTAGAAATCAAAATAATGTTACCTCCTAGCACCTTCTCAATGGTTGATTAAAAAAGAAAAAAAATTACCATCTACCTTCCATATGTTTCTCACCTGCATTTTTCCCCCCAAATTTGCACTATTTAAAGTCTTCATCCAACTTTCTTTAAAATGCATTATAGAGTCTCCTTTTACTTTCCCTCTGTTTGGTAGAGAATTAGAATATCACAAATAAGAAAATGCCAGTAGGCTCAAGATAGTCATTTTAGAGTTTTGCTTTACTTTTTGCCCCCAAAACCCTCATACTAAATAATAGGTTTTACTCTAATTTTTTAGGCACTCTGTATCGTTCATCATTTTTTCTTATTCACTATCTTCCCATTCCCCTTCTACACTCACCCAGCAGAACAACAGGATTGCATAAAATAAGCCAAGTTTGGAACTAATCCAACAAGCTAGGTACAATTTACGAAAGCTGCTGAAGACTGCTTTATTCACTCTCAGAATGAATACATTTGGTGGCGTGGGGAGAGGAAGTAGAGAAGCTGAAAAAAGAAAAATATGAAGGAAACACTACTCACTGTTGCACTTCTTAGCACCCTGATCTCCCTTTGGCCAAGATCCCGTCTTATTCATGATGGTGGCTGAAATAGGACTTTTTAGTCCTGTTCCCCAGGACGTCACTTTTATAAAGAAAGCCATGGAAATATATTAGGAGGGACTAATCCACAAAATGTGGATCTGTTTTACCATCCTCCAGTTGAGCTCTATGAAGGAGGAATCTTATTTTTTGAGGATCCCAAATGAGTTACAGAAGGATCCAGACAAGAAGTAGAGCACACACAGCTTACATGCCTGAAAGCCTCTCGAACAAACAACAACTGAGAAACATGCCCTCGTGTGTACATCAGTAACAGATAAGAAAGACAGCTGTTGGGCTGGCCTCCTCCCTCCCACTAGACTGAGGCTGCTGAGGGAGACACTGTCTTGCAGATGGTTCTCATGGTCAGGTGAGGAGTGGAGCTGTGCAGGGATCACAGCAAGCATTGCAGTAAATCAGGCAGCATCTCTTCTGGAAGAAGGCCAAGCTGCTCTTGAAGATGTTAGAGACAGCTCCCTGGTAGCTTAGAGAGCAGGGATCCATTTCAGTCATTTCTAGGAACATCCCTCAAAGCCAGTTTTTTCTGGCAGGGAGGTTGGGTGTCGGAGTAACTTCCTGTTAAAGTTATAAAGGAAAAACAAAAGCCCTGCACTCATCCGTCCAGACTCTGACTTGACTGGAGAACTGATTCTGGGCCATGATTCATATGGTGGAGTTTGTCTAGACTTTCACTTTCTCCTCCGTTCTTCCCTGCCTCCCCTTGCAAAGCAAATAATCCTGCAATCTGTAGTTGGGTGAAGAAGGACAGTATACATTAAAGCTAGATTTCAGGATAATCCACACAGCGTAGTGTTCATCCAGGGGAAACAGTGGTCTATGAGGCAGAATGGACTCCTAAACAGCTCATAAGTGTGAACAATTGATTTGGTTGACAAGCATGGGTAAGGGACAAACCTGTACCAGGTGATTGGTTACATAGCCCTAGAGAAAAATCATGGGCTGTATTGGCTGACAAGTCCAGATTCGAGTCCTAACCCCTCTATTAATTAGCATGAGAAGATGAATGAGCCTCTCCAAGCCTTGGGTGTCACTATAAAATGGAGATAACACTTTTCCTTTGTAGTGTTATAAAACCCTTCATAAGATAATGCCAATTACCTAATTAAACTAATAGAGTATTTAGCTTCCTATTACTGTTGTAACAAATGGTCACAAGTTAGTGGTATAAAATAACACAAATCACTTCTCTGAACAGTCCTGGGTATCAGAAGTCCAAAAACCAGTGTTACAGGGCTAAAATCCAGGGGTCCCCAGAGATGGTTCCTTCTGGAGACTCCAGGAGAGCTCATTTCTTGCCTCTTCCAGCTGTTAGAGGCTGTCATCCGTCATTACTTGGCTTGCAACCACATCTCTCCAATCTTTGCTTCCTTCCTCACATTGACTTCTCCCCTCCCTAACTTACTACCTTCCCCTTAATTAGGAACTTTGTCATGACATCAGACCCACCAGGATAATCTACCTGTCTCAAAAATCATTAACTTAATCCCAAAGTCCACAAAGCCCATTTTGTCATATAATGTAGCATATCCACAAGTTCTGGAAATAAAGATGTGGACCTCTTTGGGAGGCAGTCATTCAACCTGGTGCTTAGCACAGGTATTGGCACAAATAGGCATGAAACAGATTTAACCCCATCTCCTCTTCTATCAAAAGTGGAGGCAAGCTGGACCTAATTGTTCTTTTCCCCGCATCTCATAACCTTGAACACTCTTCTCAGAGCTCCCGAAAGAGAAGCTGAAGGGATCGTCTAAGAGTAAGATGAAAAAGTCTTAAAAGCCAAGTCTTAAAAGCCAAGCAGAAGTCGTACACTTATGGTGTAATTTGCATCCTCCTTTAGTGAGTTTTTAGGGTCTGGTATGCTCTATGTATCTGAGTTATGTTCATAAAGCATGTGGAAGAGAACCAAAACGCATAGTCAATTGTAAGTACAACACAACCCCATCATGAAAGAAGAGGAATTTGTTCACTAATGTGCCCTGAAACTAGTTACAGAAAAGCCATTTGGATTTTGAGAATGAGAGAATCATCTTAGCTTTCAGAGTCTGTGAGAATTCGGACCTTATGATGTGAGGGAGTTGGAACTGCAAAGCATTTTCAGCCTCTGATTTAATTTTCTTTCAAATTGCACTGACATCATAATCATTTATCTTCAACAGAACCAGAGGGAGGCCAGAATAGTTTCAGTTTCACTGTGTTTTAATGGTAAATTCCTATCCTTCTGCCGTTGTCCTCTACAAAGTGATCATTCATACTGCCATCACATGAAATGTACCAACTAAATCAAAATATTTTTCATAGGGGAGTAGCCTAGGGACGTGAAAGCAACAGCATGCTGGACTTCTCATGCTGCGCTATTTTTGGATGGCCTTCTTCAAGGATCAATTTAAAGCTAACTTCTACAAAAACGCCTTCTCCAATGAGGCAGGAAAAATATACAGAACCTCACACATACTTAACAAAAGTAGTCAGCTGACTGCACCTGACTTAACTGTGCAAAGTATAGAGTGTATTCTCCATATTATAACAGCTACCAGGAACAGTAATTATGGGGCTAATGCATGATTCGTTAACTCACTCCTTTATTCATTGTTTCATCACAGATCTTTGACAGACCTACTATTTCTTCATTCACTTATTCATTTGGTCATTCATTCTTCCAGTTTACATCTTCCAGATTGAATCAGTTTGTATGGTTATTAATTCACTCATTCAACGAAAATGCATTGAGTAGCTTATCTCTGCTCATATTGTGTCGGGTGCAAAGGTAAATCAAATCCCTGTGTGCTCCAGCAACCTATCTCTTGGCCCATTTTTCAGTTAGAACACTGAGAAGAGGATACAGGAGCAGAAGTAGAATGTCATGTTATTGTTTCACTGATGAGCACCTTAAATTTAGGCAGGTAAATTGCAATAACAGAGATAATAACATTGCATTGATTATTAGGAATCTGACTTCAGACCATCCAGTTGTGTGGGGCTGCATCTCCAATTATTGCATCTTTACTGACCAGTACAAGCCTTGGTGGAGTCTTTGTGCTCAAAACCTGTGCCACATGTATTCATCTGTCATTAATGGCTAATTATGTTACTAGCCGCAGAAAAATGGGGATTCTTCGCAGCCAACTTGTTTTTCCTTTGGTCAGTGTCACTGTGGGAGATGTTGTGTGGTACAATTATACTTCACTGGCTGCCAAAGACTGAACCTTCAATCTGGTTTGGAAACAGGTGTGGCTGAGCTTGTGTGTGCTCCTGAGGAAGGTCAGTGTCTGTCACTAAAGCAACAGCCTCTGGCTTTGTGTCCTCAGAGTCCACCTTTGCCATAATGACACATAGCTAATGGAACCTGCCTGGCCTTTGTGGTTTTGACCCTCCTAACAGAGTCAGGCCCCCGTTTGTATTTTTGAGGTCTGATTCACTCCCATCCCAATCCACCATATCTACCCTTCTGGAGTCTTTCTGTGTTTTCTTAGTACTCAGATTGGTCTACAAAATTTCTTCTCCAAATATTTTAAATGTCTCCTTCTTTGTTTCTATCTCTACAAGTCTCTTTTTTCTTGCCTCTCCTCCTTCTAGTATTTCTTGCGGAGAGCATAACTAATAACAGACTGTAATTGTTAGTCTATTTGTCATTCTTCTCCTACCCATCATATATACAGCCATCTAAAAGCTTGGTAGAGTTAAGAGAATTATGGTTTTTGTTGTTTTTTGTTTTTTTATATCTCCCATTGCTCTTACCCTGATGTTGAATTAATGAATCTATGAACAGACTGATTGAAATCCTTTATGATATTTGATGATATACCTCTATGACAACGCACCACTGATTACATGACAGAATTCCTGGTCCTCTGGAAACTGCTGCACAGCTAATGTTAGATGGCCCTTCCCCTCTCACTCTGCTCCTCAGTTTCTCTCATTTGTAGGAAACACTTGAACTTCTGTGTGATGCTGTCAGTGACTGTTAACAATCACTGTGATAAAGGTATGTTCTTGAGGATGAGAAATTGTAATCCTAGTTTTGGAAATAAAGTAGACAGGGATGCTAGGAAGGGAAATGAGAGCCCCAAACAAAACTAAAACAAAACCCCTAATTCCTAGGAATATTGCATTGATTAAATATAAATGGTGTCCTTGGCACTTCTAAATATTTCACATATACTAACTAATTAATTATTGTAATTAGCTTAAAATGTAGGTATTGCATTCCCATTGGAACACTGAGTCATGGAGGTTAAGTAACTCTGTCCAAGGTCACATGGCAAATGTGGAAACAAGATTCGGATACAGGCGTTTGACTCTAAACACCATGTTCTGAATCATTAGGTAATATGACCGTAGAGAGAGAGAAAATGGGGTAACATGGTTATTATGACTGTGCATAGAAAGATTTGGTATGAGAATGGGTGCCTGTGTGGATTGTGGGAAGGTAAGTTATAGGAGAATGGGTACAAGTATAAATTCTGTTTCTATGGTTTTATTAACATAACATAGAAAAAAACTTAGTTACAAATATTTAAATATCTGTTTTAAAAAAAACAAAAATGAGGGACTGACTTGTATGATCTTCATTTCAAGACTTTGACACCACCCCTGCCTTTTGGGTGGATGTGATGGTGAGACAATGCATTTCGTTTGGAAAGCCGGGGACAGATGATGGAGAACCAATTAATCACTTAGAATTTCAAGTTTGAAATATTTATTTTGGTCAGTCTGAGCCTTAAAATCATTGTCTTTTAAGTGTGGTCAAATATAATTACTTAGAAAAGACAGTACTTATTTTCAAGTGAGGTGCAAGATAAGAGATAACAACAAAGAAATCATTACTAAGGCATTTTCACCAGTCCTCTCTCTCTGCAAATTGCATGTGTATGCGCATGTGTGCCATTCATCTGGAACAATTGTCTACGATTTTGGTTCTGCTTTGGAAGCTAAGGAATGTGTTGAGTTTTGGAATTCCTTTCATGTGGAAAGAATCCAGCTCCTAAGGACTGTTGATGATGGACAAACACTCTGCATAGAAAGACCATAAGTAAGACTTCCATTTTCAGTTTGCTTAAGTAACTCTTGACAGAAGCACCCAAATGCAGTGTTTTCTATGAATATGACAAGAACTTCTTGGGTCAAGCCATAAACAGTTGACATAAATTCCACTTTAATTAGTTTAAGTGTATTTTCCCAGGGCACATAACTTGCTAAACAGTCTTCAGCGTTCGCTGTGTTGGTGTATCAGATACTGTTTTTCTTCCATTGTGTTCCAATAGCACTTACTACCAAAAAAAAAAAAAAAAAAAAAAAAAATTACTTTGTGCCATAGAAATGCCATGAAAACAGAAACTGTGTCACAAATGTTTGTGTTATTCGCAATTATTGATACCTGGTTATCAGTCGAAAGATGGTTGAGTGAATAGATGCATGAATGAATGATACATGAATGAAATGTTTTGTCTAGATTTGGAGTGAAATCAGTATCTTTTTATGAGATTCAGCAGCCCTCAAATGTTTTGTCCCTATATTAGATGAATATTAATTTTGTAAACATGATCAATACATATTTTTAGAGCAGGACAAATATTTAAAGGTTCTATTTCATTAATAATCAGAATAGGAGAGGAAGAGAGTTGATAATTAGGAGCCACTGTGAAGATGCTAGCGGTGGTTTGTAGTAGATGCAGTGAGAGGAAATTGAAGTAGGATTCCATTTTGTCATTGTTTCTTTTATTGCGTTTCTTTACTTTCTTCTATTTTATTTCTTTTGTTATAATGTTCTATCACTGTGCTACTCAAAGCTTTCCGATGGCTTCCCATAGATCGATAACAAGATCCCAATTCTTTAACTGGCTTAGGAAGCCACTCTTAGCCTGGTCCTCGTCCATATCATTGGCCTTCTCTCATTCCATATCCTATGGTGCTCCACGTTCTCTCAAGGGCTTTTGCACTAGCTCTGTCTGGAAGTTCCCTCCCTCATCTTCACTTTGCTGGACCCTACTCCATCGTCAAGCCTCAACTTCATTAATTCCTCTGAGAGGCTTTTGTTGAACACTTTCCCAATGAAACCCCCAGTCACTCAGTATCATATCATGGTTTCAACTCTCTGCATAACTCTTAACATGTTGGAGATGTCACATGTTTGCCTCCCAGCTGCGGCTATCTGAGCTTTAGCCATCTCAGTCTTGACACTAAGTATGTAGGTAAAGAAGCTCTTGGTATTGTACCCAGCCCCAGCTATTGTATCTCTCAGTTATTCAAGTCATCTCATGGAACAAAGAGCCACCTCCTATGCCTTTTTAGAATTCCTGACTTAGAATCCCTGGGTTTGTGACACCGCAATAGACAAAGAAAACACTCGCTGATCAGTCTGAAATTTTCTTGTGATTGGTACGCTTTTAATCTCTGTCTCCCTACAAAAATGTCAGTTCCATTGTGGTGTGAACTTTGTTTTGTTCATTACTGGGCTCTTCATCCAGTGCCTGACACACAGTAGGCGTTCCATAAATATTTGCTCAATAAATAAATAAATGAACTACTCTGTTAACTGAGCTGGATAATGTTGCATTTTAAAAAATCTTATCAAACCCATTTGATGATTCCATAATAGTACCGCTATTTCCAGATAAAGAAAGTGAATGTTCGAAGGTTGAATAGTTTTCCCACATTCCAGAGGTAATAAACCACACAATTAGAATGTGAACTAATTCTAATTTGAAGTCTTTTGCCATACTCTTACAAAACAAATCATTGTATTAACCTGCACTGCCAAAATACCTTCAACTGTAAAAGGCTGTGGTAGAACATGTAAGAGCACAGAATCTGGGGCCCACCTGCCATGGTTCAAATCCCAGATCCTCCACATTTCAGGTGTGTGACCTTGCCTCAATTTTCTAAGTGCTAAAATAAGAGTTATAATTCTATCTAATATCCAGGGTGACTTGAAGATTGAATCTGTGGATACAGCTAAGGCATTTACCCCAGTGCTTGGTACATGATAAATGCTATGTAAATTCTACCTATGGATTCTTATCTTCATTATTGTTATTGTATTGTATGATTTTCATGGGTGGTTCAATACCTCTCTGATAACTAGATATTATTAATAAACTATTTGCCAACATTTATATGTAAAATATTGATCATAATATAGGCCACCATATTTTATATATATGTATATGTATATACATATATATATAGTTATAGGTATATACTTATAAAGTGAGTGATTGCCGCTATGAGTACAGGTATTCTATTTTCTGACGTGTGGCCTACGCAAGTGTTGTGATTCTTTTTGTTATTGTTTTTGTTGTTATTGTTATTGTTTTTAACTAGGAAAGAGTTTTCTTTGAAACTAAAAGTATATGATTTAACTTAGAGACTGCTTTGTCGATGATCTCAGTCAACTCTCTTATTTAAGTAAGAGGACTGATGACAACAGAGGCGTGGGGTCACATTGAAAGTCACACAGGCAATTAATCCCTGAGCCAGAACAGGAGCCATGGTGGCCTGAGTCCTATTCTGGTGCCCTCCAATGTCACCATGCCACTGCAAGGCCAGCATGTCATTGTTGATGAGGAAAAGTTTTCCCAGCTAACTGGTTATCAAAACATGTGCAAGGTCTGCTTAGTACTCTTTGCAAGATGGAAACTCAACAAGTGCTCGTCAAGGGCCCTACATTCTACTCCCATCAGATAATAATTAGTCCATAGCAAGGTGGGAAACTACGTGAATCTTCTAGGTTAATCTCGGGTCAGAAGAAACAGCCCATACTTAGAAGAAAGTAAGGATATTGGAGGACGTGAGAGAGATTTTCAAGAGCATGCCTTCTCGGATGCCTCTGACTGTAATTAGTGGCTTGAAGCTACTGGCCACGGCCGTCTGGGCCTTCCTACAGCAAACAGCTGTCTTCCTTTTTTAGGAAGGGCTATATAAGGCATGCAAACCACATGGATTTCCTTTGAAGCAGTTAGAACTTTTGTCAATATCATCTTTTATCTCTCTCTCTTTCACTTCAAACCCTCTGAGAAGAGATCTTACTAAAGAGAAAATCAAAGGAAGCTTCTGGTGTTACTATTTTCCAGACAATTTTCTGGTATTCTTAAACATGGAGCCAGATTCCTGACAGTCATGATGCGGTTCGCACTGGTGTTTTCTCCCTGACGATCTCTCCATAATGTCTTCAGGCTGTGTGGACAAAAGCCAAACAGAGCTTTCACCTTTGCCCTGTGTTTGCACGAGTTGAAAATGCGTGCTGTCCTTCTGAACACGTTAATGTTGCTTGTCTGTCTTCTTCTTCTGAGGCATATTTGAGGACTCCTAGGTAAACACAAATAGACAAACTATACCTCTCTCTCTATTTTCAGTGGAACTCTGAAAACCATTCTACTTTAACATATGAACTTTGGAAGTTCTCACAGTTACTTCAAGAATCTGGATTACCATTTTAAGTATATCACATCAAGAAATAAATACATCAGGGTTGCCAGTTAGCTCAGTTGATTAGAGTGCAGTGCTCTTAACAACAAGGGTGCTGGTTCAATCCCCTTGTGGGCCACTGTGAGCTGTGCCCTCATTAAAGAGAGAGAGAGAGAGAGAGAGAGAGAGAGAGAGAGAGAGAGAGATAAAGAAATATGTCAACATTGCCTGGATGGTTCTTGTCAAAAGTAAACACAGAAGTTTTATGTGATAGCTATTATAGATAGCTATTATAAAAATAGACCACTATCAAGGAAAACAATTGTCTCACAAATTCCCTTCTTCGGAACTTAAAATGAGCCCCTTGTATGAGAGTGTTTTTGGTTGAAAATGCAAATCAGCTTAGAGATGGACTTCAGTCACAGTTCTTGGTTGTGTTAAACAGAAAACTACCCTGGTTAAGTTAAGAAAAAAAGTGGAAGTAATGAAGAAAAGGGCTGAGGAATGTGTGGTCCAGTCTATGTGCACAACCGCAGGAAAGTAATCATGGTTCAAACAAGTAATGTCAGTGAAGACTTTCCTATGTGTGGATACTATTCTATGCACATTAACTCACTCAACCCTTGAATCAGTATTATGGTATAATAACTATTATTGTCCCTCTTTTACAGATGAAGAACTCGAGACAAATTTGTCAAAGTGTTTGTCCGAGGTCTTTACACTATTAAAGGGTAGAGCTGGAGCAGCAGTCAAGACCATGCTATAGGAGCATCCTTCTGAGGATGTCACTCCTGCTTCTACTACTCACCACACAGAGCTACTCTCACCACCATCTTTACTGCCACTAAACGCTGGGCACTAGCTTACTGCTTTGCGTCCCTTGTTCCAGATTCAAAATTTGGGTGTGGAGATCTCATATCATTATCTTGTCTTCTAGGAGACTAGGAAGCAAGTATCCAGCCTCTGATGGTTGGACTCATGTAATAGTAGATTTCTCAAAACTAGGAATGAAGTTCAGATGCTTAGCAGCTAAAAGAACGCAACAGTCACTGTTCTCCATTATAGTGACTACTAATCACCTCGGATGAAAAATCTAAGTCCTACTTAAAGACTACCATGCAATTTAGTCAAATTGCAACTGTGGATAGTATTAATTGATCACAAATGTAAATGACCTCATTTCTAAAAGATACCATTTTCTGAATTCTATCCCAAGCATAAACAGTTTATAATCAGCAAAAAGAAAAACCGAGAAGAATAATTGTTGTTTTGAATAAGTTATTTAAAATCTGTTGAGAAGTAATACTATGGGACTTTGATGCTAATTCATAGCAGTTTCTTCCAATATAAACTTTAAAGTTCGATAGTACAAGAAGTGAATGGAGGAAAAAGGCTGAGAAAAAGAGCAAGCGAGAGAGATTTTTACTGTAGAATGCTTTTGACATGGTCCAGTTACTGCGTCACGACTTCATGTTTCTTAATCTTGGCAATAGAATAAAGTCCTCAGCAGAAGGACTTTTTTCAAGTCCAAAAACATGACACTTCAGAGCTCTAACCATAACTTTTCTTTTTATGTCTACGGGATTTACAGTGTTTGCAGATGGAAGTAATTTAATACCGTGGTGATCTTTCTTCTAGCCTGTTTCCTTTCAGTGACCTTGTGTTTACTATAAGAAAACACCAACAAGGTGTCTGATTTCTTCATGGAAAAATGGCAACTATTTAAAACAAAAGGATTTTGTCCAGCAGAATCATAAATCTTTCACTGTTTCTGTAATTTTACAAAAAAGGCTCATTTGTTCTATGAGGAGTGTTTGCCTCCGAGACAAGGCCAATTTGACTTTCTCATAAAAAATGCATTTTTTGAGGTGGGGGACGGTCGCAGTAGAATAAAAAGTCACTGTTCTATCTATGGCAGGAGAATCAAATCTTTTCATTTCCATGGCTTTGCCTCAAACTGTCCATAAGTTATCATTTTGAAAGAAAACCCCAGAATCCGTTCTGGCATTTCCCAGGATGCTTTGAAAATAATAGCAGGTTCTTTGTGCCCTTCACACATCTTTGCTTTAGCATGTGTTGTTCCTGCTGATTTTAAAAGACCTGTCCCACACCCCAGAAAGCACATTGTTCCTGGGATGAGAGAAGCTCTTGGTAACCACAGTAACACACCTTTCTGGGGAATCTTCCCATCGACATTTAATAGGTTGAGTCATAAATAATACAATGAAATCTTTCAGTAGAAGACCAGGAGCTGCAACTGGAACACTCAGGAAATGGATAACAGCTGCCTTGAAGGTGATGAGATGCAAGATGCCTTCTTCTATTGGAGGCAATTTTTCCAGTAAGACAGAGAACTTGAATCTGGAGTGTCCATTCTGTTTGCACCATAGATCAGGGAGATGAAAATGTCAGATACTCTTATAAGTGCGATACTACATCCAAAGACATACGATTGACTCGAGAGTGTAGATTTGGCCTCTGCATATAAATAACTCCTTCAGGAATTATTTATAAATATGTGTTTTTAGATATTGAGTGGGTCCTTGAACAGGGTGAAATATATTATTTTAAGCAGCAGTTATGTGTTGAGTACCTAATGCACGCCAGTGTTCTGATCCTTGAAAGTAGGACAGGGACCAAAGCACTTTGGAGACAAGGAAGAAGCATTGTGTGAGCAGGTATTTAACTAGGAGCGAGTTAGGTAGAAAGTGGGGAAAGAAAGAAGAGGGTCCCAGGTATAGGAAATATCTCAGGCAAGGACTTAGATGCAAAGAAATCATGGTGTATTTGAGAACTTAAATTGCTTCAGCATGTTGGCCTCTGGCCAAAAAACAGTCACTCAACATTCAAAGATATCTATTTTTTGGTTCTTACGATAGAGCAGGAAGTGTTCCAGGTGTTTGGGGTATGACCATCAGCAAACCAGAGAATGTTTCTTGTCCTTGTGGAGCATATTACACAATCCATCCGCATGGTCCCCTCTTCCCTCCTCCCATATTTTTACCATCTAGGGAAGAAGGAGAGCTTATATTGCAACAGCAACCACCGAAAGCCTGCCATCTTAAGGTTTTGGAGTGGTAGTACATTATCTACCTTTAATTTGTCTCAGTCGATGTCTGACATCAACACAAATTAATGGGGCCCCCAAAATGTGCCAAGTACTGTGCAATAAAAAGATGAACTTGAGCTGTTGATTCAATGTAATCCCAATCAAAATTCCAGTGAGTTATTGTGTAGATATTGACAAACTGACTCTAAAGTTTCTATGCAGAGTCAGAAGACCCGGAATAGTCCACACAATATTGAAGGAGAAGAGCCAAGTTGGAGGACTGACACTACGCACCTGCAACACTTACTATAAAGCCACAGTAATCAAGACAGTGTGGTTTTGGTGAAAGAATAAAGAGATCAATGGAAAAGAATAGAGCCAGTAATAGACCCGCACAAACATAGTCTACTGATCTTTGATAAAGGAGCAAAGGCAAACCAATAGAGAAAAGACAGTGCTGGAACAACTGGACATCACATGCAAAATTATAATCATCTTCATCATCATCATCATCGTCATCATCATCTAGGCACAGACCTTACACCTTTCACAAAAATTAACTCAAGTGGACCATGTACCACATTGTGCAATGCAAAACTATAAAACTCCTAGAAGATTACAGAGGAGAAAATCTAGGTGACCTTGGGTTTTGTGATGACTTTTTAGATATAACAGGAAAAGAATGATCCATGAAAAAATATTATTAAGTTGGACTTCATTAAAATTTTAAAAACTTCTGTTCTGCAAAAGATTTTGTTAAGAGAATGGAAAGACAAACCACAAGGTTGTAGAAAACATTTGCAAAATACATACCTGGTAAAGGACTGTTATCTAAAATATACAAAGAACTCTTAATATTCAACAAGAAGAAAATAACCCAATTAAAAATGAGCAACAATCTGAACACATACTTCACCAAAAAATACATACAGATGGCAAACATATGAAAATATATTCAACATCATGTCCTTAGGAAATAGAAAATAAAAACAGCAACAAGATATCATTACACACCTAGAATGGTGAAAAAAAAAAAAAAAAAGAAGAAAATTTAAAACGTGGACATCACCCAGTTTTTGCAAGGACGTGGTGCATCAGGAACCCTCATTTGTTGCTGGTGGGAATGCAAAATGGTATAGCCACTTTGGAAGATATTTTCGTAGTTTCTTATAAAACTAAACATACTCTTATCATGCAATCCAGAAATTGCACTTCTTGGCATTTACCCACGTGAGTTGAAAACATATCCGCATAAAAACCTGCACACAGATGTTTATAGAAGCTTTATTCATGACTACCCAAACTTGGAAGCAGCCAAGTTGCCCTTTACTACATGAATGGATAAACAAACTGTGGTATATCCAACAATGCCACATTATTCAACAATAAAAAGAAGTGAGGTATCAAACCACAAAACCACACAGAATAAACTTAAATGCTTATTGCTCAGTGAAAGAAGCCAATCTGGAAAGGCTGCATACTGTATGATTACAACTGTATAACATCGTGGAAAAGAAAAAACAGTGGAACCCTAAAAAGATCAGTGGACGAAGAGGTTCCAGGGAGAAGGGATGCATAGGGGGAGTTGGGGGGAATTTTTAGAGAGTGAAAGTATTCTGCACAATAACGCAATGGTAGGTACACATCATTATATATTTGTTAAAACCCAGAGGATGTGTAACACAAGAGTGAAGCATAAGGTAAACTATAGACTTTGTTTGATAATGAGGTGTCCGTGTCAGTTCATCAACTGTAACAAATGTACCACACTAATGGGGAATGTTGATGATGGGGGGAGGCTGTGTGTGTCAGAAGGGAAGGTGGGAGTATGTGTGAAATCTGCTTTCCACTCAATTTTGCTGCACACACAACTTTAAGAAACAGCCTATTAATTAAAAAAAAAAAAGATAAAAAGAATGAGGAATTATCCTTGATGTTGCAGAGCTCCTGGTGACTCAGGATATCTGTCTGTCTGTCTGTCTCTTTCTACTTACCTTTCTATCATCTGTGGATCTATTTGTATATTTATCTATCTGTCTAAAATTATGTGTGTTGTAATAGAAAGATAAAGAGAATGTTATGTGAGTGCAGAAAGCATAGATCACAACTAATTCTTGTGTGACTTTGTGGGTAACTCCAACAAAGAACTGAGGAGAAGAAATAACACTGGTGTTTGACCACGAAGGATGAATGGGAGCTCACCAGGTTAAAGAATAGTAGAAAGCAGAGAAATATCCATCAGCATGGTGAGGAGACACAAAAATGATCCTGGAAAGAGTCACTAGAGCATAGACTGTTTGAGAGAAGGAAGAGATCATTGATTATTAGTCTGGAGCCAAACTGTAAAGGGCCCTTTAGCTGCTATGCATTGAGTATCAACTCCATAGCAGCATTGTACCAGGCACTACTCATGTTGTAGGGACTTATAGCAGCTGATTTTACTAAACCAGACACTGCTCAGGGATACACACGAACTGGCCTGAGTCTCCAGGCTGGGAGGTCTTGCCAGTGAGCTCAGTAAGCTTCAGTGGGGCTGATGACAGGGAGTGCTGTGCTTGCCCCTTGCAGCGGAAATCACCCCGGGGGGTGGGAGTGGGGGGGAATTTCTCAGACTCCTGTGGAACTGCCCTCCACACCCTCATTTCAACACACCAAGGGGATTCTGGCCCTCCCTCTGAGCTGGAATACCAGCTCTAGAGATCACGATTAACGAGGCTCTTTATTCCTCAGATACTGAGGGACTGAAAATAAACAAAATCACAGTTGTGTAGGCAACCATGATATCACAGAGGTTGTGTGTGTGTGTGTGTGTGTGTGTGTGTGTTGAGGGTTCAATTAGTGAAGACGCTCCATTTCTGACAAAGAAGTCACATAAGAGAGGACTTGTGGTTGGTAAGTGTAAATAACATAGAGGAGAAATAAGGGGGATTTCTTTAACAGTTGCTGAGATCTTTTCATTCTCACCATTCAGAAGACAGATAAGGTGTTTGGCTATATCAGGAGGTGATGTTGGCACCATTTTATTATACAAATAGTGAGCATTTGAAAAATCTTTTCAATGTGTCACATATTCAATCTAATTTGTACAAATCAACGAGATAGAACAAAACGGAGACTCTAGGTAGTTCAGGTGATTCAACTACGAATATTAATAAGATAGAAACACAAACTTCCTGACTCCAAAGCCTTAGTCATTCTTAGACACTAACCTGTGATGTTGGATCAACTTAGATGTATTTTGGTGGTTGAACTGTTTTGCTGAATATTTAAACTGGTATTAATTATTTCAGGATGTTTTGCGGAAATTATTCCAATTATAGGTTTCTTTGATTGTGACTGTATATACACACAGACTCACTCAAACATTCAATCAATAATTTAGAAAACATTTACTTGGATTCAAATAATATTAAATGTTTTTCTCCCCCACTGGGTTCTGAGATGAAGTAGTGCAAACACAGTGTATAAGTAGCATGTAGTGTAGTGTCTGGTCTACATTAATGCTTAATAAATATTTGTTGCATAAATTAGTCTCCTCTTACAAGACACTTTCCTAGAAGCTTGTAGATGTCAGGCAAAAGCCTCTGGTTACTGTATCAGAGGAGTTGAGACCACAAAAGAGGCAACACACACAACAGTTACAATCTGTCACTCTCGGTCCAGTAGATCCCACTCAAGGACCTTGAATGCTCTCCCATTCCTTTTCCTAAACCACAGACTTTCTCTCATTTGGTTTCTTTCTGCCCCTGTTCCCATGATGAACTTTTTTTCTTTTCTTTTCTTTTCTTTTCTTTTCTTTTCTTTTCTTTTCTTTTCTTTTCCTCACAATTTGATGTTTCATCAACAAGAGCTGCCTTTTACAAATCACCTCTCATCTTCACTTCTTGTATTCACTCTTGCTTATTCTACTCTTGGCTCAATGCGTCTGGTACTTGGAGACTCGTCTTTCTAATCTCCAGGATTTTAGGCCCTTCCTTTGGGGCAACTGGGATTTTCTTAGCTGGTCGGGACATAAAAATGTCCAGACAGCTCTATTGTGTGGGATTTAATAATGCAAATAGAATACTTAAATGTGCTCATTTGATTTATAAATACATGGATTTGTCACTGAGATCCCTGAGAGGACAATATTTGAACAATTATGTCTACTTTCTAGTAAAAATAATTTTGTGTCTATTTAAGGTACGAATTCTTTAAAGAAGAATAATCTGATTCTTAGTTTTAAAATGCTTTAGCAAACTTTCAGTTGTATATGGTGATTCTGGCTTGTATTAATATTACAGTTAATCTTGTAAACAAAAACAAATGGCTTGTATTTTTATGGAAGTTATTTTAACGTTGCTCACAATTTGTAAAGTAGGCCTAACTTTTTATTTTGCATATCATTATTTAAATAGCCAAGTGAAATGTACACATGTGATTTATGGGACACTTATGAGAGCTGTTTCTTTTTGTAAGAATGCAAGGAGTACAAAGAGTGTAGCCCATTACTGATTTAGGAAACATCTTCCAACATTATAAATTATTTGGATAAGATAACATGCATTATGTTTTTTTTCTCTGGGAAGCCAGGCCACTTTGAGCAGAAAACAGATTCTATGGCCATCGGCCCACGGAAACTCAGTGGGCCTCTCTGGCAGGGCATGAAGGAGTCTGATCCTTGGTCTAATTAGGCATACTCCCTCTGGGACTCTGCTTAGAAGTCAAACTTAAGGCTTGCCTTGTTTCCTTGCAGTGATGGGGAAATCCATTTCAATTCAGCAGCCTTCCCTTGATTTAAACACATTTGGGGACTTGGAAACATAGCAGAGCGAGCTCAAGGGTTACAGTCTGGAGCTGCCAGTTAGAAGAATTGGCAGGCACCCCTCCTAAGCTTTTTGGGCTAAAGAGGCTGTTTCCCTCCCACGAGGAAGAAGCCAGAACCATATGGCCCAAACCCCAGGTGGCTCTCCTCCATGGCTTGTGGTTTCCCTGTAGCTTATCCCCCAGCTTGAGGCCTGCCAGGCATTCTGTGATGGCAGATACATAGTCATGGTTTTGTAAGTGGTGTGGTAGAGAGACATGCAATTCCATCCCAAAGACAAGGGTCGTGTGACTACCTGTGTCGGACGTCCTACGAAGAAGGCGATGACGATGCATTGTCCCTTCCTTTAAGTAGCTTACGGTTTTGTGGTTTATTCTCTGTTGTTGATTTACTCCTTGTCTTATAAGTAGAAGGGAAGTTAGTAGCAGAAATACTCTGATATGACGGTAGTGTAGAAAATTAGAAAGAGAACTGAATTTGGAGTCATGTGTCTCTGCTCGCTGATTTGACCACAAATAAGTTATGAGTAAAAATAATTAACTAATTATTTCTTGAACCCTATATATGTTTTGTTCACCATGCCAAGCTTTAAGAATACTAATATAAATAAGATGCGATCCCTGTCTTTGAGATGTTTGCTCTTGTACCATCTCAGTTTAACTTTTACTCATCTATTCAAAATATTATGATAATAACCACGGGCTTTTCTATCCCATGAAGCTATTTTAAGAATTGAATTTGATAATATACATGGAAAAGGTTAATTGTAAAAGAGTATACAAATATATCTGTTAGATTTATATAGATTATTATGTTTAAGTAATTTTCAAGGTGTGGAGTATCTAAACTGGTATACCCTGGCATACAATAAAATGAAAAATAATGACAAAGCCCTTTCTGAACTTCCAGACCATTGCTTTTTTCCTTACGGCAGTGGCTCTGAAAGCGTGGACCCTGGACCAGCAGCGTCCGCACCACCTGGGACCTCAGTAGAAATGCAAATTATTGGGCCCCAGCCCAGACCTAATGAATGAGAAGCTGAGGGTGGGGTTCAGCAGTCTGTGTGTTCACAAGACCTCCACGTGATTCTGATACAAGCCGTCGGACCATCATGGGTGTCCCCACCTAAACGATCCTGCCTTTGCAAGGTTAGCACCAGTTAGGCCTGCAGTTTTTCAAAGAACTCTTCAGGTGTAGAGTTTGGATATGAGAAGAAATGGAGGTTTAAAGGAAGTCTGATTATGCAGAAGTTAACTTACCCTTGCTTCATCTTTCATTGATTGGATTCATTCACCAGACGTTTGTTGAACACATATTATATATCGGACATTACACTCAATTCTTTTTTTTTTTTTTTTTTTTTTTTTTATAGCTCTGTTTCCCACATGACCCTGCCTCATTCAAATGACATGATACATAAAAAATAAATTAAAAAGGCATATTTTGACATTGTCTTAAGACCTATAAGATAACTTTATTTATTTTCTGCTCCCCCGACCCCAATTTTATTGTCCTTTTCCCTTCAATAACGAGCCAGAGAAGACAATGGGGGCTAATGTGTGGATGCATTTTCCTTGTGTACACAAAGACTTTATTGAAAACTCTCCAAGGGAAGCCTGTCTTTGTTTTACTACAATTCCACAATAACCTGCTGACCTTGAAGAAGGAACTCTAGCTTGAAAGCTGAAACATCTTAACTGCCTGCCAAAAACAAGAGGGACCTGCTCTTTGGGATTTGGGGAGAGTTTATGTATTTGGAGGAACGTTCCCTTGATTATATCCTCTTCAGAGACAAAAACCAAGGCATTCAGGAACAGCTGTGTGATGGGAAGCTGCTGGGGTCGATTCTTCATATTCAGTTAATTGGCCCCACACAAACCTTTCTGAGAGGATGTGTTCAGAGGAGTGGTTAGAAGACAGGAGATGAGCTTCCAGGGTTCCTTTGGTTTCCAGCCCTTTGTCATTTCTCCCCACTCTGATAGTGAATTTGGGGAAAAGAAGTTAAAGGCCTGCTTTGTCCAGCTTCCTCTTTCTCTGTCTCCCTGTATCACATCTGCTTTCTCTCTCTGAAATTCTCAGTGCTTTCATGAAGGAGAACAACAACCTAGTGAAGCCGATACACACCATGGAGGGCCTACCTAGTATGTTTCCCTCCCCAGATGTCAGGCTTATATAGTGCCCATTTATCAATGAGTTCCTTTCCGTCTTATAAGGAAATCACCTGGAGAAGGTAAAGTTGATGCAGAAAAGCATAAAATAATCAACATCTTATATCATCGTCAGTTAATGCAGAAGCTATTTTGCTTACAGGGCAAGGAGATGTAGTTTTCTGACTGGCCCTAAAGTGAAAGTAAAAGGATGGGTAACAGAAGAAAAACAAAGATTTAATAGTTAATATGGTATTGCTAAATAGTTAAGTCATTTTATTTCCATAGACATCAATCTCATCTGAAAAATGACAGTAACAAAGGCTTATTATGCCTTGTTTTATGCAATTTTCAACTATCAACTAACTAAACTTACATTACAACCTGGTGGTAGTTAATTTAGTGTCAACTTGACTGGGGCAAGGGGTACTCAGACATTTGGTTCAACCATTACTCTGGGTTTCTCTGTGTTGGTGGTTCTGGAGGAGATTAGCATTTGAATTGGTAAAGCAGATCGCCCTCTTTAATGTGGGTGGGTCTCATCTGATTGGTTGAAGATCTGAATAGAACAAAAAGGCTGAGTAAGAGGGAATTCCTTCTGTCTGTCTGACTGAGCTGGGCCATCGATCTTTCCTGGCCCTCAGACTCAGACCAGAATATTGGCCCTTCTTGGGTCTGGAGCCTGCTGGAACTACACGTTGGTTTTCCTGGGTTACTTACCTGCCAGCTGCAGATCTTAGGACCTGTCAACTTCCATGATTGTGTGAGCCGTTTCCTGCTCATAAATCTCTCTGTCTCGCTCCCTGTCTCTCTCCTCCCCCTTTCCCCACACACATCCTATTGGTTCTGTTTCTCTGGAGAACTCTGGCTAAGTGCAATCCTGTGCTGTAGGTACAATTGATGTTTCCATTTTACAGTTGGGGAAAGACACACTAAGAAACGACGGAATGTTCTGTGGTGTTTCAAGGTACAGCCACAGATGCCTTGATATTCCCCCTCAAGAGGTAAAGCTCCATTTCTCTCCCCTGGAGTTTGGACTGAATTTAGTGATTCATTTCTATGACTTGTCCATGGTAGAATGTGATGGGCTGTCTCTCCAGAGTGAGTTATAAAAGCACTATGGCTTCTGTCTTGGGCTTTCTCTGTCTCTGTCAGTCTCCCTCTCTGATCACTTGCTTGAGGGAAAGCCAATTATGATGCCTGTAAGTGGTTCTATGAAGTGACCCATATGGCGAGGAATTGAAACCTCCTGCCAACAGCTCAGATTCTCCAGCTTCTTCAGAGGACTCCAATCTCATGAGACATCCTGAACAAAAACTAGCCAGCTAAGCCTTTCCTGGATTCCTGGCCTTCATAAACGGTGTGTGCCAAATGTTTGTTGTTTTAAGCTGCTAAATTTGGGAGAGTTTGTTACACAGCAAGAGATAACAAATACACTCGCCAAAGGTAACGCAGTTCGTAAAAGTCAGAACCAGGACCCAAACCCAGATGATGTTCTCCAGTGTTTCTAACCCACACCTCCTGTTCTCTGCCTTAATGACACAGACCTACCATTACCATCCTACCCCAAAATAACCCTGATAAAAGAAGAGGTCATGGACTCCACATCTCCTTTCGCATAGTGCTTTTCATGGATCTCCTTTGAAACACAGTAAATCGAAGAAATGAAATTCACTTTCTTCTTTGTCAACAGACCTCTGAGACGTTCTTGTCAAACTTCACTTAACAGGTGAGAGATTGGGGTGCCACTGTGCCCTGGCCCAGGAGACTGCCTGAACGGGGGTGAATGCTTATCATTCCTATTTTCTTTTTAGAAAACAATATTTTGTGTGAGACACAGTCTGATTAATTGAGGCCTCTTCTTAATTGAGATCTAATTTAATAACTTTCTGATAGCATTTTCATAGAGTAATGACTGGATGACATAATGTGTCCACTTCCCCAGAGACACTTCCCATGACAGGATAATAAGCTTCATGATAGATTATAGTTCCCTAAACATTTCTCGCTTTTCACCTCCAGGCCCTTGCACAGGCTGCTCTCAGTGCCTAGAAAGCCCTTCTCTTCTGTCATTTCCTACCAGTTGATCTTAAATGCAGCTGCCTCCCTTTCAACTTTCAAGACTCAGCCACATACTCAGTGTCTTTTGAGATGCCTTCTTGTTTTCATTTTACCCACAGCTACCCCTTGGGTTCCAATAGCATCTTAGATGGCACAATGCAGACTAAAGTCATGCGTCTGCCCATGAACCAGGTAGCTTGTGATACATACTAGCTGTGTGTCCTTGGGTAAGTCTCCCAACCCCAGTAAGCTTTGACCTTCTATTCATCAAATGGAGATAACATAAGTGTGAGCTTTAAATGGCTGTATAATTCAGATTGGTGCCTGGCATATAAAAAAGTCGTAAGCAAATATTAGCTATTATTTTTACATACATGAAAGATATTCAATTACTTTCTCCTTTAGAATAGGTGCTTTTCAAATGAATGAATGTAATTTTGGTGTTTTTGTCTTTATAGCAGTGATGGTTGGTGCTGTGGGAGTGAGAGAACTTTTTGTTCATTTATTCTCATTGCCACTTTGTTTCAAAATATATCCCCAACAGAATTCCCTACATTTGTTTCTATCCAAGCCTGCCAAATTTTTAGGTCTTAAGCCTTGAGTCATAATGCCCCTCCCTTTCTTCCACCCTATTAAGTGTTTTGTAAATTATTTTTACTACGCCTTTTACATTCACTCCCTTTCTTCATTCCAAGGGCATCAGAGTTAATCCAGCTCTCATTTCCTCTAATTCTCTTGCTCAGCCATCTCTGGTAATTCACAGCTTCTCCTTCCTTTGGTTTCTCCAACTCCAGTCTATTATTCTCCATGTAGATGTATTTATTTCTCCCCAAATAGCCCTTATCATATTACTCCCTGCTAAAAATAATTTGTTGGCTGCCCATGGCTGAAAAATGGAAAATTTCACATATTTGTCTACAGATTGTAGTGAAGACACATTGCCTATTTTTACCTATTCTTTTTCTCTCCTCTATTGAAACCATATGGTTTATTCTTCTTTAACATGACCCCACACTTTTCCTTTTCGATCGCTGGGCTTTTAACCATTCTCTTTCCTTGCTCTCGAAAGCCCTCTCGTCCCAGGTTTGCCTGTGGAAATAATGTCTTGTAAAGACCTTTTCAGATGCCACTTTCTCCATGAAATCTTTCCTCGTTACCTCACCCTTCCCTAGGTCCAGATGCTGTCTTTCCTGTATCCCCATAGCCCTGTGTACTTTGTTTACAAAATTCCTCTTTTGCCTTATATAATGGGGTTTTGTCTCCTTCCCTTGCTAATTTTAAATTATTTGCATTTTGACCACCTTGATAATCATCTCCCTTTGAAATTAAGCACAGTGCTTTGTATCAAAGAGACTCAGATCTTGAATTGAAGTATATTATACAATCAGTTCAAAATCTTGGTAGTGTTGGTATAATTGGAATTGTATAAATGTAGTTTAAAATAAAATCATCTCATTTCCCACAGATTTTTCAGTTTTTTTTTGTTTTGTTTTGTTTTGTTTTTTCATTCTCACAGTGGCCCATGCAGGGATCGAACTGGCAACCCTGGTGCTATCAGCACCGCATTCTAACCAACTGAGGTAACCGGCCACTCTTCCACAGATTTTTCAGCGTGACAAACATTGTTATGGTTTAGGCATCTCTAGGATAAATATCTTTACCTAGATGTCATTACAAGGTGGAGAAATTGTCTGTGTATGAATGTTTGGGATTGAAATTGCTGTCTGTCTGCCTTCTAATTACCAGAAGACCAAAACTAGTCAACTCACAGTAGACTTTTCAGAAGATACTTCCCTGTAATGATAATTGCTTTTGGGCTTCAAACTGACTTATTTACTAGATTTTCGATTTGGAAGTCATTTCTTTTTAGGACCTGAAGGGTTTTTGCACCACCTGGGGAATTGGGCAGCCGCCTTTAATTAGAAAAAGGCCAACATATTCAACATATAGTAAGACTTGTGATATTTGTGAAAGGGCTGGGGTTAGGTGGGGGAAAAAAAAAAAAAAAGGTGGGTTGGAAGGGTGAAAGTTCTCATTTGTTACCTTCCTTTTGGTATTTCCTGAGTCAGTGAGAGAAAGGAAAAACAGAATTCTGATTTGTGTTCACTAAACACGGGACTCTGAATACTCAATGGGTTGGCTGCCATGATAACTGGCCAGCATGAAAGTACTCTCTGCAGGGCTGCATGAAGTTCAAAACTGTTCAAATGAGCAACAAATGGTACTAGGGAAATAAAATAAATGTTTTTCAAGTATGTATTGTTAATTACTTTTTAGAATTAGGGTTCACATCCACATTTGATCCAATAATTCTTAACCTGAATAAAAACGGCATGTTGGTGGAATTCCCATCAGAAAGTTGAGTGGTATCTGGAACATGGAAGACAGGTTTGGCTCTCAACATAAAAGGCTCTCGACTCCCAGAGGCAATATTTTTCTTTGAAAATTATTAAGCCCTTCAAATTTTGTTAAGAAATCTGTTTGAAGTAAACATGTGTGTTGAAGAATGTATGCCATTGCTAGCTACAAACTAAAAATGGTGCCTAATTTAGTCTATATATTTTGGGCTTGTTCTTTATTCTTTTCAGGATGTTTGCTACATTTATACAAAAAAGAATAGGGGAATTCAATGACTTGGAAATCTCAAATTATCTTTGAAATGCGTTACTTTTTTCCCCCCTTTTTTAATTGAAAACTTTAGGGGTTGTGAAATAAGCAACACAATTTCACTTTAAAAGGAGCATTAACCCAAACACAATGGTTAAAAAAAAAAAAAAAAAAAGGAAATTAGCATTCCCCTTCTCTCTCTAGAGACCTAGGAATATTATCAAGTTCTGAAATAATTAATTGCCACTAAAGGACACACTTATCAAATATCATTTACATCAAATTTGTAGTTTCTTTTTTTTTCTATACTTAATAGTCAATTAAGATGTAAAAATGTATCCGTTAAATAATATCACAATCATGTTAACAGTGAAGGGCCAACTTTATAAAAGCTAATCTTGGAGGTCATTCCAAATTATCTTACAAAGGAAATTAGCATTGATAACCATCTTTCTGGCTGCAGAAGAAAATGAAGTATAGTACTTCCACATGTGTCTATAACGCCTAAAAATAAATTTTAATTTTAAGGGCACCTTAAAATAATAAGTCAGCTTTATAAAATTTTCCCATCAGGAGAAAATTATTTGCCTTAGAAAATCAGTATCCACTCCATTAACTGTTGCTTTAAGTATATCTAAATTGTGTATTCCTTACTGCATTAAACAGTTGATTTTAAGATATATAATTATGGAGGACACTGAATGCATAACTGAGGAGAATGTAATGCAATAATTACTTTTTATGATTTTTGAAGTATCTATTTCTGCAAGCATTAGTTTTCTTATTTGGTGTGGTGCTTTGTAGTAGTGGATTTTCTAGAAAAATTATATTGCTAAAATATCTTTCTTTAGGGCACACTAATAACATTTTCATTGTCTTTTTTATGAGAAATATATGTGCATACACACATACGTGCACACACATATCAAGTTGTATGTGTGTATATACATATATATGTATATATATATATAATTTGCTTGAGATATAATTTATATTCAATAAAATACATCCATTTAATTGTAAAAGTTGGTAAATTTTGGAAAACAAATAGAATATTGTACCCCCCACCATGTCAAGATATACAAGATTCCAGCACCCCAAAATGTCCCGTTTCCTCCTTTATATCAATTGCCATGATCTCATTCCAGATGAAGTAAACACAGATCTGCTTTCTGCCGCTATAGATTTGTTTTGCTTGTTCTAGAATTTCATATGGAAAAAAAAGTATGTATTTTGGGGGTATTTCTGCATTCACCCATCATAAAGTTTTTGAGATTATATGCATGCTCTTTTTGTTGTTGTTGTTGTTGAATAGTATTTGGTTGAACAGATAGCACAGTTTATCTACTCACCTATTGATAGCTAAGTAGGTTATTTCTAATTTGGAAGTAATATGAATAAAGCTTCTGCGATCATTCTTGTATATATATTTGTGTGGACATATGTTTGCACTTCTTTTTTTAATTTTTATTTTATTGGGGTGACATTGTTTAGTAAAATCATATAGATTTCAAGTGTGTAATTCTATAATACAGCATCTGTATATTGCATTGTATGCTCACCACCCAGAGTCAATTCTTCATCCATCACCATATATTTTGATCCCCTATTGGTATATATCTAGGAGTGGAAATTCTGTCATTCAGAAGGTGTTGTTTATTTACATTTTTAAGTAACTCCCAAAGTAGTTCTCAGGTACTCCAAAGTGCTTTTTACATTTTACATCCCTTGCAAGGTGTAATCATTTCAGTAGCTCCATTTCTTTACCAAAAGTTGCTATTTTCAGTCTTTCTAGTTGTATTCATTCTAGTGAGAATATTGATATCTCCTGTGGCTTTAATTTTCATTTCTCCAAAGCTAATGTTGTGTTGTACTTTTCCATGTGTTTATTGGCCATTTGTGTATCATCTTTGGTGGAGTGTTGTTCAAATATTTGCCCATTTTCAAAATTAGAATGTTTTCTTATTGTGAATTGCTTATATAATTTGGATAAAGTCTTTTGCTATAAATATGTTTTGCAAATATTTTGTCCCAGTATGTGGCTTGTCAGCTTGTCTTTTCATTTTCTTCATAGTGTCTTTTAAAAAGCATTTAAAAAAAATTCTTTTAAAAATAATTTTTAAAATTTTGATTTAATGTAATTTATCAAATTTTTCTTTATATTTATCTTTTGGATCTCTGAAAAAACACTGCTTAGTACATGGTCACAAAATTTCCTTTTATGTTTTCTTTTAGAACTTTTATATTTTATGTTTAGATCATATTTCATTTCAAAATTAATTTTTGTATATAATACATGGTAAAAACTAATTTAAAAAAATATCGATATCTAGTTCCAGCACCATTTATTGAAGACATTTTAATTTTTTCATTAAATTAGTCTAGTACTTTTGACAAAAATCAATTGACTGTGTATGTGTGCTCTGTTTCTGGAACCTATACTGTTCTATTACATATATATATATATATATATATATATATATATATATATATATATATATATATCTTTATGTCAATACCACACAAATAATGTTTTGAGTTACATTTTCTCCTTTTCTTCTGTGACTCTGATCACTAGAATATTAGATTTGTTGTAGTTCAAAGATCTCTGTGGTCTCTGAGGTTCTGTTCAATTTTTTTTCTATCTACTTTCTTTCTGTTTTACAGATTGAATGATTCCGTTGGATAGGTCTTCCATTTCACTGATATGTTCTTCTGTCGTCTCCATTCTTATTGAGCTCATCAAGTGAAAACTTTCAATTGGTTCTATTTTATGTCTTCTGTTTCTTACTGAGGATTTCTTTTCTCTTTCAGAAGATTCGCATTGCCTGCTGGAGCATTTCTTTGTGTTAGTCGACTTGGGCTTCCATAACAAAATACCAGAAACTGGGTGGGTGAAACAATTCTGCATCACTATTTTATCTGCTACACGGGCTCATCTTTAGCAGGATCTCCATATATGCTCTCTGGTTCTCCAAAGTATGCACTTTTATAAATCCTGCTTAGAATTACCAACATTATTTTTTCCTTATCTCCTAATATCTATTATTACACAAAGAAACTAAGAAAGCATACATTAAAAATAAAATAAATGCCTACAACAGTGGAACATATAGGTTTGCTGGGGAAAAAAAAACTTTCTATAATCACAAAACAGAAAATGTAGAGTCTGATCATATGATTAACTTCATCAAAAGAAAGACTCAGTATTTGTTGAATATTCTTCAAAGATTTCACTCATTCTTATTTCCTCAAAGCATCACCTATAACTCAATGACTCCTACATATTTATCTCTAGGTCCTGACTCTAGCCTCCAGTTTCTAATTATATTTTGGATATATCAGTGCTGTCATCCCTCCTTCTAGGTGGTATCTCTATTTTAGCACTTATCCAAGGAATAATAATTCCATATTGTCCTTCTCCCCCCCCCCCACCATGAACTGCTGGTTGTTTTAATTATCTCTGTCTCCATAATACTTTCATTTATAGTACATAGTACATAATACATTTACGCTGTATTAATTAAATTGAATAAATTACCATGTTAAAAAACACAGAGAGAAGATTCTATAATATTTTTCTTATATATATTTTATTACATATAGTTATATATAATATACCGGAGGTGCCAAAAAAATGTATGCTGTGGACACTTTGGTCAGTGTTGCTCAAGCAGTAGTTTGCCATAATCAGAAGGGTCTGGACGCTGATGGGAACCACTTTGAGCACCTCTTGTAATTGCAGAAGTCAAATGTGACTTCTATTCATCTTTTGTTATTGGTATATATCGAGTATTACAATTTTAATGCAGTTATCCTTTCTCAAAATGTATACATTTTCTTGGCACCATATATACATGCGAGGGTGTGTGTGTGTGTGTGTGTGTGTGTGTGTGTGACTATAATTCCTCAGACTTCAGCTTTAGCACAACTTCTTTTCACTTGGTCTAAATGAGATGAAAGGAAACATATTTACTGACTCCATCTGTATGCCATCTCTTCCAGAACATAAAGATTTATTAAGTACCCTTTCCTCTTCACTTGTCTCTGGCTCCCCTGCTTTTCCTTTATGACCTACTTCCCAACTTTTCACTGCTTCCATTGCTTTTTCTTAGGCATTTTCCAAGTTATTCACATCTCTGTATATGCAATAAGCTATAGGGCCATAAAGTAGAACAAATACTCCAAGTGCTTTTGAAAAAATCCAGTTAGTTTAAGCAGTTAGGAAAAGAGTAAGAAGACTCTGAGTTGAGGTTAACTTTAGAAAGTTTACAAAGCTTTACCCACATGTCCCGGTCTCATAAGTGGATCATTAGTCAGAGGTTGCAAAATACACACCCAGAGCCCCTTTTTCCTGCCAAACTACCACTGAAGCCATGCCACTGAAATGTGCTTGCCAATGGCTCCTTTATTTACTAGTTAAGGTCCACATGTAACGAATAGGCTTGGTTTTAAGACTAACGTTCAGCACTTGGTTAATATTATTTGAACATTCGATGGTATCCATGGGTGAAGCCACTATGTAAATATTGTCATTACTATAAATAAGTTAATGTCACAGGAGAAATAAGGGAATTTGCTTGAGGACCCAGTACAAAAATGATAAACGAGGGAATTTGGTGAGAAAAGCATTTTTCTTGGCCTGTGGTCAACAAATAAAGCTTTAAACAATTGAAGGGAACTTTCTCTAGATGTGTGCTGGGAAGCAAATTCAGCTAAATACAAATCAAAGAAGTTTTCTTTATTGTAATTCGAGGATGCTATGATATAGGAGGCAAGGGAGATTGCCATAGGAAGAAACAAATATTTCTTTCCCAATAGAGAGATCTTTGTAAAGATGTGTTTTTTACTTCTATTTTTACAATTCTTTGATGCCCATGGAGAGGCCTGCTGTGGCCTGCATAGAAGCCTGTGCAGCTCTGGCTAAGAGCGTGGTGAGAACATTACCTGTGGAATCAAGTAGCGCGGAGTTAAAGCTCCAGCTTTGCCATTACTGGTGTGCCATTGAGTTACTTACTCTATCTGCGACACAGCTTTTTCATATCTAAGATAAGCAGAATCACAGTAGGAATCTCAGTGCTTAGCACAGAACATAGCCCGGAGCAAATATGCAGTATGTGTTATCTCTGTCATTAGTTTTGTTATTAGATTTTTTCAAAATCCATTTCCACAGGGCCTTCTGGTTAGCCCTCGTTTATTTTATTAACTCATTACCAGTCATTCACTCCCAACGCTTGCTTGAGCGGGTCTGGGAAATTCTACACGTTTCCCCGATCATGGTGGGCTTTTCATCATGTATTTGCATATACATGGTCTTTCCACATATTTGGTCTAATAACTGCCCACTTCTTATTTCAGATGCAGTCTAACTTTACTTCTTTGTTTCTTTCGTCAAACATGACTAGACAGATTTAAGTTCTTTCTGTTTTCTGTTCTCCTAATTTATTATTATTATTATTATTATTATTATTATTATTTATACAGTGATACCTGCTACATTTTTTATATGACTTTCCCCCCCCCACCTAAAATGTAAACTCTTTGAAAGCAGGGACTAAGTACTATTTATCTTACGTCTCCCAGAACCTAACACCTTGCTAGACACATAAAAAACACTCATTAAGTGTTTATGCATGAATGAATTGTATATAATTCAATATGGCAATGCCAAAATATAAAATAATACAAAATATTAGAAAAAGTGAAAAATAGGAAACTGAATGATAATTTAGAATCATGGAAACTAAAATAGAAAAATATTTCAACGATATAAAGGTTGATTTTTTTTAATGTCAAGAAAGCTCTCTAAGAAAAGATATTAAAAATCTTACTGATGTGTTGAAAACAATGATATTTATTTTACTGAAGATGATACCAAGCATTTGTATTATAATCCAAATTATACACAAATATGAAAACACAGAAGAAAAGTACCTCAATATGATAATACAAATTGCCTACAGGTGATAGAATTAGAGTGAGTTACATTTTGTATTATATTTTCTATAGTTTCTAAAATCTGTAACAAAAGCATTTATTATTATTAAAAGTAGAGAAGACCCATGTACATTTTTATCCTGAGATAATGTTAAACAATTAGAAATGCATCAGCACCTATTTAAGCACTACATTCAGGAATTTTTAATTGGTTAAAATATGTAAATAATTAGAGGTTCAATATCTTTTCACGTTATTTTGTTTTCAAACCTAGGAAAAAAAACATCTATCTCTTTAATTCTATCTATACATTATCTTGCATATGACAGCTCTTCTTATATAACAGTGTGTGATGCAAACCCCAGCTGCTAAATCTGTAAACATGTATTTAATGCGCAAGGGATCTGGGAAGATAGTTGCAGCACAAAGTCCCTTCCATCAGAAAAACAAGATAATGCAGGAAGCAGTATCTTCTTTGTCGTTATTAAACTGCATTTTTAATCTATGAGGGAAATTGCAAGTCTTAGTCCTTTATGTCCACACGTAAAAAGGCTGGTGCTCAGAGAGGGAGGGAGATATGCACAAAGTCACACAGCTACTTAGTGGCATGGTGAGGACTAGCTTGACAGTCTGTGACTCTTTCCGCTTATGCAACATCATAGAAATAAAGAGGGACTTTACAAAGTTCTCCCTATAGCTATCTCATTTTACAGAGGTACAAGTGGGGACTTAGAGTGGTCCAGTATTTCCCCCCAGATCACATAGCTTTCTAGAATTTGGCTAGAATTAGCAATCAGGTCTCCTGTATCCCAGTCATTATGTTTTCTTCTGCAAGAAGGAGCAGTTAGTCTAACTCCCACCTACACCACAGTTATTACAGAAGTATTGAAGAAAAGCTTGACCCAACACTTACATGTTATTCAAATATCAATCAGTCTAATCTTGTTCTAACCAGGAAAGAACAATTACAGCTGCAGCAAAACAGCACTTGATTTCTTATTGGGGTCAACATTTTGTTTTCAAAATTTCTCTGAGATTCTTATCCATTTAATTTATTTTCCCGTGAAACAATGATCTATCACAAAGTCGATGAAAAATTTAAAACTTCTAATTTATGTATAGCCTTGAGTATATATGTGTGTATATGTCTTACATGAGATATTTTCCAAAGATCTTTAAAACTACAAAAGACAACGTGTATTTTCTCTGTTTTAAATCTTAATTGCTAGACATAGGCTAAAGCAGCCATTTGACTTATTCTTCAAAAGGACGAAGTAGCTGAAAGAAGCTCTGACAGGAAGAGGAGCCTGGATTTCCATGAAATATAAATCAGCATAGGCCCTGTGGTGTCATCAAAGTACTTGATATAAAAAATTGAGGACCTGAGTTCTAGTTATATTCCTACCCGAAATTAGCTCAAGTATCTAGAACAAGTCCTGTGATTCCACAGGCCAACCTCTTCATAATTCAATAAAGGAATTCATGGGGATTTATCCTTTTCTTTAATCCGTGGTAATCGTCCCAAACCTTCCATGGGAGGGAGCTCTTTCTAACAGGCAGTCAGATGCCTATCAAAAGCCTGAATGATAGCAAGTGAGACAAAGATGGAGAGTAAGGTTGAAGTTCAAAGGCATCAAGGAATCAGTGGTAGATGGAGTATCAGCCTGCAGTGGGCAGGCTCCTGCCTAATACCTGGTGATGCCTGGTCTTTGCTCATATCCTAACACCCTTTCTGTGCTGCGAGCCCTAAATATACACTCAGAAAACTTACGTTTTGCTTCAGAGGGAAGCTGGCTGGGATACACGATGATTATGATATATGAACGTGTGTTTCTAGTTAAGGAAAAATTTTTGAATAATCAGTTGCACAGAAAAATGAGTATTAGATAAATGAATTCCTATTGATTCAAAGCTAAACTTTTTTTTGTTAAATGTGTTTTGTTGAAAAAGGAAGATGAGGAAAACATGTGATTTGACATTAGAATCTATTCCTGTGTTTATAACCATCCATCGTCTCGGCCATGATCAACTGGAAAACCTTTGTTCTGAGGAATGTGCTAATTTCATATCATGTCACTGACTGCCCAACACTCTGCCAGTTGCTTTCCAGCACAATCTGAGTAAACCCTCCCTATGGCCATGGAGGCCCTCTGAGGTCAGGGCTTTGTTTCCCTACACCTCTCATTTCAGCTCTCTCCACCTTGGCGTTCACTGTGCTCCAAGCCCACAGGTGTCTCCAACACCCCAAGCCCCTTCCCACGTTGGGGTCTTTGTGGTAGCACCCTGTTTCCCCAGAACTTGGCCTTGTTGGTTCTTTCTAGTCTTTCAGGTTTATGTGAAGATGTCACATTCTCAAGGAATCTCTCCTTGAAATCCCATGAAAAGCAACACTCCCTTCCTGTCTACCTTTAAATCTCTCTCTGTATCACATTGCCCTTTTTAAATTTTCTCTACAATCTATGTTACCAAATTAGAGTTCCTTGAGTTATGTATGCATTCAGTTATTCACTTGCTACCTCTCCTTTCTCAGCACACCATGAGCTCTTTGAGGGCAAGGACTTCTCTTTCTTGCCCACCTGTGTACCTACAGCACTTACAACAGAGCCTTTCACAAAGCAGGAGTGGGATAATTAGGACAGGATCAAGGAATGAATGAGTGCATGAGTGAATGAATGCTATCAGTAGAGATCTGTCAACTGGAAATGCAAAATGGAATGTATCCATAATCTTTCACTCGAGTCTTTTTCAAATGTACCAAATATTTATCATCATTAAAGCCTGTGGCTCCAGAGCTAGGGATGAATTTGTGTGGCATTATCTACGATTATGAATGGTTTGCATGTCATTCGTCCCACTTACAAAAAACAAAGGACTAGAAGTAGCGAATGATAGAGGATGAGTGCAAGAAGGAAAACTGGAAGTTTTCTTTGGTCCTGTTTTCAGCTTCTTTCTTCTTCCAGTGACTTTCTCTTGAATTTATGTTCACAATGTTAGGTTTTGTTTGTTTTTATGTTATTGTTGAATTCTATCTAACCTCCGTTTTCTTTCCTGCAATATGCCAAACAATTCTGAATGACTTTTCCACTCTGTGGCTGGCTGTTTTGCATCATGGAAGGAGGCTTAGCTGCTGAGTACAAAGGACTACTCACATAATTAGGAAAAAAACCTACTTTCTCCATTAAAAAAAAAAAAAAAAAAGGAGGGTAATTCTGCTGTCATTCTTTGCTTTCATATATATCTTATGCCTTAATGCTCAGGAAAGCTGAATTTTCATGTTGGTAACACTTCTTCAGTTCTCGGGGTTTGATTAATAATGATTGTCAGTCCATTAAAATGGATTATGATGAGTCCTAAGGAATGGGTTGTTAACATAATTAACAGCTGGCTTTACTTTCAAGACATTAATCAAAAGAACAAGTTGCTGGAAATGACCAGGTTCTCACAAATGGTGCTAATTAGCAAAGGCATTGAAGTTGTGTGACAGTAATTCCTGACGCTGTTATCTGCATGATTGTGTCACAGGTTTAAATACCCCTGATGTGATGTGTTTCCTCTAGTGTTATTAAACCAATAGGTATTTGAATGAATTTAAAAGAAACAGACTATGTTTTGATTGTTTACTTTTGAACTGAATGGGGTATAAACAATTTGCAAAATGACAACAATACACAATGTGTAATATTTGCTATTTATAAGTGGTGAATACATCTCATATATACCAATTATCTCTACATTGTTCTAATATAGCCTAACTAGGTCTAGTATCAAAATAATATTGCTTTGAGGAGCGGGATAAACTTTACCATTATCTGCTTATATCACATAGTATTATATCTGTATATAATGAAAGCAATACCTGAAATAAATTAAGGAAGGAGAAAAAAAGAAACACACAAGGAAAATTTAAAACAATCACCCTTATTCCTACCAAGAAGTAGAAACTTCTCTTGACATTTCGGAGTCTGCTTCCAGCATATTTATGGGCCTAAACTATTTTACATTGTAATTTTGCTTTCCATGTAATTTTATTTCCTGCCTGTTCATAATATTAAGTCACATGAATTTTCTCTCTTAAATTATAGAATGAATAAAATAACATTTAAATTGACATCTAGTATTTCATCAACAAGATATTTACACTTTGCTTAACAATTCCCATAAAGTTGGTGTCACGGATTTCACTTTTAAATATAACACTGTAATAAGTATCAAAGTCAATGAAGTAACTACTTATCTTAGGTTCCATGGTACTTTTGTATCTAGATTGGAAACCAGAGTTACTTGTATTCCTGATAGGATTGCCAGATTTAACAAATAAAAATACAAGATACCCAGTTAAATTTCAATTTCACATAAGTTAATGGATGTTTTTCATTCTTTTTAATTTTTTATTATTTATTTTCTATTATAGGTGACATTCAATATTATATTAGTTTCAGGTGTACAGCATAGTGGTTAGACATTTATATAATTTACAGAGTGATTCCCCCGTTAATCTAGTACCCACCTGGCACTATATAGAGTTATTACCATATTATTGACTATATTCCCTACGCTGTACTTTGCATCCCTGTGACTATTTTGTAACTACCAATTTGTACTTCTTAATTTCTTCCCCTTTTGCACCCATCCTCCCAACCACCCACGCATCCAATAACCATTAGTTAATAATGTTTTTTTAAATGTAAGTATGTCCCATGTAATATTTAAGATATACTAAAAAAAAAAAAAGTATTTATCTGAAATTCAAATTCACAGGTACATCCCGTGTTTTCCTGGCAACTTTCAACCAGGATGTTTCTTATCCATTGTAATAAGCAGAAAAGTGGCCCGCTAAAGATGTTATTGTGCTAATCCCCAGAACCTGTGAGGTCATATGGCAGAGGGGAATACTGTTGCAGATGGTGTTAAGGTTGCTAATGAGCTGATGTCCATGTGGGGAGACTACCCTGCTTGATGAAGTTGGGTGCAGGGTAATCACAAAAGTCTTTAGCAGTCAAAGATGGCAGAAGAGAGAACCAGAGAGATGAAAATATGAGAAAAGTTCAGCCCAACATCGCTGACTATGAAGAAGGAAGGAGCCATGAGCCTAAGAAAGTGGGCAGCCTCTAGAAACTGGGAAAGGCAAGAAACTATATTCTCCCCCTAAGACTCTCATAAGGATTTCAGCACTTCCGACATCTTGATTTTAGCCCAGGGAGAACCTTGTTGGACTTTTGACCTTCAGAACAAGTAACACTAACTCTGTGGTGTTTTTACATGATAGCTATAGGAAAGTAATGTCTGTTTTCCTGAAGACATTGGTGGTCGTTAAGCTGTAAGGTAGGCTGAATCCTTTGATTCTCATATTGCATCGTTTTATTAAAGAGGATACAAAATCTGAACAAAGACCTAGAAAACACACTTCATGGAAGCTCACTAGGGTTGAACACCTTCCTACTGCTGTTCGCTTATGTAGCCTACCAGTGAACACTTGTCATGCAGGGTGTTCTGTGGGGTCTCTGGTCCCGCTCCCCACATAAGAACGCAGGATGAGGTGAGGCCAAAAAGGAACACCCACGGAACCATAGTTAGGTGAGTCATACCACTATATTCTCACTGGCAGCATCCGCCTCTCTGCAATCCGCAATCCACAATCCGTCCTTGTTAGGCCCCATTTTCCGCTAGCGAAGCCACAGCAGATACATTAGCGGCCAATGGCTCACTGGTTACAGCTGACGGCCAACTAGCCACAGCTGATGGCCATTTACTACCTGAGCCAGCGCCTTTCCATGTGAGGCTGAGAGCCTGGAAACTATACTCCTGGCTCTGTCCCCACACTCCACCCCTACAGGGTCTCGCCTCACAATTTACTCGACGAGCGTCTTCCGCGAGGGGCCCTGTGCGAGGAGCCTGGAGATGAATGCAATATCCTGGACACAGCCAGGTTCTCTGGGCACAGCCAGGGTTTCTCATGGCACCACCAGTCCTTCTGGGCACAGCCAGGGCCTCTCAGGGTACTGCCACTCTCTCTGGGCACAGACAGACTTCCTGGGCTCAGCCAGGGCTCTCAGGGCACTGCCACTCTCTCTGGGCTCAGCCAGACTTCCTGGACTCAGCCAGGGCTCTCAGGGCACTGCCACTCTCTCTGGGCCTCTCAGGGTACCATGCTGGAACAACAGCGGCTCACAGTCAAGGTGCTTACATATATTTGATAGTGGCTGGTCAAGACATAAAAGCAAACATCCGCCAGTTCCACTACATGGTGGTATGTTCCCCAGCAAACAGTCAAGCTGTCCATTAAATTAGGGATGGAAGTCAATTCCCCATAGTCCATAGTCATGCGCCAGGGCTGTCTTGGAGGTGAGGAATGACCTTTACCTCCCCCTCATCTCCCACGGAGGACGCAGCAAGCGTTTCCTCCTGGGACTACAAGTCCTGCATCCGGGCTGCCTCAGCAAGCACTTCCCAGCCTATAGGGCTGCAACGACCTTCGCTTTCTCAGGCCTGTGCTGGTTGGGGAACCTTCCACGTCTTCCCACCCCTCCACGGGGGTCCAGCTCTCCAGCAGCTGCTCCTCCTCGTCTTCCTGAGACTGAGTGTTCATACGTACAAACTGCTCCACCGCCCTTTGGAGAGCTTTGGCCGGCACCATACTCTGCTTGCTGCGCCATTTGTCGTGCGGGAGACCTGCAGGGTCTCTAGCTCCCCACATAAGAACACAGGATGAGGTGAGGCCAAAATGGAACACCCACGGAGCCATAGATAGGGGAGTCATACCACTATAGTCTCACTGGCAGCTGGGTTGGAGACACAGGAAGCAGGAGCCACAGAATCTGCAACCTGCCGCCCGCTTCTCTGCCAACCAACCCCACTTGCTAACTGCAATCCGCTGTGTGAACTGCAACCCGCTCTTGCTAGCGCAGCCACCACCTTCTTGCTAGCCCCCATTTGCTGCTATTGGGCAGTTATATTAGTGCCCAATGGCTCACTGGTTATGGCTGACGGCCAACTAGCCACAGCTGATGGCCATCCAGTCACAGCTGATGGCCATTTACTACCTGAGCCAGCACCTTTCCACGTGAGGCCGAGAGTCTGGAAACTGCACTTCTGGCTCTGTCCCCACAAAGATCCAATTGTTAAATGCATCATGTTTACGTGTATTTACTGCTATCGGTGAAGGTAAGCCGAAAAACAATGTTGCTTTACTGCGTGGCGATGAAATACAGGGGAGACAACTTGTTGACAGCTGTAGTCATTTTGGTTTTCTGGGAATGCCTCGCAGCTCACAAGTTTGTCATTATGGGAGGGGTGATTTGTATCTTCCATTTAAAAAGTGCGTGTTTCACAGAGCATTCATATCAAAGCAAACTTAGAGATGTGTGGTCGTTAGACAGAGACCTCAAACTCAAGAACTTTGAAGTTTATTGTAGAGACCAGCTCATAAACAAATACTAGTGATACAATGTGAGACATGTTCTTACAGACAGGAATTGACAGAAAGCCGGGGGAGCCTGCAGGAGCCAGGAATCGATGCCAGAGGCTTTCCTGGGAGGGCAGTGCTTGGCGTGCCCCTCGAAGGATGAGCAGGGATTTTCAGGCTCTCCTGCAGTCCGTGTTAAGAAGTAAAAAGGTTTTTGTCTTGAAGAAGTGAAGAATATTATTATTATTATTATTACTTTTTTTAGTGAAAGACTAAATGAGTTAGTATGGTTTTAGCCTATTTACCTGGTTGGCAAGTTGTATATGTATGTGTTATGTATATCACGATTTCTTAAAATGGATTTCATTCTCTTCGTTCCTTCAGAACATATTTTTCATGCCTGTCCTTTGTTGAGCATTTTGGGCCAGGCAGTGTGTTAAGTGATTTCCGTATTATTTTATTCTCAAATAGTCCTGTAAGTTTAATCACTTCATAGATGCCAGTGTCTCTTTGGAACACAGGGTGGCTTGTGGCTCTCTTTACTGAGACGGGGAACATGTTGGGGTTGGGTGAACCTCATGAAGAATATGTTGAGCTAAGTTTGGCAAATACTGAGTTTGAGATTCTTTTGAACGATAGGCAGTGTCTGAAAAGGCCACTTCGTGTGTATCTGGATCTTTGGAGTTTGGGGGCAGGTAATATTGATTTGGGAATCATTTGGAATATGTGGCAATTGAACCCCTGGGAATGCCTGGGATGATCTAGAAGGAAAGAACATCAAGAGTAGGGATCCCATGATGGCACCAATCGGGGAACCATAATATTTAAGAGAGACACAGACACTAAAGGTGAGCAATAATCAAGAGAGTGAGAGTCGTCAGAGAGGTCGATGGAAAGCCAAGTCAGAGCGAAGGTTTAGCCAGCAATGGCTGACGATTTATGTATTTTAGGTTATAATTTCTGAGCCATGTCTGTTGGAGTTTGCAACAATGTCATTTATAGTAATTTTGTTAAAAGTTCAGAGTTGAGTGATGGGAACAGAAGGCAGACTGAAATGTGACTACCTAATGGAAAGTAAGGAAATAGAGACATTAAGGGTATTATACAATTTTATTAAGGAGTTAGTGAAAGACAGAGGTTTAGGGAGAGAATCAAAGAGTCCTGGTACCTGGAAGAGACATGGTATTGGAAAAGGTAATTTGTTTTGTGTTTAACAGGAGAGGCTTGAGTATATTCATGTAAAGGAAAGAAGGAGTCAGCAGAGTGGGAATATACTCAGGATTCTTCTGGTTGTGACAGTGACTCATATCAAATAACTTAAGAAAAAATAAAATAAATAAATAAATAAATACTAACTCAAACTGTGGAGTGAGGCTGATTTGGAGAGTCTAGGGATCCAATGATACTGTATTGCATTCCACGGAAGTAAGAGAAATTCTCTCTCTGAAGGCATCAGCATATGTAATCTTAGAGAAGGACTCTGGCCAGACTGGGCTCACCTGTCCATCTCTGAGCCACTAGCTATGACTATGACTGAAATATAATTGACCAAGGCTGAGACATGTACCACCATAGGGCCAGAGGTGGGGCTATGATTTGGAAGCCCACAGGAAGAATGAGAGATGCTGAAGGGATTGTTCTCAGTAAAAAGGCTGATGTCCCCAGAGGGAGGCAAAAAGAGAGCCGTGGCTGCAGAATTCACAGATGTCCAGTACAGAGGAGGAGTCAAAGATATGGGTCAGAAAAGCTAAATCCATAGAGGAAGACCTCGATCAGCTTCCAACAGAAAACAGCACGTCCCTTTTGTTCTCACCTCAGAGAGAGGCTTGCCCTGTCTGTCCCACCTGGCACGTCTGGATCCTCAAGTAACTTTCTGCCTCTCTACACTCTTTTATTTTTTTCGTAACATCTATCATTCTCTAAACTTATCCTACCCATTTATTTATTTACGTGTTATTAGCCCAGCTTTGCTGACTTTCAAGTATCAGCTTCCTTCATATCAGGGAGTCTGCTGGTCTGATGTGCTATTCTCACTCTGCCTAGTAAAATGCAAAATAGCACTTAATATATATTTAGCACTGAATTCCCTTTTGTGTTAAATAAGAGCTAATAAGAGAGAGAGAGAGAGAAAACTTGAGAATACACACAACTTTTGTCAATAATAACTCCATAATAGCTACAGACCCCCCCTTTTGTAATGGAAATTAGGGTCATATTCAAAAGTTTGTATATACCTGGATTTTTTTTTTTTTCATTTAAAATGTGTAATTGTGTTTGTATCATTAGATAGAAAATATCAGAGGTGATGAGCTAAATAGTAAAATGTTTTCACTGGGTAAGCAGCTCATTTAATGGACTTTTACGCTGCATATTGACTTAGCTTTGTTTCTTGTGACCCAATAAAAGATGTAGAAGTCTGTAAATTTACTACAAAATGAAAATAAGGGATGAAAATAAGGGATATGATCTAATGTCTCATCACAGACACTTCCATGAAACATCTAGGTTTTATTACTGGAAAGATTCTCTAAAGTTAAGCTACAGTTTACGTAAAGGAGCCTTTTAGAATTTCTTGAATAAGAATGTTCCCCAAATATCTCCACAGTGAAATGAAAAAGTGTCTTTCAATGAAAGCTTTGGCAACTGGATACCCTCTTGCCTCCAAGCTAGCAATGAGCTGTGAGTTTAATACCTGTGGAAACAATACATTGGGTGAACTTGCAAAAGGACTTTTGACAGCTATTCTCTTTGAATATCTTATAAGAGGAAAAGTGTTCTAAAAAGCAGGAAAACCTATTTCCTAGCTTTACTTAATTTTGAGGGGAAAGCTCTGATAATAATATAGGTGATAACCAAACACATACAAAAGCTTTCATGACCAACATCACTGATGCTTCTTCATTCTAGGGACATATGCATGTGTGTGATATGAGAGTGTATGTGTGTGTGTGTGTGTGTGTGTGTGTGTGTGTGTGTGTGTGTCGCATCACTGCTGTTTTAGAAAAACTTTCTGAAATATGGTTTTGTCAGATAATGCAGTAATTCCAGCCTTTGTTTTTAAAAGAGTTTAAAATTATAAGACATCTACCGTGTTTCCCCAAAAATAAGACCTAGTTAGACAATCAGCTCTAATGCATCCTGTGGAGCAAAAATTAATATAAGACACGGTCATATTTTACTATAATACTATACTATACTATATTACATTAGACCTGGTCTTATAAGAAGAGGTCTAATATAATCTATAAAATCTATAAAATATAATATATAAAATAAGACCAGGTATAATATAATATAATATAATATAATATAATATAATATAATATAGTATTATATAATATAATGTAATATAATATAATACCAGGTCTTATATTAATTTTTGATCTAAAAGATGCATTAGAGTTGATGGTCTGGCTAGGTCTTATTTTCGGGGAAATGGGATAGTAATCTGATAT
Organism: Rhinolophus sinicus; assembly: GCF_036562045.2. Taxonomy (NCBI): domain Eukaryota; kingdom Metazoa; phylum Chordata; class Mammalia; order Chiroptera; family Rhinolophidae; genus Rhinolophus; species Rhinolophus sinicus. The sequence continues at coordinate 12,170,151 of NC_133752.1, read as the reverse complement.
ATGTTTGAGCAGTAAAAATGGAAAAAATAAAACAATTTTCTCTATAAAATAATACATATATTTCCATGCAATATAATATGTATAGATCAAGGTGAATGTTTGTTTTGGAATGTAAATAGAATGTGAATCATACACTAGCCCAAACCTCAGACAGAAAAAAAACAAATATTTTTCTCTCTATAATGAGTACAGATGGATTTAGAAAGATGAAAATGTTACTCTTGAATGTCAGTGAAGTCAATTATAATAATTGGGCTGGGAAATACAGAGGAGGTGAGGACGGATGTATTAGACTTCTAAAGTCCCAAAAGGAGTCTAGCCTCATCTACCCTTTTTAAGTTGCCGTAGAACTTAGAAGGAGCTTACCACAATGGTATTAACCTATTGATTCATCCACTTGTTTAAAACTTTGTATTAAGTGGGCTCTTGTGCGAGGCACTCTGCTACTTCCTTGATTAAAAACAATGAAAAATATCAGTGTCTACCTTCAAGGGGCCCATGCTTTGTTTGGGATTAGGCATTCTGGTCATTAATGAAGGCTTTTTCACAGTATGCAGGATGATGTCCATTTAGCATCACCCTTAGATTTGGGCAAGAAGCATCTTTTCCCTGAGTCCCTTTCTGTAGAGGCCTCACAAGTCCCAAATAGAAAACATAAATACATGTATTAAAGAACTCATGGATGCTTCTGTGAATCAGGGTCCAATGCTCGAGACTATTGAAACCCTAAGTATCTGCTGTCATGACTGGTCCAGAGAAATACTTCTCCACTCCTCTGTCCCTATATTGTTGAAACGAAAGGCGACTGTGTCTGAGTCCATGAATGTTTATGGACGGGTGTCCTGCTTCTGATGGATGCTGCCTTTGTGTTCACTTGACAGTGCGGTGCTTAAATAAGAACAAACAAACTGGTTTACTGGTCAAATTCTTCCTCTGAGATAGAATGAATATAATATACTCATATTCCTACGTTTCAAAATATGTCTATTTCTTATACATCCTCATGGGCCAACATGTGTTTTATGCATACATATGTACACATATGTAATACATAATATAATATATACATAATACATAACATAATAACAATAGCATTAGGTTATATACTTATATTAGTATAATAATTTTCTTATTCTTCCAAATACCTCCAGAACATCAATAGAATATGTATGCATTTGTAATAATATAATTCATTCATTTCTAATATTTTGCTAAGTTTTAGTTATATGAAAACCATCACCTGAAACCTATCACAGTGAGAAAATAGATATTTCCATTAATACTTGTTAAAGTGATATTGAGACCGTCATTGATGTGGGGTTCAGTTTGTACTTTTGCCCCAAGCCATGCCTGTGTTACACACTGGCCGCTTCAGACTCATCTCTTTGTTAATGTAACAAATAAATACCAAGCCATCTATTAGGCCATACAGGCAATGTAGTACACCGTGAAGGATATATAATGAGGAGTAAATAAATCGGGACCCTCCCTTCAAACGCGTTATTATTTTGTTAGTGGTAATTCGGCAGGCGACTGTCGGAGAGTGTGGTGCTGTGATATGGCGCTAACACACTGTGCTCTCCAAGTGTACAACGGTGCACACACGCCAGGAGCAGGTGCAGGGGCACTTTCTAGTGGGAGCTGTGAAATACACACCCGAAGGACTAGTCCACAGAGCTAGGACAGTAAGAGAGAAGGTAAAAATATTGCCTTCGAGACAGAAGGAAAATCGGAGCAGCCCTGGACACAGAAGATAACTAACTCTTTCTGTAAGAGAAAATAGGAAACTATTCCTTTACTTTTAGGAATAGTACAATAGCTGCTTAACTTTGTCTCCCACGTTGCACAGAGACTCCAATTTGGTAGGGAAAGATGAAAACCTCAAATAACAGAATTCTATAATAAAAACAGTATCAATAATAAGACTCACTAACTCTTACACAGTAATACTTACTAAGTGCCAAGGCTTTACATAGAAACATTTTTCATGCCCTGAAATATTTAATCCTTTCGACACTCTAAGAGGTGTTTACTATTATGACTAGCATTTTACAGATGAAGGAGCCAAGTTACAAAATTATTGTCTCTTGTTTAAAATTCTGCAGAGGAAGGATGATTTAGAACTAGGCAGTCTGGCTCCAAATAACAACAACAATAGTTTTTAATATATTTTATAATTGTATAATATATAATAATCTATATATTATAACTATAAATTTAATACTTTTATTATTATCTGGTACAGGACATGTACCAGTTATGTGCTAAGTACTTTGCATGTCTTATCATATTTAATCTTCACAATAACAGTTGTGATCATCTTTCTATAGAGCCTAAGTAATTTATCCACAATCACACAGTTAGGAGGTCTTATAGCTGGGAATCAAACCCACTTATTCTGATCATTGCCAGGCTAAACTGTCCTGTAAGAGAGACCTGTTTGTCAGTATTCTTTGGAGTCTAACTGTAGACTTCTAGACATTTCTCAGAAAACCTCTCAAAGGACTTCTGATTTTATCATAATATGACATTTCTTCCTCTAAGAAATGGATAGTTTCAAAACAAAATAAGCCTAAGTGTAGTTTCTTTCATGAGTTTTCTTTTTCATTCCATAATCTAGAATTGAGAGGCAAAATCAAGCCTGATGACACAGTATCTTAATGGTAAAACTGTAGTTTTTCTCATTTTTAATATGGCCACCATATGTTTTATTTTTAATGACAATATTTCTTTCAGCTACTTCTATGAAATCCTGATACTCAGAAAAATCTCGATGATTTAAACCTCTTTATTATAAAATGTAGATAAACCACAATTGGTTCAGGTCTTTTACTTCCCATATTTCATAATATATTTTTTTTCATTTGAACCTTGGTCCCTTTTTCCTGTAAGCACGGTTACAGACTGTTCTGAGTTTTGTGGAAAAGTAACAAAAACACATTTTAATGAGTTTTTGGTCAAGGGACTGAATTAATGAAGCTTGGTATCTTTGATGCCAAGTCTTGCATATATCCCATTGTTCCTTCAAAACTGGTTGTTTTGGCTGAAAGAAATCTCACTCTAAAAACAGCCCCCCTACTGTTATGAAATTTATAAGGCCCCACCTAATCTAATTTTTCTCTGTCTCCGCAAATCTGGATTGAATTAGACTGGGTGATCCAAAATTGTTTAAGGAGGATTACAGATATGCACACAGAAAAATAGGTGTTATGCTTTTATAGTCTAGCTCATTTGTAATTAACAGATGAATTGTTCAAATGCTGCAAACTAGTGAACAATTGAAATCTTAATCAATATGACAGCCATTATGAAGAGGAAACATTTATTCAGCTATTTTTTTTTGTATGTTAAGCATTTTAGAAAGGTGCCTTGAACCTACCACTTTCCTTTAATCTTCCAAAAATGTATTATATAAAGTACTATCTCATTAATACAACTGAGTGATGAGACTCAGCAAGGTTTTAAGAAATGTGTCAACGTTCACATATATAGTCACAGTTGTATGGTTAGAATTGAAGTTAAAATCCAAAGTCTGAGCTATCAGAATTGATGGGAAAAGTTTCCAATGTTTATAACTATCCTTTTCGTAAATGTTCCAGAGATAATGTCAGAATTTCCATTCTTGGAACTGTCCATTCTACTCATCAGTCTTCCACAACTTGACTATTTTGCTAATGCAATAAGATTTTTTAAAAAATTAATATTTGAGGCATTTAAATGAATTAAGTGTAGGTGGTATCAAATCCTGCAATAGGTGGACTTTCAAAATAATTTTTGAAGAAATGCAGCTGTTAAAGTACTGTCTATTATACCAGAACTAATTTTCTAATACTTTGACAAAATCAGTATCTAATGACTATTTGTTTATTATAAACTAGATTTATTATTTTGCTACAGAAGATACCATAATCCATAAAGCAGCATTTTCCAAAATTGTTAAAGTTGGTGGTTTGCAAATATTTTCTCAAATTTCTTTAAAAAAAAGAAAGTATACATTTCAGAAACTGTAAGCCAGGGGAAAAACATGATTTCTACAAACTTTTAGTAAAAAAAACAAAACAAAAAAAAACCAAAAAGCAAACAAACAACAACAACAACAACAAAAGCTAACTGTATGGTTTGTGAGGAGTCATAAATAAAAGTGAGATCACAGGAAGTCAAAATACCTTTATTAAAAATATCAAATGATCGTCATTGATATTGGTGATTCTCAATGGCTGTCTCTCTCTCTGTCTCTCTCTTTCTCTCTCTCTCTCATTTCTACTTTCTTTCAATTTTAGTCTCACTCCATTGTCAGCCTAGAATTCAACAAAGTTCATCAAATTAGTCTTGGAAACAGGAAGAATGTAGGGTTGGATGACAAGACTGGAGAAGAATACTGAATGTTGTTGATTTTTAGATGCACATTAATCTGTACGTGTTCTGTACTGGGATTCACCCTGCAACATCTTTATTGATGCCTTGTATGAGGACAAATTTGCTGCTGCTCTAAATCAGAGAAAGACAGTTTATGTTTTGGAAGATTCAGAAAGATCTAACAGGTTGGATTCCTGGACTGAAAAACGTAAGAGAAAATTTAATAGGGATAAAGATGATCAAATTGTATTATATTTTAAAATGTCAATAGTAAAAATTCAAAAAAAAAAGTGAAAATTGGTTGGGAAGGAAATAGTGGAATACAAATTATCTGAGATTTAATTGGCACACATTAAGTGTGAGCTGACACATCCTCATACAATAAGGACTATAGTAGTAGAGCATGTTTTTCTATAGTAGAAACCTCTCTACACATCCATATATCCTTCCAGATCTAAGATATAAAGGCAAGTGTTGAAAGCTTAAATACCCACAGAAACAAAATGCACCGGAAATATAAATGAATGAAGTGAGTAATGATAATAAAAATTTCTTCTTTCACCCCAGATGCACTTTACATTTTAAAGAAAAAAAAAAGAAAAAAAAGGAAAGTAAAATCTTCCCTTCCATGTACAAGTATTGTTTCTCACTTTTTTTTTTTTTTTTTTTTTTGAATCACAGAGTCCTCTCATTTACTTTCCCACTTTTGACAGAGGTCAAATTAAATTTGTCTTTGCTCCTAACTCTTCCAACTTTAGAAAACAGCAGAAGTTTAATAACAACAGCAAATGACAATTTGTAAATGAGGGGCAGTGATAAGGATACTTTAAAACTGGAACATACAGGTCCCATTTAAAAGTAGTTCTTCTACTCAGCTTCCATGTTTTTTGTCCTGCACTAATACAGGCCCAGCATTGCTAGATGCTTCACTTTCAAAAGAAGCATGGCCACAAGATTATTGTGTGAAATGTCCAGGATTTAAATGTTGGCAACTCATTCAATTAATCGGTATACGTTGTATAGGCAGATATTGTGTGAGCCAAAGAAAACACATCTGTAGGCAGCAGAATATAGTGTATTACTTCTGCTTCAGAAGCCCAAACTAATTTTACTCTCCTGTATTTTCAAACTTCTTGTATTTCAAGACCAAGCTCAAGGACTACCTTCCTTGTGAAGCCTTTTTTGAATCCCTCCAGGTGCTGGGTTTCACTCTTTTGTGTCTTCATTACCCTCTAAACAGACTTATGTTACCATCCATATAAATGTTCCACTTATTTATCTGCCTGTCAATCTGTCATATTAAGCTGTAAGCTCCTCCAGGTAAGAGACTGTAGTGAGTTGAATGGTGCCCCTCCCCTCAAATTATGTCCATGTCCTAAACCCTAGATATTTACTGTGTGTGTGACCTTATTTGGAAGAAGGATCTTTGTAGATCCTAAGGAAATGAAGGATCTGGAGGTGAGATCATCCTGGATTATATAGATGTGCCCTAAATTCAACGACGTTTGTCCTTAGAAGAGGAAAAGAAGCAGACAGCGGAGAAGGTCATGTGAAGACAGAGGCAGAGATTAGAGAGAAGCAGCCATGAGTCAAGGAAAGCCTGGAACCACCGGAAGCTGGAAGAGGCAAGGAAGGCTCCTTCCCTGTAGACTTCAGGGAGGGCTTGGTGCTATGGACACCTTGATTACTGACTGCTGGTCTGCAGAATGTGATAGAAAACTTTCTGTTGTTTCACGTCATCTCATTTTTGGTGATGTGGTAGAGCAGCGGTAAGAAAATGATCTATGGAGAATATGCTTATAGAACTTTGTGTTGCAATCCCCTGACACAAAGTCTGGTATATGGGTGGCAGGCAGGAAATAGATGTTAATTCTTTGGAATCAAAAGTATATAGTCTCACTCTTTATGAGCTTATGAGGAATTTCACACTTTGTGCCCTTTAGTGAAATGATATCATTCCACATCTCATAAATAAGGTTCTTAAATGGATTTATTGAGGCTCAGTAATCAAACCAGTCACAATTTATTAGTGTTAGAAATCCTTATGTCCTAGTCTCAGCAGAAGTGCATAAAGTATGCCTGTCTATGGACAAGCAGAGAGAAACGGCTACTTCCTCCACGTCAGACACGCTGTGCTGCCCGGAATGCACTGTAGAAGGTCATCTCTTTGCTAAGGAAAGTGATCATACATCTTCACCGAACTGCAGAATGGCAGAGTGGGTTCCGATACCAGAAGACACCTGCAAGACCTTGATAAGCAATCTAACTTCTCTGAAGGAGAGGGGTGAAAGGAGAGATGATAAACGCTGTGAGTGTTAAAAAGATTAGATAGGTGAAAAATCCTCTTTGAGTATTAGGACTTAGAAAGGAATGAAAAAAAAAATATATATATATATATAAAATATATATAATACATATATGATATAATATATATATATATATATATATATTATATATATATATATATATATATATATATATATATATATATATATATATATATATACAAACACCAAAGGTTACTTGCCTTCTACGTATTTCCAGTGTGCTGTTTTCTCTTGATCGAGGAATTGAAGACTGGGAAAATGTATTCACTGCGCCTACTGGTTTGAATTTAAGGATATGAAGTTGGATATAACTGTTGTAAAAATCCAGATTTTAACAAACCAGATTTCCCTCTATAATTCCTGAAAAGCTGGTTGGGGGATGGGCAGGAGGAGGCGCTCGGACTTTTAGTATCACAGGACCTTTAAATCCTCGAATTGTTATTTCCCTTCCTGAAAATTTAAATAAATAAATAAATAAATAATTCTGCCTTGGCTCTACATTTAACATGCTTCTTTTTGATGATGGTTAGTTAATGCTTATAATCAACATTATGATTCATAGTGAGAAGGTCACAAAGATGAAATGATGCAGCCACACCTCAAATCACATCCATGTCAAGGCATTTTGTGAGGGAGCAGGTCTTGCAGATGATGTTTAGCCTTATCAATTGAGTTTTCTCAGTTGGCAAACATAATCAGCACCATGCTAGTGCTGTTGGTAATTTTGTCAGCCTGCCCATCAAGCTTCCTAAAAGAGAAATACACCCATCGTACAACCTGACGACGACGGCGGCTTGCATTCCATTCCCTGTGCACCAGTCCAAAGACCTAGGCAAGAAGCAAGAATCACCCAAAGAAAGCATCTTTAGTTCTGTCAGTCTCAAAAACTTGCCTAGGGTAAATTGGTTTATTAAGTCATTTGTATTTATCGGTGGTTCTCAATCGGGGATGATTTTAAATCCCAGATGGCTTTGGCAATATCTGGAGACATTTTTGATTGTCACAACTGGGGAAGAAGTTTGTTCTTGGCATCTGGGGTGTAGAGGTCAGGGACGCTGTTAAAGATTCTGCGATGCACAGGACAGTCCCCGCAACAAAGAGTTGTACGGCCCAAACTGAGAATAGTGCCATCATGGGGGAAACAGAGAATAAGAAAACACAAGGGAAGTGATTGGAAAGGAAAGCTTATTTCAATTTGGGACTGAAATAGCTGTTTTGGGGCATACATATGCCAGAGCTTAGAAACAAATACATAAAAATAAATTCTTATGAAGAGAAGTAGAGATATGTATCTTCCAAATAATATGCACCCCAAAATGTGACATGATTTTGAGCAATCAGTGGAAGGTAAGAAAAGAGACAGCAATATGACCTGATATGAGGGATGCATTTCTCACAACGGCATTAAGCTTAATCGACTGAGGCTGTTGTAAAGCCAATGTCAACTCTGGCATTCTCTTTTGTCTGTACTATACAATGCCGAGTGAGTCATAAAAATGTACTTTGTTGGTTTTCATGGGATAAAAGACTAAAGTTTGGTTACTGAGCATTGTCAGTCCTTCTCAACTAAGATAGAAAGGTACAAATGCAGTGAACACAGAAGGAAGCGAGAGGAAGGAGGAGGAGAAACTTGCTAGCACCCTTATCTAACATCCTATCAAGTCAAGAGAGATTACCCATTTTTATAAAACAGTTGCGAGAGGTTTGAGATGATAAAGGTAATCATTTCACTAAAGTGATCACATTTCAACAATCAAAAGTTTAGAGTGGAAAGGAAGGTGGAAAATTGTCTGAGTTAAATTCCCAAATTTTGGAATTGGAAGTTGAGACAACATATTATTGATGATCAAAAGAGGGTAGTGAAGATGTACCTTAGGTTGAGAAGGGAAACTTCAGGAGAACAACCACAAAAAAATTGTTAAGAGTGATTGTAGCTAAGAACCAGAATCCTGGGTGCTGGGTATGTGTATAGTGGTTGTGATGGTGGTAGGGAGATAGATAGGAGATTATTGCTTTTCATCATAGGCCTTTCCGTGCAATTGCTTATTTTAACCATGTGCAAGTATTAGTTTGCTCATGTTCATTAAAGAATTAATACAAATTTGATAATTTTAGCTGAAAAGGTGGTAAACTTGGGACTTACGGCCCTATAGATTGTCTTTGATCTCCCAGTCATTATTCTTAAATAGCCTCTGCAACTATTCACACTTCATACCTGTTTTACATAATAATTGATTTTACAGTGAGTGTTTATGTAGTGTTTCATATTGGGGAAAATATTTTTTTCGCATTTATTGTTTCTATATATTTTTAACCCTGGGAAATTTTGCTAGGGCACTTAGAGAATGGACCCTGCGACAGATCTATGTTTGGGAAGTTTGTCGGAAAACACTAGGGATCGTCACCCATGCAGGAACAAGGAAGCTGGGCTGGGCCGGAGGATACTGTGAGCTGCAAGCCAGTCACGTCCACATTCTCAGGTGATTGATAAGGAGTTTTTGATCTGAGACGGCCTTGCAGAGTTGTCCCTCATGGAGGCAAGAGGGTCTGGGCTGAATTCTCCCATATTGATGATAATGCCTGGAAGCTTGACCATGGGTGAGGAGGCATTGATCAGCAGAGGACAATTCCCCAGCAAAAGTCAGCTGAGAGCTTTAAATCACTGATACTTCCAGCAGTTGGACAAATCTGTGCTTTATTCTTGAAGGCAGAACGTCTGATGGGTATTTCAGTGCGGCCACTAAAATCTCCATTTTAGAGATGTGGACATAGAAGGGTCCTTTATTATTTTACCTATACAGACGTCCCCTCACCAACATAACATATCAAGGTGCACTCTTTATAAATGCCCATGTTAATTTTTCTCTACTCCCTGCATAGGCAGGCCATGCTCTCTCTTTTCTCTGTGCCTTTGAACGTGCTATATTTTCTGTCAGAGATATCATTTTCTCTTTTCTTCTACAAGACTACCTGTATATAGTCCTTCAGCAATCCTAGGAAAAGCACCAATTAGTTTTGGTTTCTTTAAATTTAGTAATCTGTACAGTGTTGTAAATTCCATTGTGAAAGACCTTATCAAACTGTAGTATTTTATAATATATTTATATAATATTTATTAAATATATATTAAATATATATTTAATATATATTAAATATATATATTACATATATATATTATATATATATATAACATTTTATTTTGGTCTTTCTCTCACTAGAGTTTGAAGTCTCTAGAATTTGAGACTGCATTGTGGCTATTTGTTTCCCAAGTACCAAATTCACTGCTTTATCTATAGTAGGGGGTAAACAAACACAAATTAACAAATTTATTGAAGGCAGAAGACTTGTGTTAAATTCCAAGTTGGATGATTTCTATTTTATATTTCTTTTTTTTTTCTTTAAAGTTTATTGGGGCAACAATTGTTAGGAAATTTACATAGATATCAGGTGTACAATTCTGTAATACATCATCTATAGCTCACATTGTGTGTTCACCACCCAGAGTCAGTTCTCTTTCCATCACCATACATTAGTATATTTATAATTTTAGGATCTCAGACAAGTCCATGTATGTTTGTTACCAGGTTTGCCCTACCTACCTCACAGCTCAGGTATAAAAAACAAAATGCTGTTCAGATAACGATGGACACACACTTTGCAAGCCAAGGTATAATGGGCATATTATGTTTTTCTATTATGATTGTGACAGCACCAATTATCAACTCGATCTCAAGAAGTATCACTTTCATCGCTATAAAATTGGTTGGTTTCCAACCACAAGCTTACATTCACCTCTCTTGACTTGTCTACATGACTCACTGAGTCATGAGTTATGCCATTTTCCTAGGAAGATGTCCAGCACCAAAACAGAAAACTGCAATTGAATGTTTATTTTCAAATACAGTGTCCATAAGCATCCACATACTTGTGACTTTTCAGAATAGTATCCCCGTCAATGAAAGGAATTTTTCTCTAAGGTTGCTTCTTGGCATCTGACTCATGACCAAACTAAAATTTTAAGCAAGAGGAAAATATGCATCGTTTCCCCGTGTGTATCTTAGGATGTTTTTTGAGGTTGTCTGTCAGAACCCAGAAAAACACTTTCCTCCTGACTCTCCACTAGAAGGAGAAACAATCCCTGGATTTATCATAAATACATTTAAATACCTCTATGACTTTTTCCTGCTGCTAGAAGGCTATAGACTGCCAATAAAAGAAATTGGCATGAAAAGTTTACTTTATGAAAAACGTATAAATCCTCAAATGTGATCTAACTTTATAAAGTATTCAACCTAAATGAACATTAGTGAATAATCCTTGAAAACCTAAACTTTAACACCTGTCTTTCTCTAAATAAAATATGAAAATTGTTTTCCACTTGACTGTTTGGAAGACAGATTCTGCCTGGCATGAAAATATCTTCAGTGATGGCTTTGTAGTTCCTTTGGAGAGCTTTGTGAAAGTTCCTGTGCTTATCTGAAATTACAAAACTTTCTTTTAGAAAATTTATGTATTAGAAAAACATGAAATAGATTCACTGCAGATATCAGACCTAGAATTGAAAATAACTGTGACTAATATGCTCATGATAATAGAAAAAAAGATGAAGAATTTAATCAGAAAACTGGAATCTATAAAAATAAACAAAACCAAATTTTAGATGTGAAAAATAAAATAACTAAAATTAAAATCTCAGTGGAACAGATTTGCCTCGGCTGAAGAAAAGACTAAAAGATTAGTGACCTGGAAGATCTCTCAGTAAAAAATGAAAAACGAAAACAACCACCACCACAAAAACAGATAGGCTAAAGCATGGAAGAAAAATATGGTAGAGAAAAGCAAATATTGATTTGTGGGTCATGGTGAAAGAATCTAACATTAAAGTAATTGATAAATATTGATAAAAGAGACTGTGTGGCAGAAGCAATGTTAAAATAACAAATGGCCAAGAATTTTACAAAACTTACAAAGGACATAAAGCAATTGGTTAACAAAATTCTATAAATTCCATGCAGTATCAATAAAAAGATACATTATACCCAGAACCCAGATACATCATACTACAATTTTTGGCAATCACAAAGAAAAGATAAATGAGGGGAAAAAAAAAAGACAGTTTTTTCCTTTCAAAGGAGCATCACACACACACACACACACACACACACACAACACACACACACAAATGGTCTCTCAATGACGATGTTGGAAACCAGAAAGCAATGCTATGATAGCTTCAGTGTATCATCAATAAACAGGAGAGCATGGTGATGAATGTGCCAGGATTTGGCGTTAAAGACTACTGCTTTCACTCCTAACTGTGTCTCTCTAGCTGAGTGACTGTCAACGTTTTTAACCTCTGAACCCAGGGTTGCACATGTATAACATGGGGAAAATGGCAGAACTCTTAGCGTTGCTGTTGTGATTAAATGAGATAACAATATGTATAACATGTTTAGTAGAGTACATGACATGTTTGTTACTATATATAGTTATTGTGGCAAAATATATACAACATAAAATTTACCATTTTAACTATTTTTAAGTCTAGAATTCACCGGTGTTAAATACATTTACATTGTTGTGCAACCAATCTCCAGAACTTTTTTCATCTTCCCAAATTTAAACTCTATACCCTTCAAACACTAAATTTCTCTTACCCTTTTTCCCCATTCTCTGACAACCACCATTCTACTTTCTGTCTATGAATTTGACTACTGAGAAGCTTCATATATAATATGATACAATGTTTGTCCTTTTGTGACAACTTATTTCACTTACTATAATGTCTATAAGAACCATCCATGGTGTAGCATGTGTCAGACTGTCGTTCCATTTTAAGGCAGAATAACATGTCATTCTATGTCTATAGCATATTTTGTTTATCCATTCATTCATCAAAGAGCACTTGGATTGGTTCCACCGTTTGGCTATGGTAAATAGTGCTGCAATGAACATAGGTGTGTAAATGTCTGTGTGAGTCCATGCTTTGAACTCTTTGGGGTATATACCCAGAAGTGGAATTGTTGGATCACATGATAATTCTGTTTAATTTCTTGAGGAACAATTATTATTATATTTTAAATTGTTACTTATAAGTGCCATCATTTTATTCATTAGATTGGAAAGACCATGATGAAAACTATGAGGTTTGCCACATTGGCCTGAATTCTCAGCACCTGGCCTGCAGTATGGCTCCAATAAGTATTTGCTGAATGAATGTGTCATTACAGCCCATAGACTCTGCGCTGAAAGTCAGGGTAGAACATGGAGGTTCAAGTTCAAGCAGTCACACAACTCAGCTCTGTGGTCTGGCTTCTGGGCACTTTAGTCACTTAACTTTCTGAGTTTCACCATTTGTTCATGTCTAAAATGGAAGAGAAAACCTCTGTTGTGAGAAGCAAACGAGTAAATTTATGTGAAGACAAGCTGCAGTGCTTTGAAGAAACTATGATTTTCTAGTCAATTTTTAACCATTATTCATCTGAAAACAGCTGTTTTAGCATTTTCCCAGAACACATGTATTGTGGTTTGCTATTCCTTACATATTATTTTTGTAAAATGTATTTTAAAATTACTTGTTTTTTAAATAAAAAGAATGAATCCTGGTTCTATTTACTTATACATTTAAGCACTGCAAAATATTCTCAGGAAATCAAAATGTTATTTTTTGGTTACAAATTTTCCTGAACATGGGGGTTGAGGTTTCATTAATTAGGTGAACATGCTGGGGGAAAAAATCTACATAATAATACAGTTTGAAAATTATATAAGGAGATGAATAACGAAGAAAGAGAATTCCTCCCACCTGCATAAGGAGTATAAAGTGCAGTTTCTCTCCTTGTCGGTTGGTTTGGACACTTCCTAATGGGCCTGCTGACTAAGTACCAGGCAGTCTGCGGGTTCCTGGCAGACAGTTCCCACACTCTTAGCTGTAGGTAAAAGAAATTTAATTTTAATGATTTTAGGGGGAAGACTGGGGACAGTAGTATGCTGACTCCCAGAACAATAAAACTACAAGAAGCTCAGGAATAGATACGGACTATAGGAACAATTGGAATCAGGGAAATGTTTCCGGGTCTACCTCTCTGTCCCTCACCACTGCCTATTTTGGGGAAGTGTGTCATCGTTACGCAATTTCAGATCGGTTTCTCCTCATGAGGACATATGACTGCCAACAGCATATTCCTTGGCATCGCCTGCCAGTGAGGGGCTGATTTTATTTTATTTTTTAATTAATAGACTATGTTTTAGAGCAGGTTGAAATGTACACAAAAGTGAGTAGAAAGTACAGTGTTCCAATTTAACCCCTCACCCACCCACCCTCCCCATTTCTCTACTTAACATCTTGTATTAATATGGGACATATTAATTTGCATTAATAAATTTGTTATAATCAATCAGCCAATATTGATATGTTGTGATTAACTAAACTTTATAGTTTACATTAAGGTTCACTCTTTATGTTACATATTCTGTGGGTTTTGACAAATGTATAATGATATGTGTGTACATTTTTGGTCCATATATATACTTTTTTGTTCATATATATATATATATATATATACATACATATATATGGACTAAAAATGTACACACATTTTTAAAACGGGAGAAACTGTATTAAAATTGTAATAATATACAGCGATAACAAAAGATGAATACAAGTCATGTAGATATATTTTTTGGCACCCCTGGTATATATAAACTATCACACAGAATAATTTCCCTAAAAATCCTCTGTGCCCCCCCACTCATCCCCTATCTCTGCCCTTCCCCATAAGCCCCAGACAATCACTTGTCTTTTTACTGTTTTCATAGTCTTGCCTTTTCCAGAATGCCATCTATAACAGTCGGAATCCTGCAGTGTGCAGCCTTTCAGATGGACTTCTTTCACTTAGTAATATGAATTTAAGATTTCTCCATGTGTTTTCAGGGCTTGCTAGCGCATTTATTTTCATCACTGAATAATATTGCACTGTCTGGATGTACCATAGTTTTTTGTTTACTTGTTTGTTTTTTACCATTCACCTATTGAAGGACAGTTTTGTTTCTCCAAGTTCTAGCAAATATGAATAAAGCTACTAAGTAGTACATGTGTGCAGGGTTTGTATGAACATAGGTTTTCAACTGATTTTTTTATTATTATACTTTTTTTCTTCTTAAATTTTGGAGAAGTGTTTTGATTAGACTGTCTTGGGTTATGGTCTTGTGCCTGGATTCACTGAGTGGATTCGTTGGTTTGGTTGTGAGAAAGAATTCATTTAATTCGTTTGTTGAGTCATGAAAGAAAATGACAACGCTCTAGCTACGCGAATGAAAGGGAAAGGATGACACACGTGTACTGTAACCCCGTGTACATTTTACACATTTGATCCTCATAACAGCCCGTTTTAACACACGAGGAAAATCAATAAGGCTGAGAGAATTTAAGTAAGTGACTTGAATTTTAACAGTTAGTTGCTGGTGAGGGGAAGATTGAATTTAAGTGTATCCATTTTAAAATCCATACTCTTACACCGCCAAACCTGCTGGGATCCAGCATCGTATGGTTTTGGAATCTTACAATGTTAAACCCAGAGTCGAGGCTTGAATTTGGAAGTAACCCTGATAACATACAATCTTTCCTATGGAATTATTGTCTGCTACCTGTCATCTTCAGTGACACACATGAGTTTATTCAGGTAGCGACCAATACCTGGAAAGAATTCGGTTCAGCTGCGATCACCAAAGGCATCTTCATCATTGCAGCTTTGAGAATCTTCTTCTCAATCTTGTAGATCCTAAGAGCTGATTGGTTCCATCAACCTCTAGACCTAGAGGTTTTACTAACACAGCTATTTAAAAGGGCAGAAAAAAAAAAAAAAAAAAGAGCTACACTGATATAATTGTGCTTAATGGTAGAAAATTAGAGGTACTATCCTTAGTCATAACTGAGCTGATAGTTTTCATCTACTTACCTATTGTTCAGTAACAAACCACTTCAAGTCTTAGTAACTTAACATAGCCACCTATTTCACCCACGATATTTTGGATCAAGAATATTGAAAGGACTCAGCTGGGCAGTTTATCTGTGACCCATGTTGTGTCAGCTGTGACCCCTAAACTGGAGGAGCAAACGCAAAGATGGGTTCTTCACTCACTTCTGGTGCCTTAGTCTTCCTTGGTCTCTCTCCACATGGAGGATCATGCTCTAGGGTTTTTCCATCTGGCTGGGCCTTCCTGCAACATGGTGGGCTCAGGATGGTCACACTTTTTACATAAAAGCCAGAATTCAAGGGGCAGGAGCAAAAGCAACCAAGCCAGTTAAGTGTCACACTTGAAATTGATAGAAGAGTCCCACTTCTGGTCCATTCCATTAGTCAGAGTGCTTTACAGGAGCCCTTTACACCCCCTTCTCATTCAAGGGTACATCCCTCGTAATTGAGAATGGCAGGTCACATTGCAGGAGACCATGTAAGGTGGGGGATGAACAATATTAGGACCATCTTGGGAAAATATAAGTTGCTACACTACTGCAAAGAACCTCCACCTCTTCCCTGCCTACCTATAGCCAAACAATTTTAAGTTCCTGCGGAAACTGAGTGAGCTCAGAGACTGATTTTGGCCGTGGAATCTTAGAAGAATTCATAGATCCCATGAATGTTCATGGGAATATATGATATGTTATGTCGAGCTTATGTTACTTAACGTAAAGCTACAACTGTTGAAACCTTGTTTGTAGGTGTCATTGACTGGGCACTTCCTTTGTGACATGAATTCCACTAGAAACTCGAAACATCCACTGATGATTTCTCAGAAAGTACAAGATCATCTATGTATGTATAGTCTATGTAACCATGTTTGTATAACACACGCATGATCATATGTGTATATATGCACATACATATATATATATAATCATAAAATACACAGAAGGTAATATTTTGAAAAACTTCACACACAGCTGGATTCTGAAACATATGCAAATTATTATTCAGTTGATTATGCAATTCACCCAGAAAGTGGTAGTTATAGCATACCTTATAATTAATATCAGACTGCCTACACAGAATAAAATTAACTAAGTTTGTACTCTAATTTTCATTGCAGTGCTGTCACTAAGGGATTAAAAACACTTCAACAGTAGGTTTTGTTATACTCTTCTATTGCAAGGGGTTGATGGATGAAAGCCTTTGAGGTGGTTTCACTGGGCTTGGGGAAAATCAATATTAAAATATCCCCAAATAATATTGTAAGTGCTGTAGTGACAAAAATAATGCCTATGACACTGATATATTTGTTTCTGTAACTTACTGGATTATTTTGATGAATACATTATATTCTAAGTTTTCCTCACATTATTATAAGATGTATAAAACTATTCTTAAACCACGTTTAAGAATGTATAAAATATTCTTAAACCAAGCCAAAAAAAAAGGCTTGGTGTAAGAATCAAGATGTGTCTTTGAGATAAAGTTTAAAAAATTAAAACAAATCTTAATTTTTTATTACTCGGTCATGGTGTCATCAGAGAACTGGAACACTGATTTTTGCATTGCTCAGACCCTGGGACCTGTTTTTCACTGTAACTGTCAGCTCCCTTGAAAGAAAGTTTTAAAACTAACCAAGCTATTCTGAGTAAAAGTATGTCGTGAACAATCTCAAACTTGAATGAAGTGGATACAGTTTAAATCTAATTTGTTATAAAACTGAAATGTTTGATTAACTTAGAATTAGTTTACATGCAGAGGCGTCATTAGAAATCAGTAGTTGACAGCAGTCAGCAGTAACGATAATTGATATACAGAATGTATGCACTGAATGTCTGAGATGTTCCACAAATTGCAAACTGTGTGATCTTGTCATAAATTACCTAACTTTTTGTAGTAGGTTGAATAAAAGACACCCCAAGATACCAGTTCCTAATTCTTGGAAACTGTCATTGTTACCTATTAAGGAAAAAGGGTCTTTACAGATGAGACGAAGTTAAGGATCTGGAGAAATGGGGTTTTATCCTGGATTTTCCCTCTGGGCCGTAAATGCAGTCACATGTGTCCTTTGGAGAAAGAGGCAGAGGGAGATTTAATACAGAGAAGAGAGGACACACATACCAGGGGAAAAGTCATGCAAAGATGGAGGAAGAATGAGGGGAGCATCCAATGCCATTGTGTTAAACCACTTGGTCTGTAGTAGTCAAAGGAAACTAACACATATGTCTTTGCTTTGATTTCGTCAAGCTGTAAATCTGGGGTAATAATAGCATTTATTTCATAGACTTGTTAGGAGGGTTAAGGAGTTGATCCATGCAATGAATGCTGACTAATACCCTGCACTTAGTGAGCACAATGCAAATAAATGTTCACGGGGTCTCCTGTTCTATCAATACCTACGTTACATAAAACTTCACCACACCTACACCTGCCTATATCATCTATCTATCCTACCTGGTATTTTCAATTATTATTTGGTTTTGTCCTGCATCTCAGGGTAAGATTATGAATAAAAATAAAAACTGTTAAAAGATTAGAAAAATATATTTCCTCCTAGTGACATTAAACAAAAAATTTCCCCTAATGAAGCTTACATTAGTCAAAGCATGTGTCTATTAATTGTTCTATGTGTAATGCTATGAAATAAGAAATAGCATGATATAAATTTGCCTCTGTGTTTGTCAGCAAAAACGATAGCTTGGAAAGACAAAAAAAAAAATTCCTTATCATGCTATTTTTCTCTGTGATTTATGGTCTAATTTTTAACTTATTTTAAAGATAGCTATCTTTACTAGCATTTGCTTGCCAATCAAAAAACTCTTGATGATAGAGTATGGTATTTGGGATGGAAAAAAGGATTTTTGGTAGAAAGGATTTTCATCATTGCTTTCACCCTGGAGAACATAGAATACGACCAAATAACTGGAGTAAGAGGCAGGAAGAAGGACTTTCCTTCTTTGGCTTTCTCCACTGACAAACTATGATCTTGGGGTTTAACTTTTTTGGAAATCAGTTTTTTATTCCACAGCATCCATACAACTTTAGCAGATGACCTCCGACTGCCATTCTCTCTCCTCTTTTAAACTTCCATCAATCTATTTAGCTTATTATTGTATCCTTCCTTGTGGTGCAATCACTCATTTCTAATGTGTATACTCAACTGTAAGCTCCTTGGGGATAGAGGCCATATCTTAGCATCTATGTTCCTGTCCTTCTCTTCATCATCCAATACGGCCCCACTTCCTTCCCCAATTTCTGAGCTCACAGAACACCCAGCAGTGCCTGGCATACCTGTTGACCCCTCTCTCCCAACACACACACACACATTTGTTTTTCTTTCCTTGACAGTGAGAGTGAATGCTTAAGGAAATGAATAAATGGGTTAGAAAAGTAATCCTTATGTTCCCTTTCACTCCAGGTAAGATTCTTACTCATTTTAGATCTTCTGTACTTTCCACTAGTGTTCTCCACTTGGTCATTAGTATATATTCGGGACTACCCTACTTAAAAGACGTGGTGAGGAAAATTGAATTAACATAATGCAAAGATAGTTATTGTCATTTTGAAAAAAATTAAATTAAATGCATTGAGAGCACTCAGGTTGAATGTATTGACTTGTTTGCTTTATGGACTGCACTAACACTAAGTTTCTGAATTTTCAAGGGCAGCAGGAGTGATGATGGCCAATCGACAAAGAAGAGAAACAGAACACTCCAGAGTATGCTGTGAGGCAGTGCTCTGGGAAGCCCAAGACTGTGCTTCGTAAGTTTACTTCTCTTTCTTTAGAGCTCATATTGTTAATATTTGCCAAGAGACTAATCTTTTCTGGGTCATAGGTCTGTAATTGTAATCACCTGTTTCCGTGACTGTCTCCTCTAAGATGCTGTTAGTTTATTGATGATAAATCACTGGGCCTTCCTTTCCTAAGCTCTAGAAGATACCCCACAATAGGCACAGGACAAATATTTCTGGAATGTATGAAGGAATGAAAAGCTCACTACATTCTGAAATGAAGGGTAGCTCCTTCTAGAGAATGTGTGTGTGTGTGTGTGTGTGTGTGTGTGTGTGTGTGAGTGTGTGTGCACAGAGGGGCAGTGCAGGACTGAAGTTTACTTTGAGTGACTTTGTTACTAATACCTTTCACAACTATTTTACTGAATTCTCTGTACAAATCAATCCTGCCCACATAATTATGTTGACTCCTAGGCACTTAAGAAGCTGCAATCCTAATATATCATTAGTTTTTATTAAAAAAAAAACTTTGTGGAAAAGAATATCACATGTTTCTGTATAGTTTCAAAACTCCATCTCAAAACGTATAGTGACATTCCCCACCAAAAGAGAATCATCTGGGCTAATCGTTGACTATGGGTTTGTGTTCAGGCAATGCTCTAAAAAAAGGCAGACAGACAATCTGAGCTAAAGCTGATAAAAACAAGCTCTGACATGACTCAGCATGTGCATTTCTGCAAAGAGAATGCTCTACAAACTAAGGCTGAAATCTTGCATCTAGGGCGGAATGCACTGTATAGTCCAAAGCAGATCTAAAAATTTAATTTAAAATCAGTATAATAAAATTAGGAAATAAAGGACATAAAAATATGTATAATTTTGTCATCCATCCAATTATCATTTGCCACGAGAAAGCAACGTAGCAGAGTACCAAGTACCCGAAGTTCAACACAAGACGGTTTTACATTCTTATCTAGCTCTACGACCTTGGGTATATCCCTCACATTTTAGCATTGGCTTTGTTTTCCTATCTACAAATGTGTACCAATATTTATGTATCTGGATTATTTCAAGAATTATAGAAAATGTAAACAAAAAGCTTTGGGAAATGCCTGACATATGTTAATTACTCAGTGAAGCTCATTATTGTCAGTTTTATAGCTTGCTATGTTGCGTTCTCATCTCTGTCCTCATGCCTACGTACTTTTAGTAATTGCAATCATAGTTTATGTATGTCCTTGATTTCTTTACATCGTTATTTGTCTTTCATTTATCATTTCATGGTAGAAATTAGGTTGGTTTTCTTCTTGATATAGTCTTACCAATGATCATTTTTCATCATTTCAAATACTGTCTCTGTGAACATGGCCCCTTGATGGACAAGTAGGCTTTCTGAAGCAGATCTTTAGAAGTGACTTCTTAAATAAGGGGCACTAAGCCTTGACTCAAAATAGCTGTTTGTTATTTCCATCTGCACTTGATGAGGAAGTTGTGGCCTCTGTTTTCACTGATGTGGATTTTACCATCATTATGCATACCTCTAACCTGTGGCCTTGATTACTATAATATTCTTGACTTTGGGCTACTTTTGAGCTTTGGCTGGTGAGGAATGCAGCAATCTATTTGCTTGTGGGTAGCCACTGCAGGAAGCATATTGTACCCATGTTCCATCGTCAAATGCAATGGAGCTACACTTTAATGAAACCGTAACAGGCTGAGTATATTTGAGGAATCACTTGAATATTTAATAAGTCTAAATGGAAAGGAGGTTTGTATCTTTCTTTTTTTTTTCCTTCTTGCACTATTTTCCTATCAGTGGTTGAACAAAAGACACTTAATGAAAACATTTTGGCTGCATGTTACCACTTCTAACACCATAAGCATTTCTAACACCATAGGGCAGAAAAGTTAGCCATAGCAGGGCTTAAAGGCCCATTTCCAAACCCAGTGCAAATGGTTGTTAAGAAGCCAAGGCCACCAGAAAAGAACATATTACCTCTGTCTTTAGGTGATGATACCATCTTCATGGAGAGTGAGAAAGCAATACAAAAAAAGACTATCCAGCAGTTGGGGAAGGGAGCTAACTTGCTACATAAACAGGCAAGAAAAATGCAAGTCATATGATATTATCAAAGGCAGCTGGAATGCAAGACATGAGAAAAATATACATGGTGATATTCATCTAAAGTGAAAGAATAAACAAGTACCTCATCTCAGGCACGCTTTAGATATACCTACACATATATGGGATATATATCATTTATCAGTTTCCATACACACACACACACAGCACATACAAGTACCAGGGATGCCAAAAAATTGTACACATTCTATGTATTACTTTTGTTTTTTGAGGTTTTTTTTTAGTTTGTATATATGTGTGTGTGTGTGTGTGTGTGTGTGTGTGTATGTATATAGTTACAAGAAGCGGAGTACAACACTACGAATAGAGACAGTGGATATATATTACTTTTTGAAGTTGAATTGAATTAGGGTAGCAACGTATAATATGACGTTCGCTCAAAAGATGGCATTAAACAAATGAATACTAGTGTCACTCATTGTATTACAATTTTAATACAGTTTTTTCCCTTCTTAAAATGTATATATATATAATATATATATTATATACATTATATATATATATATATATATATATATATATATATATATATATATATTTGGCACCTTCTGTATACATTTATTTCTCTCCACTGACACCCAGTTTCTCCTTTTAAGATGTATCCTTTGCTATCATTGTATTATCTAAGTAGCTTACTTACCTGGAAATATCTCACCAAACCTTATTTACTAATTGTATATTCTTTTCTCATAAAATGAAAATATCATAATTCTATCAGCCACATAGTCTCTACATATCTATAATCATTGATGCTCTGCTGTTATCTGTGACTAGTCCTGACTAAGAGGAAATGTGTCTATTGAATGCATCTCCCAATTCATGAACTCACAAGTTACAAGGGCAACTTTTACTGAATGAAGTTTAATCCACGTTCAAAACCCTGAGGGCAGGTAATTCTAATGATAGTTATGCACAGAGTCAGCTTTATGAAGACTGACAGGAAATGTTGGAAATGGAGGTTTAGGCTTAGTGTCGTAGCTCAACCACTGGTTGGCTGTAAAGCTTGAACCCAGAAGCAGAATTCCAGGGGTTCAACAATAGTTTGGGTATCAGATTAACCACGAATTCAAACTTCACTGCTAACTGACTGTTGAATTTTGAACACGTTACATAACTAAATCCCTATTTTCTTGTCATTAAAGTGATGATATTTGTACCTACCTCAGAGGTTTGTTTACCTATTCAATAAGTTAATTTCATTCATGGGTCTACACTAAGCACTCAATTATTTTAGTTAATATTGTTCATATACATTAGTTTCACTGTTTGAAATTGACTGATTGCTATCATTAATTTCTATTCATTCATTCATTCATTCATCCAGTGATTACTGAGTGCCTGCCCAGGACTAAACACTATGGAAAGAACTGATGATCTAAAGATGCATAAGGCAGTGTTTCTGTCTGTAGGAAGCAGTTCTATGATCTAAGGAAAGATCCATCGATGAACTTGAATTACAATAATGTGTTTTGATGCAGGAATGCACCTAGGTTGGTCTTGGGAGTGGATGAGGAGGCTTGTGAGAAAGTCTTGAAAAGAAGGTGGAACTTCATCTAAACTGTAGATGAAAAACCTAAGTTATAATAAAAAGAGGCATTAGAGGTTAACTAACCCACAGAACTCATTGTAATGAGTGGAGCTGAGAGGTCATGTGACATGGCCACAGACTCCAAGAACTGGGAAACCAGAGGCCCTTCTTCAGTCCCAGAGCTTTTGCGTAAAGTCATGCTTCCCAAGCCACCCGCTGTGCTGTTGTCCCTAGATCTCAGGTTAGCAACTGGACCATGACCTTCAAACTTACATTCTGGAAAGCAAGGCCACTAAGTCAGGGAGCCAGCCCATCTGGGGAATGTTGGAAACCCTATAATTTCCACCCATCCCTATAGCAATATTTCCCTTTCATTTGATAGTAAGGTGGCAATTAAAATAAAATGCAATGCAATGTACAGGAGGGTAAATGCAAAACATGAGAGACTCCCAATGAAAAGGGGAGAAAGCATATGGTCAAGGTAATTAGCTTTACTCTGTGAAGTGCAGGCACGTAATTGAACGTCGCATATACTAATCTGTATATTTCCGACTTTTATAAGAAACTCACTTTAATAGCCAGCCCGGACCTGTAGGTCATCATCCCACCCTACTTTAACTCGGGACAATTTTTCAGCCTTGCTAACGTCAAGTCTATCTCTTACACATCTACTCCCAATCCAACTGGGCATAATTCTAAGGTAAAATTTAATTTCTTTAATGGTAAGTCCAATGTGCTTTGCTTTATTTTTTCACATCATCAAGCAATTCTCCAATTTTCAGCAGACACTGACTGGGTGTCCCACAAACTTAACTTACTTCTGGCACTATCTACCTGGACATAATGTCATATCCTGTATGTGAAGGGCTCAGCCCCACAAGACTGCGCCCACTTCAGATACCACTGAAAGTCCAAGTTGTTGCCTGTCCTGAGGACTGGCTATAAATGGGAGCTTCCCATGACCACCTCCTGGGATTCCATTAATTTCCTAGAGCAGCTCAGGGAACACAGGAAACCAGTTTGTTTACTAGGTTACTGGTTTGTTACAAAGGATATTAAAGGATACAAATGAACAGCCAGATGAGATGCATAGGGCGAGGTTGGAAGGGTCCAAAACACAGGAGCTTCTGTCCTGGTGAGTTTGGGATGTGTCACCCTTCTGGCATGTGGATGCATTCTGGTTCACCAACCTGGAAGTTGATCAAATGCTGATGTTCAGGAGTTTTTATAGAGCTTAATGCAGCCCTCCCCGCCTACCCCTTCCCAGAGGTTTGTGGGTGGGGCAGAAAGTTTCAACCTTTTAAACACTTTGTCTTTCTGTTGACTAGCCCCATCCAGAGGCTATCTAGGGACCCCACCCCAAGTCACCTCATTAGTATAAACTCTAAAGGGGATCCTAATGAATAACAGAAAACACTCCTATCACTTGGGAAACTCCAAAGGTTTGAGAAGCTTTGGGCCAGTATCAAATATATTTCTTATTATAACTCAGTAAGGAATTTCATTAAAACTGTTTATTGATTTTGCCAAATCCATAGAAGTTAACCTCCTTATTTCCTATTTTTCAAATCCACTGTAACCGTGATTTTCTTTTCTTTTCTTTCTTTTTTTTTTTTTTTTTTTTTGTCAAATGTTTTATCTGTTGTTAGGGTTATAAGCAACATAGCACATTCTGCATGACTGGGTAGAGAGTAGGTTATAACATCACTTTATTCTAAGAAATCTCAACCTTTTGAGGAGTCATCTCAATCAAACTTACACTGAAAAGAACAAAAAGAAAAAGCCCAGTTCCCAATGTTTTTTACTCACCTAGGTGGGTAAGAATTAAAACCTCATTAGGCATGCTCCGAACTATATATGCTATGAGTTATGGGTTGTCCCAATGTTTTAAAAATTTAGTGACATTTTGTCTTACATTGTCAATTAAGTAAATTTCTGGCTTGCTGACTAAAGTTTGATTTATGTTGCTTTCCTTTTACTTTTTACAAAAGTGAGAAATTACAGAGGTATCCTAATGTTTCAAAAGATTAATTGTCCATAACGCCAATTTGGTTTGCATGAAGTCTGAACAGCTGTAATTATGCTTACCTTCCCTAGTGAATATACCTAAGAAAATATTTCTAGATTACAAGTTCCATCACGTTACGTTTAAGAGGCCAAATTAAATACAATGAAACCTGCTTATTTCACTCTTTTCCTGCATGGTTCCTACAGTTCACATTCAAATTTCAAAGCCTTAGCAAAGTTTTTCAAAATGCTGTGTTGCCAACACTTAACTTTTTTTTTTCTTCTCTACATCTTTGAAAAATTACGAAGTTTTTTTTTTTTTTTTTTTTTTTGTCTTCGTAATTATTGTTTGATTAATATCTTCCTTTCCAACTGCATGCAGTCAGCTAATAAAAAGACACAGGGAAAGTAAGATAAATTTGAATTTTAGTTTATCCTTTTAATCATAGCCTTGGAACTGACCTCAGTGATATGTTATCTGAAGATATCCATTTCTTCACAAAACCTGGAATATTGTAATAATAATAAGATAGCCCAGTTGAAAATGCAACCTCAAAATCGATGCGAGTAGGACAGAATGTTCATACCAATTCGTTAGTGGGTATTTTAAATATTCACATAGGTATTATTCTCTACTTGACAAAATTGTTTTTAATTAAATGTTTTTAATTATCAGAGAAGGGTCTTGGGGATCCGTGCCATTTTTAAGCACTTTATTCTAATGCTCTTAGAAATGGAGAGAGAATTCCAAGATACTGTGCATTCAGTTTTAGTGGCAGCCATGCTCAACATACACTTCAAAAGTCTGCAAGAGTTTTGCTACCTAGTGTTCTTAGAACTTCTTTCCTCTTGAGGCCTATATTTTACAAAGCAGGCTTCTTTTAGCTCTGCGGGTACAAGGGGAAGAAGAAAAGGATTAAAAAGGACAGGACGATGGAAAGGTAGACTTCAGAATGTTAATAGCTTCACAGACACCAGAATTAGGCATCAGGCAGAGTTAGCCAACAAGTTTAAAGGTACTTTAGAGATTTATACAGAAAAGTTGAGAGACCAGAGATCTCAGGACTACTTAATGGGAGGCAATCTCAGAAAAAAAAGTGCATGTCACAGAGTGAAATGACAGCATTTGGATTCCATTTTTTCACTTGTGTGATTTTCAGTAAGCTACTCAAACTCTCGGACCCTCATTTGTCTGACCTTTAAACAATGAATATAATGATATTATAATAAGTATTTATAGGGTAATCTCCAGCTCACGATGATACCATGTCTCCTAGAATTACCCATGCCAACTCCCCCCAAATTAATTAGAGCTTGGTACCTGTGTTTGTACAATTTAGTCTCGTCTTCCCTGGGAAGTAGAGTGCATCACCTGTCCCAAGTTAAATCAATACACTTTTATTTCTGAGAGGTTAGAATTTAGTCTAAGGCACTAAACTGCTAGAGTTAGTCTGGCTTGACTGTTGAACTGAGGTGGTATAAGACAGCCATCTTTTGCCATGTGTCCAGGAAAGCAGAGAAAAACATCTAAAGAGAGAAATAAATCAAGTAGACATTTAGTGAGAGGTGGTTGTGAGGGACCCAGAGAGACTGGAATAGAGGAAGCCTGGGTGGTGGATGATTTTCTCTGTGTTAATTGAAATCATTTATGTGTGTTGCTGACCTTGGGTTTCATGAGATGTGACTGTGTTCGCATAATAAATTCTACTTTTATTTCTAGTTAACTCAAATTGATTTTGTTTCTCAGCAAACAGAAGAGTTTGAACTAAGAAAAATACCAACTTCATAATGTAAATGTGAGACTTACATTAGAGAATTATGAAGTAATATGCAACGCAGTGTTTAGTGTAGAGTTTTAACAGCCACGCATATTTCAAATGCCTACCAGAGCCAGGTGATTATATAAGTTATCTAGATTATGCCACATAAAATGTCGCCAGGTTTAGTGCTTATTGTCCCATTTTACAGATGAGAAGACTAAGGTTTGGGTAGGTTTAACGACTTGTTCATAGCTGTAAAGTCAGTTTTTTATTCAAAGCATATTGATATGCTGCCAATGAAAGAAAGACATATATCGGTCACTTACAAAGGAGATAGAAATCACCCCTGCCCTCAGAGTTTCAGTGAGGAACAAGAAGAGTTGGTTTTCAATAAGGACTTCATAACATTCCCAAACTTCCTCTTCAGGTATTTAAAACAAACAAACAAACAAACAAAACAAATTTTTTCCTAAGGAGAACACAATTCTCTTGAATTCCGGGCTTTCCATATTAATAAAACATCACAAGGCATTTAAATTGTTTATTTAATTTTATTATATTTGTTTGCTTGGTTGTTTATCTGGGCTGAAAGATATAGGACAACAATTATAGTTGATTTTCTACTATTCCAGATACCTTTTAAGAAAGAAATCCCTTGCAAGTCCCTTATTTAATAAAAACTATTAATTAAATTGTTCCTATGTGTCAAACATTGTTTTAAGAACTTCACATACAGTTTCTATTTAATTCTCTTAATACATCTATGTGGTATTTTTTTCAATTTCCTAATGTTTCAGTAGAGGAAACTGTACCATAGAGAGTATAACGCTCATCAATATGAGCGAGTTAGACCCAGGTACTGTGATAGTAGAACCCACTCTCTTAATCACTACTCTATATTCTCTTGAAAAAATAGCACAGTGATAATGCTAAACAGCAGTTATCATATATTGAAAGCTTCTTCTATGCCAAATTATTACTAAGCTTATATTTATTATTTATGTTTTAGTAATGTAACAGAATTAAAATTCTATCACTATAAATCATTTTCAAAGAAACTTATAACTTTTCCCTTAGACCTTGTCACTCTCCCATTGTTTCAAACTATATTTGATACATTTGTGTCCTATTGAAATGGCACCTTAATTTGAATAAAATATGACTTCCTTTCTCTGGCCAAAAGATTAAAAAAAAACACAAATGGTTTTATTAAGATTCCAGAATACAGATTAAATAATATCCCAACTTTTTAAAGCTAAAAGCTTATCCCCAAATTTTAAACAATAAATTTCATTTACCCCTTGGCGTATTTTCTAGCCTGATATTTATGTCTAGCTTCACGTCCCAGGAAATGTAAGTCAAATTTTATAACCTCTCCAGGCCTCCATTCCATCATCTATAAATTAGTGGGAGTTAATATAAGGAGTTAATATATAATGTTTCACTTTGTATCACGATTCTATTCATTTGACATTGGCTCTCTATAGCACTGGGTTTTGAAAGATATTGAGCTCTATCTAGAGTCAGAAGAAAAAAGTGGCATGATTAATAGTGAGGAATAGTAGAGAGGAGTGTCTGTATAATAGCAAGGCATTTGCAGTTGATT
The DNA here is from genome assembly GCF_036562045.2 of Rhinolophus sinicus. Lineage (NCBI taxonomy): Eukaryota > Metazoa > Chordata > Mammalia > Chiroptera > Rhinolophidae > Rhinolophus > Rhinolophus sinicus. The sequence continues at coordinate 12,141,723 of NC_133752.1, read as the reverse complement.
TCTGTTTTACTTCAGGTATGTGAATTGCTGTCACAGAGACTCCAAAATGTGTCCTGGCTCCAACACAATAGAAGTTTGTTTCTTAGTCTCATAACAGTATGGGGCAAGGGAGCAAGTTGGTATGATGGGCTGTCCCATAGTCAGTCATTCAATGACCCAGCCCGGTGAACTTTAGTTGAGTTCTAGATGAAATGAGAAGAGGTGTAGGGTGTCACCGCATGGGCAGTTTTTATGATCCAAACTGAAAATGTCATCCATCACTTCTACTCACTTTCTGCTGTCTAGGTTTCATTTCACCTAGCCAAATCTAACTGAAAGGGAGGCTGGACCTGTACTTTCTCTGCGTCCTTTGGAAGAAATGAAAGTTTAACTTTTGGTGATCAGCTGTCAGTCATTCCACAAGATGTAAAATCCCTTTCCATTCCCATATTAACTCGGTTCCCATTTGACACATGCTCACTTATCAATTATGTTACAGAGTCTACGCACAGCTCTGCTTTGTGAGTTTGAGGATTCCTTTCTTTAGCTCTAAAGTTGCGGAAATCACTGGCCAAGTGAGCAGGTTCGCTCAGTTGATGAGCATAGGACATTAACAGGTCTTGGACAGATGTTTCAGTATCAGTGTTAATTTGGTTAGCTTTGTTCTAGTGAAATAGTTTTCTAATTTTTCATTGGAATATGAACTTTAGGGTATAGGAACCTCATCTCTTGTTTTGTTCAGTGTATACCAACAACTACAACAGTGCTTGGCACAGAGAAATACTCAGTATTTCCTGAATGAATGGACACTGAGACCATAGAACTATTATCATATGTAACAAGTTCTTAGGAAGTTTACTTTAAACTTACCTATAAAACACTAGACAGACAAATAGTGTTATTATTATTAATGTCAATAAACTAGAACCTCTCTAACCCTCACATTTCCATTACTGCCCTTCAAACTACCACTGGTGTGTCTGTGAGTCCATTTATCATGAACAAACAATGATAGATTTCAGCCAACGGTGTCACTGAGACCAATAATCATTAACACTGAGCAGTAAGTGAGGTGACTGTACATCCCAGTGCATTTGTGACTGTTGTGACTTCCGTCAGTTCACTCAGGGTTGCATCTGGATAATGACTCATTCACTTTCACAAGTATCCCAATTTGGATAATGAATTATACGATTACTTTAGTAATGCGATTTTTGTTTGTGGTTTTACTTTTGAATAATAATGTGTTCGAATCCTTCCTGATTTCTACTGGACAGGTCTAATTTCAGTGACTCTGGTGGGTCTATGATAATTTGAATGACTGTTTCACAGAACCATTGTTGCTATAGATCCTATCCTGTTTTATAAAATTTTGTTTTATTGTTAAACATTCATTAATCAGATAAATTGACTACTCTAGTTAGGAAGCAAAGTGAAATTCATTAGAGTATAGCAAGGAGCAGTAACGTTAAGATTTACTTGGCAACAGCTTTCTGAGGTATAATTGTATCTGGTAGCAGCTACTGCTGAAATGTCAAACACAGTTCATGGGAACCAATGAATGGGCAATAGACTTCCCAAACATAATTGGGCATAACCAGTAATAACTATGATTCAGAAATTGATTTTCCAAGCATAATTGAGAATAATAACTAATGAGTTGGCAATAGATTTCTTAAGCACAAACATAACTGGTAGCAGTTACCAATGAATGTCACAGCTGAAATTTCAAGCACTAGTCATAATTCCTATGTTTTAAGGCAGATACAATTCTTAACTGAGTATGTTCTACTTTGAGTGAATGCTTTTTGGCAAATTTTTAAAGGTAAAAATCTTCTAATTGCAATGACTCAAGAAGTACGTTTTTTGTGTGTGTTTTGTTTTGTGTTAATTAGTAGAATTACGTCTGGCTTAGGATCTTGTACTTCAGGCAATGAAAAATCAATTATCCACCCTTTGTTCTTTACCGTTTAAAAACTATGTTTCTACCATCATTATTTCTCCACCTCTTCCTCCTACTACTCTTCACATATAGAACTTCTATGACTCCACAATTCACAGATTTACCCGCTATCACTCTACCATTTTTTTTTCCTTGAAAACTCAGACCTTTATATCTCCCCAACTGTCAGCATTCTCTCTCCTCTCTTGGCCCTTTGCCTAAAGACTGAATAGCCTCAGCACTTAATTTTAAGGAAAAATAAGTCCTTTAAATACTTTAATAGCTATTATGTATCAGACACACTGCTAAGTGTTTTCGTACACATTGTTTTATTTGCTTGCTGTCATAATCTTGTGAGATACTAGGTATTGTGCTTTGCTCCTTGAGGTATACACATCTGGTCTTTTCCAAAAGGATAAACATCCTTTAGGCCCGTGACCATATGTTTACCCTCGGATGAATCTTGGCATATGGTAGGTGCTTAATAAATAATTGTTGATCAAAAACTTTAAATCAGGAACATATGCATATGTGATTTGTGAGGTATCTAATGCTGCAGAACAATCTTACTATAATCTTGGTGGCTTAAAACAGCATATATTTATTATCTTACAGTGTCTGTGGGGTACGAATCCTCACTTGCCTTAGCAGAGTCCTCTACTCGCAAAGCTGCTGTCCATGTGTTAGCCAGGGCTGCAGTCTCTTCTCAGCTTGACTGGGGAATGATTTACTTCTCTGAGCTCATGCAGTTGTTGGCAACACTCAGTTCCCAGCAGATTGTTGGACTGAGGGCCTCAGCTCCTTGCTGTCTGCTGACCAGTGGCCTCCGTCAGTTTCTTGCCATGGAAGTCTTCCCAAAATGGTCACTTGCTTCCTCAAAGCTAGAAAGAGAGCCTCAGAAAAGTGGAGGTTACGATTTATGTGATGTAATCACCCGCATGTCATCACATAGATCACATGTGCAGTGTTGCTACATTGTCTATTGGTTAGAAGCAAGTCACAGGCTGGGTATCCAGTGAAGGGAAGACAATTAAGCAGGGGTGTGGCTACCAGAAGGTGTGGATCACAAGGGTCACCACAGAGACTTTCTTCATATAATTTTCCAGTGAATTTTCTAAAAGGAAACTTGTTTGATAACAGCATAGTGTTCATCAGAAAGCCTATGTTGATAATATGAGTAAGAGGAAGTTTTAAATCTGGTCAATGAGAATTCCTTATATCGTTAGTGTGAGCTGAGGGTTGGGGGCTGCCTGTGAGGTGCAGTTTGCTGTGCAGAAATTGACTACTTTGTCTCCACACCCCTTTACAGTACCTGGGCACACTATTACAATATGAATACAACTTACGTAACTGCATCTAGAAATTATGCAGTTGACATAATCTATTCAGCCCCATTTTATTGTTACTCTTTGTTTTAAAAGCATTTTTGGCAACATAAGCTCACCTGCCCAGTAAGCTCCAGAGCATACTAGCAACTGTGGTTTGCTAGGTAGCAATCTAGATGCTGAATTCATTTTAACTAATAGCCGGATACGTTCCAAGCAGTACCTATCATTGAGTGGAATTTAAATTAGTGTGCCTTAATCTTTATGGAGATTCTCAACTGCCTTCATATTTTAAATTCCAGCTGATGGAATTTCTTATGGAGTAATATTAAAAATCATAAAATAACACATGCACACGAATTCTCATTTAAATTCCTTTATTATCCTAAATATGGCATTTTCATGTTTAGTAAAATACCATTACACGTGTAGGCACAGTTTTACTGAAGCAGAAAATTCATTTTGAGTTGTAGGGAAAGTCTCCACTTCCTGTCTCTCCTCATATCTTCCTTTCAATGTTGCTAACAGCAAGATATTTGTAGTTAAATAATTGTGTGCCAATTCCAACTCCTTCATGTGCTAGTTGTCTGATCTTGAAAATTCACGTACTTACTTGAACATCTATTTTCTCATCTGTAAAGAAAAAAAAGGAGAAAGAAAGCAAATAAAAGGATAATTATACCTGCCTCACAGGGTGGTGGTGAGGATTAAGTAAGATTGAATATCGAAAGTGCTTGATGCAGTTTCCAGCATGTGGTTGGCATAAAGTCCAGGCTAATTTCTTCCCTCTGTCTTACATTTATACATCCCTTTTACAGTAGGAAAATGGTAAGTCCATTGAAATTGTTTCTCCAAATGAGTCCAGGCTTCGCTAAAGAGATGGCTCCTCCTAAAACTGAGATGACTACCATAATTACACCATTTTGGGACATTGGCCTTGAGCTTGATTAAATGCAGATTAATACGTTTTTGATAAATCAATTCTAAACTTTAAGTGGCTCATGGCAAGGTTTTGTTTAATTTTTGTTTAGCAATTTCCTAACTACCTAAATGAAATTTGAGTTGCTCATTGTCTACATTCATGAAGGCTTGCAGTTATATAATAATAAGCCCTTGAAATATAATGCTAAAGTATTTGGTGAATTATTTGGATATATATTCCCATCAAACATTTTTTTCGAACATTTGCTATGTGCAATTCACTGTGCAGGCTGCAAAGAGGGAAGAAACAATTTTAAGAGCAATAATATTATTATTAATCAACATTGAGTACTTAACATGTGTTTTAGTATATTTGAAATACATTTTAGCCCACTAGTTAGATAAGCCATTTATTTTAATAATTTTTTAATTGTAAAAATGTCCACTCTCAAACATTAGTTTGGTGTCTACAAAATAGAAAAGACTTTGTGAAACTGTCATTAGAAAGACTAAATGCTCCTGTATGCCCACTCCAGTGTGTCCCTAGGAAGCTCTTTTCCAGTGTTCTTACTCATCATACGTTTTACTCATTATTTAATTCTCAGAACAGCCCCGGCCTTTCCTGAGGTGCTGACAGGGGCCTGGGTGGTGAGGGTCAGCCTTTGGTCCACGTTTCTCAATTGTGATGAATAACTCTCACGAGTAAGGGGTGGGCACAGGGAGTGGCTTACGTCCTTTTCCTCTTCCCTCTTTGCTATAGGGTGAGGTTTGTAGCCCCCTAAGATGCATACGTTGAAACCTAATCCTCAGTGTGACCGTATCCGGACACGGGGTCTTTGGAAGGATGACTAGGTCATGCAGGCGGAGCCCTCATGAATGAGCTCGGTGCCCTTATAAAAGCAATCCCAGTGAGCTTCCGTTCCCCTTCCACCATGTGAGGACACAGCGAGAAGATGGTCATCTGTGAATGGGGACGGGGGTCCTCCCAATATGAAATCTGCCAGCACCTTGATCTTGGACTTCCAGCCTCCGAAACTGTGAAAAATAGAGGTTGGTTTTCTAAGCTACTCATTTTATGGTGTTTTGTTATCACAGCCAGAACAGACTAAGGCAGTCCTAACTAAGGCTAACAGGAGGCATCTACCTGGCATTGGGTCTGTTCTTCAGACTCAGTTTTTCACCTGGGAGAATTACTTCAGGTGACATCTAGGAAATGGAGAGCCTGGAATGTACCCGCCTCTTTTGTCTTTAGGAGAAGACCAGCTCCTTTGTATTATATAACACTTGGTTCCATACATTCATGAAGAAGAGTACTATTTATTCACCTTTTTAGAGACCCCTCTGGCTGTACCTATGTTAAAATGAACCATTTTGAAAAAGTATACTCAGTCATTTCTGAAAAGGACAACTTTACCTGTTCTGGAGCCTAAAAACATAAACTCCACATCTTCTAAGTTTTCCTTCAAGGTGAATATTTATTAAAGTAATAGCTGACATTTATTGACTACCTATTTAGGTACCATACATTCCTTAACTCATCGAATCCCTATTGCAAACCTATGTTTTCTGTCCAGTTATTGACCCATTTTACACGCCAAGCAAAAGAATAACAAAGAGATCCAGTAACTTACCTACATTCTCACACCTAATGAGAGAGCCAAGGTTTGAACTTGGAGCTTCCGTCTCCAGAAATGCTCCTTTAATCCTATACTAGGTAAGTGTCCTTAATACTTTCCTGATACTTACTACACATTTCTAGTGATGTAAATGTAAAATGGAGGCACGACTATAATAATAAGGAGAGATTGTTAATCCAGTGAAGCAGCTTCTCCTTGTCTAGGCTGGTAGATTCCCATCAGACGCAGCTCTTTCCCAGGCTTCTCGTTTGCTGGCCAAGAAGGCTTTGCCTACAAGCTCCTTGGTTGGAGCCAGAAATACAGTGGCAGAATTTGCTGGTAAGGAAGTACGTTAATATGTGAAACCAGAAACTCTAGCCACAGCAACACTGCCAAAACATCTAGACTCTGCAAGGGCTAGCCAAAATGAACAGACGATGTAATCTGTGCTATGCTCACCATCCCTCCCAGCAAGAGCTGCATCTGACTGGTTTGTGAGAAAAAACCTTGGTTCCCAAGTTCACTCAGAGTGAAGCACAACCAGGCCGAACTTCACTTTGTGAGTACCTGAGCAGTAATGTTGATGAAAAATGTTGAATTTGATTTGTCAAAGACTGATAATCCCGGGGCAATTAAAGCAATGAGTGGGAGGCAACCATATTTAATTTTCAGTCATTTTTCCAAAAACATGCTTTTTAAAAGATCGTCCACTGGTGAAATTATAAAGTCTTCTTTACATTTAACTTCCTATATTTTCTATAAGCTCTGTGTTATGGAATTACTAGGAAGATGTTTTCTTAAAAGTTTAGTGTTGACTAAAGTGTGGTTTATGTTCAGATAATGGTTATTTTTCTTAACAACCTGTATCCCTAGAATTACTGTGGGGCAGTTTAATTGGTTGGTGGTTCCCAGCTGTTTCCTATTTCAAGTTGGTGACTATTTTGAATAAGAGCAGTGCTAGGCTATTCTGTCAGAACATAAAGAGAAATATATTTTAGTTCCTATTCTAAAGTGTTTAAAATTCAGGCAGCAGGATAATAAATCAATAATAAAAATAGTGAAGATTTATTGAGAGCTTACTTTGCACCATACAATGTTTAAGCCCTTCACATGAATTAAATCATTTAATTGTAAAATCAACCAGATTGCTCCTTTCAGTCTCATTTTATAGATACCAAATTGAAGCCTGGAGCGCTTTACTATTTAGCTCTAGGTTAAATGGCAAGAAAAGTTGTGAAATAGTTTGCAAAGCCAGGTATAGTAGTTCCTAGGGCTGCCGTAGCAAGTTATTAGAATATAAACTGGCAATCAAAAAAATAAATAAATAAATAAAAAACAGAAACAAAACAAAAAAAAACAAAGAACTCTTCTTTCACAGTTCAGAAGACAGAAGTCTGAAATCAAGGTGTCAGCAGAGTGAGGCTCTAGGGAAGGTTCCTTTCCTACCTCTTCTAGCTTTTGGTGGCCTTTGGTGGCTGTCAGCATGCCTTATGTCTGTGTCACTCCAATCTCTGCCTCTTGTCTTCACATGGCTTTCTCCTCTTCTGCCTGCATGTTCTTCTGACTCTTGTAAGAATAACTGTCACTGGTTATTTAGGGCCGACTAGATATTACAAGATGATCTCGTCTTAAGGTTCTTAATTTAATTACATCTACAAAGACTCTTTTTCCAAATATGATCCCATTTTCAGGAGCTCGGGGTTGGGATATGGACATGCCTTTTTAAGGGCCACCACTCAAGGCACTTCACCAAGCATTCTGGTAGAGATGCCCTTTCTGTGACTCTGTATGTAAATTAACAGATTGAAGGGCATAGAACCATAGCTTTTAGTGGGAGGGAGCAGCAGAAAACACACAAACACTGGCATTAGGCAGAAAGGACTATGAACTTTAGCTTCAACATAATTACAGTCTGTTTCTCCTTGGACAGGTTACCTGTTAGAGCCAAGTTTCAGTTTTGTCATCTATAAAATGTGTTTTATTATATGTTCTACCACATCATTTCATGAAGATTAAAAATAAATATATAGTAATCAGGACCAACGTGTAATGGGCAGATACAAAATGTGAGTTTCCTTTTACTGCCCATGAACACAAAAATGAGAAAAATGAAGGATTCATCTCTGGATGAGACTTAAGAATAGAATGTGGACGATCCCAAAGGCCAGGGATGTGCAGATGTATTAGTTGAGCTTTTATAGATGAGGACAAGTAAATTGCTCTCTAGAAAAGGTGAAAGAACATTTATTTAGAAAAAAAAAAAATTTACAGAATAGCATAGAAAATCATTTCAGCATGAAGTGATTGGGCTCCTTGATTGCTGCAGTACCAAGGAGGACCTTCCACATTTGGATGAGAAGCTTTACAGCAATCCAAGGAATTTGTTATAAAGTTCTGAGACAAAGATAATAAAATATTAAGGTTTTTTGGGCAAAAGCATTTTGTATAGTACCATTAATATTTGTGATATTATTATATATAATGCTATATATAAATAAATGAAAGGTGAACAATGCAACAGGAGAGGAAAATAAATTTAAAGAAGCACTTCACGGAAGTAAAAAATTCATGCAGTCAACCAATGATGACACTTGACATGTGATAGTGATTGCGTGACAGAAGGGATGGGCAGCCCTATGAACAATCCGGGTTTACAAGTGAAACCACATGATTAGACCAGCAAAAATTAAAAATGGGAACATGTCCAGAAAGTAGGAACAACAAGAACTCCCAGACCCTGATTGCGGAAGCATAAATTGAAATATTTCATAATATTTTGGAAATATGTTGCCATTCCCTAGCACCCAATATTTCTACTCTTAGAAAAAATATATACACATTTAGATTTTATATATATATATATATATATATATATATATATATATATATATAATGCCAAAAAAATGCATACATGTGGACACTTTGGTCAGGGTTGCTCAAGCAGTAGTTTGCCATAATCAGAAGGGTCTGGATACTGATGGTAACTACTTTGAGCCCCTCTTGTAATTGCAGAAGTCAAATGTGACTTGTATTCAACTTTTGTTATTGGTATATATTGAGTATTACAATTTAAGACAGTTTTTTCCTTTCTTAAAATATGTATACATTTTTTTGGCACCCTTTGTATATACTGGGGGTGCCCCCAAAAAATCTTTAAGAGATATTATCTATGTAGTATTTTTTGAAGTTGAATTGAATTATGGTAGCAATGTGTAGTATGGCATTCATTCAAAAAATGGCATTAACCAAATGAATGCTGGCGTCATTCATTATATTACAATTTTAATGCAGTTTTTTCTTTCTTAAAATCTGTATACATTTTTCTGTCATCCTCTGTGTGTGTATATATCTATCTATATCTATATAACTATCCATAAAGACTCCACAGATTCCACCAAAAAAACCCCCAAAAAACCCATAAACCAAAAAACAACAACAACAAAGACATTAGAACTAATGAACAAATTCAGTAAATTTTTAGTATACACAATCAGTACAAAAACCACTTGTGTTTCTGTGTGCTAATAACAGATTATTTGGAAGATAAATTAAGAAAACATTCCCATTTATAATTGCATCAAAAGGAATAAAATACCTAGGAATAAATTTAACTGAGGAGGTGAAAGATCTATACACTGAAAAGTATAAAACACTGATGAATGAACTTGAAGAAGAGACAAATAAGTGGAAAGAAATTGGTACTCATAGATTACAAGAATTAATATTGTTATTCTATATTACCTAAAGTAATATACAGATTATATGCAATCCCTATCAAAATTCCAAAGGTATTTTTCACAGAAATAGAAAAACAATCTTAAAATTTGCATGAAACTACAAAAGACCGCCAAACCCATAGCAATCTTGAGAAAGAAGAACAAAGCTGGAGTCATAATCCTTCCTAATTTCAAATTATATTACAAAGCTGTAGTGATCAAAACAGTATGGTACTAGCATAAAAACAAACACAGATACCAGTGGAATAGAATTAAGAGTCCAGAAATAAACCTTCACATATACATTTAATTAATATTTGACATGGGAGCCAAGAATACTCAGTGGGAGAAAGGATAGTATTTTAAATAAATGGTGCTGAGAACTGGATAACCACATGCAAAACAATGAAACTGGGCCCCTACTTATAACACTCACAAAAATGAACTTGAAATGGATCATGGAAGTAAAAGTAAGAACTGAAACCATAAAAGTCTTTGAGCAAAACAGGAAAGAAGCTCGTTGACATTTGGCTTAGCAAGATTTTTCGATATGGCAACAAAAGGAAAAAAATAAGTGGGATTACAGCAAACTGAAAAGCTGCTGCAAAGTAAAAGAAGCAAGCAGCCACATGAAAACACAACCTATGGAACAGGAGAAAATATTTGCAAATCATATATTGGACAAGGAGTCAATATCTAAAATATATAAAGAACTCATGCAACTCAATATAAAAGAATAATATGATTTTAAAAAATGAGCAGAGGAACTGAATAGACATGTTTCCAAGGAGATATACAAATGGCCAACAGGTACATGAAAAGGTGTTCAACAGCATTAATCATCAGGGAATTGCAAATTAAAATCACAATGAGATATTACTTCACAATTATCTGAATGGTTATCATAAAAAAAAAAGAAAAAGAAATAAGAGATCATAAATGCTAGTGAAGATGTGAAGAAATGTAAACTCTTGTGCACTGTTAGTGGAATTGTAAATTGGTGCAGCCATTATGGAAAACAGTATCGAGCTTCCTCAAAAAATTAAAACTAGAACTACAAAGAACTACTATATGACCCAGCAATCTACTTCTTAGTATATATCCAAAGGCAGTGACAACAGAGTATAGCAGAGGTTTCTGCATTCCCATTTTCATTGCAGCATTATTCACAATAGTCAAGATATGCAAAAAACCTGAGTGTCTATCAATGAATGAATGGATAAAGAACATGGAACATTATTCAGCCAAGAGAAAGAAGGAAATCCTGCCATTTACAGCAATGTGGACAAACCCCAAGGGCATTATGCTAATGAAATAAGACAAGACAGGCAGATAAAGACAGATGCTCTGTGGTATCACTTAGATATGAAATCTGAAAAACAAAAGCAAACAAAAACACACAGTCAAAACATAGAAACAGAGAGTAGTAAAGTGGTTGCAAGAGGCTGGGTTTCCGGGCACAGGAAGAGACTGGGAAAAGATGAATAATGTCTGAAGATCTAATGAAAAACATGGTGATTATAGTTGACAATACTGTATTGTATAACAGAAATTAGATGTTAAGTAGAACTTAAATGTTTTCACCAAATAAAAATAATTAAAGAAATAAATTAATATGCGTGAGGTGATGGGTATATTAACTGGATGAGCAGAATGTTTGCACAATACCATGTTTCCCCCAAAATCAGGCCAGGTCTTATATTAAGGTTTACTCCAAAAAATGCATTAGGGCTTATGTTCAGGGATGTCATCCTGAAAAATCATGCTAGGGCTTATTTTGTGGTTAGGTCTTATTTGCAGGGAAACTTGGTATATACCTATATTAAATCACTATGACGTAAATTTTAAATATCTTATAATTTTATATGTTAATTGTACCTTAATAAAGCTGAAATTTTAAAAATATAGGTAAGGAACTTTACCAATTTGATGTATTATAAATGGTATTTTCATTTTCTTGTGATGTATATGAATTTCTCTGATTATTATAAAATAAAATCATTTTTATTTGTATAGTGAAAGTTTCTTAGCCTTCTCCTCCTCCTTCCTCCTCTTTTCTTCCTCCTCGCCCCATCCTTCCTCTTCTTCTTCTTTGGTAAATTGTGTGTACCTGACCTTTGTCTTTCTATGCTATGAGAAACAAACAAACAAACAAACAAACCTCTCTTGATAAGAAACTAATGACAATCAAATTGAAGCAAGTTATTCTACAACTAGCAGGGCGCTTGTTCATGAGGGTATACATGTGGGGAAATGAATGAAAAGTTCTTAGAATTGTATAAGGTGTGATTCAGGTTCAAGGAAAAATATTTAAATAACTCAAACTACGTATGGCTTACTAGGCATGGAACATTCCACACACACACACACACACACACACACACACACACACACACACACAATCACCTTTCTATATTGCCATTCTAAACACTATACTTATTAGCATGATTAGATTTCACTTCATCCTTCTAGAATTTGCTTTCTGTGATATGTCTGGTTATTGTTTGAGACGATTTTTTTTGGCAGTGCATTGAAAGTTTATTAGCCAAGCTTGTAGGAGAGTGAGAGATTTTCCTTCTGTTGATTGAGAAAGCCAAAGGGAGGAAAAAACTGTTGCACAATTCTAGAACACTGTGCGTGGTTCAGACTCTTTTACAAGGTGGCTTTCATCATTGTTGATATAAAGAAGAGTGGGCACACTCGTTTCCACTGAAACACTATTTCCTTCTTTTTCTTTTTTTCACATTTTAAAAGATTCTCTTTTGTTGCAGTTTTGTTTAGATGAGGTTAAGTGTCATTCTTTTGGTGGTCAGAGAAGTAAATAGACCATGGAGTCTCATGGAGCACTAACCTGGGTATAAGATACAGTGAATGTGGGAATCTGGGGGTGGGGAAGAGTTGGGGGAAAACGAAGTGATCGGGCTCCTTGACCTTGACTGAACAATAATGGTATCTCCTGTCTTCAGTAAACTAGTAAGAAAAAGTTAAGATCTATGGCAAAAAGGAAAGAATATTTTTAAAATCTCATCATTTTGCATTTATATAGTTTATTTAAAGAGACCAAAAGGTAAGATACTTACAGAGCTAGAAGAATAGGCTAGGATGACTTCAGGTTTTTATTTATAAAAAGAGAGTTGTGTTTGATGACATCAGTGCTTTCCCCTCAAGCTATAAATCACTGTTTCAATTTCCTATGCAGTTTAGAAACTTACACTTTTTTTTTGCCCAGTAAATATTGCTACAAATTATAGGTACTCTCATAACACAAAATACATAGAAATTAAATTTAATGTCCATATCGATAAATTGTTGGAAGTGAATCATGACTAATAAAAAAGTAAGCCTTGACGCACTTTTACACGTACAATTTTAATATTTGTAATATGACATTACTCCAGAATGAATTCTCTGAAAATCTGCTTGGTGTGATAAGGCAGTTTGGAAAGACAGGAGAACTTAAATGAAAAATTACATTCAAGGCAATATTTATAGAACAATAAGGTGCCACACAAACCACTCACCTGATAAATGCAATATTTCTAACATAGCAAATCAGAACCTGAAATCATTTTTGAAGTTATATAAGAGAGAGAGAGCGAGAGAGAGAGAGAGAGAGAGAGAGAGAGATACTCATATGAGGAGGTCAAGTCCAAAAGACCCAAATTGTGGATGAAAATATTCAGTGTTAGGAGGATGTGAAAAAGTATGGAGGGACTGAAATAGCCAAAGGTCAGTGGTATGAAGATGGGGGTTTGATGGGGGTTATAAGTTCTAATTTTGCCGTGTGTTGGATAAATGTGGATGTTGAATTCTGTTTCCTTCTGTGACTTCTCAGAATCTATCCCTCTCTCCTGACTTGCTTCTGAATACTTTTCTGTGGACTCCTTACCTCCCATTGTATGTATTAAGGGGGGAGGATACTTGTAAGTGGACACCCTTTGCGCTAAAGGAATAGGGCTACAGGGAATCATAACACACTCTCACTGCCCTGTCACAGCCAGGGGCGGTAAGATAACCCACGAACCAACAAGAAAGACTCCACGGTCTTTGAAACTTGAGAGAGTTACACACAGACCTGAAATGGAACTCAAAAGAGGTGATGGACACGGATATGGCTTATAAAATACTGGACCAAGTAGTCATCATTGTTTAAAAGTATTGCCTCCAGTGCTTTCTCTTTGAAGGCTAAAGTCCGTGCACACCTCATGGCAAAGTGAAATAAATTATAGATGGTCTCTAGCCATTGAAATCAGTGTGGGAACAGGGAGAAAAGTGTAAAGGGATTGGTTGTACTTAACTGGTGTCAGTTTCTACATTGGTAAATAAATAATCCTTTGCTTTTCCAGCAAGTACCGTGTTTCCCTGAAAATAAGACCTGGTCTTATATTAATTTTTGCTCCAAAAGACTCATTAGGGCTTATGTTCGGGGGATGTCAATCTGAAAAATAATGCTAGGGCTTATTTTCCTATTAGGTCTTATTTTTGGGGAAACACGGTAGATACAAAAGTGGGTCAAAGCTGGGGTTAACAGAGCTGTGCCATCTTGAAAAATCACCAGCTATTCTGCAAATTATCTCTATGGTATTTATTGGTATTTTTGTAGAGGTGACCAGAAATATGCTACTTGTAATAACCAGTTATCTGGGGAGATTAGAATTCAGGTTTAATTCATTGAATAAATGTTGCCTTTTCTAAAATACTGTTAAATGTCTCACTTCTCTGGACCACTTATTTAAACTATAAAATGTGAGATTATAATCTAAACTGACCTACCTATAACTTTCAATAATGCTCTTTTCTGATTCTACTATTTTCAGTAACTCTGAAGATGATCAGTCTCTAATTCTTCATTATATTTTTTTTGTGAAACATCAATAAAAGTCCATGAGATCCCATGTGGAAATATGAGTAACAAATTGGTTCCTCCAATTTAAACACTGTCTTTAAAGTGGTGAATTTGTTCAGTTTGTTTTCATCAACATGTTAAATCCTTTTTTTCCATCATCACTCATGGGCCTCATAAACATCAGCACATTCTCTTATATTTAGGACATTAGCCATTAAACATTCATTCACTGTGTTTGTCATACCAAAATTGATTAATACTCTCTGCTGTTAAATTTTAGGGAGACATGTTTTGTCTTACCAGAGTCTGAAAGACTTGTACAGTTAGGTCAAGTTAAGCCATAGCTGGAGGGCGACTATTTTCTCTCTCTCCTGCTTTGAACTGTACAAATAGGCAGATATGTATTTGTCCTCTTTACCTTTGAGGAGACCAAGTTGGAGGTGATCCACAGCGGGGAGCAAAAGTGTAGGCAATAGAGCATGCCATCTGGTAAGAATATGCTGGAAAATATTCAGCTTTCTCGTTTCAACAAAAGTAAAAGTAAAAGTCTATTAATTCAGCTTCTCTCTTGGCTGAGAAATAAATTCCACAAGTCTCAAATAGCATCTGGTTTACTACATGTCTGGCTCTAATATGTACAACGGAAGCCAGACAATTTGGATGAAAATATTGTTTCTCTCTGAGCTTTTAGAAATTGGAGGAAATAATAGTGTTTTTCATTTTTTTAAATTTAAACTTCCTCCTTTTCATGGCTCCATGGTGTTGATCTGGAATGCACAGTCTGTCTGTTTGGGATGTTCTTTGAGTGGTGGGACATGGAGTAAAGATTCCTTCCTGAGGAAGAGGGGGTAATGGTGAGAAAGATGGTTACCCAAATCAACACACCTATCAGTATCACCCAATGCTATGACCATCATAATATCAGCTCTTTGTGCTTTGCATTGGCAAGGTCTTTGAATCGTCTCCTTTGAAAATATGACTGCCTTTGGAAGTTATTATAGCACCCAATTGTTGCAAAATTTTGACTATACTCTCTTTTCTATACATCTACAAATACATTATAAGTTTTTTAGGGCAGAAGTCATCCTAACACTTATTTTATGCTCCTTATAGTGCCTCACACTGTCTTAAATGTATGAGAAGCATTTCATAACTATTCTGTTGTTCAAAATAAATGTGATTATCATTTTTTTCTTTATGGGCACAGCTCTAGGCATGAAACCTGTATTCAAAATAGGAAAAGGGGGCAACGGTTGGTCATACCGGCCTTACCCATCCTTTTCATCAGGAATAGCAAGAGCCTTTCTAGAAGCTCCTCACCAATAGATGTCCATTTAGGAATCTTAGCCAGAAGGATGTCACATGGCTCCCTGGCAAAGAAAGATAGGAATATACTTCTATTTCCAGTTTCTATAGTAGAGGTAGAGAAATTAGTTTAGGAATGAGTGTTTGGTGTTGGTTTAACTGATCGACTGTTCCTTTGACACCCATGAAAAGCAGTACATAGTAAGGACTCAATGAGTTATAGCTGCTTCTAGCTACAGATTTGAGGGGAGAAACTTTTTAGTTCATGGAAATTAACACAACATAATTTCATAGCCTCAAATTGATAAAAATATACATAATTTAATTAATCATCAGGTGGTACTTAATAAATTTTAAATTCCACAGTGCCTATTTTTTTATTATATCCAGAGGTGGGGAAAACACTATCTGTGTGAATTCCTAATGTTACACCCATTGAGCATTTCTAAAAATGATAATATCTCAACAATATTAAGTCAGGATAATAAACTAAAATAATTCATACCTTCAATTTATATTTAGAAAAGCATCTAAAAAGACAAAAAACAATTGTTGTGGTCTCTATAGGAACTAATCTGATGCTCACCAGAGCCAAAAATGTAAAGCAGGCATCTCAGTCTTTACTCAAGACTCTCACCCGGAAAGGCAAGCTCTTTTTCCTCCCTAAGCACCGGTTGCCCCGGAGTCCAAACCATGTCATGTAGGAGTGGTGGGGGCTTCTCTGGGGATTTGAGCCATCCTAATCAGGGGTTAGAGACATCCCAGGAAAGAATAAATCAAGAGTGCACACCTGCGATAAAGCCCAGAGGAAGACCAGAATGGGAAAGCTTTGGCCAAAATACCAAGCCAAAAGTGAAAGAAATTTATCTTGTAGCATCACTAGCGTATAGCGCCATAACTGTACTCTCCTGCAGTCAGACATATGTGTTTGCAAAGCTGGCCTGGTTGTCTCCTAGCTATGGGAGTTCGGGCAAGTTACTTAATTTCTTGGAATCCTAATTTTCTTAACATGTGATGGGAAAAACGAGACAGGACTTTTAGGTTGTGGTGAGAATTAGAGAAAATATAAGTAAAATATGTCACAGATTAATAATCAGATGGAGTTATTTGTCTTATGTTGGGACTGTCCCAAAAGTAAAGCCTCCAGCTAGACTTGTGCTCAGGTATCTCATATGGGAGATCAATTCAGAGGGAAAAGTGGAGGAATCAGGGAAAATGAGACGATGCAAGGGAAGAAAGAAAGTCCAGTACAAGGATGCATTCTAATCTTGACCACTGAGCATCAGGGACTCGACCTAACTGGGCTGCCTAGCGAGCAAATAGCATGTTTCCCAGAATGGGTCACTTAAAGGGTAGAAGACTGGTGTATTCATCCAGTCTTCTCGATTGGCTGAGGGTTTCCATTCTCCATTGGTTGGCGTTACCCTGAATAACTAATGCCCTGATAATTTTCAGCTGTACTTGTGGCCATGGGCTCAGTGACATAAAAGCCATTTTTTTTAAAGTAGAACTTGCAAGGCAGAAAGCATAGTGGGTGCAGGGTATCGGGATAAGGTTAAATGCAGTCAGGATGCCATGAGTCTGAGCCCATTCTTGCTACAGCTGAAATCAGAGGCAGGTCAGGAGTTGTGACGAGTGCTACATGTATCCGCTATAGTTTTCAATACAATCAGTTACTATTATAGTGGTGAAATGAAAGAGCATGTACCAGCTTTCAGCAGTCATATCATAAGGACACAACTCAGAAATTAAGAGTTAGAAGTATTGCGACAAATAGCAACTATCAAGGTTTTGGGGGATAATACCTTTGGACAATGTGTTAAGCAGAACCCATGGTTTTTAACTGACATAATGTTCCTCTGTTGTGGTTATATTTTTATCTTCCTAAATTGGCAGTGTTAATGAGTTACCAATTTACATAGTTACTGAAAATTTAGTCGTTTCAGTCACCTAATTGCTAGCAGCACATATTGAAAAGGGCTATATTGCCAATCTCCCAACTTATTGCTATTTGAGAATGTTAATGGTTTCATGTTTCTTGGAGCAGAGGTTTAGAACTATTCTATTTAACCATCTTCACCTTCTTTCCCACAAGATCATATAGATATCTACCTCTAAACCATGTCCCAGATATTTCCACTTTGTTTCATTATCACTATCACCACCCAAGGCCAAGGCTTCTTTGGTATGGACTGCTTTCACTCTGACTAATCTGCCACTTTTTCTCTTCAAAGATACTGTAGTGATATTTTAAAAACATGTCATATTATTCAAACCTTCCAAAGTCTTTCCATTGAACATTGAGTAATATCCAATTTCCTTTTACTGGCATATAGAACCCCATGTCATTTGTCCCTCGGTTACCTCTATGCTTTTATTTTTTACCACTCTCCTTATCATGTACAACCATTTAGCCACAACGTCTTTCTTTCTGCTCTTATTGCTACACTGGGAACTTTCCACTTTCTTTTTTGCCTTCCTGGAATGCTTTTCCCTAATCATGGCTGGTTCTTCTTTATCATTCACATCTTAGGGTTTCCTTGGCTATTCAAACAAAAGCTGCCATTCTGTCACTGTCTATCAAATCACATTATTTTAATTCCCCGCATAACACTAATCACAAGTCTAAATCTTTTCTTGCTTATTTGCTTGTGTATTTTCTAATTTTTCTTACTAGGATATAAATATATAAGTGCAAAGATTTTTGTCTTACTCAAGGCTGTATCCCCAGTAACCAGAATAGTTCCTGAAACATCTTATCTGTTTGAGAACTATTTGTCAAACGAATGAATGAATATATGAATGTAGTGATCAGTGGATATACTTTGAAAAGCATTGCTGAAGAGGTGTGGTCCTTAGTCCCCAAAAGTAGATTCTGTCAAGCATAGATTTAAGGATCCTGAAGATTTGCCCAGAGGAACTGGGAACAATTTATTCATTCCTCAGGTCACTCTAGGAATCTGAATGATCCTTGCATTTAGTGACAATCCCTTTTTCTCCTCTTTGCAGTGACTTTCATGCCCTATATGGAGTCTCTAGTGCAATACCACTGGATCCCTCAACTGGTGCTCACCCACCTGTTGTTTTTACTGGCCTTTGATTGGATGAGTACAGAAATCAAGTGTACATAGTCAGAAAATTTTGCAGTAATTTGATATGCAACTGGCAAGTGTGTGACCATTTTTCTAATAATGATTTTAATTTTTTAGGTATCAGTTTGTGATGAATTAGACAATAAAAGCCTGTTCTTCATCATAAATAGTTGCTATAATTAGCTGCTATAAAGCCAGAGTAGAAATGAAGCCTAGAGAAGGCTCATATAGCCCAGTGCCAGCTCACAACTGTGGTAGCCAGACTCTTTAGATCATTGTTAAGTGCAGGGTTTCTCAAATTTCAGAATATAGAACTCCGTTAAATCAGAGCAAATGTTCCTAGATTCTTACTATGTTCCTAAACGATTTATGGTATAATACTTGAATTTGTAAACAAAACATAAACTGTTGTATGGTTCTCATGCAACTATAGAACCAAAATAATTTTAAAATTAAATTACAAAACTTATAAAAATCCAAATAACTAGCATTCAGGTTTGTAACTTGTTTCATTGAAACTCAATTAATTCTTTTTTGAGGAATATGATACTAATAGCTATCATGCAGATGCTAGTGAGTACAGAAATTTCTAGATCGGGGTCAGCAAATTTTTTCTAGAAAGGGTGAAATAGCAAATATGTTATATTCTTTTAGTCATATGGTGTCTTTTGCAGCTACTTAACTCTGTTGTTGTAGTGTGAATATAGCCACAGACCCAATGACAATGAATGAGCCTGACTGTGTCCCAATAAAATTTTACTTATAAATGAGCCAGTGACAGACCATATTTTGCTGACCATGGTTCTAGAGTATTTTGGTGAAAGTACATCTTCTTAGGAATATAATGATATTTGGTCCTTGGGAATACCCTTGTATTCAGTGCTTAGGCTGGACTTTAGGTGAGAGCAGTCAGTGAATAAGTCATCTGAGAATAGTAGTGAGGGTCTTGTACAGGACGTAGCTTCTACCTAAGTGATGTGAAAACAAAAACAGGGAGCCACTTGATAGAAGCCCGAATATCTACAAAATAACAAGAGATATTTAGGTAGCAGGAGAGAGATGTTCTCTGTTGTATCTGGCTGCAGATTGTCCTGAGGTTCTTAGTGAAGCGAAACTGGAAGTTTCCATTAGTTTTCACAACTCCGCAGCACACTAACAAATAATGATGATTAGCATGTATTGAGAATTTACTAGGGGCCAGACACTCTTCTCATCAGGTTACTAATTCAGGTCATCTGGCTCCACTTCCTGAGTCCTTGGTGGGAAGAGCTGAGAGTTTCATTTAACTATATCCAGTCGGAGAGGCCAGTCACCTGTTAGACACACAAGTGTAGAGTTTCTAAAAGAGGTTCTGACTGTGGTTATGGATTTGAGATAGTACAATGAACAACAGATCACACAGGGAAGCACTGTTGACAGAAAAAAAGGTTTATCACCAAGTCCTGGGACCCTAACACTGGTAGAGTTCCAGCATCCGGGCAATAGCCACGGAGTCACCAAATTTTCCCCTGTAAGCCATAAAGGATTACAAAACTACTCAAGATTAGAGCACTTGGTATACCATGGATTTTGCAGAGAATGCAAAAGGCTACCTGGATTAGTATGGAAAGGAATGAGTATCCCCAAAGCCCACAGATTACTGTAGATCCCATTACAGCAGTCCCTCCTTATCCATGGGGAATATGTTCCAAGATCCTCAGTGGGTGCCTGAAACTGCACATAGTACCGAACCCTATATGTACAGTTGACCCTTGAACAACATGGGTTTAAACTGCAGGGGTCCACTTACATGCACATTTTATTTCAAATGATTACAGTGCAATTGATCAACACAGTTCACTTGACCCATGCAGTCCAACCCGCGTTATCCAAGGGTCACCTCCTCAGTTGGGGACATGTATATGTGGAGGATTGTCTGTACTTATATGGGGATTTTTAACTGTGCAGGAGGTAGGCACTCCTCACCCCTCATTGTTCAAGGTCAACTGTAATACATTCTTTCCTATACATGCATAGCTATGATAAAGTGTAAATTATAAATTAGGCACGTAAGAGATTAACAACAATAGCTAATAATAAAATTGAACAACTATAACAATGTACTTTAATATGTTACGTGAATATGGTCACTGTTTCAGGGGATCCCTTGCTGAATTCTTCCTACAGGCTCAGTGCTTTCTGGTGAAACACGTTGCCATCAAATGGGATGCCTTTTCTGTTCATCTCTTCCATCCACAAATGTCATGGCTTTTTCCATCTTAACTAAGTACTTATCACTCCCGTTTGAGGTGCAATAGCAAAACTATCACAAATTTATTTTCCTTCTTCACAATATCATGGATAGAAGATTAATTCTTACTGTGGAGCTTAGTAACCTCAGCATACTTTTTTTTTTCCTTATTAATTTGAGAAATTTCAGCTTTTCACTTAAACAAAGCATTTTACAGCTTCTCTTTGGCATACTCGAGTACCAGCATCACCACTCTTGTTTCATAGGTCCATTATTAAGTAAAACAAGAGTTACTTAGACACAAGCACCCGATACTGTGACAGTTAATCTAATAACCAAGATGGCTACTAAGTGACAAACAGGTGGGGGACAACTATAGCATGGAGACACTGGACAAAGGGGTGATTCACATCTCAGGCAGGATGGAGCAGGATGGCGTGAGATTTCGTCATGCTACCGAGAACTGCATGCAAGTTAAATCTTATGAATTGTTTATTTCTGGAATTTTCCTCTTAATATTTTCAGGCCACAGTTGCCCTCCTTCAGGTAACTGAAACCATGGATAAGGGGTGACTGACTCCTCTGTATACGTTAGAGACTCACACTCATTTTAAATTTTAAAATGAGATAATGCAGTTTGGACTAAGGACGTTCTCTGAAAAAAAAAAAATCTATCTTCAAAAAATTCTATCTATATTAAGGGAATTAATCTTAAAGTGTCTGCATCATCGTCATATAATTAGCACCCCAGGTTATATTTATCTAATCCATTGAAAATCTGAAAAAGCACAGCTGTATGGGGAAATGCCGTGATGAATAATGCTCCTAGTGGAGTTAAAAGTGGAAACTAATTGGTTTATGTGATTGTTATTAAGTTCAATTTAAGTTAGTTAATGGAATTTTGTTTGGCAAGGGATAGAGTTGATCTTTGCAGATGATATTTTACTTTTGAAATAACTTGCTGTCACCTGATTGAATCCATAGATCTAAATGAACTTTAAGTGATAATGTTCTCCTACACTCCTGAGGCGAAGGGTTAATTTTAGAGAAAATGTAGCAAGACAATTCATAATATTTCTAATATACTAGTGTTTCTATCTAAAGTATTTTCACAGCCAATCTTTATTTTGAGCAGCCTACATATAAGACCAAGGCATTTAAATCAGTAGGACAGTGCTGTGGACTATAAATCCAAATCGCAGTTGCCTAAGTAGATTCCAATGCCACCCAGTGAAGAAATAATTTATCTTTCATGAGAACGAGACTCGGCAGGAATGCCAGTAAACCTAATTAAATAGGCAATATACAACTTAGTCTCCTGCACTTGTTACTTATTATTCAAGCATGATTGTTTCTTAACTGGCGTGCAAAATATAGTCTGGCTGAAATTTGAAATCAATATTCACATAGGTAGACCACAAGTTGGTAATTTTTTTAACCTAGGTATAATGGAGTTCTCTCAAAAATGTTTATATATCATCAGTTATTCTTAAGGATAAAGGGGAGTTGAGAAAATTCAAAATGGCAATCAAAATCACTTTCTACCACTTGCCGTTTCAAGTAGAGCTCATCACTTTCCAGACTCTTTAAAAGAAGCAAGAGGAAAGAGACAGAAATGGAAAATGGAAGTCCTGCCATTTCTTAATTTGCTTCTGGCTGAGTTCTTTTCCAAAATAATTATTTCCCAAAGAACCTAAATTGCAGCCTAAATTGGGATACATAACCCCCAGCTAATGATCAGATCAGCATGGATAAATCTGTGCCTGTGGGTTACTTGAGTGTCATTTGGAGGTGTGAATTTGCCACATATGAGGAACATCACCCACAGTAAAATGGACAAAATAGAGTAAAAGTCTCCTATATACAATCACAATGCTCTCCATAGTGTCAGAGCTTTCCTCACTCTTTGGATGTGATGATTTATATCTTAGGCATCTGGCAGACCAGATTTCATAGCCATTTGTGCAGCAGTAGTAAGTGATTTCATTCCCCTGCATCCCATAACTGCTCTTTACAACAACTATACATGACCTTTACTTAACAGGTTTCAGTGCTGGAAGAAACAAAAGAGATATATTATAGATAAGGGCCATAATTGCATTAGTGCCTGTACAAGATCCCATTGTGAATTTGAGTCATGAAAAAACCAGGTTTCTTGATTTTGAGACCAGTGTGAAAGGAAGAAAAAATGTAACCGACTGATATTTATTCAGCATATACAATACACCATTGTCAACCTTTTCTATAGATCAACCCACTTAATGTTTACCATGACCATGGGTACTACTTAGTGTTCTTCCTGTTTAACAGATAAGGAAACTCACAGTCCAGAGGCTAATTCTCATGTTTGAGGTTACACAGCTAATGATTACGTTCTGAAATATAGTCAGTGTTCTTTTCAACATACTATATTACTATCAGGTCATGAAAAAAAGAACTTGTCCATTTTTACACAGGGTGACAATTTGAAAATAATTGACGCAGTTGATATTCTCTACCATAGGGGTAAAAAAGGGCCAATATTTTACAGTGCTTTACTCATTAGAGTAGAATTCAGAAAATCAGAATACTTAAGAAATATGATGCTTAGAATAATTGATTTTTTGTTGTTGTTGTTATTTCTGAGACTTAGCCTTATGATTTCTAACCATTTTGACAAATCTGTCTGAACCAATGTATTGATTCCCTTACCTAACTAATCCTGGTAGTATTTTTACTTACAAAACTTAAGGTTTTCTTGCTAAGTGTTAATGATTATAATAATTGTAATACAGAAATGGTACAAAGCATTAACTGATCCTACACCAAGACCAGGATCTCACACATGGTAGATATTTAATCAATATCTACAATGCTGAAAATGATTTCAGGACATCCTTTGAAAGTCATGCATTTCTCCTCTTAAAAGAAGGTAAAAATAAATTTGGGGGCAATGAAAGGATCCCTATTGGAGGCCTTTAAGTTAGTACAAAAACTATAGCTATATTAACCCTTTATAGTGGATTATAAACTAGACACCCTAAAAATACACTCTCTGTTTCTTAAAGCTTCTGTGGTTTCATGTTGCTTAGTAGGTAACCTAACAAGTGCACAAGTCTTTTCATAAAACTGTGTCACCCTCTCCTGTTGCTACCTTTTGCCATCTGTGCCTCCCTGACGTGAGGGACACTGTCTAGAATGGATTAGACAGCTCCCACAGCCATGCCTTTCTTTATGCTGGTCCCATACCCTGAGCTGCCTTCTCTCTGTCACTACATTTTCAGGTTTTACTCGCCCTTCATCTTTGAACTCAAAAGCCATTACTCTCAAGAACTGTCAGGCCACCCAAATACACCGGGGGAGCCAAAACAATGTATACACGTGACTTGTATTCATCTTTTGTTATCAATACATATTGAGTATTACAATTTTAATACAGTTTTTTTTTCTTTCTGAAAATGTGTATACATTTTTTGGGCACCTTCTGCATTAATACCCTTTCTAAAACTACCGTGACGTTAGTAGGAATTCATTTTATTTTCTCACATTTTATTTTAAGATGTATCTCCTCTATCTGAATCATAGAAACTTACTAACCCCTTATATTTCTTTCAAAAATGTGTGAATATTTGCATATATAATGTGATATGGCCCCTACTGTAATCATTCAAGGTTTTCATTTAGGTAGGTGCTAATAATCTCAATTAGAAATGAAAGCATATACAATGTTTTCCATTGATTTGATTGACTAATGTATGTATAATAGTCTCACTATACAATTTCTTTCCTTCAGCTCTTTGCAGAAAAAGCCTCTTTCTTCCAGAATTGACTGTTCCTGTGGAGAGAAGTCTGAAGCCAGCCTGGTTACATCTACCTTGTGAGTAATTGGCTTTTTCTGCTCAAATCCCTAAAGAAAATTTTCTTTGTACTTAAAGTTCAATAACTTAAACCTGACGCATATTGTGTTGATTGTTCCCTATCTCATTTTACTGAAATATGGTCTATTCTTAGTATCTGCCAACTTCGTTCTGTATTCATTTCAGGGGAATGTTCTGCTATGAAAGGTTTGAAAACACATGCTTGCCTAATTGGTTTAATCTTTTTTTGCCTTTCTCGCCTGCATTATTTCTGATTATACCAAGGATTTTTTTTTCTTTCTTTTTTTTCCTGTTGTGATTTGATTCTCAGCTGGCTCTATTGGTTCCTTGCTGATTCCAATTTATGTATCAATTCAGTAATGACGTTTTCCTCATCAGGTTCTCAGTATGTCTTTTCATCATTTGTTGTTAGTTTACCTGTATGTCCTTCAGACTTTGGCTTATTGAATTCATATAATTATTATTTGTTTTTAAATGTAATACTTATGAAGAATTTTCTTTTCTTCTTTTGTTTATTTTTCCTTTGAGATCTGATTATTTGTTCTTGAAATGCTATGTGGTTGCTATTCCTCGTTGGTTTATCTTAGATACATTTGTACGATTGCTATACTTTGTGGGGTGGGGGGTAATTTGCTCACTCCTGGGCAGCTTGGTAACTTCTTGAATACTGCATGTTTTCCTTACCTATCCAGGACTAATTTGTTTTCCCTACCAAAGAGTAATTTGAGGGTTAGGTATTTGGTGTCTGTGCATTCTTTTGTAGCTTGGTGGCCTGGGGAAGAGGGGTCATCTGAAATAGTGGGTGTGAGGTTTTTATACACTATCTGCTTTTTTTCCTTTTTAATGTTTGGTTAAGTGTCCTTTATCAAATTTCATCTCTCCTAGTTGTAAAGTATAATCTATCCTCATTGCATAGTTACCATTGTGATTCGCGTGATCCCCCACTCACAATAGCTCTGGAGCCTGAGTTTCTTTCTTTTGCCAGGTTTTCCAGCAACTACATCCACTATTTTACCAGTAGTCATGTCCACTACCGGTAAGAACAGAGGAAATTTAAGGCTATCCCCTTACTTTGCTTTTCTCAAAATGCTGGAGTAATGATGAAAACCCTCAGGATCTGTCAGTTTATTAGTAAGACATCTGCCAACTCTGCCAAAATACAAAGACACTAAGCTACTACAAAAATTTCTGTTTCATTCTATGACCTCTAATTTCTGAAGCATTAGGTGGTTTTCTTTTCCGTGTATGGTTGCTGTTGGTAAATTTTTTCTTTATTTCTCCTCTCCATATTTTTTATTCATTTCGTTAGATTCTGGGCTTGTGGGGAGGAATTTTATTAATCAGCCTTATTCTGCTGTCTTCCTCCTCAAGTCCCTGTTCATTTCTTTTCAGGTAACATTTCTGTTGCCTTCATAAAGGCCCAAACTCTGGCATTTTTAAAGAGAGGCTCATTTCTGGCTTAAATAAACATCATTTATAATTGTGATCCTAATACCTCCAAAAGGTAGCTTTACAAAAAGTGACTTTCTTTTTTGGGAGTGCCATCACGAACGCTAGCACTGTCAAAGGCACTGTTAGAATAGAGAAATTTGAGATATTATTTTGCTAAGGAAAATGAAATGACAAACTTTAAATGTCAAATTGTGTTACATTAAAAATAATCATCACAGATGGAAATAAAGTGATATTTGAAGGAACAAAGAAGGCTTCAAGGAGAAATAGGAGTTTGAATCCCTTGGCTATTTTTAAAAAAGGATGACTTTGAATAAGATTGTTAGGGAACAGTAGGATTTGGACTTCTAGTGACAGGAGGAAATGGTACTTGAGGCGATGGGTACATTGGGAGCAAAAACCAAAGAAAGCAGGAGCTCTACTTAGGTCCATCATATCAATCAGTTTGTCCTTAGTATAAGGTACAAGACAAGAGAACGTACAGAGACGTTATAAAAAGACAGAAATCAAAGAGACTCACAGTATCAACCTTAGTGACGTCACAATTTTATTTAACCTGTAGCTTTGGAAACTGCCTGCAGGTTTAAGATATGTCCTGAGTCCAATTCTATGCCTCTCAGTTGAGAAATTTAGATGCCTTTCCTCCTGTTGAGAAAAAGCAGCTTTTCTAGCAAGCCAGCCTCATCTTACCGAGTTCAGATTCTCGCAGGCTGACATTACTAACAGCAGATTAGAGGTGTGGACTTCCTCAATTTGTGTTAACAAGGTGCTAACTGCAAAGGCCAATTCTAGCTCCCCCTGAGTGTGACCTTCCTGTCACCTGAACAGCCAGCCAAGAAGCCGTGATCAGGGCCTGGCCCTTGGCCTGTGGGATTTATAGGATTCTCAGCTGAAACTTATTGGATTCTTGAAAGTGTGGATTGTAGATTCCTCAGGGTATTGAGAAATTTGGTGGGTTCGCTATAAATGCCCCAGATGCTTTCCAGAACACCTGGCAATAAATTCCAGGCTCTTTGACTTCCCATGGCTTCTGATGCAGGGTTATTAAATATGAAATATTGCATGCCGAAATTCACATAAAACAGCCTAATTAGTAATAGGAGGAAGTGAGAGTAAGGGCACACGTGGTGAAGAAAGGGATCATGGAAGGGCTAAGGATACGGATCTATAATTGCAAAACCACTGGGAACCCAATCCCCTTCCAATGTTGCAGTGCCCTGCCTGCTCCATAGTTTCCTTCGGCTGACCTCCCATTGTTCAGGCTATTTTTAATTTCCATGACTTTTTGGGTCTTTTTTTTTTTTAGTAAACATTTTATTGTAGGATAGTTTTCGATTTACAGAAAAGTTGCAGAGATAGTATGGAGATCTCCCATATGCCCCTCACTCAAATATTGACTTGAAAGAAAATATGAGGATACAGACCCAATTCACTATAGGAAGGAAAGGCATTTTGTTTTTTGAATCCCCCCTCCTCTCAATTTTTTACCGTCAGGTTACTCAATGTTATTCCCTAGTTTAAATTCTTGAAAATTCTGATAGGATATGTTTACTAAAATAATGTTGTGACTCTCGTCCATATATGTCGCTTTGTACCTGTAACAGAGTTACCCAAAGCAGTCAGTGACCCCCTCCTGGTCTACAAAATATTTGTAACTAGTCCTTGAAGGAGTAAGAAGTTTGTGCCAGAATTTAAATCCCCCTCATTGCTGAGTTTCTCATAGCAAGACATTTTTCTAGGAGGGAAGGCATGTATTGATTTGCAGTCTGGTGCCATCCTCTGGTATATTCTCAATTGTCTTGTCTATCTGAAAGACATTGCTTCATTCCTTGTCGTTC
Organism: Rhinolophus sinicus; assembly: GCF_036562045.2. NCBI lineage: Eukaryota > Metazoa > Chordata > Mammalia > Chiroptera > Rhinolophidae > Rhinolophus > Rhinolophus sinicus. Next base: position 12,113,604 of record NC_133752.1, on the reverse strand, counting down.
TTTAAAACCAACTGTCTGCATTCCTTCCCCTGAGAAGCCTGTATAATCACCTGGGCATTTATTTTCCCCCCAACGCTAGTCTTTCTTACAACTACCAAAACGTAAGTACCTGGAGCCAGGTCCTAAAACTTTGTTACAAGAGTTAGGCGCACAGAAGAAGATTCATAATGTGTGTAGATTGCACAAGATTCAGTCATACCGAGTTGAATTGAAAACTTGGGAATCACCTAGTTTCCATCTCCAGATCATGAAGGAAATGGGTTTAATTCATATTGTGATTTAGGATTTAAAAGAATAACTAATTAACATAGATGTATTTAAGACTATTGATGTGAATGCAAAAATAGGAATAAATCAATAGAAACGTGCCCACATCCTCAACTCTGGCAAACATTTTAGGGTGATCTTCCTCTATCGATTCTTGGTGCTTACAGCCTGTTACTTATAATGACTGTGTTATAATACTCTTTGGTTCTTGCCTTGTGTATATGTCAACAAATAGAAAGTTTTGATTTTTTTTTAACTCTAGATAACCTCTTTGAGATAAGAGAATATGACACAAATAGGAAGTAGGATTCATTCTCTAGGTTCTAATCATGTACCGTTTATCAATAATAGCATCACACCCCCCACACAAAGTAGTTTTCAGTGCATTAAATGCCCATCCATCCCTGTAAAAAAACAGACGAACTCTAAGTACTAACCTTAAGGTCTAGAGCAGTGGTAGTCAACCTAGGATGATTCTGCCCTATAGGTAATATTTTACAATATTTAGCATTTGGGAACTTTTTTTTTTTCTTTTTAATGGGACAACAGGGCAGGGGTGTGTGCTATAAGGATCTAGTGCATAGAGGTTAGGGAAGCTACTAAAAATACTACAGTACAGAGGACAGCCTTCGAACCTAGTCAGATGTCAATAGTGCCAAGGTGGAGGCAGAGGGTCTAGAAGACCTGATAAGGTGCATACTAGGAAGTCAATAGAGTTCTGTTGGAAAAAAAGGAGTTTACTCACTGTCGAAGCTGAAGGCATGCATGCTATATGTGTCACAGAACACAGAAGGCACTTAACCCGAAGTGAATGTTCATAAAGCCTTCTAGAAGAAATAATCCCTGAGATAAATTTCAGTAAAAAGCTAGGTATTGATTAAGAGGATAAAGTTGGGATGAGTTTTATAGCAAGGGTGAACTGCACGCAAAAAAATGCATGAAAACATGAAATAGGTTGGAATCTGCAGGAAACTTTCTACAGTTTGGTACTAACTAAAAGTGAGGCAGGGAGTGGGTAGGTGGTGAGGTAGATTCCTGGTCCTTGGAGGTCTGGGACCTCGCAGAAGGGAATCCTCGGGATGAATAAGGTGGTTGAGAACTTTTATACTCAAGGATTTCACAAGCTGAGAAATGAAATCTATATAAGATAATACATTTTAATACTGCTATGAAATAGATACACACAGGGTGACACGGGAGCATATAGGACAAGGCAATAACCCAAATAAAGAAGGACTGGAAGGGCTTTCTCAGCAAGGTGACATGGTTACCTTTAAACTGAATCCTACAGGATGAGTCACAGTTAACTAGACGAAAGTGGAAAGTGGTAAGGTGCTTTCTGCAGACCAAAAGAAAGGTACACAGAACAAGGGGGAAAGAGATTATGCAAAATGTCATATTTCAAATAGTCCACTATGGGTACCACATAGCATATGAAATGAAGAGAGTGGTGACAGATGAGGCTGACAAACAGAGAGTAGGGGTCCGAAGATTATAAGGTTTCTTTATGGCCGTGCTGAAGATTGGATAGACTGTAGACTGCCATTGAAGGAAGTAAAGCAAGGGAGTAACCCCATCAGATTTGTGCATGAGGAAAATCACTCTGTCTAGAGAGCGTGGCTAGAGGGACCAGGCTTGGTGTCCAGGGGCCAGCTAATATCATAAAATTTATCGTAGGTTAATAGGTTTTGATTACTAAGCATTTATTATGTGCTAAGTGCTTTGTGGACATTATCTCTGTTGAGTGTGACAATGATCCTAAGTGTGAAATACAGTTATCAGCTCTGTTTTACAGATGCAGAAGTGGGGGTGTAAAGATTTGGGATTTGCCCAAGGTCATGCAACTGTTAAATGGCAAAACCAGGAATTAATCCAGGTGTGGGTGAAACAAATAACATTTAGAAAGGTTCAGAAAGGAGAAACAGGCTTCCCCTATGGAGAGAAGAACGTCATTAGGGGCACTGGAGGAGGGCATCCCAGGGTACATATGGAGAAAATAGAATGGTTTATTTTGCCAGGAGCCTGCATTGAATAAAGAATGTTCAAATTAGCAGATTTTTCCAAGCCATGTGGACAAACGAACCCCTAAGGATCTTTCATGTTTTTGATTTTTTTTCCATTTAGCACTATACCATAAGTAAACTGTACTCCTAAGGTGCAGTATAGACAGACTTCCATTGCTTCATTCCAACTCTCGGAGGTGAGCCATCTTGAATAGTTTAGGACAATTATTTGATCACACATTTCCTAATTGACAAAAAATGTTAATAGTATCTTCAAAATCCCTCACTCCCTAGCTGCCCGTGGAGCATGCATGGAACAGATGCCAAAAAGACAGCTTGGAAACTTCCAAAGGGGAGGAAACAGCAATTACTATTAGTCCCTCTACCTGCTGCATTCAAGGTTGGCACCACAAACAGCCACTGTGCTTGCCAAGGGGCTCAGGTGGCATTCTGAAGGGACTACTTACTTCTAAATCCAGGCAGTGATTTGTATTCCCTTAAAATTCCAAGACAAAAATAGAGACTACGTATATGGATATTTAACCCATAACTAATATAAAAAAATATTTTTTTTCAAGGAAAAGTTATCTTTTCATAGTTTCCTGCAATGTTTATATTCCAGATTGGGCATTGGTCCAAAGGATTCTTGCAAAATTTTGTGTAAACTGACAACATTCTTCTAATATATCTGGCTGAATACTTCCTCTGCCTTAAAAGACTGAGGGTGATGGGGTGTCCCAGATATGCCCATGACACAGGTCCGCAGCCATTTTCACAGCGCCCCTCCACACCCCAGTTCTCAGCCCTGACCTCTGCAGGTCCCTCACCCTCTTGCTTATTCTGGCCACTCTCTGCCCTGCTCAAGTCCTACTCTTGTTCTTACCCTGTATCCTCTCCTCTAAACTGTCTTCTACTTTAGGTCGACATTTAGTTTTTCCCTCAGTACGTTTTTCAGAAACATTTCAATTTTAGCCCTTATGCTAAAGTCTGACTTTGCAGGCAAACTTCCAAAGACAGTAAAACAACCACTTTGTACACCTCAATTTTAACATCCATGATATGGCATTCAGATTATCTAATTCTGTGTCATTCTTAGCCACTGGATTTTGAGCTCTCCAAAAGGGGATGCCAGGTCATATTTATCATGGTCCTCCTGATGGTGGCACAGGGTCTGACAGCAGATGATGAACCAATAGTGGTTAAATAAATGGAAAAAAATAATAAAGTTTCTATGCTTAACAGCGGTCTGCACAGTTTGGGGAGAATTTTATTTTCTTTAGTTTTTAGCAGAATGTGAGCTGTGGGGTCAGAGCTGGAGTCAAATCCTGACTCCCTCACTTAGTCATTATTTTACTTTTGCACGTTAATTAGGCATTGTAAAATATGACCATTGGTAATGACCTCCTGGTGGAGTTATTGCAAGAAATAAATGAGGTAATGAATGAAAGGGCCTCATCCCAGTGCCTAGTAGAAATCAACACAATATCAGTTATTAACACAATTATTTTAATTAATAATCAGGTTAAGCCTCTCAATTATGTCTAAGGCGTATTAGGCTCCCAGGGGCCGTTGGGTGATTGTTGTTCCCTCTTCTTCCACCTGGAGTGACAAAACCTGACCCTTTTATAAATACAAAATGTTCTTTCCTTCTAGGTCTTCAGTTAATTCTTTCTTGACTGTCACATATAAATTCTTTCTTGATTATCACAATCTATGACTTAGCACTTGAGTGAGAATTCAGGGCTCCAGTTTTGGCATTGTGATTCTCTCATGACAGCTTAGAATAGTCAAGAATTGAAATCAGGATGAAGCAAGAGCTGGACAATGGCTATGGTGTGGTTTCTGAGATCAAAGAAAAAGGCAAAAAAGAAAGAAAAAAAAAAGGAGCATGTGAGGAGTGCTGATCTGGGGTAGCTTCTGGGTCCCCCAATCAGATAACTGGTCCCTAAGAACAGAAAACCCCAGTGGGAAGTCCATGCCCCCGAGGGGTAGGGGTTTTGCTTTGCCTTTTAATTTTATTGAAAATTATTGAAAATACTTAGAATAAACTAATTCAAAGTATTCCCATATATCACCCAGATTTAACAATTATCAAGATTTTTCATTACATTTATTTTATGTATTTTGTGTTTCTTTTATTATATGCACTGAAGTATTTTAAAGCAAATCACAGACATGTCATTTCTCCTCTAAGTATTTCATTAAGAGTATCTAGAACATAGAGCATTTCCTTACAGATCACGTTATCATAACTAAGCACAATTAGCAACATTCCTCAAGTCCATCTAATATTCAGTCCATATTCACATTTCCTAAATTACATGAAAATGTGCTTTTGTGGTTGCTTTGTTCATATCAGGATGCAAACAAGATTTGTCATTATATTTAGTTGAAGTATCCCTCACAATTTTTTCCCCCATGTCATAGATTTATCACAGACCCTCTGTAAGTTGCTTCTTAAAATGAAAGTTAGGTCTGGAGGCTTGATTAGATTTGTGTTTTGTTTCATTTTAAAAGAATAAGTGGTAGATAACAATAAGACACATACAGGACAATTTCTGTCACTTTTAGTGAGGCTAAAGTGATGGGTGGGTTCAGGTAGTGACTGCCTGATGATTCCATTATAAAGTTTTCATCTAAGGGTTTCATCCATTGGCGATTGCCTAAATTAACTTCTTTATTTGAGAGTGCCCAATGGTGAGTTTTGAATTCTATCTAACTTCCTCCATTTATTAGCTGTAGTTGTTTTCCTACAAGAAAGAACTCACTGTCATCAACAAAAGCTATTCAGTGACATCAAAATATAGTTCGTATAAAAAAGGCAGAAGAGATTCTTAATTTTATTTCCTTTAAAAAATTATTTTTTTAGAGAAATAAGTTGATGTCCTAGTAAATTTTAATGGTACTCAGTGAGCGCCTTCCTTCCCTCCCTCTTTCCCTCCCTCCCTTTCTTCTTTCCTTCCTGTCTTTTTTCTTAGTAACACTATAGGCTTCATTACAATCAATGTGTTTAATTAGTTGTATTTGTTAGTTTTACTACTATTTTTATTGTTACTATATCTTAGATTTCTTACTTATGACCAAAAAGTGACACATCATTCTTGTGTCTGGGTTCTTTTGAACTGACCTATTGGTTTTTAAGAGCTTTCGTGCATTTTGTATAAGAAGTCTCAGACTCATCTTGGCTATTTCCTGCTTGTGACTTGAAATCAATCATCACCCAACGATGACTGGTTCTTTTTAGTGGAGCCTATTATATAGTGAACATAAACTGCATGCTAGGTGTTCTTGTGGCTATTGGATTGTCATAGCTGCTAGGCTTTTCCAATAGGCAGAGCTAGGATGTACGTGTTAAAAACAATGATGACAAAAATGATAAAAAACAGAAAAAATGAGTCTGTACTGATATTTTCAAATTTAGGTTTAACATGGCATAATTTTATTTATAGCATTTAATTCTATATTTGTATTTATTTTTTGTACACTGAGACTCTTCACCCAATTAATATAATTTTTATTTGAATTTTTGTAGTGAATGCACATACATACATAGACATATGGTCTCAGTATAACAGCAGCAATATTAAAAGAAATAGTAGACTATTGAATGCTGTTTTGGTTTACTTGACAGTCCTATTAGATTATATTTCACAGTGGATAAATAGTAAAATTACTATAATTTAAAATCACTTCAAATAATTTTTTCCTCTTAGTGGTTAAGTCACCATATTTATATTAGAGTTCTATGTTCAATTTTAGATGTTGGTTTGTTTTACATTCCCATTTAATTTTATTTTCCAATACATAAAACATGTATATGTTTCCAAATTCAAAATTGCAACAAGCTATATTCAGAGAGTTTGTATTCCTTCTTTGTCAGACTATTAGATTTTTAATTAATTCATATTTTAGTTTGAAATGGAGAACTTCATGGACTCTACATAATTAGATATTAAGGAATGGGAAAATATTTCTTTTTAATCATGACATTATGAGTACTTCATACAGCTTAATAATAAAAAAGCTTCTTTTAACTTGTTGTCTAACCCATCCTCAGATAGAAACGCATCATTTGTGAGATGCTATCAGCAAATATTACGTACATGCACTTTTTAAACAAGGTTGAAAAAGACATGACATGAGATCTACCCCCTTAAGTTTTCATGTATTTACTGAACAGTATTGTTAACTATAGGTGCGAAGTTGCAAGCAGATCTCTAGAACTTTTTCATCTGGCACAACTGAAAGTTTATGTCATTGCGTAAACAACTCCCCATTGTTTAAAACTCATAGATAGTAATTTACGTACTTTTCCCCCTCATAATCCAGCATGGTTAGCTCCACATGGAATGCCAATACCTGCTCCGTGATCACCTGTTATGAAGAGTTGTTTAGGACCTGTAATAAAATTTGCCGACAAATCTCGTTATCGCTTTTATTACTGTTATATCGAGCTCTATGTTAAGTCTAAATGAAATGTATAAAAAAGTAAACATTTTTTAACATACTGTGTACCAGAGAATTGATATTGATAATATAATAATTTATATTACATTGATATAGAAAAGCATTGATATTAATTAAAGTTAACTTGAACTGAGTGTGAATAATGTGCCCATGAGCAAGTTAGGTGCTTTTCCTGCATTCGCTCATTTAACTGCAGTCACCCTACATGGGAGAATTTAATATTGTTAGCCCTATTTTACAAATGAGGTCACTGAACCTCCAGAAGCCTGAGACACTAGTCTACAGCCACCCTAGTTAGTAGTGGGTCTATGAGCTGACCCAAATCTACCTGATGGGAACCTTACACTGTTTCCTCTGGTCTTATAATTGCAATTCAGAAACCTTAACCTCTTAGACCACAAAGACAGAGAGTAACAGTCTGAATTTGATTTCAGTCTATACTGTTCCAAAGTCTGTGCTGTATCTATTCCATCATGCCGTTTCTATTTGCAACCTTGCAACAGAGAAAAGATTAAACATTAATAGCAACTTGCATTATTCATAATCTAGTGTAAAATGCATGGATCAAACCAGAAAGACCATTGCTACAAACTAAAAGTTTTTACTGACTTGTTCAACAAATAAATGTGAGCTTGTACTACATAACAGGTACCTTTCTTAGATCTTAGAAAACAGCTATGTGCTAATGGGAAGACAAATTTTGAGCAAATTATCATTTAATGTCAGAGAATGACCCATACGCTGAAGGAAAAATAGAGAAAGTGACCAAGAATGAATGATGCGGGGTCTGTTTTAGGAAATAGGGTTCAGGAAGGGCTCTTAGACAATGTAACACCTGAGCTGAGACCTGCATGAAATGAGACCAGTCTTTAGGGAGGGGAATAGTAAGTACAAAGACAACTGTGGCAAGCTCGGTGTGCATCCTGCAGACACGAAGGTAACCCCCATGACCCCCCACTTCCTGACCGTGACTTTGTGTAGTCCTTCCTGTTGAGTGTACATATGACCTGTGACTCAGTTTCTACAAATGAATATAGCAAAGGTTGTGAGATGTCACTTTCTTGATTAAGTTACATTTTATGACACTGTTACATGATAGGATGTAACGCCCATGTTTGCACTATGTTGCACTATAAGATGCCCATTGCACTATAAGATGCCATTTTAGCAAACCAGAGTGAGAAGGCTTCCCCCTTGCTGGTTTTGGAGAAGTGAGCTTCTATATTGTAGCTGTCTACAGAGAGGGACACTTAGCAAAGAACTTGGAGATATTTTTAAGAGCTGTAGGTTTCAGTCCTATAACCTCATAGAGCAGAATTCTGCCAATAATCACATGAGGAAGAAGGTCCCAAAGTCCAGATGAGAACCTGATTACAGCCTCAAAAAAAGACCCTATGCAGAGGACCAGATAAGCCTTGCCTGGACTCTTGATTCATGGAACCTGTGAGATAATAAATGTGTGTTGGTTTAAGCTGCTACAATATTGGTAGTCTTTTACAAAGCAATAGAAAACCAGTACAGTGTGCTACAGAGACAGCAGCAATGAAAGGAAAGGAGATGGCTAGGGATCAGAGCGTGAGAGCAGTGCTAATCAAAGTACGGTCCACTGACCACTCCCCTCTCTGAACTACTGGTCCTCCATGTCTATACAATTGAAAGCAAACAGTAGGAGATGTTTATAACAATGTGATATTCCACAACATTTAAACAGTGATTGGTGGACTCAGCTTATTGAGCAGAAGATGGTCAAGCGCAGGTGTTGCTGAATTTGTTTGGTCAGCCCATGTTGGAGGAGACATGTACTGACATCTGTCTGCAAAGAGTTGGAGGGGAGGATTGGTCCTTCTCCACAGTTAACGTTCAAAGCACTGATTTGAAGCTTTACAGGTTATAAAAATTTGGGAGTTTTATTCCGATAGCTTTAGAAACTATTGAAGGTTTTTGAGGAGAGGAGAGATGTGATCTAATTTACTTCGTTGATTTAACCCTTCTAGTTCTCACAAATGTTCTAGGGAGGACATTGAGGATGCCACAATACTCTGCCAGGTAAAGAAGATGGTAACTTAGACCATTGGGTAGGGGGGAGTGGTGGAGATATATTTGAAAACAGAACCAATATGTATTACTGGTAAACTAAATCTGGGGTATGGGTGAAAGGCAGGGAAAAAGGGCAGAAAAATAAATTCAGTAAGGAAGTGTGCATAGAAACACAGGGGAACCCTCTTTCCTTCATAATACGTGTGCATAATATTAGAGTGGAGGAGAGTTATGTCCCACTTATCATGTTTTATATGATTTAGTAACTTTCTACTTCTCTTCTTAGGCAGGAGATTGTGGTGGGCAATTATAAGAGTGCCCCCAAGATTTCATGCTCCTTGGTGTATGTGCTCTGTACAATCTTTACGACTAGATATGTAATGGAATTCACTCTTGTGATTAGGTTATGTAGTAGAATTACTATATGAAAGAGATATTCTGGGTGGATGTCAGAGGGAGGCAGGAGCCAACCAAAGGAGGTCTTACTGGCTAAAGCTGGAACAATTTGAGTAACTAACTAAATAAATATTGGATTGTAACCCAAAGTGTTAAATACATAATCATGAGTCCATTCTGATGTAAATAAATGACTCAACAAATAGATAAATGGGGGAGAAGAGACAAATATATCCTGTGCATAAGATTTCCAAATAGCTTACATCAATACTCTATATTCATGGAGGTAAAGTATAACTCTCCTTCCTTTTAATGTACATTGAACATCGCAACTTACTTCCAAAGAGTACAGTATGGAAAGGGGTGGGGGGTAACTTTACTGACAATAACTACCTCAAGTCAGGTGACCAAACTTAACATCAGTAGTGATGAAGCTTATTGATAGTGTATGCCCTTGATAGAATGTGATGAGAATGGCACTTTGCTGCTGCAATCTTCTGCACAGAACCACATTACCCCAGTCTAATGAGAAAAACATCAGCCAAATCCTAACTGAGGGACATTATACCAAATACCTGACTAGTAATCCTCAAAACTGTCAAGGTCATCACAAACGTGGAAATCTGAGAAACTGTTACAGCCAAGAGGAAACTTAGAAGATTAAATGTAATGTGTGACATACTGAATGGGATTTGGGAACAGAAAAAGGACGTTAGAGAAAAACTGAGGAAGTCTGATTAAATACGGAGTTTAGTTAATAGCAGTATATCAACTTGGTTTATTAACTGTGACAAATATGTCATACTAACCAAATATGCTAATAAGTGTTAACGAGCGTGTCGTAAATGGGAACTCTCCATATTATCTTCACAATAATTCTATCGATCTATAATTGTTCTTAAATAAAAAGCTTATTAAAAATCCAGGTCTAGAGGTCAGAGACAGAGAAGTCAGAGATTCAAAACACCAAGACATAACATATACTGCCACTGACTTGAAAATGGAGGGCACATGTGTCAAGGAATGAGGGTGACCTCTAGGAAATGAGTGTAGCCCTACCTGGTAGCCATCAAGAAAACAGTGACCTTAGTCTCACAACCACAAGGAGCTGAATTCTTCCAACAAGAGTGAGCTTACAAATGGATTTTCCCTCAGAACCTCCAGATAAGAACTCAGGGTGCCTGACACTTGGATTTCAGCCTGATGACCCTGCGGGAGGACTGACATACAAAATTTTGAGTTAATAAATTGTTGTTGTTTTAAACCTCTCAGTTTGTGGTGATTTGATAGGCAGTAATAGAAAACTAATACAGACATTGAATGAGAAACACACCAATTTTATTTGTACTCACACGTACCATATGTGGACTTCTTGAATTGGTGAGTGTGAGCGAAGGAAGCCGTAAGCCTCACATAACCAATTTCTCACTCTTCTGGGTCAGTTTTGTGATAAGAGGGCAAATTCTGGTTTGTTTGTTTGTTTGTTTATTGTTTGTTTGTCCTTGGTGTGGTGAGCTAGTCATGGCTGGGTCTGTCCCTACAAGGTCATGTCTACATTTGTGGGGGTTAAGTTAGAATGAAGGAGAGAGAAAATCTGATAGGTGACAGCAGTAACAAGCCATATTTTTCTCCATATCTACTTACTTATTTTTGAGTCAAGCTGATAAGTTTGATCAGAATTTTTATGGCTGCCATATTTTAATTCTCAGTTTTTTTTGGAACTAAGAGAGCGCACGATAGCATTGTTTATTGAGATGTTGTTTTGGAGAAGTCAAAAAGGAACACAAAGAGAAAACACTCCTTTTTAAAAAAGAACATTATTCTCATGATAACTATTAAGGAAAGTGGGGGTCAGGTCATTGGGGACTGTGAACACCAGCATGAAGCATTTTGATTTAATGAAATAGAACCTTTTCCTTGAAAAGGGTGTGACATGTTGAGAGGGAGGTTTCAAACCGATTAGTTTGACATCTATGCAGTCGGGATAGAGTGTGTGGAAACAATTATGCCTATGCAAATATTACATAACATGACTTACCTTTGAGCTTCACATAGAAACGGATCTTGGCTCAAACTGGGACGTACATAACAGGCAAGAAGAAAGAATGGTACGAAACATAAAACTGACTTCTTAAAAGCTTGACACAGACACATGTGCTTACGAAAGTTGAATTTTTGCCAACAAGCTTATAAAAAATAAAATGTCATCTCACTGCTGTTAGCACTTGCAGCTGTATTTTTATTTCCATTCTCAGGGAAATGATTTTCAAAGAATTTTTCGTAATGGTTACGTTTAGCAAAACACAATATCTACATGTCATTTAGAGGACTCAAGTTATTAAACGTGGTGGCCACATAATCCTTCAAAAAGTCACCTTTATCTTGAATATCTGGCTCTCCTCATCTGACGTGTGACAATCGGCCTAATATATTAAACAATGTGAATTTTTAATCACTCTAAGACATGAAACTCCGTTGGTGAAATTTGGGGCTCTGACACTTAAAGGCTAATAAGGAAAATACTGCTCTAAATTTGCTTTCTTACAGTATTAAGACATTTTAGATGCCATTCCAGTCATGGATATCTCTCTGGGGCCATGGTCACTCAGGTGTGTCACAGAATTACGAACACAAATCTAATTGGTATCAGCCGTCAGATTCCAGGTTCAAGGTAAATGATGAGTGGAGGTTGATAGGCCAGGGAAATGGAAACATGACCCAGTTCCAACCAAAGAATTAGGCCTCCAAGCCTCATGGCTTCCTCTGTGCCCTACCACAGTACAGTGTGATGCTGCTCTCACATGACCCTGACGGATGCTGGTATCTTCCAGGATCCCTGATTCTCTTTCCAGTATCCTTGAGTCTCTTTCACTGTGAACACCAGGTTTCCGAAAACATCGCAGGGCTGGAAAAGCAACGAACTTTTATCTAACATGTAACCAGTAGACAATATAGGATAGTGGTTATGAAGGTAAAATAGAGCATTAGATTTTCAGATTTTGAAACTGCCTTCCACCATGTAATACCTCTATGATCTTAAATCATGTAAATTTGCTTCTTGAGGCCTCATTTTTCTTATCTGTTGATTGGGGGAAATGAAACAGAGCAGTATCTTGTATCTCAATAAGCTATTCTTGGCAATTTAACACATAACTGGATAATCTATATATTAGAGTTCTCCAGAGATATGTAGATATATTAGGTTGATGCAAAAGTAATTGCTGTTTTTGCAGTTATGTTTAACCTTTTCAACCACAATTACTTTTGCACCAATCAAATAGAAATTGATTTATTATTGGGGATCAGGTCACACAATTATAGAGCCTGAGAAGTCCCAAAATCTGGAGGGTGAACCAGACAACCGGAGACACAAGAGAGCCAATGGTTTATTCCAGTGGGAGTCTGAAGGCCTGAGAATCAGGACAGCCTATGGTGTGGTTCCTGCCCGAAGGTCAGCAGGCTTATGACCCAGGAAGAGGCGATGTTCCAGTGTGAGTCCAAAAGTAGGAAAATGCTGATGGCCCAAAGGCAGGCAGGCAGGAGAATTCTTTGCTTCTCAGTCTTTTTGTTCTATTTGGTGTTCGACTGATTACATGAGGCCCACTCACGTCGATGAGGGCAATCTACTCTATCGATTTAAATGTGAATCTTACCTAAAAACAACCTCACAGAAACACCGAGAATAATGTTTGACTAAGTATCTGGGCACGCTGTGGCCCGCCAAATTGACAAATGAAATTGAACATCACAGTCTGTATATAAAGTACATGTTCTATTGCGGGGAACATGCATAAAACCGATAATCATTCTTTTTCATTAAGTATTAATGATACTGCATAATTTATTTCTAATATTTTGCCGGTGAGCAGTCACCATCACATTTTGTAATTGAGAAATACAGAGGATAAATAGCTTTTCTAAGATCACACATCTACTATGTTGCACAGCTGGAATTCAGAACTTTCTGGCTACAAAACCCGAGTTGTTACAATGAAATTGCATTCCCTAGCTTTCTTTAAAAATAAAGAACAAACTGAGAAGGTAAAAACAAGAGCCCACAGAACTCCCTCTAAGTCCTATAGGTTCCAGTGCATTTCTATGCCAGTGTGCACATTTATATATAACCATGTGTGAAATATCTATGCCATTTTTCTACGAAGTTGAGTAGGTGGCATGTATTTCAACAGCTCATCTCCACCGAATGAGAGCTGTAATGTATAGTTAAAGATGATGTCAGCCTTTCTAAATATAATTTTCAACTCTGCTGGGAAAAATATAAACTGCAGCACTGTAATAATCAACATATAAATAGCTCCCACATCTTTGCCATGCAAATTTGGATGATATTATGGAAGAGGGCTATCAGAAGGGGCCTTCTGTTGCCACGGTTTCTGCTAACCAGTGAGCAGCTGGGAATGATGACATTTTTAGTTAAAGCCAGTTTGGAAAGGCTTTTATCCCGTGGAGTTAAGCTAAAGCCTCAAAATAAAACAATCCCAAACTGCCAATGTTTGATGGGTTTGAAGTTGCAATGACGATATTAGATGCCTGGTTTTCTCTCTGTTTCAGAGAGAGAAAAAAAATACAGCTTTCCATTGCTCTTTGACTGCTGACAAACTGAAACTCGTTCTTTTTGTTGTGGGTGTTTCCTCCACCTGGCAGGTTTCAGGCCTCCCGACCCCCTCACCTCCAGGATTGAGAATAATGTCTTACACAACCTGAGCACCCATTAGACCTCTGGACAGACAGTCTCTCTGCAGGGTGCACCAAACACCATGACCCTGGGAAGAGTCAGGTATGCCCGTGATTTCTTCACCACCAAAAAGCCACTGGGATTCCTTTTGAAAAGGTGAAGAGATTCTAACACACCCCTGTCTCAGTTATAGAAGGACAGGACTCTGGGGGAATCATTCCTCTTGGAATGTTGCTAATCCCAGATGAAGATGGTAGGTATTTATATTGCAGAGGTCACAAATAGGTAGTTCTTGGCTATCTCTATCCTTGAGACAGATTTTTTTTTTTTTTTTTGCTGGTTGTGGGGGTGGGCAGCACAGTGTTTATATATATAAACTGGAATACTTTGGGATGGGGCTGTTGCTTCATATTGGTCCAGACTCTACATCCCCCCTGTCATCTTCTGTCCAGTCAGGCTCACACCTGTGTGTTACCTGCCTGGCTTCTTCAGGCATTTGAGTTTGGGTCTGTCTGATATAGAACTTTTGCTACGGAACAACATCACAGATGAGGTATTAATCAAACAACGTGATCTGGATGTAGAGTTTCTCATTTGATCGGGGAAGGCATAAACACAGGTGCAGTGGAAGGAGTCCTGCTTAGAAGAGCAAGCTTGTGAGGATCTTCTCCATGGGATGAATTTCAGCTTTCCCTTAGCTGTTTCAGTATGTGAGTCAGTCTCATGCAATGTAGAATACCATGTATGTTTGTTTGTTAAGTCAAACTCTTGCTTTGGTTTGAGATCTACACCTCTAGATGAGTTACTATTTTCCCCCGCCCCCATGGTAGATTTTCTTTTAATTTTTTTTTCAAAAATAACCACAATAATGCCTCCTTTTACCATATGCACATCCCTTTGAAATGCAACTTTGCCACTCCTCCTATCGTGACATGGCTCTCTTTCTCTACCTCTTAAATCTGTGCATGGCTGTGTGACTTGTTTTGGCCAATAAGACATTAGAAGTATTAACAAGCGGATACAACACAGTCATGTAGAAGAGAGCTGAGGGACTCTGGCCAAAAGCCTACAAAGGACTAGACGTGTGAGTGAGGCCGTTGAAGACCATCTCGTATCAGATATCAGCTGACTACAGAGATCAGCTAAATTAACTCACACCAGAAGATCCACACTTTAGACCCACAAAATTCTGAGACATAAGAGATGTTTGTTGTTTTGAGCCATTGATTTTTGGAGTGGTTTGTTATGCAGCAAAAGTTAACTGACACATACAAAATGGGATTAATGATATCTGTTTTGCAGTGTTACCTTAGGCATCATAAATAAAATATGTAACTGACTGGCCCAAAGTAAGTTCCCCATAAATGAGATCTATATTATTTGTTAGTTGTCAATCTGAGCGAGCTCTTGAGTCCTTAAGGTTAGTATAGCTTGAGTTCTGCTTTTATGTTCCTGTTCTTGAAAATCAATCTTGACTCCTGATAGTCCTTGATTCTGATAAGTTGCTCAAAATGACAGTACAGCCTCCCACCCCCCTTTGATAAGTGCATCTCCATCATAAAAACTCAGAGAAATAGTCTCAAATCCCAGCCCTGACTTTCTGGAAATAAAATTAACAATAAATGGCAGAATTAAGCAGCAGTGATTCTCATCAAGTCAGATACTGAAACTCAATCTTGGGTATTGAAGCTCAATAAATTAATTTATTGTAGTTGAAGAAACCCTTGGAGAGCATCTAGTTTATTCAAGCTATGCATGGCTGTTGCTGTGCATAAAGGTAGATGAATGTGCATAGGCCTTACTCACCAAATCGTCAGACGTTACTGGAGCTGGGTTATGAAAATGCAGCTATCTTATAGAACAAATTAGATAAGACGCTCTAACAGAGCAGCCAAACACATCACAGTAATACAACAGCAATGGCGGTTAAGACCAAGGTAAGAGATCATACCATGATAAAGACAGGATGGAGTACATTTCTCAAGCACCGTAAGCACGACTCTTTTAGGTTAATTTTTTTTAAAAAAAGATCTAAATCAAACTGGCTCAAAAAACAAAAACAGAAACAGAAAACAAAGTCAGTGTTTCACATGCTGGAAGAATCTTTGACTTCAAAGGATGGCCAGATCTACAGGCTCAAAGTCATTTTCAGGACTCCCTGTCTCTCGGCTCTCTGTTTCTGTCTGTGTTGGCGCCATCCATTCTCAGGTAGAATGCTTTCTAGCAACATAATGAATCCCAACTCCAAGTTTATAACAAAGTAGTTCTTTTATTTATGTATTTATTTATTTTTTTATTAAAGAGGGCGCAGCTCACAGTGACCCATGCGGGGATCAAACCAGCAACCTTGACGTTAGCAGTACCACTCTCTAACCAACTGTGCTCACCGGCCACCCCAAAATAGTTCATTCTTAACAATTCAAATAAAATTCTGATTTTCATTAGCCTGAATTTGGTCGTATATTGACCCATGATTCAGTCACTAAAAATGAGAATTATCAGTCCATCCAAGTCCCAGACTCAAAGAGTGAGAGTGAGGAAGATGAGCTTACCAGAAGAAGGGTGGGCTCTCCACTTCTAAAATGACAAACATGCACTTTGGCACAGTACAGTTGTTACTTTTGGACAGCAGTGGGCTGGCTGAATTAGGCAAAGGAGCAGGTACGAATGCTTTCCTTGTTAGTTCAATGGTTTGACCATTTCAAGTAGAAATTAATATAACTTGATTGTCTTTCTTTATATCCAACTTCATTCAAGAAGCTGAGGCAGCCATCTTGATGTGTTTGGTTTTGTTTCAGAGAGGAAAAAGAAGAGTTGAAGGACCACTGTATGTGTTGTTAATCCTGTGCATTATATTTCAATAGTGCATTTCTCTCGTTTCCACCAAGACTTGACAATCCCTGCAGTCTTAGCAACTCAGTGGTTACACCTACTCAATTATGTATTTGGCTCACTTGCAAAATGAAGTAATCGGATGAAGCCTGGTACAGACTAGCTTGAAGTGGAACAAATATGAGTGAACTCATCCAACAACATGCCTAAAGGGGGAAAAAATTATCTTCTTGCTTTCATTCCTAACTCAGAAAGAGCCAGAAAGTGAATGCTGCCACTTCATATTCCACAACACAATAGGAGTTGGGAATATAAACAACCTTTGGTTGAAGCAGAATTCGGAAAGCAAAAAATAGACATGACTAGAGGTAGAACCCAAGACTAAGGCAGAAAACAGAAGTAGACAAGAAGCCAGAGAGGATCCAGAAAAGCAGCAGTCAGTTGCCTTGGAGTGCTGGGAGTCTAGACAAGGTTTAGAAGATTCTACAGAACTGAGGACAGAAGTTCTCACCAATGAGGCAGATTTCAAAATGAGAATGTTTGGAGCCCAGGCAACCACACATTTTGTGGTTGCTTTTGTTTTGGTGCCAAGCTCACGAGCTGCATTAGACTATGACATAAGAGTAGGTGAGCTGACTTAGAGAGAGGTTGAAAACAGAGATGGAATATGGTGGGAATATTCCACTGCTCTCTGCCATTGAGCTCATCCTCCATGTCACACACACACACACACACACACACACACACACACACACACACACACACTCCCCCTTCAACACAGACATACACCCAACTCTCCAGGTTAATATCTACTTGTTCTTCAAAACTCAGCTGAGCTAGCACATTCTCCAAGAAGGCTTCCATGGCTAACTCCATCTCATTATGATTTCTCATAATCATATGATTTCTCATATCCCATCATATCATTTACAAATTGTATTTTATTTCCCTGTTTATCTGTCTCCTCCCCGAAGCCAGTGACCATGAGTCAATCACCATTACATCTCCAGAAACTAGAATAGTTCTCATTTAGTGTTGTTCTTTTTGTTTTTAATAAATGATCAAGTTTTAGCTGAGTTCACCTCAAGCAGTAACATCAGAGTGATATCCACTTGTGCACTGACTAAAAAAGAGTACAATGCCATTTTTCACATGCATTTCCAAATGAAACTTATATCCTTGAAACCTTAGGCAAAGAGTCCAAAACATTTTAATATATGTATTTATATTATTTATGGGAGACATTTAAAAAATAAGTACAAAGGATGTATCAATAATTAAATGTACCCTTTTGTATTTGGTAGTTCTTCTCTAGATAAGATGATAAAATAGTTTTCCAGGAATGATCTCTTTCTTGTTTGGAAACAAATTATGAGAAGTCAGAGTACTATGACATTCAACAAATGACCTCACCTCATATATAACATAAGAGGATCCATTCCTGCTTTATATTTCTGTGAAGACACATGATCATGATTTTTCTACGTATGTATATGATTAAACATTACATAACATATTATTGGTGCGCTCAGCTTATATTTCCAAATTTCTTCCCTAATCACACTAGCGCCTTCCAAAGGAATATTCAAAATATACACTCCTTTCTCTACTGCAGTGATTCACACATTTTAATGTACAGTGAAATCACTGGGCTGTGAATGAAGATTTCTGGGTTTTCATCCTGCTGATTCTGAATCAGCAGATTGTAGAATGTGCCCAGGAATCTGAATTTTTAAAAAGCATTCCAGGTGATGTTAATTCAGGTCATCTGTCACAGACCATAACTTGAGTACCACTTTGTTTCATCCATTCTTACACTCTTTATATGTACCTCTTATGCTTTAATTTAAGTCAATCAAACATCATGATTATAATGTCTAGGACTTAATACTCAAGAGATATTGACGTGAAAGGAGGAATACATGAGTTAGAGAATTAATGAACGTATGAATGAAAAATGATGAATGAATGAACAAATACAAGTCTCTCCAAGGCACTTATGGTTGTTTTCCGTCACTCCATCTATTTAGGGACTGTCCAGCCTCAGGTCTAGACTTCCTCTGGCACAGGCTTGCTGAAGAAAAGACCCAGCTGAGAGTGCTGTTAATAAATCCAGGAGGGAAGAAGACATGATCAGGAAGCAGGCAAGAGAGGGGCCCATAGGAGTTTGTTAGCAGAGGCTGACGTCCTAACGTGTAATAGGCAACAGCTGCCATTCAGAATGAGCCCTTGGGAGACGCCTGGTTTTTTGCCTCAGCCAATTTAGTTTATAGTTAAAAAATGTTACTAGCCATAAAAGGAACGATGTTCTGGGTTGAACTGGTTCAGTGCAAATGGTAAGACTAGTTGGGTGAGCTTCTTGTTAACTGGAGTGGCCTGGAATCGTGGCACCCAAACAGAATACAGGTAATAATAATGAGTATACAACTAAGTTGGTGGTTAAAATTTTTGGCATTGAAACAAAGAGAAATTAATAATTAGATTTTACAGATGTTATAGCATTAAAAAGAAGTGGTGATACTATAAATGTGCTTAGAAATGATACTTCTTGCTGACCTGTGCCTTGAGAGTGTGGGTGTGACTAGAAACTTCTGTGGTTCCACCCCCAAGCAACCTTAGACTCATTCTCACTGGTTGTTAGTGGTTGTGTTATAGTGCCTAATGGAACTCAATCCAAGAGGCTACCTGCTTTGTCTCTTGCTGTCACAAGTTTTACCTTGAATTTGGCTTTCACTGACAGTGGAACTCTGTTGGTTCTGGCAAGTGGCCTTTATTTTTTCCTACCAGTGTTGAAGCTACCAGGCTTTTTTTTTTCTTTCTTTTTTTTTTAATTAAAGTTTATTGGGGTGACAATTGTTAGTAAAGTTACATAGATTTCAGGTGTACAATTCTGTAATACATCATCTATATCTCACATTGTGTGTTCACCACCCAGAGTCAGTTCTCCTTCCATCACCATATATTAGACCCCATTTACCCTCTTCTAGAGCCCCCTACCCCCTTTACCCTCTGGTAACCCCTAAACTATTGTCTATGTCTATGAATTTTTATTTCTTCATTTGTTTGTCTTGTTCTTTTGTTGTTTTCATTTTTATATACCACATATCAGTGGAATCATATGGTTCTCTACTTTTTCTGTCTGACTTATTTCGATTAGCATTATAATCTCAAGATCCATCCATGTCGTCACAAGTGGTACTATTTCATCTTTTCCTACTGCCGTATAGTATTCCATTGTGTATATATACAACAACTTATTTATCCATTCATCTATCGAAGGACACTCTGGTTGCTTCCATGTCTTGGTCACTGTAAATAAATCTGCAAGAACATTGGAGCACATATATTTATATGGATAAATGTTTTCAGAATTTTGGGGTAGATACCCAGGAGACGGATTGCTGGGTCATATGGTAATTGTATTCTTAATTTTTTGAAGAACCTCCATACTGCCTTCCATAATGGCTGCAGCAGTCTGCATTCCCACCAACAGTGTATGAGGGTTCCTTTTTCTCCACAGCCTCTCCAACAGTTGTGACTATTTGTCTTGTTGATGATAGCCATTCTGACTGGGGTGAGGTGATATCTCAGTGTGGTTTTTATTTGCATTTCTCTGATGATTCGTGATGTTGAACATTTTTTCATATGTCTATTGGCCATTTGTATATTCTCTTTGGAGACATGTCTCTTCAGGTCCTCTGTCCATTTTTTAATTGGATTGTTTGTTTTTCTGTTGTTGAGTTGTATGAGTTCCTTATATATTTTGGATATTAGCCCCGTATCGGAGATGTCAGTTGCAAAAATCTTCTCCCATTTTGTTGGTTGCCTATTTTATTGATGGTTTCTTTTGCCCTGCAGAAGCGTTTTACTTTGATATAGTCCCATTCATTTATTTTAGCTTTTACTTCCCTTGCCTTTGGAGTCAAATTCATAAAATGCTCTTTGAACCCAAAGTCCATAAGTTTAGTACCTATGTTTTCTTCTATGCAGTTTATTGTGTCAGGTCTTATGTTTAAAGTCTTTGATCCAGTTTGAATTAATTTTGCTACATGGTGATAGATAGCAGTCCAGTTTCATTCTTTTGCACGTGGCTTTCCAATTCTCCCAGCACCATTTATCGAAGAGGCTATCTTTTCTCCATTGTATGTTTTTGGCTTCTTTATCAAAAATTATCTGTCCATATTTATATGGGTTTTTTTCTGGGTTCTCAATTCTATTCCATTGGTCTGTGTGTCTGTTTTTCTGCCAGTACCATACTGTTTTGATTATTGTTTTCCTGTAGTACAAGCTAAAGTCAGGGAGTGTGTTACCTCCAGCATTGTTCTTTTTTCTTAGGATGGCTTTGGCTATTCAGGGTCTTTTGGGGCTTCTTTGTTGCTGATTTCTGAGTTTAGCTTTTATTCTCTCCTTTGGCATGATTTCTGTTCATCACTTCTTCCTCCAAAGTGACAAATCAAGATCTTTTGAACAGAACTAAGGATTCCTCCGACCTAATTATCACTCAGCCTAGAAACTTCAGGGGCATCTTTGACCCTCTTTTTGCCTCATTCTCACATCAAGGCTTGATTCTTAAAGTTGTTTCTTCCATTTCATCTTCACTATTTCCACCATAGTGCTGACTTGTATTACATTAAACAATTATAGTAACTTCCTAATTGGTTTGCTGGCTTCTTCCCACACCCATGTACCCTTTCCCCAATTCCAGAATATGTGTTTTAAAACATTCCTTACTCTTGTCAGCATTGTCTTTGGAAATTTTCATGTGAATTCTACCATATTCAGCTAAGTTGACTTTGACCAACATTCACAGAGCATCCATTACTTTCCGTACGCTATTCTGAGACACATGAGAGATATGCAGATGGATTATGGGGCCAGCAGAAGAAACAGATTCACAAAGAGACGATTAATGTGCTGTGGCTAAACATAATGACAGGCGGAGACCTAGGGGTTGAAGAAGGGCTTCCAAAAGGAGAGACACTGAGACATGTCTGAAAGGATGAATGGGAGATGGCAGTAGGAAGGGAATAAGGACACTTGAGCAGTGGATACAGTGTGGACAAAGGCATGGAGCAGAGAGTGGACAGAGTTTTGGAGGTAGTTTGAGACTGGAGTAGATATTTCAGTGTTAGGCAGGGATGGGCAAGACAAATAACCAGAGAAGGGTCAGATCATAAAAGAGTCTTTCTGTCAGGCTAAGGAGGAAAACTTTAGCATAATCTGAAGCTACTCCTTGCCAAGTAGTTTCCAACTTAGTTCTTACATTCATAAGATGGGTGGCAAAGCGTCGGGTGTGTGTGTGTGGTGATGTTCATTAATGTGAAGATGGTGCATAAAGCCATAAGATAAATGTGACTTTTTTAGATGGTAAATAATTCACAGTATGATCTTTATGTTATGCTATATGTATATATATAGTATGTATCACAAAATTTGTTTGACTCTCTTTAAAAAAAATTCAAAAATTAGGCTTTTAGTAGGTTATGTTGGGTTAGATCATATTATAATTTACTCTCTATAAGGATATGAAAAAACTCAGAGCTATTGGAACCACTTATTGGAACCAGTTGTTCCAATCAAAATTCTACTCTACCAAGGTTCTGCTATCTGGGGGGAATGGAACTAATGGAGGTGCATGTGTAGGATTCAGATTGTTCTTGACTTTATGGCAATATAAGTTTTCTGTATGCAAATATGCACATTTTTCTGGTTACAAGGTTTATTAAAGTCATCACATGCCCAAATAATTGATGATAAAAAATGAAAGGATAGATAGTTGATCATAGTTAAATGTAAAGAAAGAGAAATAATAATAGATGGATGTAGAGATGGCTAGAAGGTGGAGGGAATGAGTGAGAGAGAAGTTCAGAAATATAGTACTGCTTGTGCTATGCTTTATTTTTTGTGTGGCTTGCATGACCCTTTTACCTTTAGAATGTTCTATTACAACCTTTTTTTACCTAGAACAGAGACAAACAAAATTCTTACACCTCTCTAAATCCTTCAGAAAACAGGAAATAATTTCTCTGGAAATTTTAATGTTTATTTTAAGCATCACAAATTTGTTTCTTCCCATAAACAGCCTTGATTATGGTTTTATTTTCATTCATCCACAAGGCATCTCTTCACCCAAGTTGAAAGACCACTGAGAGCAGAAATATTATCTTACCCTTTGAACCCCCAAGATAGCCTAGCACTGGACCTTGCCAGGCATAGTGATTAGTGAATTTAATGTATAAATCATGGACTGTTTTCAGTTCAGTTCAACAATATGCATCAATCTAGCAATATACTTTGCTAGATTATGATGCCATAAGATGGCTAGAATACAATTCTAGATCTTGAGGTGCTTGCTGGTTTCATTTAAGAACAGACTTTAATAGATCCCATAATTTTACTGTGACATTCCCGCTATGTTATATTCTCTAGAAACTCTTTTTATAGGGTTCATAGTTTCCTCAAGAGTAAGGTATAGATAATATTTATAGCAGAGTGAAACTGTTTACATTTCACAATAAACCATAGCAGAATTCTTTAAACAGGGAAATATTCATACATTGTAAAATTATTAGATTATTTCTCCCTAATGTCTTAAAGAACAACTCTAACTTTTAAGTATACAATATAATAAGCCCATTACTATGGTTTCATTTTAATTATATTACCAATCTAGTCCAGATTGAATTATAGAAAATGTGTGACTAAATATAAGAGACATTGATCCTTACTGATTAACAACTAACACCTTTATGCTAAAGGATGCAAAAGCAGCAGATCCTGTATATTTTGTATTATCATGCCATACACTGAGGAAAATATGCTTGAGCCTGTGTCTTAATCTAGAATTTTTTTTAGGATGATTGAAATAGTTATTCTAATTATGCCATTAGAATAAATTACAATTGTAGTAGTTTTTTTTTTTTTTTTTTTTTAACTTTTCAAAGTATACTCATATTCATCACATAATGGTGTTTATAAGGATACTTATACCTAGCAAAAATGCTCTTTGATAAGCAGTATAAGGGTTGTTTGACTGACTGATGCTGATATTAATAAATAAGGATATGAAGTAGCTGAGAACTGGAATAATATACAATGAAATCACCAGGATCCTAGAAGGTGAGGTGGACCTGTATTCCTTGGGAATCTACGTTCAGAGAACCCTAAACATACCTAGCACCACTACCTCCAACTCTGCTGAATCTGAACTGGACCATATGGCAGTACTCTGTCCATCCTCCACCAATTTGATCTAACCAAGACATTCACTTATCACTCATCAGCTAGCTTGAAGAGGTGAGTTAGGTCATTAAGTTCCTTCTATCAAGAATTTCAGAGACTTGAAATTGGAGCACTGAGCAACAAAGGCTAAATAAGTATGAGCAGTTCCTGAAGAATCGAGGGTGGAGACTATCAGCTTACAGCCATGTGCACAGTAAGCACAACAAAATGATCATAAGTTCATGTAAAGAGAAAGAACTACAGAAACATCGAGGTGGTCTCTGCGAAAGAAAAAAACAATGGCCGACTTTGCTAGCTGATTTCTCAAGTCCCCTCTCCCTTCTGTTTTTCCACTCTGGCAGAGCAGTTTCTTACTCTGTAGGCTGATGCTGCCAGACACTCACTTCCTCAGCCTCCCTCGTAGCTAGAGAGTAGGCATGTGGCCCAATCATCACCAAGAGACCCCAAGAGAAGATGTGGGGGATTATTGGAAAGTTTCAGGCTGGTCTAAAAGAAATATAAGAAAACTGATCTTCTTCTCCTTGGATGGTGTTAGGTAAAGAAAATCATGTCGAGAACTATTGCAGCCATCTTGTCAACCTGAGGTGGACCACAGCCTACACACTGAAGATGATAGTGTGGAAGCAAGAAAAGAGCCTCCGTCTCTGGTGATTTTATTAAGTTTTAAAATTATGTACAACTGAAATATGTTTCGATTTCTTGATGTGTATGATAAAAGATACGCTTTTTTTTTCTACCCATAGTACTGGGGCACACAATAGCTTATTAACACCATCCATATTAATTCATAAGTCACCTCATCTTTAAATCTCAAGTGAAACGCTTTCCTGGCAGCCCAACAGAACTTAAGTTTTCTGTGATTTCCCCCCTTCATTCTCACAAAACAAACCTCTTATAAAAACAAAACAAAACTTCTTCACATGTGTTTCAACTCCTTCCAAATCACATTGGCCTTGACATAGGCTTTTATTGATATATTTCTTTCTGAAGTTAAGAGCTTTGACTAAAATCACAACAGAGTTCACTTGTGGCACAACTGTAACCAGAATACAGGTTAGCCATGTGGGCTCTTTTAGCTATAGACCACAGGCTACTTCAAAAAATGGTTGGAAAATAAAGATGTCATTCATTGACGAACTCTTCAATGCTATGTAAGAAATGCTATAATAACCATTTTAAGAATAACTTCAATGCACGTGGCGGCATGATTTAACCTACCATAAAACTGCAGCATAATACACAATGCAAAAGGGTCCAAGTGTTCAAAGAAGGAGATCCGAATGGAACCTGAATCTATTCAATAATTATTTGAACTTTTTTTGCAGGGAAGTCATTTAATACTTATCCATTTAGATCCCTTTAAAAGGAAGCCTCTCTCCCAAAGCCTCTCTATTATGAGGGACAATCTCCAGACTGCCAACTCTATTGTCCACAGAGCAGAGCATGCTTGGAAAAACCTGCCAGAGAAGCAAGTTCTCACAAGCCTGGGGAGAGATTAAGTACTGCGATGTGTAGTTACTTCCAAAGATGCCTTTGCTTGTCCCGCTTCACCGCTGCTGTGAAGCCGACAATCCTGGAAATGCATTTTGAAGCAGGGAGTTTTCAAAGTGACAGGCTTAAAAAATACAATTCACCTTTTGCCCTTCCCCTCCCAGCTGCAGGATACGAGGCCTCCTTAGAACTCAGTTTTGTAACTCTAAATGTGTGAGGCTATCCTACATAAATAGGCCAAGCTCTCCTGGGCCACAGGTTTCCAGTAGTAGTTCTAGTCTAAGTTTCTTTTTTCAAATGCAGATGATTCAATGAGAGTGTTTATGATTTAAGCAACAAGAGGAAACATCTTACATATCTCTCACTTATACACTCTGATCTCAATTTTCTTATAAATTCGGAGAAATAATTAACAGTTGTCGTGAACTGGCTCCAGAATTTCTTCTTACCTAAGCTGTTGCTAACTCAGAGAGGAAATCAAGTGGAATAAAATTGAGGGAAAGGAAGTCTGTCTCAGTTGTGTCTAAACTTCATGGTCAGAAAGAGGTGGGCAACTCAGTGTAATGGGAAAGACAGGAGATACAAGTTCTGATTTTGCCTCTGATACGGAGCAACTTTATGGCACTGGTCACTTAACCTGTTTCCTTATAGGTAAAATTAGTATGTTAGACTCCATAATCTGTAATACCTCTTGAATTTTTGAGTTTTATTCCTTGATAAAATGTAATTAATTCATCTTAAGGGAGCAGATAGAAAATTTAGACTCAGAAAACCTGGGTTTCAAACCTACCTCCAAATTACCAGCTGTACATCTCTGCATACAAAAGTTAACTGCTCAGGACCTCCATTTCCCCGTCTGCAAAATGGAAGTGATACCACTGTCACAATTATGTTAGAGAGAAGCAGGGGCATAATATATGGAATTATGTTTATTAACAAAGCATTTTAAAACAATCTTTGTATCCCAATAACCAGCATAATTAGTAGTCTTTCAGGGAAAGCATATGGAATATAATTAGTTTTAAAGAAAACAATATAAAATATAATTATGAATTACTGACAAACAAAAATCAGCCAGCTGGAAGTAGTTTGCTCAGCTGCTTGAAGCTGGAATATCTAGTGTTTAGTTGCTAACTCCCAATCTGTCCAATGAGGGACATGTGTGAAGGTGTCATGGAGTCTAGTAGAACTTTGGGACCTTCAGCAGCACCGCAAATCAACCCAAATAAATGTATAATCTAAACAAAATGGGTGATCGCTAGGCAAATAGAGCTTCAAGACAAGCCCCCAGCCCACTTTTCCAACATGATGGTGTGCCTGAAAGCCCTTTACGGAGAAAATAAAAGACATTCTGGAACCACCATTGCAATGGATTATACACATTTTGACTTTCTAAGTTGTACTAGTTCTGCTTCCAGCTCTCAGATATCCAAAGGCAGTCTTTAATTAAAAGAAGTATATGACTCCCCAGGCGATTTGATTTTATACTCCTTAGAATATATAAATTATTTCCTCCAACCCAATCCCTTTTCTTGGAAATAAAGGAAGTCCCTCCATTCGCACTCTTGAAGTTTTTTACACATAAGTCATTGTAGCAACCATTATATCATAACATAGCTATGTAATTATAGATATAAAGTACCCACCAGGCTTTGACAGACCCTGTGTTAGTCTTCTCTGTATCTGGGTATACCTACCCTGTTTCCCTGAAAATAAGATCTAGCCGGACAGTCAGCTCTAATGCGTCATTTAGAGCAAACATGAATAAAAGACCTGGTATTATATTATATTATATTATATTATATTATATTATATTATATTATATTATATTATATTTATTATAAGATCCGGTCTTATATTATAGTAAAATAAGAGTGGGTCTTACATTAATTTTTGCTCCAAAAGACGCATTAGAACTGATTGTATGGCTAGGTCTTATTTTTGGGGAAACACGGTAGCAGAGTGTTTGACTATGGTAGATGTTAAAAACGTTTTGATGAATGAATGAATGAAATTCCAGCTAGAGTTGTTGTTTTTTCCCCCCAAAGTTCATATTAATTCTTTAAAAGAGGAACTATTCTTCCTATAAGAGGTCTCACTTTGAGTTTCTAGTGATTGTTTCATATTAATGCAAATGAATTTCAGATAATTTCCTGGGAGTCACCGTGCATAGGGAGTACTGAGGACTGAGTAGTAAATTGGAGAAAGCAGCCATCACTCAGAGTGTGGCCGTCGCCAGCAACACTTATGGACTCCCTTTTCTCCCATCTGTTTTGTCCAGAAAAAGCCATTCTGAATTGTATCAAATAGGATTGCATAGGCCCTTCACCGTGAGAAGAAAGAGCCCAGCTTCCATTTACGAAGAAGCTCTCGTTGTGTGCTAGGCACTGTCCTAGGCATTTTACATGAATATGCTGACTGACTTTTCACAACCTTTCTAAAAAGTAGCAACCTTCAACATTCTGTTTTTCAGGTGAGGAAACTGAGGCATGGGATATTTTCCGAAAGTTTCATTCCTCTGTTGAAGTGGAAGAATCAGGATGTGAGGGAGTCGTGTGTTCCCAACCCTAAGCCTCTCCCACTGGAGCTCAGGAAAAGTGAGCATTGCGTGCACTGCGCTGCACTCAGTGGTTGGATTAGCAAGGCTGATGGCGGGAGACGGAACAGGAGCTGGTACAGGAACACTTCTGCATAGCTCCGGTCTAAAGTTCAGGCTGGGGGAAGACTGCAGCAGGTTGGAGATGGTACTCAGGGAGCATGTCTGTGTGTCCCACGTGTTTGGCACAGCAGATCCCCTCTGCTCTCTCAGAGTTGGCTACAAAGACAGAATGCGCTGGCTTCTGAGAACTCCAAATGTGCACGTCTTGTTGGTACTGATCTTCTTTCATCTAGATGGGAATGACAGACATCTTTTGTCCAGATCTGACAGACATAGGAGAGCAGGGTTGACTCTTCCTGAATTCAGTGTAACTGCCAACCTCACAGGCGTCCCTAAGCAGCTTAAGTAGCTTAAATAATACAAGTGTCCTTCTTTCCTTTGTCTCCGCAATTATTCATAAAAATATTGAATAAGCTGAAATACAATGTGATTTATGAAGCAGCTGAACTCCAAATAATTCTTAATCCTCACATCCCCCGTGAAGAATGGGAGGGAGAACATAAACCAGCTCAGATAATAGGCAAGTATCTCATGCCAAAGTTGGGCTTCCCAGGGGCCTGAACTACTCAGGCAGTTCAGAGCTGCAAAAGGCAGAAGTGAGTCCAAGATAAAGCTGATCAGAGGGAGTTGAGAGTGAAATGCTGGACATAAGTGCACCCTGAGTTCAATGAGGCAGAGGAGGGGAAAAAAAAGAATGTTAAATATAAGCACCACATACTGCATTTTTACTGTGTGACATGATCAGTCCTGAGCTATTTTTACGAATAACTTCATGGAATCTACTGTAAGCCACTGCGATCCTCCATCACAGATGAGGCAACAGATGCTAAGATGTGTTGAAAATCTCCATGAAGGAAGCAAAGCAGAGAGGTGCCTGCAGGAAGCCCCACACCAAGCTCACTGCCCATAGAACAAGGTGTGGACCCAGGAGTCTGATTTGAGGTTAGTCTGAAGATGGTCCTGACGCATGGGAAAGGGGTGCGAGGGTATTGCCAAGGGCAACCTCCCCTATGGATAGAAAGTACCATTAGTAGATCTCTTAAACTAGCTTTAGGGTCCTGATTATGCTATTTAAATATAATCAAACATAGGCAGTCCAGTACAAGGGACAGAAAGTGTAAAACATAAATGCTAGGCATTCATAAATGGGATGATAGCTTTTTCTTTTTAAAAAAATTTTGAAATCAGAACCCTTGTCTCCTGAAATGCTTTTTGCCATGAGATTATCAGCTCTAAAAGATGGTCTATATTTTAGTTATTTTCACACTCTGTATGAAGGACTACAGTAAATTAGAGTGTAATTTAGCTCCATAGAACATGCAGATCTTGTTTTATTTCACTTATTTTAAATTGTTTCATATTTTTAATTTTATTATTGTGTTTGGCATATGGGGTTATAGTTCAATTGCACAAATGTTAGGTAGTAGGCAGAATAATGGCCTCTAAAGATGCCCGTGTCCTGGATCCTGTGAATATGTTACCTTACTTGACAAAGGGGAATTAAGGTCACTAATCAGATGACTTTAACATATGGAGATTATCCTGGATCATCTGAATGTGTCCAATATAATCGTTCTTTAAAGTAGAAGGGGGAGGCAGAAGGGAAGAATTAGAGAAAGATATGTGACGGTGTAAACAAAGTCAGAGTGATGCTACGTGAGAAAGACCATCCTGCTTGCTGGCTTTGGTGACGGGAGAAAGGGGCCATGAGCCAAGGAATGTGGGCTGCCTCTAAAGTTAGAACAAGCAAGGAAACAGATTTGTCTCTAGAGCATCCAGAAAGAAATGTAGCCGTGATGACCCCTTGATTTTGGCCCAATGAGACCTGTGTCAGACTTCTGACCTACAAAGCATTGAGATAATAAATTTGTGTTGTTTTGTGCAGCAAAATGTGTGGTAGTTTGTTGCAGCAGCAATAGATAATTAATATATGGTAGAACTTTTCTAAAGATACTGCTTCTTTTATTTTTCGTCATAAAAAATTATGATCTGGCATTTAAAATTCTGAGGCATTATTTTCATCCTGCAATAAGAGGTTACTACCTTTTTGTAGGTATTAACCACCTGAACAAACCATGTGACACTGTTGTTTCTCTTTTGAAAGTTAGAAAAAAGCAGGGATATAACAAAGACTTTCTTCTTGACCAAACTTTAGACAGGCTCATCTGGGCCTTCTTTTTGGCTAAGCCTCGTCCTTGGGTGCTGTCTTCAGCCTGCCTCCTACCAAATTAGTTTAGCAAGAATCCCCCAACCCTTGATATCTGATTACCCTGACCTGCCTTCAGCAAGAATCCTGTTAAATTGGCTTAACAAGAATTCCCCCTTGATGTCCCTTTTAGTAATTTTATCACCCTGCTCCTCCACTTGTCCTTGTGTTTGGAATTGAGTTTGGTTCTCTACTTTAGTCTCTGTTCCCCTATTATAATAGTTCCTGAATAAAGTCTGTCTTTACTGCTTTTAGTGTCTGGACTTGCTTCTCTTAAATTATGCCCAGTGGCATGTAACACGTTTCATGGCATGAAGGTGACATATCTCAGGCTTTGACTAGATCTGTGTAAAACCAATGCAATAAATTGATAGTGGAACATTCAGTTATGTGTTTATTTTTGTCTAGTATCCCTACCTACTTTTCAAGTTATTTTAAAGACTAGGCCATTCATTCCGGCATCACATAGGCCACAAGTGAACCATTCAACCATATGATTTAGATATTATTTTTATGTGCTCAATAATGAATCAAATTTTAATATTTAAAGTCATTTCAGTCCCCATACTGAACAAGCTACATAATTTAAAGAGAATGTGATGTGTCTTAAGCAACCACTACTTTTCTATGGAACTCTAGAGCTTAGAAGAAATCCGAAGCTTCATTCAAGTCAACACCTTATTCTGTCTTCTGATATAACAATTGTAGCCACTTGGGCCAAAAGTTAGATTATTTTTATGAGCTTGACAGTGACTGTTGATCAGTGTTATACTATTTATCTCTGTCTTTCTATGTTTCTTACATATGAATAGCTCATAGCTTTCAAATCTTTAAGCCAGAGAAAAGGGAGATAATTAAATGGCTGAATTAAATTACTCATTTTCTAAGATAATTGATCCATGTCACATGAAATTATTACATCCTATCTTTGAAGTCCAAAAATGACTCAAATATCTTTTTTAAAATAATGTAATTATTATGTATGTAACTCAACTAAAATCTGAAAATGGTATTGTCAAATCTGTAGACATTGGTCTTATTTATATCAGGAATTTTTCTCCTTCATTTAACTCAACAAGAGGCATATGTGCCAGATAATGCTAATCATACAAAAGCAAACACTGTGAGGTTTCAAACTTGAGGAATACAAAATTCAGTTGCATAAATATGTTAATTATACAAATAACAGCATGATAAGGTAGGATTGTAACAGAAAGATATTGACTCTCTTGGCACTTCACGATTTGACTGTGGACATTTCAGAGTCTTCCCAAAGGAGGTGACATGTGAGTTAGTCTTTGAAGGATGGGTAATATTTGACAGGCAGGGGAAGGGGTGTGGCTTACTAAGTGAGCGAAAACGGCTTGAGTAAGATAGGCACAGTACAGTTTTGTGGTTCAGTGAGTAGTCCAATTTAGCACAAATGTAGAGCGTGTGTATGAGAAACCCTTAAGAAATGACTAGAAAATATTTTATGACCAGAGATGAGAAAATAATTTAGAGAGTGATGGGAAATCATTTCAATATTTGGAACTTCCCTTAATTAACCTGTCAGTGTTAGGTAAGAAAGTTGGGAGGATGAAGAGCTTATATATATTAGATAAGGAATGCTGTTAGAAAGCTGCTGGAATAATCCCCAGGAGTAAATTCCTGAACCTAGACTGAGGCAGAGTGTGTAGAAAGGATTGCGTGTGGTCCATGTTATGGCAGCATCTCCAGGGTGGGTCTCTCACGGACCGTGGTGGACTAAGAGAACAGGAGGAGCTATTGGTGGATCCCAGGGTCTAACCCTTTGTGACAGAAAGACCATGACATTCACAGAAATAGAGGCCAGGCAGAAATAGCAGTTCTGGGTCTTAAGAGGATGAGTTTGGTGGTTGATATGTTGAGTTAAAGATGCCAGCAGGATTTCAGGAGATGATCAGCAACCAGCTAGAAAGGGGCAGGGGAGATGGTTACTTGGCAGAGAAACCAATGTGGACCTGTCAAGGTAGAAGATGTCAAAGACCACGTGTGGATGAGATCCCAGAGGGAGAGTTTAGGGGAAGACAGAAAAGTGGGTTCAAATAGGACCTAGGGAAATACCTATAGTACAGTCCCCAAATGTGAGCATTCAGGGAGGAGTTCACAAAGGAATGGAATGATGCAAGTGATGAACGCTGGAGAGAGGTCAAGAATAACGACAATGAATGTCTAAGACTGTATATTTTACCACTATAATGCAGTAGTTCTGAGAAAATCATGGGGGTAGAACACATTTTGCAAGGGGTTCACCAGAATGTATATAAGGATGCAGAGATAGTGAGAGAAAAATTAGTTTTCCATAAATTAGGAGGGGTAGAGTTGACCCTTGAAAAACCAGGGGGTAGGGAGTGCTGACCCCCCACTTAGTCGAAAACCTGCGTATAAGTTTGGACTCACCCCAAATGTATCTACTATTGACTGGAAGCGTCCTAATAACATAGTCAATTACACATATTTTCTACATTGTATTACGTACTGTATTCTTACAATAAAGTAAGCTAGAGAAAAAAAATTATTAAGAAAATCATGAAAAAGAGAAGATACATTTACAGTACTGTATGTATTTAGTGAAAAAAATCTGCATAACTGTAGACCTGCACGGTTCAAACCCATATTCTGTGCTATATAAATGGATGTTGCTCAAGATCAATTTATATAGCACAGAAACTTGATGAGGTGGTAGAAAGAATGATGCCATTTGTTTGTGCTAGATCTCTACAGTGAATTCTGTTGAATGACAACTCTAACAAAAGAGACACAATATTAAAATTGGGTGACCAATTACGTTTAAAAATTGATGCATTTGCAAACCAATCTTAGGAGCGTCTAATAAAATTTTTACTCTATCTAGATTCAAGTTTGTATACCTTTAAGTTCATTCAGAATCTTTATCAATTTTTTCCTTAAATGGGAGAAGATGTATAAATGTTTTCCTTTAAAACCTTTAAGATTTTTAATATAGCTGGACTTGCAGTCCCCAGAGTATTATCTGATGTCCTAGTCAGTCGGTTTTTACGGAGGGGCGGGGGAAAGGTGAGCAGAGGTTGACCCACTACTTGTCTACACTAACATCTGAAATTTATCCCACGAAGAGAAAAGACCAACTCCTTAAAAAGGTGGAAGACTTGGAGATCACAGAGCCCCAAGTCTGTAAAAACACAGAAATTTGGGCTGAAGACGAGGATTTCAGGCTAAGATGATGAAAAGCTTAGCTGGTGATCTGCGCCTTTCTTCCTCCTTTTAGAGAACCTAAGATATACAGTGACTTCAAAGCTCATAATACAGAGGCCGGAATAGTGCAGTAGGAACCGCAGCGGCTGGGCCGTGCCAGTGATGTACTGTGATAACTGCTATCAAGCTCATTTGCAGCAGAAATGTAATGCAATAAGATCTGTTATTTTTAATGGAAAAGAGAAAAACATAAAAAGATGGTGTGCATTTTATTCAAAGAGATGGCATTATTAATGAAGGGAAAGCGTGGGCAGGAAAATGTGTGATACAGAAGACGCTCCCAAAGTTAGTCGAAAATATAGATGGGCAATCTCAGAGGTGAATTGTGTAAAATTCCTTATGCCAACTCCAGCAGTGAAGATAATTTTTTGGTCTATGTCCATCTCAAAGAGGAGTCAATAGCCTCATGATTATAATAGCACGTTCATGTGTAGTGTGGTATATACAAAACAAAACAAAGCAAAAATGGGCTCTCTGGGCTGCAAATTCCAAGTTTTACTATTGATCTGTCGTCTCAGATCAGGTCAAAAAACTCATCCTTTATTCTATTTCCTTTCAATCAAATTGTGCTCTAATATTTTTGATATGTTGGGCTTTTCTGTAGCTTTTCTTTTTATCCACGTGCACACAATGACTTCCTCCTTCAGAATTTCTGTATGCTTTACTGTAAGAGCATGCATCTTTTTTTTTTTTTAAATTTTTTGGTCCCCATGAAAAAACTGAATTCCTCCAGAGCACGGGTCATTCCTCTAGCCTGCAGGGGCTCAATACACATTTACAGAATAACCTGAAGAGAACCAAAGGGCTACTTCCCAAAGCAATTTCTATGCACAGAAAGAGTTGTGTTTCTTTCTTTCTTTTTTTCCCTCTGACTTTCACAAAAATAAAGGGCTAATATCACCAGCGGGCAGATTTTGTAAAATTACTCTCTAAAGTGCTTCAACAAAACCTGCCAACACAACTCAGCCCAAACTTCCCCCATCCCTGCTTTGTAGCAAAGGGCCTCCCTGGGACAGCCTGCCAGTCACGCAGACGAGAGCCAAATTGTTCAGTGGATTTGGGAAGTGGACAGATGTTCTCCTGGGACGATGGAGACAGGCCCCGCCACATACATTTTCACTTGACGTGTTAACCAATATTCTTAGCCAATTATTCAGAGGCGACCAGCAGTTAATGCATGCAAAGGCAGGAGCTGGAATCATCACTCACGGCTCCCACACAGCCCCAAACTCCTGCCAAAGTGCTAAATTCCTCCCCAGCTCTGAAAGACACGGAGTTCATTTTGTGTGCCCTTGGATGTGCTCCTTGAGGATTATATTAGAACATCTAAAGCTGATTATGAAATAGTCACTGTGGATGAATAAATAAGGGAAAATAAAACAAACACTGAGGATATATGCCTCAAAATACCGAACCGAAAAGAATAGGTTTTAGGTATGAAAATGCATTTGAGGTCTCAAAGGTAATTACCCCGAGGCACTGGAATAGTGCAATGAAAACAATAGCAGCTGGGCCACACCAGTGATGTACTGTGATAACGGCTATTAAGCTAATTTGCCGCAGAAATATAATGTAATAAGAGCTATCATTTTTAATGGGAAAGAGAAAAACATAAAAGGATGATAGTGCCCATTTTACTCAGAGAGATGACAGTAAACGACAGAAAGCAAAAGAAACTGAAATTTTCCTGGCATCCATATTCACGATGCCATCGTATCTCTGACATTCCTCTGGACTGTAAGCAATAAACTTGAACCTGGCATCTGGAAAATAAGAAGATAAAGGGATGTAAACTTTGTTTCCAAGAAGCCTGTAATGCTAGTTATCATTGTAAAACTAGCATTTTATTTCTGGGGGAAATTGTGTTACATGAAAAATAATAACCATTTCTGTAATAATGCATTTTTGGATAAATGTGGCTATATGGCAGAATATATAGAATTGTATCAGTCAGTGTCCAGTCAGTAAAACAGAAATGCTCTAAATTTTTCCCCAAATAGGTAAGATGATAGAAATAATTAGTTAGGTGATGGTGAGAAACCAAACAGGGGACTAAGAGGCCACCCAGAGGCTTATGAACAGCAGGAAGCAGCTACTACCCTTAGGATGGGAGAGAATGGGAGACATGGCATTGCTAGGAATTTAGGAGACCCTGTGGGTTCCAGATCCATGGTAGTTGATTGCCCCATTGAAGCTGAAACCATGGAAAAATGAGCTGAGGTAAGTGAGAACTGGAACCACGGAGAAAGCAGTCACTGCATTAAAAACTGTTGACGGGGAGAAGTGGGAAAAATACCTTATTTCTCCCTTCCTCTCACTTCCAGCCTCCTGCCAGTGCTTCCCACTGGTGCACCCAGCCAGCTAGTAAGGGAGCCTGGTGCACAGATCCTATGAACATAAGACCAGTACAGAGGAGAACAGAGAGAGGGTGAGGAATAGAAGTGAGAGCAACTTGGAAAATGACCAGCCTGTTTTCCAAAGCCTAGCCTTGCTATTCCACCAATACTCTCTCCCCTAAATAACTATAATAATCTATCACAGTTCTCCCTTAATAAACTAAGACCGCCTTCTAATCTGTTTTCTATACTGCAGAGAGCATGATCTCTTCAAATTCTCCATCTGACCATGGGACACTCTGGTCCCTTTAAAACCATTTAATGGCTTCCATTGCTCATGGGAGAAAGACAAAACTCTTTATGTGACCCACCAAGCCCTTCATGAACTGGTGGGGCTATCTCTCCAGGCTCATCTCATTTACTGCTCACTCCCACACTGTGCTCTAGGGGTTCAGGTCTTCTTGACATTTATTCATTGATTCCTTCAATAATTCAGCAAAATTTTATCAAGGGTCTGTTTTCTGCCAAATATTTTTCTTCACTCCAGAGAAAGCGATAACAAAACAAACACAGTATGTACTTACCTGGAGTATGTTATTTAGTTTATGAGTGTGAAAGGGCAGGCACTAAGTAAAGATGGATATAGAGTATTTAAGGTACTTAGTGCCGTGAAGAACGCGTTTATGTAACATCTTTAGGAAGTCCTTTCTAGTCGTGTGATATTTGGGCAGAGACCTAACGGAAGTAAGGGAGCACCTCCTGTCCTGTAGCTGTATATGCTGTACTTAGGGCAAGAGCTTACCAGGCAGAAGAAACAGCAAGTCCCTGAGAAATATGTACAAAATTCTAGAACTTTCATGTCATATGTTAGAAGGGGATTTAATATTTTCCTCTACCCTGTATTGATCAAATCCTTTTGATAACATATGCATTTATACGATAAAGTTTCCTGAATAAATTCAAATTTAAATTATATTTATATTCATTGGTATAGTAAGTTGATAAGCAGTTACCTCAGCTACCTGAATGCACATTCTATGAGGGTAGTGACTGGCTTCCCCTAGGGAAGTAGGTTTTGCTGCATAAAAGAGGAACCCAAAATTCAGTGGCTTCAAAGATACCAGAGTATATTTCACCTGCACATGACAGTTATGTCTAGTTTTGCAAGTTCATGTCAGGAATCGAGAACATCTCTATTTTATTTTTCCAGTATCCTCAGGGTATTTCAGTACTGTCCAAGATATTTCATCCCCAATTTAAACAAACAAACAAACAAACAAAACAAAACAAAATTAAAAAGTCTTTGCACAGTTAAAGAAAATAGACTCCACTAAAAAATAAAAAATAAAAAATAGCAACAACAAAAAATTCTATGAAACGTTTAAAGTAAAAGCTTGAAGGAAGATCAAGGTGTATGTGAGGTGCTGTGTTATGCAGTCAAGTCACACCTTATATTGGTGGTAGGGGGCATGGGTCAAGTTCAATCATCAGTGCCTAAGGTGAAAATCACTTTAATCACTTTGGTGCTGAAATTATCATTATATTTCCTCAGAGAAATGGTGCACTTAGGCCAACAAATCATCTATCAATACATTCAACAGTCAATTTTCTTCCTATGCTGTGAACAGGTTGCTGTTTTTTATTGACACCAGATGAAGGAGCTGCCCTGTGTTTAATGGTCATGCTGTGTAAAAAAACCCTTGCTCTACCTCTAAACTTTAGAATACCAGTTAAAGCCATAGAATAGAACTGAAACCAACTACAGATTCACATAATTTATTAGGCCCACTTCGGGACATACAATCATCGAGTGGAATGCTAAGTAGAATGGTTTGCCCCAGGAGTCGGCAAACGTTTTTCTGGAAAGGACCCCATACTAACTGTTTTAGGCTTTGTTGTTCATGTGGGCTTTGCTTTAACTATCGAACTCTGCACTTATAGCACTCAGGCAGCCATAGACAGTTTGTAAACAAATGAGCATGACTGTATCCTAATAAAACTTTATTTACAAAAACAAGTGGCAGCTAGATTTGGCCCAAGAGCCCTAGTTGGCTAAACCCTGGTCTACATTGTTAGTTTAACCTCTTTTTTTGGTGGTAGGGGGAATGTATTTTCTTTTTTACTTCACAGAAGTCAAAAGAGCACATGATATTGCTCTCCTTAGACTGTAGCATCATGTTTGTTCTCTGGTTAATTACGCAGCGTAAACAACTTAGAAAGCAGAGTGGAGAAAGGAATGGCCATAGGTGGCAGGATGGCCAGTGAGGACTTCATAGAAGAGACAGAGTTGAGCTAAACCATAAAGGATGCTATTTGTTTAGAATCCCTAATAGTTCTGTACATATTATCTCATTCTATCCTCCAACACTCCTATGTACCCTGTTTCCCTGAAAATAGACCTAGCCAGATCATCAGCTCTAGTGCATCTTTTGGAGCAAAACTTTATAATATAAGACCCAGTCTTATATTGTTCCAAAAGACGCATTACAGTTGATGGTACGGCTTGGTCTTATTTTCGGGGAAACAGTAGCTTCATAACCACAGAGAAGTTAAGAAACTTTCTAAGTGTCCCAGAGCTAGCAGGAAATAGAGCCAAGGCAAGATTTCAGGTGCCCCTTATTCCTTATGCTATTAGATTTCTAGGCTTAGGGAGATCAGGAGTTGAGATTATTGCTCTGTAGATACCAGACATTTCATATCTCGCTCCATCTCAATCCATCTCAATACTCAGGTCACTTTCAAGAATGTTTTCCTTAACTTCTGCATAATGTGGTCATAAGGCTAACAAGGAAATAAAACAATTTCAAGAATTTGTATAGTGTTGTGCCGGGGGAGATACCAGTAGATTTTGCCTTCTATAATATCAGAATGAAGGAGGCCTCCAACAATTCTGAAGAAGGTCAAACGCCTATCAATTCCACATTTAATGCCTTTCTGAGATACAGGTTCCATGATTTCAAATATTTACTACCAGGCAGAAACGAACATTTTCATTTGTTTTTCTTTCTATTCTCCTCCTCTCAGTAACAGCTCACCGAGACATGGAAGGATCGCATACTCCATGGCTGTAGTCACCACATTAAAGGGCGGTATAAACAGCAGATTTTAATTTGAGTTTGGAAAAAGCATTTTTGTTTAAGTAAAATAAAATCACAGGTGGTTTAGTGAGTTCACTCTGAGTCTAAACCCCAAAACACTATTTAAAGAGCAAAGTGGTTAAAAGATTTCATTTTTTCTGGTCAGCTCTGCCCCAGGTAGAAATAACAACCCTACTGTTGCTGACAGCATAGGGTGGCCACGTGCCTTTGGCTCTGGGCCAGCTGTTGTATGCTTCAGGATTCTCTAACTGTAGAAAAGGCTCTCCAGCAAAACACCAGGCAGTTTTCATGCACAATGTTGCCCATGCCTTAATTTTTTCTTAGCTGTCTTAAAATGTTGTTAGGATGGAGATGTTCCTTGGGTCCTGCCTACTGCAACCTCCTCAAACCCCCAACCCCAACCCCCACTGGAGGGACTTATTCTTTTGACTACATTACAGCCTATTCTGTTACCTTATGTTTTTGTTCTTTCTATTCTTCATTAACACCCAAAGACATGGTTATCTTTGGAGCATGTATCTGGCTGAGAAATCATCCCAAACTCAAACTAGTGACTTATATACTGACACTCACTCATCAGTGTCATTGCTGAATATCTAACTTGGTCTCATGTTGAAGGCTGGCTGGACAACATAAGGAATGAAACTCTAGACTGAAGCGACATTTTGCTTCTAAGTGTCTCGGGACTATATCAAGGGCCAGTGTTTGTGGATCATAGACTCAAATTAAGAAGCATGCAGGCTTTAGAACTGGGATGCTTAGGTTCAAATCCCAGTTTAGCCACTTTGTAGTTATGGGAACTGACAAAGGTTACTTCACCTTTCTGTTGCTCAGCATCCTCCTCAGTAAAATGGGAGTGATGATATAGCGTCTAAGTCAGATAAATAATTTGAGGACTGTATGAGTTAACATATACTACTGGACGTTTAGAACAGATGCCGCCACGTAGTTAGTGCTATAGGGACGTCTGCTATCATCATTTTGATGATATGTGTCAAAGGTTGAGAGCTTGTTCTCTACTAAATACTTAACACACATTGTCTTATCTACTCTCCAGTCAACTCCAGACACTTGTGCATTTGAGAAAACAGATCTCAGAGATTTATAGTTCACAGTTTTCCAATGTTAAAATGGAGAAGCCTGTCTGACTCCAAAAGACCTAATATGATAATAGATTGAAAAAATTTAAGGCTACTTTTCTCATTGAATAAACATAAATAAGGGGAGACGTCTTCTAAAGCACATACATCTACAAGCATAGTAATATATATTTGCATATATATATATATATTGCACAATAAACGTTGCAAAAATATTTATATTGAAATACACCATCTCCTTTAAAACCATCAAGACTACTCTGTACTTTAGGACTGATCATTACTTGGGCTAGAAGCACATTTCTGTAGCATTGATCTTGCAGCCAGCATCTTCTCATTATCTTTGCCCATTTATATGACTATTTTTGGAAAATTAAAGGTTTAGTTGCTTTCCGGATACTTTTATGTTTCCTTGGAATTATCTTTAATACTTCTCAGAATACTCACTCTAAAATTAAATGTATTGGCATATTTTGAAGCTTGTTTTGGCTTCTTTGTGGCATTTTTATCCCATTTAACTTCCTTTCCAACTTATTGATTTCTTAGTGCATTTTATTGCATCACCACTAACTTTTACATGGCAGTATTATAGGATATTTTAAAATATTTTAAATTATAATAGTGAAAAAGTAAGTGCAGAACTTGAGTCACCAAAGCATTTGTAGAAATTTCAATACAGATTAATAACTGTTGTGGGCAAACAAGGGTTATTGGTATTTCTTTTAACACGTAAGTGGCCCTTCCTTGTGGCAAGGATAAAGTACAGTATATCATTTACTTAAATTCTAAACTTGGAAATAATGTGATTCTTGATGAATTTTGACATTTTGGGGAGTTTCACATAATTTCCCCTTGGCCACATAAATTATATCTTTACATTATATTATAAGATTATATTTCAAATTCATATAAACTGCTTCTACACTGTTTATGACTGGAGCAAAGAACTTATTCTTTTCTGTTTTTCCATATCCCCTTCGAGTTCGCCTCATGCTTCTTCTCCTGTGTTGCTCAGGGTGTTGATTTCATTTGTGATTTGTGACATTTAGGACAAAGTGTCCTGTTCAGTGCAAGGCAGTTAGCACTTCTAGCTTATGGGACAAAATGTCAGTAACCCCAGAAACTGTGATGACCAAAATGTCTCTACATATTTCATAAAGCCCAATGGAGAGTTAAAATCACTCCCTTTAGATGTGAAACCATTGGGTGCCAAAGAGTCTTTTTCTTTCTAACAACCCATTGGTCACCTTATACATTTCCTGTTTTCAGAAAACATCCTCACTCTGGTTTACTCTGCCTTCTAACAGGATGAGGGCAGAAGAAAATAAAGTGACAGGATGCAAAAGTAACTGTCTAAGTGATGAATTTTAGAACTTGAAAAAAAAATCAGAGAGGAATCTGGAGGACAGATCATATGACATAGATAGTAACAGACAGTAACATTAGTGATAAGTTAAATTGAGCATTTTCTGCATATCAGGCATTACATTAAGAGCCTTATATGAACTACATTGTACCTTTATCTTCACAACAACCTTGTTTGGTGAATACAAGTAATGCCCTAATTATATAAGTCAGGGAATGATTACATAGTGTTTGGTGTGAGTTAGTCATTGCACAGTTTTGTTATTTGAAAGAGAAGGTACAGAAATAACATTACAGGACAAAGGAGAAAAAGCATGGGTTTAATTCTATTTCTACTACTCACCTGCTTTGTGATCTTGGGAAAATTTCTTCACCTCTCTGAGCCTCAGTTTTTTGTTTTTATTAAACGATATTCATTGTACACACTTCCTAGAGTCATTCTAAAGTAGTCACCATTTTGCAAATAAGAAAACTGAACTTCACTTTCATAGTTTATATTGTTTAAGATATTTAGATATCATGAAAACAGCAAGGTTTGGTAGAAGTGAGATTTACCTCTCTAGTGTTTGCAATATAGTTTGGGTTATTAATAACAAAAATATGTATAATTTATTGGGTTCTTACTATGTACCAGGCACAGTCCTAAGTGCTTGACCAACTTACTATTTTAATCCTAACAACAAATACCATGGTTCCTTAGATCAATCTAAATTGCTAAGAAAACTTTATCCCAAAGAAACTTTTTAAGCATTGGAATACAGATTTGCTGAGACTAATAAGTTACATGTAAATATAGAAACAATCTTTGCTAACAAGCCTAAAATACCACCAAAATCCAGGTAAAATATATGGCAGGTTTTTGGTTTGAGGTTTCAAAATTCTATCTGGATGTAGTTATGATGATTTTTGTACTACAGTAAATGGCTTCCACATTTGCTCATGTATGTATAATTTATTTAGATGGGTGTCAGAATTTTTATATACTTTTCTCAAATCTGGCTTTCCCCAGTAAGTCAGTAACTAATGATAAAATCTTTGGTCGGGTTGAAACTTTCCATGTGGTAAGGATTAGTATCTGGCCAGTAACAATGTCACAGGAGTGTCATTTTTAAGAGCTATCACGGCTCATTAGTGCAAAGATTGTTTTGCTGAAAACCTGTCACAGTCTCTACACACATGGCTGAGTATATAAGGCAAATTAACAACTCTCACAAAATTATATCTGAATAGAAATAAAATTTTATAAGGGGCTGAAATATACGTATCTACAAGGATAATGTGAAAACCTGAGTACCTCCCAAAACAATTTCACAGAAAAGTAATGTGATGGAAAACCGATGTGTTTATCTCTCATAAGAATCAAAATCTTAAAGCTATTTAAATGCATAATTTATAAAACTTATTTCATATTCAAGTATTGAATATTAATATAATTGAATAAGTTCTTGTATTATATATGATTTAATTGTTATAATATGCCATTACTATTATTTGTGTGACCATTTTTGCAGTTTGTAAAGCATTTATATGTACATATGTGTGTGCATGTATATATATATATATATATATATATATATACACACACACACATATATATATATAAAATCTTATCAGTTGCTTATACTCTTGTGATGTGAACGTTCATGTAATTTACATCACCATCTACTTTTTCAAAATGAAGAAACGGAAGTTCAGAAAGCATAAATGGCTGTTCCAGGGTCACCAGGGCACATTCATTAAAATTATGGCCCAATTAGTTATAGGCTACATGGAAAAAAATCTACTATGGCATTTCTTATTCTGTATAAATGTTTATTCTTCATAAAAAACAAT
Source organism: Rhinolophus sinicus (assembly GCF_036562045.2). Lineage (NCBI taxonomy): Eukaryota > Metazoa > Chordata > Mammalia > Chiroptera > Rhinolophidae > Rhinolophus > Rhinolophus sinicus. Next base: position 12,070,324 of record NC_133752.1, on the reverse strand, counting down.
TTTACAATGATGGAAGGTGTGAATTTTGGAATTAAGCCAGCTAGTGCTTATATCATGAATGTGTTACTACATGTGGTACCTACGATATTCCCAGGTCATCTCGGGATCAGGAGTGCTCCTGTTTTTTCCTTGAGGTCATTAAAATAGATGAGACTTTTCTTCTTGCTACTGAAGAATACTAATAATAGTAATAATATCAAAAAGAGAAGTAGTATCATAGACAACCACTAATGTATTCAAAACACTCAAGATGAACTAAGTAATTTTTTATATCTTACCTTTAACCACCACAAAACCCTTATAATCTAGTATTAGTATTATTGTTATCATTTTTATTATTAGAAATGTAAGTTCAAAAAATTGGTATAACGTGAGCAAAGTCATACAGCAAATTAATAATGAAGCTGCGTGAATCTCTTACCTCATCACCCACATGCCTTCTTCCTATGATAATACTGACACAATTTTACATTTAGGAGGAGGTTCTATGAGAAAGTGATGTTTTTTATTGTTTGTTTGTTTGTTTGTTTGTTTGTTTTTCCACTTGGTAAGACACAATTTATGAACAGTACTGGCCAAAAAACACCAATCATATATTTTCAAATTCTTTTTAAAAATGTATGGAGAAAAATTGCTTCCTTTTCAGTAGAAATGCTGTACAATGTTAAGTGGAGGCAATTCCCCTACAGTGTGAGTTTTCAAAGAGTAAATGGGGTAACTGAAATTTTATTAATAAGAAAACATTATTTGAATTCCACAGACTACTGCTAGTTGACATACAATTAAGACCTGGAGCTAGGGAATGTGGGAACAGTAATATTATTTACCTAGGAGGAAAACATAGGAATACAGAGGTATTTTTGAGCATGTTGTTCTGTTAGCATCTCCTTTTACCATTCTTATTTGAACCTTTAATGTAATTTTACTTTTGTTTTATCTTGGAAAATTGAAGGACAAAGGAAAGAACCTTATTTATTGGATAAATTTTGTTTAAATTATTATTTTTGTACAGCATAACAAAATACAGTTAAAGATGTGACACATGCCTTTGTTATTTAAAATCTGAAGCTCCCTAAAAAATTTCATTTTATTCTGTTAAAATTTATTTTTTTCTCAGGCAATTTTGCTTACAAATGCAACTAATGTATTATGAAAGAACAAACTACATGACAAAAAACGTGAAACGTCTAATGTGCATGCTTAGATAGAGTTCATTTCTCTTGATGTTGTGTGTTTTTTTTCAATTTTCCATGAATATATTTTAAAGTATAGCAACATCTAGACGGAAAACTCAGTTGAGATATAATGAGTCTCATGCAGACTTTCTGTGCTATACCATATCCATATTGGTAAGCCATGTCCCATAGGTTTACTTTTCTTTTGCTTTTTAATATCGTTTTAAAAAGTTGTTTTAGTTGGAGTTTTTAAAATTGCTCTCCAAGCCCCAGATGTCGTATTTATCCATCATCTATAGCAAAAACAATACTTCTTTCTCAAACCCATACCAGCTATATTTTATCTTTAGGGTGGAAGCACTGACATTCTATTCAACCTTAATAGTCACCTTTATTTTTTTCTTTTAATAAGAAGAAATGGAAAATATCTTCTGTATTAGTGTTTTCCAGAGAAACAAGTTCAATAGGATGTGTATTTATAGATTCATTATAAGGAATTGGCTCACACAATTATGGAGGCTGACAAGCTCCGAGATTTGCAGTCAGCATGCTGGAGACCGGGAGAGGTGAGGGTATAATAGTTCCAGTCTAAAGTACCAGTAGGCTTGAGACACAGGAAGAGCTGATGCTTCTGTTCAAGTCCAAAGGCAGGAAAAAAAGTGATGCCCAAGCTTAAAGGCAGTCATGCAGGAAAAATTTTCTCTGACTTGAAAGAGGTCAGCCTTTTTATTCCATTCATTTCTCCAACTGAATAGATTAGGCCCGCCCACATTAGGGAGAGCGACCTGCTTTACTCAGTCTACAAATCCAAATGTTCATTTCATTCAGAAATCCCCCACAGACACATCCAGAATAATGTTGATCTGGTCAAGCTGACACGTAAAATTAACTATCACACCTTCCTTGAAATCTTTTTCTAAAACAATGTTTTCTAGGCTGTTATCTGGGAGAGCGAAATTACTCTGATAACACTTCATCACCACCAATGATCTCTTATTCTCTTCCCACTCCCAATAATTTGTTTGATAGAGTGGTGTAGACAGGTATCCTGAATTTTAATCAGGATTTCACTAGGTAACCATTGATACGTTGCTTAAGCTCCTTAAGCCTCATTTGCTTGTCTGGGAAACGGGATATTAATTGTATCAATCTCATGAATTGTTGTGAAGATTCAGTAAGGATAGCAGCCTCCCTCTTTCCCCTATAATTACCACCACACACACATACTCTCTCTCAATCCCTTCACCCTACTTTTAAAAATCTTTTTATTGGAGCTTATCAATCTATTTCCCAATGACATATTGCTATGTAACAAATCACCCTAAAATTTAGAAACTGAAAAACACCAATTGATGTGGCACTTCTGGTTTTGTGGGTTAGGTGAGGCTCAGTTGTGTGCTTCTTCTGTTCCATGTGCTGTTGGTTCAGGTTGCTTCTGAAACTGCGTTCAGTGGGGGGCAGCTGAGGGCTAGAATGTGAAAGACCACTTTACTGGTCTGTCAGTTGGTGTTAGCTACACTGGCGATGCTTCAAGTGTACTTCATGTTACCATTCTGCCTCTGGAAGTCTAGATTGGCTTCTAGGTTAAAGCGTGGCTTCTAGGTTAAAGCGTGGCAGCTGGGTTCCTAGAGAGTGAAGGGAGAACATATCAAGTCTTTTACAGACTAGTCCTGGTCCTGGCAAAACCTCACTTTCACCTCACCTCCTGCTGTTGTTCAAAGCAAGTCACATGACCAGTCCAGGTACAAAGGTAAATAAACTCCACCTCATGAAGGGAAGAGTAGCATCTACCAATGGAGATAACAGGAATTGTTGTTGGTGGCCATCTTTAAAGACGTTCTGCCACACCATTTTGCATACTTGTATTAGTTTGCTAGTGATGCCATAACAAAGTGTCAGGAATTGGTGTGTTTGGTAGGGTTGGTTTCTTCTGAGGGTCATGAGAGAGAATTTGTTCCATGCCTCTCACCTAACTTCTGGTGGTTTTATCTCCAAATAGGGTCACATTCAGAGGTAGTGGGCCTGCGGGTTTCAACACATGAATTTTAGGTGGATACAATTCAGCCCATAACAATATTAAAATTGATTTAGTCTGTTATAGTCTATGTCTATTGTTTCCTGCAAGCCTCTGTCACTCTAATACTCCATGGTAGTAGGGACCTTAATTTTTTTGCTTGTTTGTTTACTGGTATAACCCTTGTTCCTAGAACAGTACTTGACATTGAGTGAGCATTCAATCATTCAATACATTTTTGTTGAAAGAAAAATAAGTGATGTATATCAAAATGTTAGCATATTTTCTGGTATATGAAAAGTAATAATAAATATCAACTCTTATTGTTATAATACATGTATCAATCTTAAGACATCTTTGAATATTATTTTTGAAAACACACAGGAATTATTATATATTACTGTGAAATTATTAAACAGCCCAGAATGTGAAAATTTGTATGAATGCATTTCTTCAAAATAGGTTAATTAGTAAAATGTTTATTTATTCTGATGATTATGCCATAGCTTAATACATTTTAGGGAGTCATCTTAAGGAAAAAAAAAATTATGAACATACCTATTTGCTCATATTTATTACCTAGATTGATCACCAAATAACACTTCAGATTTCTTTGGTTATTTTTTCTTTTAATTCAAATGTGTCCATAAAATATAGAATGATGATATTTCCAAATGTATCATGTCTTACATGTAATTTTGAGAAATGAGTTTGTTATGTGTTTCATTTAATTTATCTTACAAAATATCATCATTATGGGAAGAAAATACAACCATGGGTCATTAATAGGGTTTGAAAATAAGTACCTATATTTATCTTAAACTTCTTATCCTCCTTCTTGCAATGGTGAAATTGCAATAGAAATGTTCTAGGGTACCTATGCCAAGAAGGCACTGACCTTCTGTCCCTAAAAAGAAAAGCCACCATAAGATTCATATAGTTAAAAGTGAGGTTCTCTCACTTTAATAATATTTAGGTCCCTGGCCTACAGATTAACAGTAAAGGTAAAACTCCCCCCAGATTAACACCATGTGATACCATTCAGAACCATAAATGCTGGTGACGAATTTTTCATTTTAAATTCATGTTGCTGTCTCTGAAAGAATGGTGAGCAGTTCACCCATTAGCCACTGAGTCCAAGAAAGCCTTCATCAGATCTGCCTCCAATTCAGGCGTTCAAGGTCCCCAGAGATTGCCAAGTCATAGGGGTGTGCAGAATAAATTAAAGTTAAAATATTGTCTAAAAGAGACCATATGTTTGAGCAGACTGCATTTGCCTTGACGGGGGAATGTAAGTGTTAAGACAAATCATGTCCAACTTGTCATAAAATTGAATTAGGACCGGAAGGAAGATGGAAATTTTAGTCAAGGGAGCTAGGAAGCTTAACAGATATCTTCCTGAAATTAGCAGAAATAAGAGTGATGGCTAAAACACCCTTAATAATTCATTTTTTCCCCCTGAGAGACAGAGATAAAATTCTTGAATGTAGGAATGAGTGTTTTCTAGTTTTCTCATAACGTATTATATGAAAAGAATTATGTAAAGCTTGATATTAATATCCAGTTGGCCCATGTTCTAGATGCTAGGTAAAGAATATTATTTATTTGCAAACAAAAAATTGTATTCTAGATGAATATTTTTTCATATGTATTAAATCTATATTGTACGCTTAGTAATAAAACAGGAAAAACATCCTATTTCAAAGAGCCTACATTCTTGTATGGAGAGAGAAAATGACTGAAATGTTAAAATATAGAACATGGTAGAATAAAATTGGTGCTAGGGAGAAAAATAAGGAAGGCAACAGAGTAGAGATTGCTAGAGGAGACTGCAAATAGGTTGGTGGGAAAAAGCTTCAATGAAAATGAGGTGAAGATATGAGCTATGCAGGTGTCGGAGAGAAAGAGAGAGAAAGGGAGAGAGAGAGAGAGTTTGTAGTGTAGGAAAGGGTGGTAGCAAAAGAAGTGTTGAAAAGTGATTATTTTCTGGATTTATTTTAAATGCAGGGCTACAAGATTTGTGGATGGATTAAATGTAAAATTTGAAAAAGGAGAGTCAAGTATGAACTCAAGTTTTGACCTGTGGTTTAATTATTAATCGAGATGAGGAAGAAATGAACCAGAGCAAATTTGGGAAGAAAAAAAAAATAGGCACTTAATTGTACATGTTAGGTTTCAATTGCCTGTTAGATATTTACATGGAGAAATTTTCGTAAGCAGTGGAAGTGTGAATTTGGAATTCAGCAGAGATCTGGGATGGATAGATGATAAGTAGGTAGGTAGGTAGGCAGGTACATAGGTAGGTATAGGTAGAGAGATAGATGGTATTAACACCATGAAACTAGATGTTATCACCATGAAGCATGCATAGACTTTAAAGCAGGTCCAATCAAAGATCAAACCCTGAGGAACTAATGACCACAATGTAGAAGGAAAACCAAGAATGTGAGGTCCTGGAAAGCCAACAAAGAAATAGAGTCCTGCTGTATAAAACGCTTGATAGATCAGGTACGATGAACACTAAAAACTTATCACCAACTTCAGTAGATGACCTTGAGAGAAATACTTTGAAGAAATGGTGAGAACAAAGGCCCAGTTGAAGTGGTTTCAAGAGAGATTGGGAAAAGCAAGTTGGAAACATCAGTTACTCCTTTGAGAATTTATCCTGCAAGAAAGAGAAGTGAGGCAATAGAATGGTGAATCAAAACAAAAAGAAGATTTCTTAAGATGGGAGAAATGACAGTGTATTTGGATATCAACAACGTAGCAGGGAAGAATTTATGATGTGGGAGGAAGGGGTGAATTACTGGTGTCCTTTGTCTGTGAGAGGAAGTTTTGTGTAAAAGTGAGTGTAATTGATCGTGGGGCTCTCCCTTACAGAGTGTCTGGGCACAGAAGCAGCTTGATGTGTGAATGTGGTGCTGGGAGCTTGCAGATGTTCTCTTTTTATGCCTACAGTTGTCTAAGTGACAGGAGAACAGGATCATCGTCTGTGAGTAATGATGGGGGAGCAGGTCTTGGGTGTTTAAGAAGGTAGAAAATAATATCTAAAAGATCTGAAGAAAGAATAGACTTTAGAAATAGAGTATTATTGTTGGACAGCAGAAGTGCCAAGATCAGGGATCAAAAATGTAAAATGAAAGCAGTTATTATATGCTTGTATTTTCTTCAGTCTTTTCATCTGCGTGTGTAAGGACAAAGTAGGTATTCATTAGAATTAACCAAGGTGATTGTTTTACCAAGCCAGGAAAACAAGAGATCTTGAGTGTTTATGAAAAGAAGAGGTTATAATGAACAATCTTTGGATTTTTCAAAGTATCTTTTTAAGCTTCTGTTTTGGTCAGAATGACTCAACCTAGCTCTGATTAGCTGGCCCCTCTAAGGCCAAGATACACTACATCTAACCATTTCTCTGAAATAGGCATATCTATAAATATACACCCAGGTCACCTATACTAAAGTGGGTTCTAATAGATGTCCATCCTTGAGAGTAAAATTAAGTAAAAATTAGGGTACTCTAAGGGTTCAGTTACTATTTAGACTATTACTAAGTTAAACATATTTTCTGACATTACGTGGGAAGAATAATTACTATTCTTTGTGAAGACAAAAATATTGAAAGACCTCATCTCAGCTCTTCATTTTTGTCACAAGCCTTTTCCCAGAGATGAAGAAAGTCCATGTTCTGATGGTAATAGGAACTTCCTACTCACAAGCCTCCTCTTTCTAGAGAGATCTATGCTACTCAGTAAAATTCCTGACAATTAGAAAAACTTCCCAGCAGGCACACAAAGAGTCAGGGACTTCCTGATTTGTTATTGACACAATCAGCCTTGAAAACCCAATGGCTTTGAAATGTGTAAAAATCTGTCACCATGAAATATATTAATGGATAAAATGTATTAATAGATAAAAAAATTATTAATAGATAAACATTTCCCATAAGGACAAAGTGATAGAAGATGTTAAGAAAGATCACAGTTTCAGTAATTGGAGTATACCATGTGAAGAGAATGACACGGGGCAGCACAGCTCATCACCTGAAGACATGCTTTTTGAATATAGGTGTGAGATACATAAAGACTGCTTCAGGGCATGCTTTGAGTGAAGTACATACTGGTTCCACTGAGCTGTGGCTTACTGTACCCGTCCCACTACTTTGCCTCCTGCTGCCCATTGTAAAGTACAACTTAGAATAAAAATAAGTAGAGTGCAAAAGTGGGGAATGTAAAGCCAGACAAGTAAATGTTCAAAGGCACAGAAGACATTGAATCTTGTCCTACTTTCTTTGCTGAGGTTCCCCTTGTGGAGGAGTCGGAGTCCTCGTGGTTGGCCCTTCAGTACGGATGAGACCAGTATGATGGACTTGTCTGTGATTGTTCACCTTCATTCACACCCCTAAAGATGGAATGCTATCTCTGCCAGGGTCTTCAGAGTCAGAAAGCATGAAATAGTGTGTAGGTTAAGACTGGGTAGATAGATAACTCTAAAAGCTTAGATGAAAAGCCCCCGGCTTTGTACTGGGAGTTTTATGCCATCGAAGCTTTATAAAGCATACAAAACTAGGTTGGAAGGATAATCAGTAATTACCCAATCCATTCCCTCCTTTACAGAAGAAACAGAGTCCCAGATAATTGAACTTCCTTAAGTTCTCATGAATAAAAGTTCTCTGATCCGGTTCTCCGGATCAGAACCAGGGTCATACCACAGCTTAATCTATTACATCACAATAATAATCTTTATCAGCTCTTCCTGTTAATGTTTTAGTCTAATAAAAAGTTGCCATTTTTTTTTCTCCAGAATATTCTATCAAAAGGATATCAACTATGGACGTAGAGACAGGGATATTCGCTGCTATTGGAAACAGCTAAAATGTCCAGTTGTTGGTTTCTACATCTAACTAATGGAATACTAAAATATCATTAAAAATCACATTACAGAAGAATATTTAATCACTTGAGCTTATTGCTAAGTGAATAACAATATATTCAGATAGCAAATAGTAAATCATTATGATATTAATTTGCCAGATAAATGGATAGATAATGGGATGAGGTACCCAAGTGTTAACAGTAGATTTGTCTGGGGTCTTTTATCCTCTTCTTGTGCCTTTCTTTCTTCCCCCTCCCATTTTTTATAATGAACATGCTTAAATTAGCAGACACATGCTATCTTTAAAACTTGATTTTTGAAGTGTAATTATAGCAAACACTGTCGTTAAGTTATTTTCTTCTAACTGTAAGAGCTATTTGCAGATTCATTACTGAGGAACTCTCAAGCCAGATATACATTTCCTAAATCTGAAAACATAAAAGCAGTCATTTCCTTTCTTGGCTTTCTACCAAAAACCTTCACTGATCAGGTGAAGGGAGGTAAAACACACTTGCAGAATCAGAATTTGACTTTTAAAAGTGAGATTCTAGCCCTGTAAATGCATAATCATCAAAAAGTGATAAAGGAAAAACGGACTTCCTGATATGTGACTATCTAATTTTGGAAAACACTATAATCACTATATAATACTCAGCCACAATAGGGGAAATTGCCAAAGAAAACCTACTATATGAAAATCACCTAAATTGTCCCCAAGAAAACTATATAAATTACCTAATATATGAGTAAGAATCAAAATCTTAATCATACATTGGAAAATAACAGATATAATGGAAAAGCAGCAATGAGAAAATGTAAATCTCACTCTATGAAAAACACAATGCTGACCTGAAGGGAGAAGAAATTAATTGGTGGGAGAAAAAAACACATCTCTCTCAGATCTTATTTCCTGAATAAGGTTTTAGCTATGAAACATAAAGAGTGATTGCATCTAACTGAAGGCCCCATAAGCTGCGAAAATCATTTGAATAGGAAATGTGCAAACATAAAATTCACCAAGCATTTTCATTAGCCTTTGCATGCCCAAATTGTAATTCAGCATGTGTTAGTAAAAGACATAAATACAAATGTATGCTTTCCAGAATATTTGAAGTAAAATTCTAAAGCACCTAAACAAATCTACCTAGATAAAAAAAAAGTCTTTAATTTCCAGCAAAATAATATATATTAACTGTAGATATTCAGCAAGTCACATAGCCTTTTAAAAGTGTCAATTTTTATGAAGACACATAGATAGTATACTCATAAACATTCATAGTCTCACAAATATTATACTGTGAGAGTGTTCCTTCATTCGACAAATACTGAGATTTTATCACATGCTAGGTATTATTCCTGGTACTGGGGAAATGACTATAAAAACAACACAGCAGTTTTGCCCTCATGGAATTTCATTCCAAGACATACATCATTAACTGAAAAGTTATCATACTTTAGCTATCTACATATAGTAGAGAACATATGTGTTGTATCTAACAACATTTCTTTACAGTGTATGGATAAAAATAATAGTACAGATGTGATTGCTTACCTGGAAAAATGTAATTCTAATTGTGCTTATATACGACACCTTTCAGAATATATGAAAACTCAAGTATGCACCAAAGGCTTGTACATCATTTTATAATTGGCATGACTTTAGGCATTAAATTAACATGTTAAATACAATACTAGGGCTGCGAAAAGTCTTTGAGTGGTATACATAAAGTATTCATGGTGTTGCAGAAATGAGGAGCCCATTTTTCACTTTTCTCTAATAGGAAGTACATTTCTAGACAAATAAAAATTTTAAATTACCAAACCTATTTCTAAACTGGCTGTACAATTTTACGCTCTCATCGACAAAATGTGAGAATGCCAACTGATCCACTTACTTCCAGCATTTGTAGTTATTGTTGGTGGGTATATACTGGTATCTCATGGTGTTTTTAATTACAGTTTTCCAGATTATAGTGATAGTTAGCATATTTTCAAGTGTCAATTGGCTAGTCCTATAGATTTCTTTGTGAAGTGTCTACCTTTTTTGCTCACTTTTCAATTTGTTTGTTTGTCTTTTTATAATTGAGCTGTAGAAGTTATGCAGATTTTAGCTTTTACGTTTAGATCTATGACTCATCTTGAATTAGTTTTTATATATGTTGTGATGTAAAGGTCAAGTTATAGAATCCCTTTATTCCAGTATAATTGTTGAAAAAGCAAAATAAAATCTAATTACATTGACACCTTTGTAGAAAAATCAAAGGACGGAATGAGTGTGGGTCTATTGCTGGGCTCTCTATTCTGTTTTAGTGATTTATAAGCTGACCCTACCCCACTACCACATTTCCTTTTATTATTTTTATTATTGTTGTTACATTTATTTGGGTGACATTGGTTAGTAAATTTGTATATGTTTCAAGTGTATATTTCTGTAATACATTATCTATATATTGCATTGTGTGTTCACCACCCAGAGTCAGTTCTCTTTCTACATGGAGAAGTTCTCCTTCTCCATATATTTGACCCCCTTTCCCCTCTTCTACCATTCCTCCCCCTCCCCCCCCCCCCACTTATCCTCTGGTAAACTCTAAACTGTTGTCTGTGTCTATGAGTTTTTGTTTGTTTATCTTGTTTTCAACTTTTTCTGTCTGGCTTATTTCTCTCAGCATGATAACCTCAAGATCCATCCATGTTGTTGCAAATAGCAGTATTTCATCTTTTCTTATGGCTGAGTGGTATTCCATTGTGTATATGTACCACATCTTCTTTATACACTCATCTATCAAAGAACACTTTGGTTGTTTCTTGATTGTGTAGCTTTATAGCAACTTTCAAAAACATGTAGTATAAATTCTTTAACTTGGTTATTTTAAAAAATTGCTTTGGATATGCTAGATACTTTGCATTTCCCTATGGAGATTTCAAATCAGCTAGTCAGTGTCTAAACAACATCCTGCTGGTATTGTATTTCAGACTGCATTTAATCTGTAAATCAATTTGTGGAGAATTGAGATATTAACTGTACGAAGACTTCCAATCCATGAAGTCATTTGACTCTCAAGCTAATTTTTAACATGTCAGCATTCTACAGGAATGTTAATTTTATTTTCCAATGACATCAGTCTTTCCCTGTTAGCCTCATATCTAGTTAGTCCCCTCCATACATTTAAAAACAGGGACCATGAAACATATGGATTGAATCTTCACTCTAGATGCCCTCTCCAATTTTGCAAAGGCACACCGCTCTTAATTCCTTACACTTATTTGGTTCACACGTACATGCTACCACCATTGAAAGCATTAAAATTGGACACCTCTGCCCCATGTTTGACTTCACAGAACTCACCATTCTGTAAAATTATTACACAGTTTCTACTGTCTTGCTGATTGTTCTACTTATAATGCTATTCTACCACTTTTCAAACTTACAAAATTCTATACACCATTTAAGATGAAACTCAAAATTATTTCTTTAGGGTCGTCTTTCCTAAACAGTTCAGATAAAATTAATCACGATGGGTTACTTAAGCCTTTTTTATCTCTCTAAGTTATAGCATGACATATATTATGATTGTGTATTGACAATTGTGTATAATAGTTAATGAAAGCTTACTATGCAAGAAATATGCTTATATCTTTTTATATTTTATTATAATACATCATAAAATATTTCAAACATATAGAAAAATAAAGAGAAAGATATAATACATAGTCTATACGAGTGATTCTCAACCAGTTGATTTTTTGCTCCCAGAGCAAAATGTTTGGCAACATTTTGGTTCTCGTAACTGGGGGAGGGAGGAAGTTTGCTACTTCCATCTAGTGGATGGAGGCCAGAGAGGCTGCTAAACATTTAAATACCCTACAATGCACAGGGAAACTTCCACAACAAAGAATATTGTCTAAAATGCCAATAGTACAGAGGTTGAGAAACTCTCCTCTATACTCACCATTCAGCTGTATCAAATATTAACATTTTGCCACATTCATTCCAAATCTCCCCCACCACCATAATATTAAGTCATAAAATATTACAAATTTATTTGAAACATCCATTTACTCCTGATCTCATGCTCATCTTCCCTCTTTAGATATCACCACTATCCCAAAATTGATGTCAGGTAACCTGGCATATTTGTATATTTTATTTTAGGTATCAAAATGTACATATCAAAAACTATGTCCTGTTTTTGTAGATTTGTCATACCTATATATCAGATATCATACAACAAGTATCTTACAACTTTGGTTTTTTGCTGAATAAAATGTTCTTAAGATTTATCCACTTTGATAGTCATGGGTCTACGTCATTCATTTTATTGCTGTATAATTCCATTGTATGTCTCTTCCATTATTATTCACTCATATACCAATGGACACTTTGTGATTTTAAATGATTCCCCTTAGCAAACAGTGCCACGGTAGGCTTTCTTGTTATACATGTATCCTTGTGTAGTGTACTAAGTTGAATCATGTCCCCCCAGTTGTCCACACAGAAGCTCACAATGTGACTGTTTGGAAACAGGGCTTTGGCAGACTTAATCAAGTTAAATTGAGATCATACTAGATTAGGACGGACCCTAAAAGAATAACCATGTCATTGCAAGAACAGAGAAATTCAAACACACAGGTGCACGCAGAGGAGAACACCATGTAAAGATGAAGAAAAAGACTGGGGTGAAGCATCTACAGGTCCGGGAATGCCAAGGATTACACGGAGCCATCAGAAGCTAGGAGAAAGGTATGGAACAAATTGTCTCTCAAAGTCTCCATAAGGAATGAACCCTTGATTTCAGACTCCTGGTCTATAGAAATGTGAAAGAATACATTTCTATCGTTTTTAAATTAAATTTATTAGGGTGACATTGGTTAATATGTTATATAAGTTTCAAGTGTACAAGTCCATAATACAACATCTATATATTTCATTGTGTGCTAACCACCCAAAGTCTAGTTTCCCTCTGTCATCATAAATCTGACCCCCTTTAATTCTCTTTATCCTCCTCCCAGTCCCGTTCTTCTTTGGTTACCACCATATTGTTGTCTGTGTCTATGATTTTGTTTGTGTGTTTTATTCGTTTGGTTTTTTGTTGCTTTCTCTTTTATACACCATATATGAGTGAAATCATGATTCTTGTGTGTTTCCATCTAACCTTTTTCATTTAGCATGGTACTCTCAAGATCCATTCATGTTGTCACAAATGGCAATATTTCATCCTCTTTATTGCTGACTAGTATTCCATTGTATATATACATTCCACATCTTTATCCAATCATCCATTAAAAGATACTTTGGTCTTTGCCATGTCTTGGCTACCATGAATAATGCTGCAATGAACATAGGAGTACATACGTCTTTACAAATAAATGTTTTCAAATTTTTCAGGTAGATACCAGAATATGGATTGCTGGGTCGTATGGCAGTTTTAATTTTCTGAGGACTCTGCACACTGTTTTCCATAGTTGCTGTACCAATTTACCTTCCCATCTGCAGTGCACAAGGTTTCCTTTTAAGCAGCCCAATATGTGGTGGTTTGTTGTAGCAGCCTTAGAAAACTAGAACATACAGATATTGTGCGTTTACTCTGAATAATTGAACTGCGGAGTAGAATCACTAGTTTATAAGGTCTGTACATCTATAAATTATTAGCGATCATGAGATTTTTTTTCTTCATACTTCTATTTTGGTGTCAACAGACTCTTTAATTTTTGTAAATCTGATGAGTGAGATAGTATTTCACTGTTTTTATTCACTTTTCTATGATTATTAGTGAGGTTGTGTACTTTACATAACTTTTTATTCACTCTATTCTATTATTTTATGAATTATCTATTTATATTTTTTCCCTATTTTATGTTTGAGTGTGGGGTGATGTTTGTCTTTAAAAACAAAATAATCTGCAGGATAGTATAATGTTTTGTGAACATTAAACCTTTGTCACATAGTTTGCAAATATCTTCTCAAAGCCTATAACTTATCTTTAAATTTGTGTATATTGTCCTTTTACTAGAAGTTATTTATTTTATCAGTCCAATTTTTATGAATTGTTCTTAGTTTTCATGAAATAATTTATTCTAGTACTACCATAAAGCTATTCTCCTACATGCTATTCTAAAAGTTTGATAGTTTAATTTTAATAATAATACTAATAACACATGTGGAAATTATGTTTGTTCATGATGTGACATAGATATCTACTTTTCCATAAAGAAAAACAATGTTCCTTTCACCATTTAATGAGCAATATGACTAGTCCTCATTTGCTTGTAATTGCGTGTGTGTGTGCGCGCGCGCGTGAGGGACAGAGAGGGAGAGAGAGAGAGAGAGAGACTGGGAGACTCTATGGGCTTTCTATTCTGTTCCAGTAACCCATTTGTCTATTATTTCCTCTATATCACATGGTCTTAATTAACATACTTTTAAAATAGTTTCGATATACGAGAGGGCCAATTGCCCAACTTTGTTCTTCTTCAAATATATCTTAGATATCATTAGCTATTTATGGTTCCATAGGAATTTTAGGATTGACTTGTCAAGTTCCGCAGTAAACCCTGGAAAGATTTCAATTTAAATTGCATTGATTTTACAAATTAATTTAGTGGTATCTGGCATCTTTATGATATTGACTCTTATTATTCATAGACATTAGTCTAGCTAATCCTTTTTTAATCTTAATTTGGGTTCATAAATTTGAAATTTTATTTGTAATATTCTTATACTCTTAATTTTTTGGATTTACGTATGTACTTTATGATAGTTCTTGCTATAATGTGTTATAATTTATACCTATTTTCATTGGCTATTAACAGTGTAGGAGAACACTCTGATTTGTACACTTATCTGTTCCCAGCATTCTTATTGTCATCTTATTACTTTTAATAATTTATAGATATTCTTTGATTTTTTCTATGAATTAAATCCTATTTCTTGAAAATAAATGGTAATTTTATCCCCAGTTTTCTGTTACATAAACTATTGCATTGTTTAGGTGATTCTGTTATGTTCAATAGTAAAGATGATGGTGAGCATATTTGCTTTCTGAAAAACTTCAATAGGATTAGTTCCAATATGTCATATTTAAGCATGATATTTCTAAAGGATCAGTGAATGTCTTTAACAAAGTAAAGACTTTTTATTTCCACTTTGCTAATTTTTTCATGATAAATTAGTGATGAACTTTATAAAACTTTTCCAAATAATGAGCAATGAGTAATCACACAAACCATACCCAATAATTTATAAATACTGTTACTGACAGGTTGTGCTCCATTATAAAAAGTGTGTTTCTGACATGTATTTACTTAGTCTTTTTTACATTAAGCTTTGAATTTCTTCAAATGTGACATAAAACATGTGTCACCAATTTTAAACTTAATACAGTACATAAAGTGTTTATAAGAACTGTATGTGTTTCTGAGTGTTTATGTACTTAATCAAAGTATTTTATGCTCTTTTGAGCAGATTATTTATTTAATCAAGGGTTTAAATGTTTTAGGAAGTGTAAAATGGCTGAACCATATGTAAGATTTCAGAGGTACCCTGGAAAGAAAGTGAATGAAACATTAGAGGAGAGATGAAATAGATTACGAAACCAAAATGAACTTCTGTGGGATAAATACTAGCAGAAAACCCCAGAGAAGAAAGACTGTATATAAGAAACCACAAAACATGGACACTGCGATGTAAGATATGTAAGATGCTGAGGAACAGACGTCAACACTTAAAATAAATACAATAATATTTTTATTAACAGCTCTTAAGATTGACTAGAACTGCATAGGTTATGCTGAGTAGAGCCAGCTACTTTATGTTTCACATCAAGCACTGGAATGTTTTGGAAGCTCTGCTATCCAACTTCATATGTTTTAAAGCATTGCCTAGAATGCCTCACTTTTCTTTTTAAATATTTGTAGTTCCATGTAGTCTGCTTATACTTCGTAGTCCTGAGGAAATCAAATCATCGTGGTCAACTGATACTATGAAAAGCACAGAGGATGTGAAAGTGAACAGCAAAGGCACAAAATACCCTTTTGTATCTCATAAAGACTCCAAATCCTCACTCATTAGAATGATGGGGAAAATCCCTTTACTATTTAAATTGTCCTCTTTTTATGTGTATTTGTGACCTCCATAATTCTCACTCATCTCTTTCATGCTCTTCCTTTGACTGTCTGTCTCTGACAATGTATCTGTCTGTCCCAGTTTCCAACTCTCTTCTACATGCATTGAAGTAAATGATAGAAATTGAAAAGACTTATTGATCTTAAGGAATAGGCCTAGCAATAACAGAATGTATGTTTCAAAAGTTCTATGTTGCCTAGACTCATTAAAATTACTCAAAATATTCAAAAGTAGCTATATTCACCATACAAAAAGTAAAAATTTAACTTTTCTTATCTTAAACTAAGAAATAAGCTGAAAGAACCCCACTCATTCACTTCTAATTGATATAATTTACATAGAAATTATCTCAACAGTATCAGTTAAAAAATATTTTCACATTTATTGAACTTTTACCATAACTATTCAAAATCAGTTTGAAATTAAGTATTTTATACATTACATTATTGGATGATAATTAAGTGCTGAGCTGATGTAAAAGAAAAATTATATTAATACACACACTTTGGAAATATAATTTTATTATATTAATTAGTAGTAATAAGTAATAGATATTTTTGTGATAGTCTACCAATAAAATCTACGAGGTTGAGTATAACTACTCAAGAAATCATATCCTCCTATTTTTGTGAACTTTAACTCCATGTTTGACACTTGTCTGTGGGAAGAGTTATTCACTTTTTTTTTTTAAGTTAGAATTTTCCAAAACTGATTTTATATAGGAATACGGAGATGACCAGCAGGAAGGAATGAAAGAAAGTCAATGTTTCTACATGAGTGCCATGTGTGTCTGGCACTTCTGTTTGTATTGTTCAATCCCCACAGCCCCAATGGGTATCCACTGTGACTAACTTATTTTGAAAATAAGGCTAAAAAGCTTAGATTAGATTAAATTATCTTGATGAAGCATATAAAGCCGACATTTGAATCCTAGTCTACTAGATTCCAACCTTCCACCTTTTTGCTCTCTACAGCTTTGGGGCCATTTAGATAATCTTGTACTGTCTTGGAAGGCTTCATTACTGTACAACATAAGTGGAAATTAATTTAATATTAATATTATAAAAGAGACTTTAGAATATTCATACCATTGACCCACTAATTCCCTAGTGAGACTTTTCCATAAGACAATTAAATATGTGATTAAAGATTTATAGAAGAAGGTGTCTGTCACTCCACTGCTCTCAATTCTCCAATGCCTCTCCATTTCCCACATGTTGAAATGTTGCCCTCAATTTCTTTACAATGGCCTAGAAGGCCTTGCAATTTGAACCTATGTTTGCTCCAAGAACTTGTCTCTTATTTTTCATATCCCTCTCACTCTCTCAGCTCCAACCATACTGACCTCCTTGCTGTTCTTCCCACTCACACTCACTTCACTCCCACTTCAAGGTGTTTGCCTAGGAGGTTCCCAATGCCTTGAAAGTTCTCTGTGTGGATATGTCTCACTTCCTCTTTCCTCCAATCCCTGTTCCAATGCCCAATCTTAGCAACCTATTAAAAATTGCAATGCCAACTCCAGTACTGTTTAGCCTCTTTATACCTGCTCTAATTTTGTTCAATAATACTTATCCCCCCAACACACTATAACATTTAATTATTATATTTATTTCTTACTTTATCTCTATCTTCCTGCTAACGCACACCAACTAGAATATGAATTCCACAAAGAGAATAGTTAAGTAAAATTTGGAGATGTATATTATTCGTAGGATAGGACACATTTTCCACAAAGCAAGAATCAATAAAGACACAAAGTAGTAATGAAAAGGAGACTTATATGCATAAAGAACAGGAAATACATAAAAACATTAGAAGTGATTCTCTAGGGATTAAGACTCATTAGTGTTTGTTGTAGTTTTGTTTTTATCCCCTATATTTTTCTTTATTTTCCATGATTGAAAATTAAAATATCAATATTTTAATTAAGATAAATATTTAATTAAGATTTAAAAACTAATATTTTAATTAAGATAAATATTATTATTTTCTTTTTAAAGTTAGGGTTTATGTGAATATATCAAGATAATGTATCCTAAAATTTTTAGGTAATGATAGATACAAAAAAACTTATTTGATAAAATGTAAAACCCATTCTTTTTTAAAGCTTTTTACAAATTTGGGAATCAAAATATATTTCATAATGGATATCTATTATGAATAAATACTAATAAGATAGATGACTACTGGGAAAAATCATTTTAAATTGCTATTGTTTCCAGAAAATATGTTTAAATACCTAAAAATAAACACATACAAGCTATTCAACTTGAATATTTTCACAATTAATGATGTTTTATTAAGATGACATGACACAAAATGTAAATGTAAAAAATTAATGCCTTTCTGTAGAACAATCAATTATAAGATAGAAAATATAATAAGTAAAGAAGATCTCTTTCACCATGGCAATTAAACCATAAGTAAACTTGGTAATGGCTATGTTCATTTATATGAAGAAATAAGAGCATTCCACAGAGAGATAAAAAATGCAGATTGAGTAAATACAGATAAGTAAAATGTACTTTGATGGGAGAGCTATTGTTGAAAACAGGTCATTTATTCCCAGATTATTTTATGAATTTAAATAAATTCAAAATTGTACAGCATAGTGGTTAAAGCTATTAATATATATTTTACTGTTTAAGAAAATGTAATCAAATTCTCTCTAACACATGTGAGTTTCATGACTTTGCCTATCAGTAAAATAGGAATTTAATAGTCTGTATTCTAAATTCTTGTGGAAATAGGTGAGATAATGAATGCAAAGTACTTAGCATAAGGCCAGGGGCGTGCGTAGTAAACACTCAGTAAACAATATGGACACCGACCACAAAATCTCATCTCCATTTTTGTTGTTAATTTGTTTTGCTTTTATAACTTGATAAAAGTGAATCAATAGCACTTAGGAAATAAATACAAGAAAAATTAAGATGCCATTCGTTGTTAAAATAGAGTCCCAAGACAATATAAGCTATTAAAGATATTGTAAAAGTCCATTAATAAAATCACTGTAATTGTGTGAGAATTAGAAATATACACAAAACCCAAGAGACACACAAACATACGTATATACAGACTATCTAAATAATTTGTTTATGTATTTATTTGTTCAATAATTATTGACACACTATATTCCAGGAATTGTATTTGGTGCTGAAGGTTCATATATCCTCATGGAACTCACAAAATATTGGAAAAGGAAGATTACAAACATAGCGAATTGTAATACCATTTGAAACATGGTCATCACGGTGATAATGATTAGGATGCCATGACTTTTAAAATATGCCTGTATATATCTTGGATCCTAATATAAGGCATCAAAATGTTCTACCAAAAAAAACCAAAAACTAAGGGGAGAGAAAATGGGGGAAAAGTCACTTTTTAGGTTAGGATTGTACAAATGCCTCTTTATTGCCAAATAAAGGGATGTAATTATCTCCTATCACTGGCCTGGCATATTGCCTAATGCTTCAAGAATTAGAGAAAGAGGCCAGGGAAAAGATGCCTGGTGTGATGGTCTAATAGAGAAAGAGGTGTAGGGCCATCCCTCGAATTTCTGGGTCCTAAGAAGATGAATCAGTCATCTGTCCTCAAGCTCTGACTTGAGGGTTATGGACAGTGGCTGAAAATGTGAACCACAGATTTGCTGGGAAGACATCAATGGCCAAGAATATAAAAATCAGAGGACTATCCAGGAAGACTGGCTTCTGGGGTTTAGGAGCAAATAGGGCTTAATCGTCTAAGGGGCCAAGGGACCCACAAGAGCAAGGGTAGTTGGCCACTCCTTCTTTAAATTAAGACACATACACAAGGACTTACATTCTATTTCTTTGAGGCATAAATACAGCAACCAGGGAGGAGTGAACATCTTTTGCCAAGTAAGGACCCACTTTTACCTCTCTTTGGGGGGTATGTGTGTGTGTGTGAGATGAGATGCTGGTCCTCTTAATGCACTCCCTATGCCACTGGGGCCAGTCGTGGACTTGCAGAAGCAGGGATAATAGAGAAGAACTTTGGGTCTGATACGGGGAGGAAGCTGCATGCATAT
This sequence comes from Rhinolophus sinicus, assembly GCF_036562045.2. Taxonomy (NCBI): domain Eukaryota; kingdom Metazoa; phylum Chordata; class Mammalia; order Chiroptera; family Rhinolophidae; genus Rhinolophus; species Rhinolophus sinicus. The sequence continues at coordinate 12,050,087 of NC_133752.1, read as the reverse complement.
TAAGCATGTGGTTTAGCACTTGTAAGAAAGGTACCACTCTAGTGATGAATGGAGATAATGGGAAATCTCTGAGCCTTTCCCTATATTTTACTGTGAACCTAAACCTGCTCAAAAAATAAAGCCCTTAAAAAAAAAAGACCACAAAACTATGGAATAAGCTTGAGCTTTCATTAAACAACCCATTTTTCTGCAGGAAAGGACTGATGAACATAACATAGTCGAAAGCAATGATCAGAAGAAAAATATTTTATGTTATACCCCAAAGTGAGATTCTGCAAATAGCCAGTATGGATAAAATTTAATGTCAAATATAGGGAAGAAAGTCACGTCATTTAAAGACATTAAAATTTGAGATCTCAGAATGAGTAGAGGTATTTCTAAGCTTAAATCAATAGGCAATATCAGAAATAAATACCTAAGGATGGTTTTTCTCACTAATTTTCAACTAGGGATTACTTTGCCTCCTCAGGGACTATTTAGCAATGTCTAAAAATGTTTAACATTTTTGCTTGCCAACAATGGAATGAGGGACTACTGGCATGTAGTGAGTGAAGGCCAGGGATGCTGCCACAGGCATACCCTACAATGCACAGGATAGCCCCCAGCAGCAAACAGTTATCTAGCCCAAAACATCACTGATATGGAGTCTGAGGAGCTTTGATTTAACTCCCATCAATCTACACTTCTCAGGAATCACCAATAGTTGAAGGGAATTGAAAGTACATTATTTCTAATTTGAGCAAATCGGTTTGCAGTGGGATTCTTAGGGATATATATTTTTTCTTAATGTATTAATATCTGGATAAAGACTATTGGAGATCCTGTTGTCAGATCTCTACTAGTTTAACTGAGTTGGGTGCCTTCTGAGAGGTGATATAAATTCCATTTCTTACTTTAATGTTCTCTCTGATGTTAGGAGTCACTTCCCTTTTCAGGACCTCTATTTCCATCTATAGCAAAAGGACATTAACTTAAGAATAATGGTTTTAGAGCTTTGACACTTTCTGCTTGCCTCCCATACACCTTGGTTAGTACCCTTTCTGTCCATGAAAGATACCCAGGTTTCAACTTGCGTCCTTTGTCATATCAACAAAGGAAAAGCATAAAACACCTGCCTCTTACTGAGACAAGCATGTCTCATGCCCCAGTGCAGAAGGCAGAGAAAATGAGCATTCGATTATTCACACACAATTCAACTTAATTAAAACACTTTCCATTCACCTATTAGTGTCGAGTGTGTGTGTCTGTGTGCGTGTGTGTCGGGGGTGGGGGTGGGGAATGAAGGACCAAGGAGACATTTCTCTTCCTTTCTTTATTTGCTGTCTTTATAGTGCCTAAACTGCGGGATATAACTTTTAATAACAACTTTGGGGAAAATTTTGAATACTACATGGCTTTCTTCATTGGCTTCTGTGGTGAGAAACACGATGCTTCATTAACCGCACACACTGGCATTTACACAGTACTGTATGTGTTTTAATGGCAGATACTATTTAAAGAGGACATGTTTTATGGTAAAGATGTTTTTATATCTGTAATTAAGCAGAGTAATTCTTTTTTATTCTATGAAAAACCATGAATTACTAGGTAATACCTATGTCTTCAGTATGCATTTTTCCATAATGAGTTTACAAAATAACAAGCTGATTTCTCTTCTACTATTTGATCTCCACACTCTCAAAATATGAGCATTATCTATCTATCACGTGGAGTCTCTATATAAATCTAAATACGTAAGTAAATATATATACACACATATTTAAAACATACACATATAAAATATACATGGAAGGTATGATAATTAAGTTCATGAACGTGTTGCAGTGATGTTGCTAATCTTTTGTTGATATCAGAAGGATTATTCATTATGAATTTGTACCAACTGGACAGTTAACCAAGTTTACTGTTTGGAAGTGCTAAAAAGGCTGCATGAAAAAGTTAGATGACCTGAACTTTTCGCCAACAATTCATGGCTCTTGCATCACAACAATGCACCAGCTCACAAGGCACTGTCTGTGAGGGAGTTTTTAGCCAGTAAACAATAACTGTATTGGAACACCCTCCCTGCTCACCTGATCTGGCCCCCAATGACTTCTTTCTTTAACTGAACATAAAGAAAATATTGAAGACAGTTTGATGACATTCAGGACATCAAGGGTAATACAATGACAGCTCTGATGACCATTCCAGAAAAAGAGTTCCAAAATTGCTTTGAAGGGTGAACTAGGTGCTGGCGTTGGTGCATAGCTTCCCAAGGGGAGTACTTGAAAGGTGACCATAGTGATATCCAGCAATGAGATATGTAGCACTTTTTCTAGGATGAGTTTGCGAACTTAATTGTCTGACCTTCGTATATAAAATATATGTATATGAAACATACACATGTAATATGATATAATGTAAATATTTAACTTAATTATTTTGCCTTGTTCTCACGTTCCGTCTTCTCTGTGGGAAGAGTGATTTAACGTACAGAATATTACAAAATATTCCCTGTAAATACTCTTACTAAACATATACTGTCAAAAATTACTCTGTGGAATGAAATGAAACAACTGTAGAAAGACATTTTTTTTCTAAATCTGAGGACTGGTACACTAGCATGCTAAATCAAGATCAAACAGATAATTTGCAAGAGTCTCTGGGCTCCTCATCATATTTGGCTTTATTTTTCTAATTGTTTGTTTTGTTTTTAGTAGTTTTATTGAGCTATAATTTATATACAATAAATTGCACATATTTAAAATGCACATTTTGATATGTTGTAGCATGTATACAGGTGAAAACACTATAATCAAGACAGAGAAATCAATCAACCCCTAAAGTTTTCTGAGCCCTTGTATCATCCTTTCCTCCCACTCTTCCCTGCCTCCAACCTGTCTCATCTCCACAACTGATACGCTTTCCATCACTGTAGGATATTCTGCATTTTCTGGAATTGGAATAAGTGGAATCATGTAGCCTGTACTCTTTGTCTTCCTCTAACTTCTTTGACTTGGCCTACGTAATTATTTCATCCTTCTTGTATATTTTAGTGAACTGTTCCTTTTTGTTACTGAGTTGTATTCCATTCCACAAGTACAGCACAATGTGTTATCCACTCACTTGTTGAAGGACATCATGAGAGTTTCTGTTTTCTGAGAAGAATAAATAAATATTCTATAAGCATTCTCATATTTGATATGGACATATGCTTTCATTTCTTTTGTGTGAACACCTAAGATTGGAATAGCTATGTTATAGGGTAGGTTCATTTTACACTTAAAAAACATTTTATTTATTTATTTATTTATTTATTTACTGACGTGTAATTAGTTCAGTATTAGCTGTGGAAAGAAAAGAAGACCACCCAAATGGGAAGAAAAAGAAGATGTTGATCAAGAACTTACTAGAGCAAGGTGGTCAGTCCCGGTCGCTTGTGTTTAGCAAAGACTGAAAGGCAGCAGAGGAATGGGAAAGCTTTCTAGTGTAAAAAGGGGGAGGTTCAGCTGTGTCTGGATTGGAAACTGTTGACACAGGGAAGCTGGGGGCAGGCTAACTAGAAAGCAATCATCTTCTGTGATTGCTTTGGAGGTCATCTTTCTCTAGTTGGTCCTGAGGTGGGAGCAGAGGCAAAAAATAGGAAAGCTGGTAATTGTTGCTCATGCTCTGACATTCTGGGCCAATTGGTACAGAGGTTGTGCTTTGACTTCTTGGACTGGTTGCTGCAGTTTTGGGGTCAAAGGTTGTCTTTATCTGTTCAGATACTATAACAAAAATACCATAGACTGGGAAGCTTAAACAATAAACAGTGCTTTATCACAGTTCTGGAGGCTGGGAAGTCCAAGCTCCTTGATCAGGAGCTGATTCACCCAGGGTCTGGTGAGTGCCCGCTTCCTCAGAAACAGCCATCTTCTCACTGTGTGTTCACATGGCGGAAGGGGCCAGAACAGTCTCTGGAGTCCCTTTTATGAGAGAAGTGATCCCATTGGAGAAGGCTCTACCCTCCTGACCTAATTACCTCCCAAAATCCCCATCTCCTAATACAATCACATCAGGGGTTAGAATTTCAATATATGTGTTTGATGGGGTGCTATTGCAGTGGTACGATCAGTGTCTGTTTGTATGCACCCTGTCTCTCAGCTCAGCTACCTAGCAGGTATCGTTGTCCTTTTGAGCATTAGATTATGTTACAAGGCCTGACGAGAAACTGGAAGCTTGGGGAGAGTAAGGGACAAAGTTAGAGGGAAATCTTTAATACATGGCAAAGAATAAGAAACAAGAGTGTCAGGTGTTTGATCTACAGCAGTTGTTCTCAAAGTGCAGTCTGGTAAAAGCAGCCATCAGCACGACCTAGAAACTTGTTAGAAATGCACATTTTGGGCCCCACCCCAGACCTACCGAATCTGATAATGTGTGTGCGGGATTCAGGGTTCTGTGAGCTATCCTGATGCTTCTGTTTATATGTTATCTTGATGCTTCTGTTCTTATAGTGTGAGAACCACTGATCTAGGTTCATTACACTGTGATACTTTTAAATTAGGAAAAAAGAATTCCCTCAACCCTGAATATGCTCCTCTCGAAGTCAGAAATGTGATGGTTATAGTGATTTGCTTAACAAGGACTAGCAATAATCACTGTGTTTTCAATGTAAGGTATTCAAGTTCTTTGTTATTTTTTTCCTCTCCTTTTGCCTCCCCTCACTACGTTTCAAGCTGTTGTTTCTCAGTCTAGTTGTGTAGGACAAGCTCCCTGGACCATACTGGTATTATGAGCCTTGTGCCCCCACCCCCCGGCTGAGGCAGTTGGTTGCCCGTCATCAGTTGGCCACTCACCGCAGCTTAAGGCAGCTCTCGCTGGCTGCCGGCCACTCACGCTGGCCACCTGCCACTCATGGCAGCACACGGTAGCCCACGGCAGCACACAGCAGCCCACGGCAACTCACGCCAACCTCTGGCTGTTCACGGCAGCCCAGCTCCAAGGAGAGCTGTTGTTCACAATTTTAGCTGTAAAGGATGCAGCTCACTGGCCTAGGTGGGAATCTATCCGGCGACCTAGGCATTGAGAGCACGGCGCTCCAACCACCTGAGCCACCGGGCCAGCCGATGCTCAAGTTCTTACAGGGGATTTGAATTAATTGGGCTTTATTAGGATTGATGAAATGAGGATGCTTACTTCCCTGAAGAACAGTTTAAGCCTGAACATGAAATAAATCAAAGGAAATTCTAGACTTGGGATCTGCAGATACCATTAATTAGCAGATGAGGTGCTTGGCATTCAGATTCAGTGAGACTCTTGACTTGGGGGACCTGTCATTGATATGCAGAATTCTGGTCTGACAGAAAGCTGGATGGCCTTGCAGATTCTAACCACACATATGGAGAAGACAATGAGGGATACCAAGACTCTTACTCTCCTAAACATAAAACCCTATTCTAAAGCCTTAAAATAACCTCAAAAAGTCAGTGTATTGGATACTTTAAATATAATTAAATTGAGGTGTTTTGGTAATAATAGCATGAAAGCTAATGCTTTAGCCCCTTATTATTGAAAGAGACAAAGAAAAAATGATGAAATAGATACACCAATATAAAAATATAAGATTAGGATATATGTAATATTCTAATAATATAATACTAGAATAGAACAATGTTCTAATGTAGGTTCGTTTAAAAAGTAAGGAGGGACAGCCTGGTGGCTCAGATGGTTAGAGCTCCATGCTCCTAACTCCGAAGGCTGCTGGTTTGATTCCCACATGGGCCAGTGGGCTCTCAACCACAAGGTTGCCAGTTCGAATCCTCGAGTCCCGCAATGATGGTGGGCAGCGGCCCCTGCAACTAAAATTGAACACGGCACCTTGAGCTGAGCTGCGGCTGAGCTCCCGGATGGTTCAGTTGGTTGGAGCGCATCCTCTCAAACATAAGGTTGCCGGTTTTGACTTCCGCAAGGGATGGTGGGCTGCACCCCCTGCAACTAGCAATGGCAACTGGACCTGGAGCTGAGCTGCGCCCTCCACAACTAAGGCTGAAAGGACAACAACTTGACTTGGGAAAAGTACACACTGTTCCCCAATAAAGTCCTGTTCCCCTTCCCTAATAAAATCTTTTAAAAAAAATTAAAAATTAAAGATATAAAAATAAAAAGTAAGGAGACTTTCAGTGAAATGAAACATACCATATAATCAGGAAAGTAGTATTAATGCAGTACAATTATGATAAGACCCTGGATCATGTGATATATATATTTATATTTATATATACTCGTATATATAATATATATATTACACACAGACACACACACACTTACACATATATATGATATGTGTGTGTGCATTTTTCTGAATATCCAAGTCTAATTCTTTTTCCAAAAGGTGTTAGCAATATTTCATATTGAGGAAGCATGTATGCCTTCATTTTAAATGGGAAAAAGTGTGCTTGCTTCGGCAGCACATAAATGGGAAAAAGAATAATACATTCACATCCCATTCAAAAACCTAAATATTTTCTAAGATATTTAATGCCTTAGCCCCTTATTTAACAATGTGCAAAGTATTTCTGCATAATATTAAGTACTTGAAACACTATTACTCATTTAATTTATACTCTAAAACTCTTTAATGTATGTGTTTGTGTTTAGTATGTAACTGCCATCTTAATTCATGTTTGACTCACACATTTTCACTGGCCCATACAATGAGGTTTCGATTTTAGAACCAGATGTTGAATTTCGTGTAAAATAATTCTACAAATCTTCATATTCCACACATGAAAATTCAAAGAACAAGTTAGTCAGGGAGAGAAACACAAACATATATCATTCATATATATGTTTGTGTATGTGCCCTGTATGTATACATGTATGTATGCATGTGTGTATATATACTTATATGCATATTGTGTATTTACATTTATGAATATATGTATTCATTAATGATCATGATTTCTATTTATAAATTTCATAAGATAGATAAATTATAAATATATTTGTGGTTTTACATTATATCTATAAAGGAGCTCCTTCAGAGTGCTAGAAAATCTAAACAGCGAATAAAAATAATACTCTTTAAAATCTTGTAATTCAATTAGGGAGAGAATATATAAACAGATAAGACATCTGGCATAAATATTTAATTATCAGATATAGAGATAAAAATATAATAAAAGCCAGTTAAGAGCTAATATAAATCATATCAAGTAATTGTCTAAGGAATAGATGTATGCACAGGGTATGTGGTATTGTAACAACATGAGTCCCTTACACAAAAATTAGAGGTGTTTGTGAATGTTTTGTAAGAAAGGAAATGCATGAACAAATTTGAATGAAGCTTGTGATGATGATGATGAAAAAGATAAACCTCTCTAACCTAGTAGTATGTAGAAAGGACACAAATGAGAAAAAGCTAAGTAAACTGGGAAAGTGTTTCTTATCAGGTTGATGCAAAAGTAGTTGTGGTTTAAAAGGTTAAGAATTGCAAAAAACACAATTACTTTTGCCTTAACCTAATAAAAGCATAGACAAGGGATTCCAAATGATAAGACTGGTGAGATAGAAAGGGGTCAGTTATAGATGGTCTTTTATCAATTTTGATAAGCTCTGACCATGCTGTGTAGGTGACAGGAAGTCTTTAGGGAGAAGATGACAAGTTGGGAAGATAGCGCAATGATTTCCATGAAGAGTTATGAGGTTCTTAACTAGTGTAATGGAAGGAGGGGTATTGTGTAAAGAGAAAAAGTCAAGAAATACTTAGGAGTCATTAGGATGTAACAAATGTGTGTACGGGGGAGGATGATAGGGGAGTAGTAAAGGGCTAGATTAAACCTCCTCATTTCTAGGAGAAAATTGATAATGTAAGAGAAGGAACTAGTTTGGGATGGAAGGGTGAGTTGATTAATATGTATATAGTATCAAATAAGAAATGTGTGAATTAATCAAGACAATCACTCGTGCTCAGAAATCCACTTTGGAAATTGAGTTATTCAGGAATGAGAGACAAAAAGACTGATGAGAAACCCCGGTTGTTTCACTGGCAGTGTGACTATTGGCAAGTCATTTAGTTTCTTTGAGCCTTCCTTAGATTTTCTCTTATAAAATGCAGTACAATTTGCTGGGCTTTTATAAAGATCAAATGAGATCATTATTATGAAAGTGTTGTCTAAAGTGTATGTTTTTCAAACAGTACATCCATATCATCATCAAATTAACCACAATTCTGTCAGAGCTGCATCCCATATTAAGCTTTGTTGGCCTACCTAATCTATCAATGGATATATATGACTTTTAGAATAGCTTTCAAAAGCAGGAATGACTCTGATGGTACACATGTTCCCTTAGAGACAGAAAGAACATAAACACAAAGTAAAATAATGGCAAAGAAGATGGAACTTGATAGATCCATCCACTTTGGAAACCCTAGGATATCCTGGAGGGCCAGTATGTATTCTACTTGCACAAAGACCCGAGCCTACTGTGAGAAATAGTAAAAGGACATTGAGATCATGATTAGGGACTGAGACATAGAAATTAAACTTTTGAAACAAAGAAAAGGCACCAAGCCTTGGAGCAGATATTTATTTAAATATATCTATTTAAAGAGTAAGGCAGATATTAATGAAATACTGTCATATGTCAGATACTGACAGGGTACCTGAGCTGCTCCTGGAAAACCGACTTATTCTTTTGAAAAAGGAAGATTTTTGATTGTAAGCTGTCATATATAGTTCTCTGACACTGCCCCAGAGGAAAACATCTCTACTTTCTGGAGAGAAGAGCCTATAAAGCACAAGAAGATTTTGCATGTCCTTTGGGAAATGAACAAAAAGCTAGACATTGGTGAGAGAGAAACTTCCAGTCTAGTGATAGAAATGATGGTAAAAACAGTGAGAAGATCAGTGGCAACAATGAATGGAGTAGGAACATTTTAAATCCATCTGATAACAGAAGAAAGATCACTCAACACACTAAAGAAAGAAGAACAACACTGAACAGAATAAGGAGTAAGCAGGGGGTGTTAAGAGGGCTAGGTGTTCCAATGATTTTAGGAGACATGGAGACATAGGGTAGAGTACAATTGCATAGAGTAAAATTACAATTCACCCTTGATTGCACCTCCCCCCATTCTCAAAAAAGTGTTTCTATTACACATATATTTACAGTTGTTAGTGAATGGACACATTCCAGATGGGTAGAGAGGCCTCGTATTTGTTTTGAAAGTACACAACTCAAAGGGGAACAGACAAGAGATGAGATCTTCTAGTCTTGGTGAATTAAGAGAATTCAGAACACTCTCAATGAGGCTGCTGGACTTAACTGAGTTCAATTTGAGCTGTAAATAAAACAAGGAATGTGCAGGCATCTAGTTCTTAGTCTCAAAGGAGTTAATATGATCTGAAAGGACAAACATTTCTTCGCCATATGATATTGACAATATTGGAACCAATAGTGATTTAGAGGTGAAAGTATCTTATTATTTTTCTCACTACACATTTTCCCTATCCATCTCTCACTATACTTCCTTGTTATTTCAAGCCCACTGCGAAATAGGAATGCTCCTTGCCAGCAATGTGATCCTTGCGTTCAAGTGTGTTTAGTGCGTCTTCATCCCCACAAACTTGGTCAGGTCCAGGATAAAAGATTCGAGGTCTTTATCTATGTGCAGATGGAGAGACATATCAGTCCAAGGAGAGTTCAAGAAATGAAGGAGTAATGAAATAATCAACGATGTCATGCAAGAAAGCTATCTTGATTCAATTTGCAGTCCATTATCAAAAGCATGCTTCATGATCAATACAGAATTAAAAAAATAATAATATATAGTTGTTTTGTTAAATTCAGAAGCTTCTCATAAAATTCAATTCCCCTTTTTAATAAAATAAATGTATAATATAATAAGAATATACAGATATTTCCTTCACGTTATTAATAAAAATGTCTTAAATCAAGGACCAAATGATTGGCAAAAAACCTGAAGCATCTTAGTCAGTAAAATAAAGAATAAAAGGAAAACTGTAATCATCATTGTTATTTATAATTAGTTGAATTTCTTAACCTTGCAGTTGAAAAGAAAAAAAACAGCATAATTTACTCAAATAGAAGAGTTGGAAGCATAAGTTTCATCAATGCTAATAGTTTTTCACCAAGAGTAATATCTGTAAGTCAGTGGTAGTGTTCAAAAATTGCTCAATAATACATTTTCTTTATTATAAATTGATAATAATATTATATTTAATGAAAATTGTCAGATGCATAATAAAAATGAGAAATAAAAAACTAATAATTAACTTCATCAAATGTGGACAATATGAAAAATTATACCATCTCAGTGAACATAAATATTAGGCAAATGGGCAGGAAGACAATATAATATACGTGTCATATCTCCTCAAAATAATTTATACATTTAATAAAATTAAAAAATATTTTATAGTTTAAATAAATTTTGATAAATTGGATTTAAAGCTCATTTCAGCCTATGAATATGGAAGAAAAATTAGGAAAACAGTTAAAAAGAAAAGCGACAAAAAGATTTGCCTAAGTTATAAAAACATGATGTAAAGCGATAAAAATTTAAATGTGATATTAGCAGGAAAATATGCACTTAGCTTAAAGGAACATACAAGGAAAACACTGAAGTATGAGAAAATGAATTATGTAGTAAAGATGTTTAAATTTATAAGAATAAAATATAGTTTGATAAATGGTGTCTGGAGATATGGCTAATTTTTAATTAGAAGTAAAATTAAGTCCCTATTTAAAATTTAAAATTCTGGATTAATTATATTCTTAGTTTTGGTAATTCAGTGATGCACTAAATGATAAAAGGTTGTCTGTACAATTTAGTTGGTCCTTAGGATCAAAATGTCAAAGAGGATTATGCTTTGAAACTCTATAAGAAAAAATACTGTGACACTATCAACAGAATTATAAAGCAAACATGTAAAATGTATTAATAACAAGACCTTTGACAATTTATTCAACCAGTCTATTTCTCTGATTTTTCATTTCTCTGTAGAAGGAGGCTTCTAACTGTCCTTAACTCTTAGGGTTGTTGTAAGGATTCCTGGCATATTTTAAGTGTCCAGAACATTCTTAGGACAGAGCCTACCTCCCATATGGATAGTAAATGGAATACTGGTGTTGGCTAATATTTTAAGACCAACAGCATCCTGGAGTGTTGGGCTAAGGACATGAAGAGATACTTCTAAGAGAAGTAATATATGAACAGATATATTTATGAAACAGTCAACTCACTAGAAACCAAATATATGCATGTTTCACCTTCAGATTAGCACAGATTAAAATGAATGGTGATGAAGAAAGGGATCCCAAAAGAAAATGAAAATTGCTATTTTCTAGAGAGCCTATCAAGAGACATAAAAAATGCAAACTTGGACACAATGATGTGACTTTTAAAAATGTATCCAAAGAAAACAGTTTGACAAATGCATAGTAAATTTACAATATTAAAAATTTAGAAATAACCCAAAAAGAATGGAATAGGGTATTGGTGAAAAGAATTATAGATTATAACATATCAAAACAAATAAATGGCATTGATTTTTTTAAAAAGACTGATGTATATTTACTGACCTAGAGGAATGTAAATAATTAATAAAAACAAAAAACAATTGGGTTGTTTTGGATCACAATGTGTAACAGCCTCAGAAAATCTCCTCTTCTATAAAGTGAATAGTGTGGAGGTATTGGTAAAATAATTGAAAAAATCATGATAGTTTAGAGAGGGAATTTACCAAGCGATGATACGCATACCTGTCATGTTTTGTTTACAACTTTGAAATCTGATGAATATTTATTTTGCCAATATTTTTTAGTGACAAGCCAAAGACTTTTCTTTAATATTGAGCCCAATCGGAATTTCTGGGTTGTTGTTGTTGTTGTTTATTTGTTTGTTTGTTTTTCCCCATAAACAACATAGTGAATCTGGGGATGCTGAGACATAGCAAGTGATTCACTCTGATTGGGCCATGTGAGGAGTGTTAATAAAGGTTAGATGACCCGCAATCCCCTTTCCTGTAAAAGGACTGTACAGTCATCACCATCTCCTCACTTCCAAAACCCCACCATACCCCAGGTCCTGTCTCTTGAGGACCCTTCTTATAGGAGGAGCACAGGTCCTGCCCCACTGTCAGGGAGGGCCATATTCCATGGGAGTGGAGCAGAGGCTGTACCAGTTCTGAACAGAGCTTTAAGAATGAATTATGTAGTAAAGATAATGTTTACCATTGTTAGTTTCTGGATGCTCTTCTATTCTTTCTCTATACCTCAAAAATGATATAATTTGGACAGGAGCCTGGGATAAGAACACAGGTGGAGCAGAGCAGCAGCCAACCTGCAGTGGCCTCCATGCAAAGGAACTGAAAAACAAACTGTCCTCGTTGCCCCTAAAATGTGGGGGTTCTCTTTTACCTCAGTGTAATCTAGTGGGAGCTAATTGATACAGGACTAGTTACAAAGGTGTGAACAGGTTATAAAGAAAACAAAATAAAGAGTAAACTGCCCGGAGGTCCTCTGTGGTTAGTGGGCACCAGAACACAGAGGGAGAGAGAGCTGAACGGGCAGGTGGGACATCCTCTGAGGGTGCTACCAGGGGTTCCCTCCTCACCTTTCTCGCAACCTCACAGGCAGAATGACCTCCTAACAAGGGAAGAGTTTTGCTTTAGTGACTTGTTTTCTTTTATGTAACGGGCTCTGTGAATTACTGTGTAGATCATGTTTCCTTTTTTCCTTTGGCACTAGAAACCTGGCAGACACATTTGAAATCAGCCTACCCTTAGAAAATATGCATGGAATTCCGATTTTGCATTTTTCTATGAATATCATTCTTGCCTCCATTTGGTCCTTCCTTTCTTTCCTTTTTTCTTCTTAAAGTTTATTCTGTATATGCATATATTGTTTAAAGTAAAATAAGCTTGTTGACTGCCTTAAGTCTCTTATTTTAGAAGTATACAAATGAACAAATAAATATATATAAAATAACCTGGGTGTTATCAAGTACCTTCCAAATGTCAAACACGCTTTATATATACTTAATGTTTAAAAAAGAAAGAAAAGAAAACTTTGAGATCTGTATTATTATACCATTTTGTCAGATGCGGCTACAAATTCTCACAGATGTGGAACAGCTTACCCAAGATGACAAAAGCAGAAGACTCTGCTGTTTGTGATTCTAAAGGGTCTCTTTTGTTGTGAGAATTCTAAACTGGCCAACGCTTTCCTATGTATTTGAAGTTCATTGTGTTTGAAGGTCAGTAGTGGTTGTAACCTCATGTGATGATAAATAAGAATGATCAAGTACCTTTCAACATGTTATGTTGGATTTCTCTTTCGTCCATGTTATATTGTGCCTTTAAATTAAAGCCCTTTGACATCACATGCAACCAAACCACTGTTAGCTCCTCACAAAACTAAAGATTCTTGGGCACCCTTGTCATGCATTTCCAGTGCTTTGATCATTCAGTTTCAAAGCCATGCCAACTTTTCCTCTGATTGCATGGCAGTCAGCCCTCAATGGCTTTTATTTTTGTCCTTATGCAAATAAAAAAAAATGCCTGGAACAGAAAAGCAAATCAAAGATGAGAGTTTATTTAGAAGGATGCCAAAACAACTTGTTTATCCTTGTTCCTGTCACTCCTCTTAATTCTTCACAGATAGAAACAATGACACTGAATAAGAATAATTTAATCATATCAGAAATAACAAGCAGACAAATGGCTCTGCAGACTAAATTTGCTTAAAATCTTACAGAGTCTAACAATTGATTAATGCAAAGCAAATTAATAGCAAGCATCCAGGCATTTCACTGAGCATTATATATATTATCTCCTTCAATCGTTTTTATAGCAGTGCAAAGCAGCTACTATTATTAGGAACACCTTACAAATGAGGAAACGGAGCGAGAAATTGTTACCTGTCCAAAATGATGCAGCTAGAAAATGGCATCGTAAGAACTCAAGCACAGACATATCTGAATCTATATCATTATGACATCCAACTCATCTGTATTCTGGAAAATGCCTTATTGGTACTCCTGTCAGTAACCTAGAGGAAATACTATTGTCTCAGGATGGTGTAAATAAAATAATGTGCTTACCACATCTACTTTCTCAAATTTTGTTTTTTCAATCTTACTAGGGTGTTCAGATTTACCCTGTTCCTCCTTAGCATAGTAAACATCATTTCTTTCATCTTTTTCCCAAAACATGTGATTAAGTTTATGAATTCTGTAGCTATTGATATATGTGGAGAGACCTGGATTGCTTTAGATTCTTGATATGCCAATTGAAATTGAAAGTCTTCCACATATGAAATAGAGAGATTAAAAAAAAACAACACTTATTAATTAAAGCAGAGATAATTTCTCTTTTTTTTTTTTTTTTTTTTTTTAATTTGCAAACTTTCCAACTAATCAAATAAGAACAAATTGTGTGTTCTCTGTAGAGGATTTAGTGGTTCAGTGGCTCTTTCCCTATCCTCCATTTCATTCTTTCCACATTGTGTAGCTGCCCTGCTGTTGGGTGGGATTGAGTGTACACCCAAATCTAGAGGTGAACTGGTCTAAAACAATCAAGGTAATCCCATCTACCTCTCCAGTGACTAGTTCAGGTTTCTCGAACTAAGACAATCAGCAACCTGTATGTGCTTTGCCGTAAAAATTTGTTCAACGGTGATTTTAGCAATGCAAGCCTGAAGGCTTTTATAGGTGGTCTTAGAAACATAACCTCTCTCTTTATCTCTATCTCTGAAAACCTTAACACTGATTGCTGCTGTCAACCATCCTACAAACACAAGGACAAAAAAACAACAACAACCCAACAACAACAACAAAAAAAACACCAAAAGATAACCTTGGGCAAATGAGCAAAGAAGAAGAAAGACACTGGATCCTTTATAACATCCCAAAGCCAGTTATATCTACCAGTCATGCAGGCTTCCCTACTTCCAGAATCCCAATTTGTAGTACCAATAAATTTGTATATGTTAGTTTGAGGCAGGTTTCCACTTATATTCAACTGTAAGCATCTAAGCAAAGCTGATGGCTGCAGCATGGTTATGGAGTACAAGCTTAAGTCTTGGCTCTGTTATTTTAAGATATGTGGTCTCGAAAATATGATTTAACCTCTCTGAGTTTTAGTTTAGTTATCTATAAAGGAATGCTTACTGAGGTTATTGTGGGAATTAAACAAAGTATCATATATAAAACACCTTGTGTTGCACCAGTTACACAATACATAGATATCATATTTAATGGGGAAAGAAACAGTTTCATCTCCATTAATCTCTTCCATGATAAATTCATCTGGTTCCAAGCACTTCAGTGTTCTGGCATCCCTTTTTTGCTCTACAAAGCCATATTTGGTTATATTTCTCTTTAGCTAGGATTTTTGAGGACTAAGCTTGTTTTGCTCCTCTAAACTATTGTTCCTTTTGAGAGGAACGTGGTCGTCTCTGTGCTGTAACTGCTAATATCACTCCAAACAATGTCCTTTGTGGAGTGGGCACTTGATAAATCACTGTGTCTTTCACACATGAACATATAATATGGGAACACTGCATATAAGAGGAAAGCAAGCACTGAAGTGACATTCAGAAAAATATACTGTTTGCCCTGAGGTGTTCATTAACCTCAAATTTAGTAACTATCATGCACATGAAATCCCATTGTTAACTTGAGATTTTCTGGGCATTGTAAAATCATACAGAAAGAAAAAGAGCAAAAAATAAGAACTACATTTTCAGCAATTACTATCCCCTGGGTACTGGTATAGTCCATAGCACATTTAACATTTATCAATTCACAGAAAACCCACTTATTTCTTCATTTATACAATTATTTAGCATATTCTTATTGAACCACAGACCTGGCGCTAGACCCTGATGAGTTGCTGTATGTTTTCATGTGATTTATATAAACAAGTAATTATAAGAGATCATTAAGCAGTCAAGTCATTTTCCCCAGGAAATACAGGTCATATATGGTAAACTATTTTACTGTAGGATATTGGAAGGATACAGTGGAAAAGAAGATGCAGTCTTGCTCTCAGTAGCATAAGATTTATTCCACCCAACACATACTTGAAGGATATTTGTTGAACAGACAAATTATTTTGAACCCAGGACTGTCTTCCTCCAATTTCCACGTCATTTCACAATGGCAGGCTGCATTCAAATAATCCACATTTCAGCCATTCTTCCGAAAATATTAACTAGTCTACCATAAATGAATTATGTTTTTGGCATAGTCGAGTCCTATTCTCCAAAAACATCCACTTAAATTAAAAAAACTCATTTTTAGGATCCCTTCCTTAATTGAATATCGAAAAATACCTATTTAATTTTATCTGAACTTAATTTTAGTGTTTTGATTTGCAAAGTGCATCAGAATTTTAACTTACGTCTTTCCTATAAGAATAAATTAATAAACCAAGTCAAATCAAATAAAACAAGCCACATAGACTTAAAGAAATCACACTAAAAGAGTAAACCAGAGGTCTATCCTATCTGATCAGATCACTAACATTTAGTTTGGTTCAGATTAAGGATAATCAGTTGTCCAAAGAATTCTTGAAAAAATGAACAGAAAAGGGACAGGAATTGTCAGAGCAAACAACAAAATCAGTCTGGAAGCCATTCCTGCCCCTAGAATGTTATGGGATAATTTGTCTTTCTTAGACCCTCAAAAGTTTCTTATGTTTCTGCTATGTACTAATCTACTTTCATGACTTTTCTGGACCTGGCACCATTAATTTAGTCATATTTAAAGACAGTGAAATCAGCTATGTTCAGTCTAGTGTCTACTGGATGCTTTAGGACAGGGATGTCCAAACTGCGGCCCGCGGGCCAACTGCGACCTATGATCCATTGTTAATTGGCCCGCAGCAAATTCCAATAATATATTTAGTTTACTTAAATAAACCAGGTGAGGCAATACGTACTTCACCTCGAGTGAGTGGCTCGGCTGTTTGTGTATTTTACCGCATGTGGTCCTTGGTGAAAAACGTTGAAAGAAGTTTGGACACCCCTGTTTTAGAAGATTGTCAGTACTCTGGAAATGTTATACATGTGTATGGATATCTGTGTATACATTCTTGTGAGGATAGATTCTGTGGCTTTTTTTGAATTCCCAAATGAGCCCATGACCAAAAATAGTTAAGAAACACTGATTTGCTTCTGTCTTAGTTTATTCTTGCCTTATCAGGCTTCAATTTTTGCCCAAGAGTTTTGTTGCAGGTTAAACCTACAAACCCTGTAGCTAGAATGTCGGGATTCCCAATTCCTAATCTAACACTAACCAGCTGTGATACACTGGGTGTGTTATTTAAATACGTTAAATGGAGATATTAATATTACCTACATAATGAGATTGTTGAGAAGATTAAAGGACATCATGAAAGTAAAATGCCTAGAACAGTGCTTGCAACAAAGAATGTAACAGTGCCTGCAACAAAGAATGTAAGAGTTAGCATTACGATTAAAGAGTAAGAAAGTACTGTGTTAGGGTAAGTATCATGCCGTTATTACTGTGAAAGCCCTTGATAACACCAATCATTGGAGTGTTACTTTCAAACTATACTCCCCAGATACCCAGAGTTGCTGTGTTCTATGAAAACTGTATTCTATTAAAAGGGCAAACTGTATTCTATTAAAAGGGCAAACACATTTGAAAAATATTGCATATGTTTCTAAATAAAGATTCATTGTACATACTAGTTTCTTAAAGATGATAAGGATTTCTTAAAGAAGCATGTTTCAATTTATTTAACTACATATTTTTCACCACAGAACCCTTTTTTGGAGGGAATGCCTACTATTATCTTGTGGAGTTTTCAATTTAAGTAATGTTATTTTAGTGGATGGTGATCACTTCACTGCGGATAATAAGATGGTAGCAAAATCTAGTTTCTCCTTCAATTAGTATCATATACAGATGCACTTAGCCATAGTATTTGATATAGTAATTTTAAGTCTATTGAGTCAATTACAGAGTTCTTTATTCTTGGAAAGATGAGAAAAATAGAATGGCCCCTCTCTCACACACAAAATGCCCACACAGAAAAATCCCATGATGAAATGGACTATAATTAGAGTTCTGATCATAAATAATTTGGGGGAAGAACAAAGAGTTAAAGGTAACTGAATGGCAATCTCAACATTTTCATAGGTCCACCATGGTCATTCAGCTATAAAATCAGCCAGACATCAGATATATATCAAACCCCAACATCAGGATATGTGGTCAGAATTTAAGTCGACCATGTATTGTGTGTTTTAGTTAATTCTTTCTTTAGAAATAGTGATATTTGTTCTATGTTTTGTCATCAGAAATATATTTGTAAGTGATTTTTAGAGATGTTTAGGTGAATATGGCATATGAAAAAATTGTTTAAAACATATCTATATGAGTTTCCAAGGGCTTCCCTTACAAATTACCACAACTAGGTGGCTTAAAACAAGACATTTATTTTCTCATTCCTCTCGTGGCTAGAAGTCAAAATCAAAGTAATATCAGCAGAGCCATACTCTGCTGAAGGTACTAGGAAGGACTTGTCACTTGCCTCTCCCCGCTCCTGGTGGTCCTCACCATTCCTTGACTTGCTGCTGCATTACTCTAATCTCTTCTTCATCTTCACATGGCCTTCTTCTCGGTGTGTCTCTGTCCTCTCTTCTTTATTTTTTTCCCCTTTCTTCTTCTTATAGGGACACCAGTCATTGGATTTAAGATCCACCCTAAATCTAGGAATATTTTATCCCAATATCCTTAACTAATTGTATCTTCAAAGCATCTATTTCTTTATAGACATAAATGAAGTCACATTCTGAGGTTAAGACAGTCATTAAGTAAGGAGGAAAGAGGTCACTGTTTAAGCCACGATAATACCTTTTAGCAAATGTGCCATTGATTTGGAATTTGAGGGACAATGTACTGGAGATGAAGGAGATACTCTGAGAAAGATTTCCAGAAATTTGAGGGGCCCCCTTGAGTCTCTGTCTGAATACTAAACTGCATGTGCATAGACAAATGCTACAAGGCTGGGTAAAACCAACCAACCAACCAAAATCTATCAAGGAACTATTACCTGAAAAATCCCCCAAACATATACAAGGCTGGAAGACATTTGAATTCCAACTAGTCATGGTAGAGAGAAGGCATTAACATTCAGATAATTCAGTAGAGATCCCGGAAGGTGACACCTTGGTGGTAAGTCTAAAGCAGCAGGAGAGCAAAAGCTGTGCTAGAAGCCTCTTAATGGAGTTTAAAATCAAACTTCCTAAGAATCAAGATGATCTGTAAGTAATTTAAGAATCTACCCTCCACAAAGAAAAAAACCTTTCAACATACTTTGAAGGAACAACATAATACTTGTATTCAGTAACATAACAAACAATGTCTGGCCCCCAACCAATATGTATTAAACCAGCAAAGAAGCAAGAAAATGTGAACCAAAGTCAGGATACAAAACAGTCATAGAAACAAAACTAGAAATGACAGAGAAAATGGAACTACAAGAAAAGAACTTTCTACAGTTATTATAAATATGCTCAAGGATGAATGGAAAACATACAGTTAGAAGAGAAATTGAAACTAAAATCAGCAAATTTAGCATTTAGAGCTTAGAGTACAATGAAATTTATAAGAAAACTCATGGAATGGGCTTACAAGCAAATAAAACAATGCTAAAAAGATCAGTGAACATGATGACAAAGACTTAGAAACTGCTTTCTGAAACAGAGAGAAAACAATGGAGAATAGTGAATGGA
This sequence comes from Rhinolophus sinicus, assembly GCF_036562045.2. Classification (NCBI taxonomy): domain Eukaryota; kingdom Metazoa; phylum Chordata; class Mammalia; order Chiroptera; family Rhinolophidae; genus Rhinolophus; species Rhinolophus sinicus. The sequence goes on along the minus strand of NC_133752.1, from coordinate 12,030,335 downwards.
AATCAGCGACCTGTGGAAAAATATTGAGTAGTCAAATATATATGTAATTGCAGTCCCAGGGTCAAATGGCAGGTGGGAGGGAGTGCAAAATAATTATTTGTAGAAATAATGACTGAAATTATATCTAAATTTGAAGAAAACTAGAAACTTGGAGATCTAAGAAGTTAAGTAAAGCCTAAACAGGATAAACATAAACCACCCCAGGCACATCATAATCAAATTGCTGAAAAGTAGTGATAAAGAAAAAAATCTGCAAAGTGGTCAGGTATGGAGGAGCATCGCAAAGAACAACAACCGTAAGAATGACGGTTGCCCTTTCATTGAAATAAAAGGAAGCCAGAGACTTATTTCAAGTCCTGAAGGAAAATAAACATCAACCTAAAATTTTACGTCCATCAAAATATATTTGATGCTTTAAGGTGGAATAAAGGCCTTTTCAGACAAGCAAAAGACAAAAGATTTCATCATCAGCTGACCTGCACAATGGAACACATTAAAGGAAAGTTTTCACACAGGGAAAAATGCTACATGATGCAACTCAGACCTTCACAAATAAAAGAAGAGCAACAGAATATTAAATGTGTAGTAGATAAAAAAAAAATATTTCCTTTTGAATTTTAATACCATTAAAAATAAGTATGTAAAACAAAAATAATGTTGATGAATTATGCAGTTTATCAGATATATAGAAGTTAAATGTATAAAAGCATTAATACAAAGAATAGGGCAGACATCAACGTATATCGTTGTCGGGTTTTATATTATATATAAAGTGGTATGATATTATTCGAGAGTAGATTTTGACAGTTTAAAAATGCATATTGAAAATGTGTGTGTGTGTAAACTATTAAGAATAAATTGGAGAAATTGTACCCCTTTACCCTTTAATAGTTTGGTATTTTCTGACACTCTCCTTCAAAACCACAGTTAATTTACAAAAATTAGGAAATATGGCATTGAAAAAATACTCATAACTAATCCACAGTTGATATTCAGATGTCTCATTCTTTGCAGATATAAAGCTATCTGCCTCCCCTTTTCAGGATATATGATCTGGGATCTCGTAATCTGGGATCATGCATTTCATTTAACTATAATGTCTCATTAGTTTCCTTTAACCTGGAGGACACCCTCATGCTTTATTTTTCATCTCCTTGATATATATTTTTTAAGATTACAGGTTGGCCATTTTATGGGATGTCTTGCATTTTAAGCTTTCCTGATGTATTCTCAAGTTGAGATTAAAGAAATGCATTTTTGGAAGAAATGCCACAGAAGTTATATGCACATTTCTTTCTCAGTGCATAATAGTAGGAGGCACAGGATTGTTATCCTCCCAATATTGGTAATAACTTTGTTAATGTAGTTAATGAGGTGTCTGCAAATTTTCTCCAATATATAGATACTGGTTTGCTCATTGTGTTAATATGTAACCCACGAAGATCACAAGACTATGTAATTATCCTCTTTCTCATTAATGTTTCACCAACAAATTTTAGCATCAAGTGATGATTTCCTAATTCATCATGCTTTCTATATTAATGGCATTATACTGTAAGAAAAAGTGTTCTTTTCTTTCGCATTTGTTTTTGTATCCACTTATTTACTCATATAAGCATATAGTTTCTTATTTTGCATGATGAGTTATATGAGCATTTATTATGACTATGCTCCAGTTGTTTGCTGGTGACAGATTCACTCAATATTCACTTATCTGGAAAGCATTTTTTTCAACCATCTCTTTGAAGGATATTTTCACTGGATATAGAATTCAACGTTGACATTCCTCCCCACCCCACCCCCACCAATAACTTTAAAGATGCCATTCCTTTCTTTCCTGGCATCCAATATATTTAAGAAGTCAGCCATAATTTTGACATTTTTGCTAATATTCTTGTTGCTTTTCTGGAGGAGTAGATATTTGGAAGTCCTTACTATGATATTCCAGAGTACTTCTTGTCCATCCAATCTTTCATCCCATTCACAGAGGATGATGTCATAATGTGTGACAAGTAGAAGGAAGAGGTCATAATTATGATTTAGCAATTTAATTCTTTAACTATAATTAACCATAATTCTTTAATTTGAACAACTTTTATAAGGTGGTGGCCTTCCATTGAATGAAACAGGGTGATTGTCCTTTGGAAAATTGCACTCAACGGACTTCTTTTTACTAGATTTGCATGTAAGGAGCTTGGAAGTAACCACTCCATCCTAAAAAGTAGAAAGCTGAACAGATTGAAAAATCAGCAATTGGAGAGAAAGCCATGCCAATACAAAGAGTTTTCACTTACTGGAGCAGAGCATCAAGAGCAGAAGCCTCCACGGGACCAACGCTGGGGTAGGAAAGTCTGAACTGTAACTGATAAATTGCTAGAGGCTGAGAATGGACAAGTCAGAGAGTTAAAAACTTCAGTGGGATAAAGAAGGGCTCTACATAATGGTAAAGCAGTCAATTTTTCAAGAAGACATAACTCTTACTATAGATGTGCTTAACCATGGAGCATCGAACTCGATGAGGGGAAACTGATAGAACTGCAAGGAGAAATAGATGAATCCATGCTGTTGGATGTATCAGCACCCTCTCTCAAAAACGGACAGATCCAGCAGGTAGAAGTAACAATTGCAAAAATATGTTGCAACTGGTACTATGATAGGAATATGGAAATAATAAAAAATACAGGTATTCTGGGAGGTGAGATATATACCCCTAGTGGCCTTTTTCTTATTTTTGGGTGGCTCTATTCCCTTAAATAATCTTTTCAAAGTTTAACTGAAAGCTATCTCTTTGTAAATTTTATCAGATATGTTATTCAGCCACAATGAAAAATGTTGAAATTCAACAGGAAATGCTAAATTTTGTGTTAAACTGAAGCACTGAATACTCTATTTGCTTTATCCTTCCTACGCATCTATTTGTTTTGCCTATATGAGTATCTTAAAGCTAGTCTCTTATACTTGTAAACTCTGTCACATACTCAGATATGCATATTCATGCATATCATTGACTGCGTCATCATCACCAGTGAGAGAGCTGAAATCGCATTCTGATTTTCTAATATTTTAATAAGGCTAACATTTTATTTTTGGAAAAAAAATTTCCATGCTCTTGTGAAAAATTGGCAAAAAAAAAAAAAAAAAAAAAGAAAGAAAAGAAAAAAGTTCTCTACATACTTATCCAACTCAATTTTAATTTCTATAAGGAACAAGTACCCTCAACTTTTCTATAGTCAATGAATATATATATATTTTTTAAGTTTCTACTATGAAAATCAAATGTAGCAAAATAAAGTTTTAATAGCAAGATGACTTCTGTATCTAGTTGCTTAATCACATTTAAATAAAAATATTATGGAAAATATCTTTCATGTAATTTTTTTATGGGAACTTCTAGATAAGGAATGCTTATCAAGTGAACTCCCTTGGCTCCTTACCAGTCATGTCCATTCAGTATTCAGGATTTCAGATGTCTTGTTAATAAGATTAATAATAGATTTCTTTAACTTCAAGATGTTATTAATCTTTGGCAAAGAAGAATAATGCTTAAATATAACAGTTCTTAAATCGATCCCATTTTGATGCTATCACGAGCTGCTTAAAATCATGTGGAGAAACATAAAATGTTACTAATAGGTGATCTTTTATGTTTCTAATATAAGTGAACTGAAGTTCAATGCCAATTGAACCAAATCAAACTTATTTATTTATTTTAAATAAATTAGAGAACAACAGTGCTTCATATGCCAAGTAGAATGAGAAAGTATAAAGTATTCTAAAATTCCTCGATTTTACAATCCAGAGAACTGGGTATGAATCCTGTCTCAAGCACCTAATTATTAGTGTGCAAATGAGGAAGACAGGTAAACTTTTAATGCCTTAAATGTCTCATTTGTATAATGTAAATAATGATTCTTAATTCTCAAGATTATGACAATTAAGCAATCTGAATATACAAAACAAATATCATGGATAGTTTCTATTAAGTATTAGATGTTACTTTTCCTGAAACATTAATTTTTTATTAATTATTTACTACCAATGAATAAAACTTAAGCAGTGGAGGAAATAGATTACAAGATGAATCTGTTATTTATGTGTGTTGTACACTTATTATTCTCTCGACAATTTCTTCAAGAATGATTACGTTTGTTCATGCTGAACGTCACGTGTATCCTTTCTTTCCTTACTCTTCCATTCACTTGTTATCACGTCAATAAAGTTTTTAGAACAGAGGAAGAAATCTGGTTTGCCAAAAATAGCATACACACAATAGGCACACAAGCATATACACCACTTGATGAAATCAACCTGAAGTTAAACATTTTGATTTGTTTACCCATAGCAAAAATACAGCTTCTGATGTTTAAGAAAAAATAAAATAAAATTTATACTGAATGTCAAATATCTCATGTACAGCCACTCATTGATGAGATAAGTGGAAAGGAATGAAGAGCATAAGGATTGAATTTCCTTGAAAAATGTCTGGGTTTAAAAATTAAGGAAGGAAAGTGCTTAGAGGACCACGTGCTCTATCTTGCCAAACCTGAAAGGTCTGAAAAATAGCACGATATAAACAGAAACATGGCTTCATTTTCTCACTCTATTGCGTCAACATTTGTATGTAAACAAAGGAATGGTGTTCTACAGGAATTTTTCTATTTGCCTAAGTTCCTTAAAATTTTGAATTTTGTAGTGGAAAATGGAAATGTCATTTAAGAATAAAGCATCTCATCTTCTCCTCTAGGCCTTAAAGTGCAATTTCGTCTTCAGCTTAGAAAGCCCCATATATGCCAGGTCACAGTTAACTCCCCACGTATAACTCATAGCTCATCACATAATTGGTGATTAACATTTGTGTTAAGTACATACCATATTATGTCTTATAACATGCATTGTAATAATTAAATCATAATATCGATTAGACATTTAGTTTTCTTAACCTTCTTATGTATTTTCCACAGCAATTTAACAAAAAAATATCTGATTTCTAAATGAGTACATCTTTAAACTACATTTTTATGTTATATTTATAAATCAAACCTTCAGCATTGCATAACATTCAATGTAGTTATTAGCACATACAAATATCTATAATCTAGCCGCTTGGCAATTTCTATAGAAAAGCTGAATTTCATTTACAACTGGTAAAATATGAAAAAACAAACAAACATTGCAAACTGCAAAACAGTTTCTTTGAAGTTCTAAACAGAATAGGGTTATAAAGTTGTATGAGAAATCATCAAAATATTTACTGTAGAGTTTTTCAACCTTCATTATTTTTATAGGCCAGAAAGTAATACTGATAGTTTTAAAGTTCTTGTAGCAGTAGTCACACTTGGGATTACTTTCCTGACCTCCTTTTCAGGTGGTTGCCATATGTTTGGCTTCGATACATAGGCATTTTTTTGATTTACCTCTCTGGCATATCAATCATTTTATAATAGAAAAACTTCTCTTAGAACATGCATTAGGCCTATTGAATTATCAGAAATCTGCCCAGAAAAAGGTAAGGTATGATGTGGAGGTGGGAAATGTGGTTCAAATGAATCAAGGCAGAATTTGAGAAGCTGAGTCCAAAGCAATTTTTTTTTGAAATTCACAATTATTCTGATATACACATATCTGGACCTTTTCAGAGTGAACTGTAGACAGAATGCCACTTTTTTTTTTTTTCTTTTGCATATGTGTTTGATCTCCTTTAATCTGGAACAGTTTCTCAGACTTCTTTTTATTACATGAAATTTACCATTTTTGAAGAGTGCAGGTAATTTTTTTGTTTTGTTTTGTGTTATAGAATGTTCATCAGCTTGAGTTTGCTGCTTCCTTGTGATGAGAGATGAGATTCAGGTTATGCATACTGACCAATTACATATATAATAAATGTTGTATTGTGTTATTATTAGTGTATCTTATAACAAAACACATGATATAGGTCTCACCCATTATTGGTGAAGTTAACTTGGATAACTTGATTAAGGTGATGTTTGCCAGGTTTTAACTCTAACGTCATTTTACCATTTGTAATTGACAAGTAATTTGTGGGCAAATACACTGAAATTATGGAATTATCCTGTTTCTTGTCAAACTTTTACTACCAGCTTTAGCATCCTTCTCTAGCTCTTTATGCAACCAGTTCTTCTGTGAATAGTTGAAAAATGATAAATTTTCAAACTCTACCATTTATTCTGCATTTGTTGGCATTTCAGTATAAAAGAGAGCTTTTTCTGTTTTTCTTTCCGTCTTTCAATATGGACACATGAATTTTATAATCCATTATTTCCATTATTTTTGATGCTTAAATTATCCTAGACTTGGGCAGTGAAAGTCCATTCAAACTGTCTCCTTTGTCTTTCTGACACTTCCTTAAAAAGTGATAATAAAGAGCCAAACATTTAAATATCTGTGGCAAGAAGAATTTTGAGGCAAATAATAATAATAATTTGAAAGTTAAATGTGTTAGCAGGAAAAGAGCTTGGTATTTTCAAGACATAACAAGAAATCAGGTGTGAGTAAAAGACATCAATGAAGGGGAAAATGGTGTAAGTTGGGGCTGAGAGATGAATAGACAAGTAGGGTCTTGAAGACTCTGAAAAGGAGCTGAATTAAATTCCAGTTGAAGTGAGGAAGCACTGGAAGCATTTAAGCAGTTGAAAAATACGATCTGATTTACCTTTCTCGGGGATCACTCTGGCTGCTATCTGGAAGAGGTACTAAAACAGGACAAGAATGAAAGAAGGAGAACTAAGGGGCTATTGCAGAAGTTCAGAAATGTGATTATGGTGGTTTGGACTAGAGGAGCAGTAGTGAATAAGGAAAGAATGTTAAATTTGGGAGCTATTTTATAAGGACAGCCAACATGGCTTTAGTGAGCTGGATAATGTAGGAGGTGAGGGAAAAGAGCATTAAAAGTAAGTCCTAAAAGTTGGACCTGAGTTACTAAATGGGTTATTCTGACAATAATAAAATGAAGATTGCTTCTGAAGGAATAGGCCTTGGAGTGGGGGGGGGGGCAGAGGGTGGAATTCTGAAATTCTATTTCGGGAAGTTTAAATTTGAAGTTCTGAAGTACAAATGAAAGGTTTTGGATATAGGAATCTGAACCTCACGGAGGTGGTAGTGGTAGAATTATAAACTTGAGAAACAAAATCTATGTGTATTATTTGGACTGGGGAACTAAATTAAGTATGAGAAAGTTTGCTCTTTCTAAAAAAGAAGAAAAGAAAATATTTGCTTTATCCATTGTATTATATGAATTTAATGGCCAAGAAGGGATCTCATTGTTATTATTTGCTTCATAAGCTGATCCTTAACTAAGTTAACAACAATAAAAATTTGACTCTCTATCCTTTCTTCCCTTTAAACCCATTTTAAGACTTTCTGAATTTGTTCTCACTACTGTCCCTGTCCTCTCTTCTTCTGTCCTATCACCAAGATAACATCTGAGAGTTAGAGTATAGTGGGGATGCGAGGACTGTGTGTGTATCCTCATCGTACTGTGGGAATGTCACCTGGTCCTTATCTGAGGTGTGCCATTATCCTTCGTTTCTGGAACTCAGCCTCTGTTCTCCTGAGTCCTGTGTTTGGTAACTAGGTCCAGTCTATGTTTTGTAATTAGCCCTTCTGGTCACCTAGGGTCCTGGTGATGGTATTTGCTGAAGAGTGGTAGTTCTCCCAATCAGTTAGAAATTGTGCTAATACCTGTACTTCATGACTGTGGATCTTGCCTCTGACTATGGCGAGTGACCGTCTTCTGACCCCACGCCTATTCACATTTGCTGTTTCACAAAAAAATAAAACAGGAAAATCGCTGGTTCCTCACTCCTGAGAATAAAGAAATCTCACCTGCTTTTACTACAGAGGCTGGTGTTTGCACTTCCCTGCGAGTTAAGCCCTTGGGTCCAGTTCTAGGCTTTTCTCCAGCCAGGGCAACTCTACTATTCCCAGGCCATACAAAGCAGGACTGTCCCAAGGGCTGCTAGCATCTCCAGTCTAGGTCAGGAAGCAGAGAACTAGCACTGAAGTTTTGAGAGATTCCCCCAAAACACTGGAGTTTCTAGCCAAGAGAAGATCGTGGTTCAATCCTCACTCTTTCTTTCTCCCTGAGCTCAGCTATCCTGGTGAGTCTTGGACAGACTTTATCAGTGGTGAGGTAAATTTCTCCACTTTAAAGCTGGCATTTCCCCTAGCTTTTGGCTTACTCTGAAATTAATCCTCTAAATTTAGGTTATTGATATGTAAAAATCCAGCTTTAGGATGCCCAAGAAATCCCCCTTTATATGCTTTTAAAATGTGGCTGTAAACTTTGCAGTTGAGCTTGTATAAAAGCCTAGTGAATGACAAAGAGATGCGTTGTCAGATTCTTCTTCAAGGAAAAATTTGTAGCCTCATGTGTCAGCAGCTGCCTGGGCTGCAGGGAGCTGCCCTACTCTCATGGGTTGGCCTGCACACAAACCTCTGAGGGGGCTTTACACCCACAGCTCACTGGGGGTTGACCTATTTAAGGCTTTGTCTGACCTGCGTGGCAATTCCACTTCTCCCTCTGCCTGATCCCTTCTTCTTCTCACTCTTTTCCACAGGTGTGAATTCATCCGTAATAAATTTCTCACATGCTAAACTTTATCTCAACATCTGTTTCCAAAGAACTCAACCTGGGGCATTTAGTTGGAAATTCAATGCTGAGCATTGACTTTTTTTTTTTTTTTTCCCCCTAGGCTGTCTGCCAGCCTCTTATCTATGGCAATAAACTTAAACCCCTCGGCCCAGTCTTAATTACAAGATGATTCCAGGGAGGAAACATAAATTTTTAGAAATGAAAAAACCTTAGGATGATATTCCACAACCTTACCCTGCCTACTCCTTTGAGGAATTGAGGTCAGAGATCTGACTTTTCTTCATGAAACTTCTGTGGTAATTAATGATTTTCAGGAGAAAATGAAAGTCAAAATGACAAAATGTAAATGTGTTCAGCCATGTTTCTCATAGCCTTAGCACACAAAAATCCATATCCAAGACAACCAAAATCCATATCCAAGACAAGTTTTGATAATTTCACTGAAAAATTTCCCTAATCAATCATGCATTAATAATTTCACACAGGCACAAAATTTCAACAACCACGACATTTCCCCTCTGTACCCAAAGGATCATTTCCCTGGAGAAACATGGGTATGTTTTATGATTCCTTTTCATTTGCATCTTATGAGTGCCAGGACCTTCGGCTGATTTCTGCTTTCTCTGCATATAAATTCTCCACTGTCGGGGTAATTCAGCACTTACAAGGTATTCACCTCGAATAGGCTGTGTAAGTCATGACACCTTATGTTTCTAGTACTGCCAGGGAAGGAAGGATTTATGTCATGAATCATCCAATCTGCTAATGGCGTACTTTCAAGTGTTAGAAATTTGCAAAACCATTAGATGAAAGAAATTATAAAAAGCATTATAGATTTGGTTTCTCTCCCTCTCAAGTCTAGACCATTGATCCTGGTTTGGTTTAGGCGTAGTGTTCGGAAGATCAATTGTACTAAGGATTTGCAGAATTTATGCCCCATACTGGGCCACCCTAGGACTGTCTTCCTTCCACACTGGTTGGTCAGCTAATACTCCTTAATGTTCGTATTTTATATGACTAGAACGGTTCTGTTTCCTGATGAATGTGTATTAATTTTGACACACAAAAAGATGTATATATTTAATGTATGCAACTTGATGAGTTTGGAGATAAATATACACCTTTGAAACCATCACCATAACCTCTGACATCTATAACCTCCAAATGTTTCCTTTTGCCCTCTGATTATTTTTATTTTTGGGATAAGAACACTTAACATAAGATCTATTCTCATAGCATGTTTTAAAGTATCCAATGTAGTAATCTATGCTATAGAATAGATCTCTAGGACATTCATCTTTCATAACCTGAACTTTTTACTTTTTACTAATACTTTCCTATTTCCCCCTCCCCATTTCACTCTTTGATTCTCTGAGTTTGACCATTTTAGATTCCTCACGTAAGTGGTAACATGTAGTAGTTGTTTTTCTGTGTCTGGATTATTTCACTGAGTATAATATCCTCCACACTCACCCATGTTATCACAGTGGCCAGATTTTCTTATTTTTAAGGCTGAATAATATTCCTGTGTATGAATATGTATACTATATTTTCTTTATCCATTTACCGTTTAATGGGCATTTAAGTTGCTTCCATGTCTTGGCTATTGTGAATAACCCAACAGGTAAGAGTAACGTGCAAAATATGTTACAATATTTTAGACTAGTGTTTCTGCTTTTCCTAGATCAGGATATCTCCGATTCATGGCCAGCTCTATAACTAACATGTACATCACTCTGACAGCTTCTCCAACACTACCCTATTTCCCGAAAATAAGACCTAACCGGACACTCAGATCTAATGCGTCTTTCGGAGCAAACATTGATATAAGATTGGGTATTATATCATATTATATTACATTAGACCTGGTCTTATAGTAAAATAAGACCAGGTCTTATTTTCGGGGAAACACAGTACCTTCAACCTGCTTTCATCATTCTCTCCATGACCTTATTTTAGATTCTTCCCTCCCTACGTACCCCCAAGCCAGAGGAATGGGGTGTTGCCAGTTACCACTCATCTATAAGTCATTTACCATATGTCCATATGCTTTCCAGCCTCCAATAATTAAAACACTGATGGGGGCAAAAGTCACATCTCCAGAATAATGCACCTGGACACGGTGGTCTGTGCACTTGCCGGCCTCTGCCACTCCTATGTGTGTGTTCCTCAATAAACTTGCACTCATGTCGCCTTTTGCTTCCAACTGTTGAGTTTTCTGCTTAACCCTGGTACTGTGTTTATCTACTTTTACTTTTCCACAGGTCTGGCTTCTAGATGTTTCTGATTCTGCACTTTTTATCTGGGTATTCTCTACTCTTATTTCTCAAATATTTTTATACCCATTTCTAACTCTGGGCCCAAATATATGCATGTTCTTTACATCAGTCTTGCTTATGTCCATTCACACTTTGTAAACTTTGTTTCTCTGAAGTTCTATTATGTAAAGTAGGCTATAGTATACTGTAATACCTACCTAGTAAAATCCTGTAGTATTTTTCTCTGAGACTCACTTTTTTTCTGTTGCATGACCTGAAAACAAGGCTTAGGTCTCCAGTTCTTCAAAACACTCCAATATCGATTACTTGATTATCTTTTATTTCATTTTTTATTATCTTGACATATTAGGTAGGTGCTCTGCTGATTCTTCTGACCAACTACCAGTACTAGTCTCAGTCTGTCCATTTTATTCTTTTAGATTTTTTTTCTCTCATTTTGCGCTCAGCATTTTTTTTTCCCTTGTCCACACAGCATTCAGTAGGGTATGCTGCTTTTGAGCAGAATTTTAATAAAAAACTGTTCCTTGTAAAAATGTACCATCCTTTTTTCATAATAATCTGTTTGGATTTGTTTTTTAAAATGCCTCCTTTGTTTAAACTCATTACTCATTTAATTAACCTTTGTTCTGCTTTATACCAAAAATAGTATAAAGTGCAAAGGTTTGTAGGATGCAAGACACTAATATTTTCTGTATTTTCATTGCTGTCTACCAAAGCACTAGAATCGAAGGATTAAATCGATATAATCTATTTTGATTAACAAACAATAGTTGAGGGTCTATTGTGCATAAGTTATTGTATCAGGTTCTGGGCATTCAAAGATAAAACACAGCTTCTCCTCTGAAGGAAAACTACTGAGTGAGGGTAGGGGAGAAAGTCTGTGAAACAATTACTGCAATAGACATCATAACAATTCTTCTAGAAATAAGAACAATTAGCACATAAGTCTGGTACTGGAGGGTCAGATAAGTAAGAAGCGTCTCCTTATTCTTTCTGAACATACTGCCACCTGCTTTCTTTCCATTTGCCTTTGTGTTAAAAGGTATCAGAGTTTCTAAAGAAAAAGACATGCTTGGTTCTAACTCCGGGACCAAAATAAGTATCATCTAAACAAATGTACTTACAGTGTTTTTATTCCTCGCAGCTTCTGATTTTCATTTACTTGATAGCAGCACCAACTCAGTGGCAAGCTCACAGCTTGGGTGGACGTTTTCCCTTCTGCCATCCCCAAGGCTAGCCTGATTCCAACTTGCTTTTCCATTTGTTATTTGTTGAGGAAATGTATGTCTCCAAAGCTACATGTCGTAAAATGAAAGCCCATTATACTGTCTTATGATAAGAAGTAAATAATGCTTAACATGTTTCATATTCATCAGAATAATTTCCTTATGTTTCCATCATTTGGCCACGGGGAATTTCTTTCACACTAAAACCTGTTCCTTGGCTTCTCAAACACTGTCTAGCTCCGGGACCCTCCTGACCTTAGCAGTCTGTTCTATTGCTGCTAAAATGCTGCTTTTGGAGGAAGAAAATATGTTCTGGTTTATTCTTTCACTGTTCCATGTAGGAAGTTCTAATTATACATACTGGAAATTATACATATATATTAGGAGGAAAAGAACTTTCTCAAATATCATCTGTTTCTTTTCTACTCTCTTGTCAGTCTAACAAAATGTTTTCAGAATGTGAACTTAATGCTAATTAGATTCCAGCAAATATTTCATAATATCGCCAGTTCAGTTTCATTGATATTTTCTGTGGTAAGGTTGAAGTTTGGAGAAAATGATATCTTTTAAAATCCAGCACATTATGTAGTAACCAATTTAGTATTTGTGAACCATCCAGAATGGTTTTTGCACCCTCCAAGATGCTTTGAAAAATTATCAACGCCACCCATCACTTTATATCTGATAATTTATGATATTTTGAGATTTAAAACACTCTGTATGTGATATACACTACATATTTGAAAGGGAAGCCCTTCGTAGTAAAAGTTATTACCAAGTAACTTAGGAACATCAGTGGTATAATGCTGAGTATTCTTTGGCAGATTTTTTTCATAATGAATATATGTGAATTAGTTACCTTATTGGCAGGGCCTTAAAAGGAGTCTACTTTAGAGGTTAGACACGTGGTGCATTGCAGACTTTGGAATAGCATGCAATGAGGTGACCAGTTTATTATGAGGTTTTAACAGAGTTATTAAGCATTCAGAAGACTGATTCCTTTCATGCCCTTGATAATAAATTCACTTTTCTCATGCAGTCAATTCACATGAGATTCATAGTCTCCTCGTAAACCTGGTAGTAAATGTTTAACCTCAGATTTCAAATGCTATAGTACTTTTTATGATAATAAATGTTATCCCTATGGGATTGTGAATTTGGTGATCATACATAGTACTCCAGTGAGACAGACCTTACCTCCCACATACAATATGCGAAGGTCTTGTTAGAGTATTTGAGTACCTAAGTTTATCAAGATTATTTTTAACTACACATGTGCACCCAGCATTTCTCCGCAGTTGGATGAAGTTTTTCTTAGCCTCATATGATTAACTCTTAAGGCAAATCGTGACTGAAAAAAAAAAAAAATTTGGAGTGCAGCCTTCGCTATGTTTCATTAAGTGAGGCTGAATTTTACTGTGGAATATTTTGACATCTAATAAATGCTATGAACATTTAAGAGTATTTTGATTTATAATAAAGTTATTTTTTCTTATTTCTAAAAAGAATGTCACAATTGTGGATTCTAATACAAAAAATTGAAGTATTAGCTGCTCTTTTTGGTTAAGGTGACAAGGAAATAGTAACAAAAAAAATGCCTGGGTAACATTCTCACACCGTCTAAGAAGACCATGTGCCTACATCAAAATAAATTAATATATAGTTTATGGCATTCAAAAAATAATCCTTTTAATGGTGATAATACTCTTAAAGTTTGCAAAACAAATGCCCTGCCCTAAAATTTAGTACATCGTATAACCTAATTAATAAATAAGCAATGGTAACATGTGAGTAAAAATTCCATTCAAAATATGTCTTGAATGCTTACCCTTTGTAAGCACTGATGAAATGTTGTATTATAATGAAATCAAAGGTGAGCCAATATATTTCAGAATAGCCTGAACAACAAAAACAATAGTACTTGATCAGAAAACACAAAGTAAAAAAAAACAAACAAAAAACAAACAAACAAACAAAAACAAGCAATAAAATACAGGTTTTTATCTTGCTCTTTCTCTTGGTCTAATGTAGGTAGGTTTCCAGGGGGACTCTGTGTGTCATACCCTGCCAGGGACATCCGCTTGCTATTCCATCTCCACATAACTACCCATGATACCAGGGCAAGAGAACACTATAGAGTCTCATACTTGCAATTAAATACTCTGGCCCAGAAATGACATATGTCATTTCTACTGAAAACTTACTGGCTAAAATAATCCTATGGCCACTCCAAACTCAGGAGCAGGAACATACACTCTTCTTAGGAACTCAGAAGGAGAAAAATCTCCAGTGTTTGCTCATAACATCTGCCATGCACCAGAATCAATAGTCTCCATCTTGAAGGTTAATCAATGCAGGCTAACATGGACATGAAAGCAATTACTAAATCATTCATGTGAGGATGCACTTTTTAATGATAGTAAAAGGTACAAGGAGACAGTTGATTTTGAACTTAACCCTGAAAAAAAGATAATAATTTAATTGAAAAAGAAATAAAAGTAAGCCTGAGATGAAAAACTACGCATTCCAAATGGAGACAGAGATTACTTAAATTTCCATGGTCTTAATGTCGTCTCAGGAGATGTATCTTCTTTTCTTACCAAGGAAACCATTCTATGCCACTCCACAGGGCCTCTTTTTGTGTAAAAGTTGGTCTTCCTCTACACTGGCTTCAGTGGTTAGACTTAGAAACACCATTTGATATATTTTACTTTATCAAAATGATGCTACAGTTTTCGTTTAGAATGAATATTAATTTCAGGCAGCAGTTTTTAGAAGAAACAAATATTAGAGACTCAATAAACTATAATTGGGTACTGAAAATGCCAAAACGTCTTTATGGCCATGATTCTATAGTGCTGTTAGTCATTTTCTGGAAATTAAAAGCTATTGAGATGGATAGTAAAGGATTTCAATCTGAACTGAATCAGACTGGCCCCAGGCAACATATAAAAGGTATGATGTTTCTCTTCAAGAGATCAACATTTCCTTTTCAAAATCTCGATCAGAACAAATATAAATGTAAGACACTTGACTTCAGACACAGAATGTTAGAGTTGGAAATGTCCAGGGATAGACACTGCCTGTAGCATTCCCGAGCAGCGGATCAAAAGAGGAAATCTGAAATATGGTGAACAGGATTGTGGTACCCAACACCAAATAGCACATTTGAAGAGTAAGGTGCAATCAGAAACGATTGCAAAAGAAATGATGGGGAGGCCCCACTGTGTAGGGCCGGAGAATACAAGCTGTAAGCACACTACCTAACTTTGGCTCTCAGTTGTACTAAACCTCTCTGTGCCTCACTTCCCTCATCTATAAAATGAGGACAGAATGACGGTCAAAAAGGAAAGTAAGGGTGGCCAGTTGTGTGTAAAACTGCTTGCACGCTATGGTGCTTTCAGGTTCAATGGTATAGACTCATCTCCAGAAATCAATGTCCTGTTACTCCTTGATGGCTCAAATGCTGCCATTTTAAGCGTAAGACTTGAATAGCCATTAGGATGTAATTCTCTCTGAGCAGATAAGTCATTATGAGTCACTGATAAGTGAGTCTTTAACTTTCAGGAGAGGGATTTAGATAAGGATAGAACAACAGGATATAGGGCATAGAGGATTAAGAGAAAAGTGCAGGGTGAATGCTACTGAAAACAGGAACAAGACAAAACAAACAAAATCCAACAGTTTCAAAAGAAGAAAGTTGGTGCAGATTAGAAAATGAGGCTACCAACAGAAGTGTTGCCAACATCCCAGCTATTCTAAAGGCATTTGGAGCTGAAGAGTTTCCACTCTGGCATAATATTAATATCTCATAATGGGTATCTACTGTACATTGCTCATCAGGTCACTAATTTCAGACTATTATATTTTCTCCACTTATTATTATAAATATTGTTATGAATCTCCTGGTGTAGAAAGCGTTTTTCTCTTTTGCCTGAATTCATGATTATTGTCTTAGACTAGATGGTTATTTTTTAATCTTATTTTCTCAATTGCCCTCTTGAGCTGAAGTATAATATAAACATATTCCTCTACTGCACCTTTTTCCTCTGAGTGATGTGGTAGTTATTCTCCATCAATGTGAGTTTGGGGGCTTCTGTGTACTTCTGTCTTCCAATCTCAATGACCTAGGGTCATGGTCCCTCCACGATGGGCTCTGTAAGATCTTTCTCACATCATACAGCCAGGAAATTTAGAACTCCGGTAAGGAGCAGGCTTTGACTTGACTTTTTATTTAGTTTGTGTGGTATTTCAAACAACAATATTATTAGACATGAATTAGTCTTGATGGTAGTAAAAGAATCTTGGCCCCTGGGCTGTTCATGCATTCACGTTACCTAGCTTGACATCTGTGGACATTGGAATTTGTGACTGTTTTGCTTTCCTGCCAGTAAACTTGCTCATCTCTATGGGAGAGCCTGCTATATGCAGCACCTAGCCATGGTTCTTTTTCCCACTGACTGGACTGTAAGTTCCATGAGAATGGAAGACATACATGCTTTGTCCATCACTGAATGCTCACATTGCACAATATCTAGCACATAATGAAAACTAAATACATATTTGTGGAATGATTAAATTAAAACAGGCTGATTTCTCTTTGTTTCTACTATATTTCTATTCTTAGATTTTGGATAGATGTGTGTATTTTTTCCTATTTTCATCCTCACATGCTAAGTATACATAAAAAGTAGGAAAAAAAGGATCCAAGATACCTATGTTTTTTTGCCATCATATTGCACAAAAAGCTTTTATCAGATGCTAAATTACAGTGAGAGTAATATTTTGCTTAAAAATGTGCTACAGTGTTAATCCAAATTAACTCAATGAGTCACTTCCTAACTTACATTCTCCATGGTCATTATTACCTTTGTTATATTTCCAAGGGAGCCTGCATAATAACCTTCCCTCCGTTGCTCTCTTCAAACCCTAACTCCTCCCTTGTCTGTTCTGGTCAGATCTACTCAAAACTCCCGTGAAATGTCCAGTTCTCTATTGCTTAGCTTTCCCACCTTTAGCTTTTCTCAACTTAGATTAATTTCCCCAACCCTTCTCAGCTTGCTATCTCCTAACCACTATTTATAACTTGGTAGAGGTAATATATTATCAGAGGAACACTTCTTGGCCCCAAAACCTGCCTAAGATGCTAACTGCTAAATCTCCCAACAAGCACCCTGCACATACAAATTTTCACTTCATATTGAACTTTTCTGTATATGTGTTTGCACCCCCACTTTGGCGTATACACTTCTGTAGAGCAATGAGAGTGTTAGCCATTATTATATTCCTGGCACCTAGAATAACACCTGGTATTTATAGTGACCAATAAAGACCAAATGACAAAGACAAGGCACATTAAGTTTCTATGTTGCATCACCTCCAAAAGCATACTATCACTTAATTTAAATGTTCCTTCTGTAATTTATAATCATTGTTAATCAATTCCATTGTGCTGCATAAGGGCTCCATGTGAAGTTTAATTGTCCCTGAGAGAATATCAAGATCTAGGAGTGCAACTGGGAAAATGAAATAGAGAAGCCATGCTGATACATATGCAGGTAGATTTTGAGTGGGATAGGTTAATGGAACTATACAGTTTTATTCAGGTAATTCTCTTTTCTCCCCAGCTTTTATATTAAACTATTATTGACATACGACATATGTAAGTTTAAAGTATACAATTTTATGGTTTGATACACATATATATTGTGAAATGATTACAACAATTAGGGTAGTTAACACCTCCATCCCCTCACATATTACCATTTCTTTATATGTGGTGATAGTGTTAAAGATTTATCCCCTTAACAGCTTTGAATTATATAACACAGCATTGTTTATTATAGTCACCATGCTGTATGTCAGATCCCCTGAACTTACCCTGATATGGCTGGAAGTTTGTATGCTTTGACCAATATCTCCCCATTTCACAGCCGCTGGCGCCACCATTGTACTTTATATTTCTATGACTTTGGCATTTTTAGATTCCACATTTAAGTTAAAACACATGCAGTATTTATCTTTATCTGTCTTATTTTACGTAGCATAATTCTGTCAAGGTCCATCTATGGTTTTGCAAAAGGTAGGATTTCCTTTTTTTTTGTTATGGTTGTAATATATATATATATATATATATATATATATATCACACAGTTTCTTTATGGTTCATCTGTTGATGGATATTTGTTCTTATGTCTTGGCTACTGAGAATAATGCTGCGATGGATGCAAGAGTTTAGATATCTTTTTGAAACAACAATTTCATTTCTTTCATACATATACCCAGAAGTGGGTTTGCTGGATCATATAGTAGATCTAATTTAAAATTTTTGAGGAATCTCCATACTGTTTTTCATAGTGGCTATACCGATATACATTCTCACCAATAGTGCATAAGAATTTTAATTAATACTTGTTGTCTCTTGTCTTTTTGATAATAGCTGTTCCTGAAAGGTGTAAGGTGATAGGTGATTGTGATTTTGAGTTGCATTTCCCTGATGATTAGAGATGTTCAGCATTTTTTCATGTGCCATTTAGCCATTCATATATCTTGTTTGGGAAAATGTCTATTCAAATCCTCTGCTATTTTTAAATCAGGGTCTATTTTCTATTGAATTACATGAGTTGTTTATATAGTCTGCTTAGTAACTCCTTATTAGATATATGGTTTGGAAATATTTTCTTCCCACTCCAAGACTAGCTTTCATTTTGTTGATTATTTCTTTTGTTGTGTAGAAGGTGTTTTTTTTTTAGTTTTTTTTTTTTTTAGTTTGATGCAATCTCACTTGTTTATTTCTGCTGTTTTTGTTTGGGCATTTGGTGCCATATCCAAGAAATCATTGCCAAGAGCAATGTCAAAGAAACTTTTCCTTATGTTTTCTTCTAGTAGTTTTACAGTTTCAGGTCTTACATTTAAGTCTTTAACACATACCAAGTTAATTATAAGAGAATATAAGATTGGGGTTCAGTTTCATACTTTTGCTTATGAATAGCCAGTTTTCCCAACATGATTTATTGAATAGACTCTTCTTTCCCCATTCAGTTTCTTGGCTCCTTGTGCAATTTTAGTTGACTGTATATGTATTGGTTTATTTCTGGGCTCTTTATTCTGTTCTGTTGATAAAAGTTTCTGTTTTTATGCCTGTTCCATCTTGTTTTCTTTACTTGAGCTTTATAATAAAGTTTGAAATCAGTAATTAGATGCTTCCAGCTTTGTTCCTCTTCCTCTGGATTGCTTTGGATATTTGAGGTTTTCGGAGGTTCCATATGAATTTTAGAATCACCTTTTTGTTTTCTATTTCTATGAGAAATGTCATTGGAATTTTAATATGGATTACACTGAATTTATAGTCTTTGGGTAGTAGTGACATTTTAATAATATTAATTCTTACAATCTATAGATATGAGATATCTTTCCATTTTTGTCTCTTCTTCAATTTCTTTCATCAATGTTTGATAGTATTCAGTGTATATAGATCCTTCACTTCTCTGGTTAAATTTATTTCTAAGCATTTCATTATTTTTGATGCTATTGTAAATGGAATTATTTTCTTTTCCAGATAGTTCAGTGTTAGAAACAGAACTAATATTTGTATGTTAATTTTGTATCCTGAAACTTTACTGAATTTTTTTGTTCTAATAATATTTTTTTTCTAGAGTCTTTAGGATTTTTATATATAAGATCATGTCATCTGTAATTAGAGACAATTTTACTTCCTCCTTTCTGATTTGGATGCCTTTTATTACTTTTTCTTGCAAAATTACTCTGGCTACAACTTCCAGTACTATGTTGAATAAAAGTAGTGATAGTGGGCACACATCTCAGTGGGATCTTAGTGGGGAAACTGAACCTTTTCCCATTGAGTGTGATGTTAGCTATGGTTTGTCATATAAGACTTTTATAATGTTGAGGTATATTTCTCCTCTACCCAATTTGTCGAGAGTTTTTTTGTCTTAAAAGGATATTTTCAAGTGCTTTTTCTGCAATCTATTGAGATGATCATATAATTTTAATCATCTATTCAATTAATGTGATACATCATATTTGTTGATTTGTTAATGTTGAACTATCTTTGCATTCCAGAGACAAATTCTGCTTGATCCTGGTGTGTTATCTTTTCATTGTGGTATTGTATTTGTTTTGCACTAAGGTAGGCCCAGAGCCTGGGTCTGTGGGATCCATCCTGGTGCTGGGACGGGTTGAAAGCCTGGATCCATGGTAGTAGGCCTGGTACTGGTCTTAGCCAAGAGCCTAGATTCATGGATGTCTGCCTGGATTCAGGGTTCATGGAGACTATTTGGAAGTTTGGAGCATGGGAGCTTACCAGGAGCCCATCAGGAGTCTGGTGCCAGTGGAGCCTCCCAGGGCCACAGAAGCCAGCAAGCACTGGGATGAGCTGAGATCCTGGGTTGACAGGAGACTGCTGAGAGACTGGTGCTTTGGGAGTGAGCCAATGATAGAGTGGGCCGGAAGCCTGGATTTGTGGGAACTTTCTGGGAGTCTGAGACCCCAGGAATCACCCAGGGCACAGGAGTTGGCTGGCACTGTGGTAGACTGGAAGCCTAGAATTACTAGAGTTTTCCAGGGTCCTAATGTCATGGGAGCCACTTGGGGCCAAGAGAGTTTATAAGTACCGGGGGGAGCTGGGGGCCTGGGTTCACAGGCGCCCACAAGAAACCACCTAGTATAATGGGAGTTGGCATGGTGCAGAGATGTCCCAGCTCTGGGGTCAACGGTGAAGTCAAATGCTTATTTTATTACTCTCTGCACTGAGCTTCCCAGGTTTGGGTGTGGGGCGTTATGGGGATATCTGAATATATCTTTCTTACCCTCCTCAATGCAGCTTTTCTTATTTTTATGCTTCACCTGGGTGTTGTAATCCTTTACCTAGAATCCTTAGCCCTTGTGAATGTATTTTCATGTGTGGATAGTTCTATAAATTGATGTTAGGGGAGGGGTGCAGACATGCACTAGCAACTACTATGCCACCGTTTTGTTAATGTCATTTCTCAGGCAATTTTTAAGGAAGAAAAAAGTATGAAATATAATCAAGACTTACAAAACTATTACTGGTAGGAATGTAATTGATGTGAGGACTATACAATGAAAGGATCAAGATAAGCAGAATACATATTAAGAACATAATAGTAGTGCTTTCTGAAAAGTCAAGGAAAATAAGGTTTGATGAATGTGAATTTTTCCATATCCTAATATTTAAATACTTGAGGACATATTTAAGACAAAACATTTATGTTTTACAATGGATGAAACAATGTAGAATACCCAGTATTTAGTTATCAATGAAAAGCAGTCATTGGTATAATGAAATTCTCTGGGGGAATATAAAACAATCAGTGTGTTTCACAATGTGATCAGCAGTGATCACACAAGAGATTATAAGCATCTTTGGGATACTTGACAAATTCATTTATTACATCCATTCCAAAGAGAAAAATATTTAAAGGGAAAGTTTGTGTTGTTTTTTTTCAAAATATGCAACACATATCAGATTTATTGTCTTTCAAAATCGACACTTAAATAAGCCACATGTTTTAGAAATATATGAATGCATTTTTATATTTTTCATAATTAAGGAGCTGTGACAAAGTGCTTTGAAGGAGAAGACAACATAGAAATAGAAAAGTGATAAATATTTTATGAATAAAGGATAAATGTCATGTTTAATAATTAATTGTAGATAAACAGTAAAGAAATAAAGACTGGAGTGGAAATTAGGAGACCATATTCTGATTTCTTCTAACCATTGAAAAGCTACCACACAAGCATATTTTCCATTTCTTACTTTAATTCTCCATCTGTACATCCGTCACAGGTGACTGCATCAGAACCCAAGTCAGGGCCCTGGGTCTTGGCTCATCCACCACGCAGCGCGGGAGCCTGGTCAAGTCCCTAACCCTCCCTAAGTTTTCCTTCCTTCAGTCCATTTAACTCAACAAGTATTTATTGAGAGTAAATGGACTAGATTCTCAGAAAACAGAGTACTTGCTGTCAAGAAATTTCCAGTCTATTTAAAGGGAAGATGAGGCAATTAATACCTACCTGATCAAACTGCCCATCAGCGGCTACTGCTGGTAAACGTTTTCCTCACTGTAATGAGCCGTACTCTGTCCCACTAGCACCAGCACAAGCTATGTGATTCTAAGTGACCTGCTTAGAATCACTTCCACTAACTCAGGAGAAATACTTCACGTCTCCAATTTTCAATTACAAGAGCTATAAAACTAGGCCTGATGATGACTACTTTGTGCTTTTGTTTTAAGAACTAAATAGAGCAGTTTTTATTAGTAGTATTTCCTTATCATTATCATCATTACTATTATCATCAATATCACTAATAGCCTTTCCTCTTTGAACCAGATTTGGTTGATCAAATGTGTTAATCCCTAATAATTGCTGAATTACCTAACGAAACTTTAGTTCTGCCGGTGACCAGCCATGTGACCTTGGGCACATTATTTGCCTATTGGTAACTTCACTGTGTTTCAGTTTCCTTGTTTTCAAAAAAGGATGGTAATAATCCTTACGTCATCAGATTGATGGAAGGGCTAAATGAGATAATACTAACTACTGACCAGAGTCTCTAACACATGGTAAGTGTTCCAGAAAGGTATTTGATTATTGATAATATTAAACTTCTTTATTTCTTCATTCTTTTTTGAAAAGTAGTAAAATAAATTAAAAAAATAGTAGTTACTATTATTAATAGTAATAATATATTTGTTAGCAGAATGAATTGCTGAACTTTCTTCAGGAAGTGACACAGAATTAATAACAGTAGATCTCAATAGTTAGGTCATGAAAATGGTAATTATAATGGGTGGGTTCTTATTAGGTTGAATCGTTCCTTTATTACTTATGTAGAATTCCTCACCCAATAGATGATGATATTCTACTAGGAAGAATACCCCTTTGCCTAGAAAATGACCCCCTAAGACAGACAAACTGTAGGTAACTAAATGAGAGAGACCGAGCAATGTCAGTGGGCCTGGAAGGGAGTCTGAAGGTTTTGAAAAGCAATAAGTGGAAAAAAAAAAAAAAAGAAAGTGACAGTTCATGCTGGATGGAGAAGGAAGTAATAGTGTCCTACAGTGAGGAAATAGAAAGTATTTCTGGGAAGTAAAGATCCACTGATGGTATCAGGCAGCTGTGTGGAGCCTGGGAGACTCAGGAGTGTCAAGACCATCAACATGAATAAATTGGAGGTCAGGGGGTCACGCTGCTCATCAGTCAGTGTCACGGGTGATAAATGTTTCCAGGGGAAAGGTCAGTGGATGAGAGGTGACTGGAGTGTTCCAGGGAACAGTGCCCTTCTGTTAAACAGGAAGGTCTTGGAATACGCACACGTGATCATCCAACCTGTCCTGTCAGTGAGCGAGGGCCCAAATCAAATCAGAGTGAGATGCTGAGAGTTTTCATAAGCTGAAAAGAAATGGATCACAATTAAATCTTTCTACTGAACTATTACTTGTACCTAATTTACACTAAAATGACAATTGCTGTTTTATAATGTATTTCGTTTTCAAAAAAATAGGTACGTGCTACCTAAACAATTGCCCAAAAAAAAGCCAATTTTTGCTTTGTTTTGTAACTGTTTAGATAGTTCTGATGAAAGTAAGCTGGTCAGGCAGTGGAGGCAATCTCAGGTGATGAGCTCTGCTGACCAAGGACAATGCCAGGAATTAAGCAAGACTCACGTTTAAATGGGTGCATATTAGTCGTGTGAATTGGACGGACTTCATTTATAGAGTCAGAGTAGATGTATTAACTCATTTTTAGATCAAGTGCAGATGCGCATATCAGGCAAGGTATAAGAATGAGCAGAATGGGCAGGAATCTCACAGACCCAGTTCTAAGAATTACTGTTATCTGTGCAACTCAGTCCAGGTGGCATCATTTTTCTGAGGCGTAGTTTCTAAACCTGAAAAATGGGGACAATAAACCCTGTCTCAGATTTGCTGTTAAAATTAAACCAAATTATATGCGCAGTATCTAATAAATCGAGAAGCACGTGTTAGGTCATTAATAAATGACCATGTCTTTGTGTGTGTGTGTGTATGTATGTGACAAAGTTTAGTGTGCTCTCGTTTTGAATCCTAATACTAACTCTATGCATAATATTTATTCTTTCAATAAATATCTGTCAAGTCTTAAATACTGTTTAGGTGCCAGAGATACAGCAGTGACCTAAATAGCCAAAGCCCCAACCTCCTAGAACTTATATTCTAGTGAAAGGGAGGCAGATGATAAACAAATATGAACACAGTATTGTGACTATGCTGATACATGAAGGTCCATGAGATTCAGAGTAACATTAGGGCAAAGATGGGAAGACTGTAATTTTAGAAATATATAGTCAATTGCAGTTTTAGAGGGAGTGGCCATCAGTGAAAATATAAACTGTGTGCAAAAACATAAAGATGAGCTAGGGAGCCATGTGTGCAACAGGAGAAGCACGTTTCAGACAAAGGGAAAAATCCGCGTAAAGGCCTCAAGTTGGGGCACGCAAGGCCAACGCTGGCTGAAGCAGAATGAGGGAGCGAGTACCTTCAGAAGGGGAAGGGGCTTGGCTTTGTACTTGAGGTGATGGGGAACTGTAAGCAAAGGAGTGACAGACAGGGATGGACTTCATGTTTCAGTTACTCTTTTATATGTCTTCAGGAAGCTCTTTTTAAAATTCCCCCCATACCCAGTGAACAAGTTGTGATTCTTATTGCCATGATTCAGAGAAAGAAATGGGGACTCAGAGAGGTTAGATCAAGGCCACACGGCTAGTTAGTGGTTGAGTTAGGTTTCAAGTCAAGGCGAGTTCAGCTACACGTCCTGTACTGTGTTTTGTTTTGTTTTGCTCGTGTCCATTCTGCCCCTTGCTGTGTCTAATTGACACCCTTGTTCAGTAGTAATATTTTATGTTAATTTTTTGTTGTTTTGCAGTCACTATTTTCAACCCATTTTCTCAATTTGCCATCTCACTGTGCAGTGCTTATTTATTTTAGATCAGAACCTTAAAAAAAAAATTCTAATCTTTAATGAACTATTCTTTAGGAAGGTACAGTTTTCCTTGGGTTGTCTTTTGTTTCTTCCAGACTATGTTTTCCCTTGGTCTTTTTGATATAATTTCCCTATCTTCTTTCCATTCCTCCCTCTAGTCCTCTTTTTTCTTCTTCTTCTTCCTAACTTACAGCTTTCCTTCCTTCCGGACTTTCTAACTTTTTAAGTTTCTAACATTCTACCTCTTTCGAAAATAAATTAAGTATTTCTCATGTACTGTGTCCTCTATCCAACAATATTTCTTGGTCATATCCCCCCTCCTCTTTTTTAATTATTTTTTTTTTTCTGTTCATTCATCCTAAAAGAGAGTCCACCTAATTTTCTGTGGCTCCCCACACCGAGGTATGGTCTCCATACTTTGGAAGCTTATTAGACATATTCCACCTCAGGCTCTCCTCCAAGGTCTGTATTTTTGCTGGATCCATAGGTGATCCATAGACAAAGTAATGTCTGAAAAATACTTTACCTGCATAAAAGGAGAATGGCATAGGACTTATCAACCTTACTTTCCACTAGCCTTTTAGGTTTTTCAGATTTACAGATGCAAGATGCTTCAACTAAAAAGATAGTCCTATAGAAATCATCAGGAATAAATTTACCAAGAGAGCAGAGTAGGAAACCCTGGCCACTGTCCTCCACAAAGATTAATAGTTAGACAGCTATCCATGAATGAAAACAGTTCTGGGAAAGCTTATGTGTCTATTTTCAGCAATACAATGGAACAAAAACCTAAGAATAATCACACAAAAAGGGAAGGAAGAATGACACAATCTTATACATAGAATATCCTAAAGACTCCATCAAATAACTTTTAGAAATAATAAATTCAGTAAAGTTTCAGGATACCAAATCAATATACAAAAATCAGATGCATTCCTATGCACTAACAGTGAACTATATGAAAAAGAAATAAAATAAACCATCCCATTTACAATAGCATCAAAAACAATAAAATACTTAGACATGTATTTAGCCAAAGAAGTGAAAGATCTATACATTGAATACTGTCAGATGTTGATAGTATTGAAAGAAATTGAAGGAGACACAAATAAATGGAAAGGTAACCAATGCATATTGATGGGAAGAAATAATATGGTTACAATAGTCGTAATGCCCAAAGCTACTTATAGATTCAGGGCAATCTCAATGAAAATTCCAATGGCATTTTTCATAGAAATAGAAAAAAATGATCTTAAAATTCATATGGAACTACAAAAGACTGCAAATAGTCAAAACAATCCTGAGAAAGAACAAAGACGGAAGCATCACAACTTCCTGATTTTAAACTATATTACAAAACAAAGCTACGATAATCAAAAAATGTGGCACTGGCATAAAAACAGATACATTCACCAATGGAACAGAATTGAGAACTTAGAAATAAATCTATGCATACATAGGCAGCTAATATTTGACAAGGGAGACAAGAATACTCATTAGGAAAAGTATAGCTCTTTAATAAGTGGTGTTGGGAAAACTGTTCACATTCAAAAGAATGAAATGAATGCAAAATTCCCCTGTCTTATACCACTCACAAAAGTTAACTCAAAATCTATTAAGAACTTAAAAATAAGCCCTGAAACCATAAAACTCCTATAAGAAAACATAGGTAAAAATCTTTAATATTGGTCTTGGCAATGATTTTTTTGTATGTAGCACCAAAAGCGCAGGCCACAGAAGCTAAAACAAGTGGGATTGTATCAAACTAGTAAGCATAGCAAAAGAAACAATCAACAAAATGATAAGCAACCTATGGAATGTGAGGAAATATTTGCAAATTATATTTGATATAACTCCATATCAGATATAGCCCCATATTATATCTGATAAAGGGTTAATATCCAAAATATATAAGAAACTCATATCAATCAATAGCAAATCATATCAATCAATAGCAAAAACTCAAATAATTGGATTTAAAAAATGGGTAAAATACCTGAATAGATGTTTTTATTTTCCAAACAAGACATACAGATGCCCAAGAAAAACATGAAAATGTGCTCAGCATCACTAATCTCAGGGAAATGCAAATCAAAACCACAGTGAAGTTACTTTATGTCTTTTGATTGGAGCATTTAGTCCATTCACATTTAAGGTGATTATTGATAGGTACATATTTATTGCCATTTTGTTATTTGTATTTCTGATCTTCCTTTGTTAGTTAGTTTTCCCCTTTCTTCTGCTTAAAAAGCCCTTTTAACATTTCTTGCAATGCTGGCTTGGTGGTAATGAATTCCTTTACTTATTATTTTCTGGGGAGCTCTTTAATCTCTCCTTCAATTTTAAACGATAGCCTTGCTGAATGTCTAACTATTACATTGTTTTGTACACCTAAAACTAATAAAAACAAACAAAAACAAACAAACAGAAAACCACAGTGAAATGTCACCTCACCCCTGTTAGAAAGAAAAGTGACAATAAGTATTGTCAAAGCTGTGGAGAAAGGGAAACCTTGTCCGCTGTTGGTGGGCATGTAAACTAGTACAGACACTATGGAAAACAGTATGGAGATTCCTGAAAAACTTTAAAGTAGAACTGCTTTATGAACCAGCAATCTCACTTCTTGGTATTTATCAGAGAGAAATGAAAATAGGATATGGAAACGATATCTGCTCCCCCATGTTCACTGCAGCATTATTCACAAGAAGCATGACATGGTAACAGCCTAAATGTGAACTGACAGTGAATGGACACAGAAAAATGGTATATACACAACAGAACACTACTCAGCTATAAAAAATAAGAAAATCTTGATGTTTGTAACAACATGAATGAAACTAGGGTGTATTGTTACAAGTGAAATATATCAGAAAGAGAAAGGCAAAAACTGTACAATCTCACTTGTATGTGGAATCTAAAATTTTCATATTCATAGAAGCAGAGAGTAGAATGGAGGCTGCCAGTAGCTGAGAGGTGGGTGGGGGAAATGAGAACATGTTGGTCAAAGTGGAAAACAGCCAGTTAGAAGAGGAATCAGTCCTGAGGATCTAATGTGCAGCATGCTGACTCTAGTTAACAGTACTGAATTGTGTACTTGGAAGTTGCTGTAAGAGTAGATCTTAAATGTTCTCACCATAGCAACAACAAAATGGTAATTATGTTAGGTAAACGATGTGCTAAATAACCTTATAATGGTAAACAGTTCTCAATATATATGTGTTTCAAGTCATCCCACTGTATACTTTAAACTTACACAATGTTACTTGTCCTTTATATCTCAATAAAGCTGGGGGCGGGGAAAAGAAATTTATCTAAAGGAGACTTTCTAAATAAAAGAGGGACCATTTTCTATCCCCATTCTCTTATTCTGTACACATAGAAATATGAATTTCATGTTACACTCCACAGCTTACACTACTTCTAGAATGCTTTTGGTTTTTGCTTCGCTAATTCTTTTTTTCTGTAAATGGACATTTCAAGAAGCAATGAGACACAGTCCCTTCCTTTAATCCTCTTTCTGATCCTGAGATTCTTTCTTTCTTTCTTTCTTTCTTTCTTTCTTTCTTTCTTTCTTTCTTTCTTTCTTTCTTTCTTTCTTTCTTTCTTTCTTTCTTTCTTTCTTTCTTTCTTTCTTTCTTTCTTTCTTTCTTTTAATGAAAGCCACTAAATATTCTTAGAACAATAAGTACTGATGAAAAGGAAGAATACCATACTCTGACCTTCTAAAAAAAGTACACACAGTCCTTTAGTCTCTGAGATGGGCAGAAAATGGAGGAGAAGTAACATGTCTCCTTCCCTCCTTCTAGCCCAGCAGGTTTACTCCATTTCTGATGGCAAAATATGCACTGGCAACCAGCTGTGCTTCTTAGGTCACTGCTATAATTAGAACATTCTTCCAGGTTCTGGCAAAATCCAACTCTGAGAATTAGTTTTCAGTGTTCTCATGAGACTAACAGAAATTAAAATACCTGCCCAAATTACAAACTGATATAGTCAAGAGCCAAGGTGATTACACACACACACACACACACACACACACACACACACACACACACACACTTCCATACTTCCATTTAATGCCTTTCTACTAACATACTCTACATTGTTTAAGCAAAATCTGAGGAGACTATCCAATGACATTGGTATCACTCCCCATTTCACTGTCATTTTTACAGCCCGTGTGGTACCACTTCTTCTGATTCCATTCCCAGGTCTCAGCCCCCACAGATATCTACAGATCACCTTGTTTTACTAAATCTTGGCCACTGTGTCTTTCAATCTGGTGCCATCCCCCTTGAGCCTCAGCTGTTCACATCCTGTTGTGAGAGATTGTGAGCGACTGGGTGATGGACAGCTGCAACCTCAATAAAAAGAAAAGGCCAGTCCATGTCTTTGCTACTGAAATCTTTGATGGGTTTGTTCATGTGTTGTATATGAGCACAGAGACTATGTCTCTCTTTCCAAAATATTTGCATGTCTTCCTTTTTTCTCATCGGGTGGGAGCGCTCGACTTACAGAGTATGGCGCAGCATCCCTCATACAAAGTCAGAAATAGTTTTGTTTAATCTAAAATAATTTAACTGCATTCATTTTATGTAAATGTTTCAGCCACAGTAATATTATTAGAATCAAGTCCAATCGCTCTATGATTCCCAGGCAGCCATTACCTGCTTTTACCATCTAGTATTTTACTGTGAGTCCTGTAAGTTGTATAGATCCTGAAACATTCAAGGACTGGAAATAGCAAATGAGAACTTGGGGGTACATTATGTCAGCCAAGTCATTATTGTACTTGGAAAATTTAACTTAGTCAAACCAAATAGATGAAACCCATGCGTGTTCAACTGCCAAAAAGTCTGTTTGTTTTAAATGGCTTTTATTTCCTCTAATAACACTCCTGGAATACCACTTGCAGTATATTCACTTTTTCAATTGTAGTATTTTTAGTTTTGAATGTCCTGAAGATATCTATCACTAACTAGTCCTCTGAGCATATTGATTATATTCATTTACCTTTCATAGTTCTAAGGAAAAGAAAAAAGAATCACTGAAAATTTATTCTAGAATACTGCACAAAGAAAATGAATTAAAATGGAAAAAAAAAGTTAAAAGTAACTAAATGCTCTATGTAAACACTTATTGCCAATCAGTTTTAATATAGTCTAATAAATCATCCTGTTCTTAAAACTGCGCACACAGATATTTTTTTCCTCCCTTTAGTTATTATCTTTTATTTTCCCTGCAATTTAATGTGGTGGATACGTTAATATTGCTAACAGCCTTATCCATATTACCTGACTATCTTTCAAAAGGATTTGGTCTGCAAAGGCTCATTCTCAGGCTTGTTTATAAAACAGAAAGTGCTAAGGGGCGACTCAACAAGCATTTAATGTTAATTACTTAATCCAGCAATAATTATGCAGTGGGCATTCTATGCCAGGCCTGTTTGTTGGACTCTAGAGAGTCAGAAATGAAATGACGGTCAATCTGAGCTCATTGACAGTGAAATGAGATAAGAATAGCGATGATACTGAGGTGTTAAGACATAAATATTATCACTGTGCATAAAGCATAGATCCGCGCCTTGTGGTGCATACAAAAATGCAATCTATATTTTTATTTATTTCAACTGGCGTAGTTTACAATCCCATAGGGTAAATTAACTTTGTACCTTAGTTGAAGAAGATTGGATTTTTCCCCTAGTAGATCCTATCTCCTACCAGATGGAAAGAAAACCAATAAATGGCTATCATTTTTGTTGTCTTTGCCTCAGTGTCAGTATTTTTGCAGAAATTCTAGAAGAATAGATGGTAAATGGTTTAAAGGGGGAAAATTATATTAGTTTGTTGGCTGTATCTTTCTCAGAAAGCTAATTATCTTAATGCATTCTGATATAGTTATCCACAGGATAATTTTAATGCCCTGTTGGAGAGTTCTGTCTTTAATGGGGTTTGGTATTTCTAGTATCGATCATCAGCCAAAGATTTGGAGGCTGCATTCATTTCCTATTGCTACTGTAGTGAATTACCACAAATTCAGCAGCCTATAAACAACCCAGAAATGTATTATCTTAGAGCTCTAGAGATATGATGTCTGAAATGGATCCTGTTGGGCTGAAATCAAGGTGTCAGCAGGGTTGCGTTTCTTCTGAAAATTCTAAGGGATAATCTGGCCCTTGCCTTTTCCAGCTTCTAGAGACCCGCTGCATTCCTTCGTTTGTGGACATTTCCTCCAATTTCAAAGCTAGTAACACAGGCTTTTCAGATCTCTCTGACTCTGATCTCTTCTTCTGCTTGTCTTCTAATTTAATGGACCCACTTGGGATTACGTTAAGACAATGCAGGATAATCTCCTGATTTTTTAAGTCAGCTGATTAGTAAAATTAATTACATTTACAGCCTTAATTCCCCCACTGCCATGTAACCAAACATATTCAAAGGTTCTGGCAATTAGGACACAAACGTTCTTGAGAAACCCTAACTCTGTCTACCAGAAAGGTTGACCAAGAACCTCTGGGTCCTCTTCTCTTGACTATGAAGTTCAACTAATTTTGGTGAACTCTCCAGTACACATATATAACTACCTTTGCTGGGTAGAAGGACCCACATAAAAAGGTCTCTGCTTGGATCATGAAATGAAGAGGAGTTAGGTTTATCTTGATACTTCCCTCCACTGTTTACCTTTTGTCATTACTGAACCCTCAACAAAATTGTGTCTCCTCCCTCATTGTACTCATCATGTTTGTAGGCAATAAGAGAACAGTTATGAGTCCTAAGTTATGCCTTGGGAAAAACAGCAGCTACTTGAAGCCTAAGTGGCATTGATTTCCTTGGAAAAGGTTATTCCTAGGGACTAACCTTTAAGACTGTTAAGTGTCAACATTCATCTGTACTTGCTAATGTTAGTTCATCAGTATTGGAGAAGGTTGGTTTGAAATATATATATAAATATATATATATATATATATATATATATATATATATATATATATATGATGGCAGCTCTTGTTTTACATGGAATATCTCCCAAATTAATCAAATGTGATGCAAAAACTAACTTAGTATAGGATGGAAGCTCCATGAAGTAATGATTTCAAAGTACCATGAAGTGTGAATAATTAAGCTTTGTGGCAAGAAAGATACTCAGTATGGAAATTTCTAATATTTCTCCCTCCAGCTCTACTCGTGGATATACTTGGTTGATGTACCAACATGACTATTGTGGTCAATTGGGTCATTGTTTCCAGTTCCTGACTCCCTTCCATATGTTAGAATTGTATATCCATGTATTTCATGATATGACTATGTCATGTTTCCTGATATCATCAGAATGTATGTTGCTGCCTTGGCCTTGGCCATTTTACTTACTTTGGTTAATGGGATGTAGATGGAAATGGTGGTGTGTGGGCTATGTAGCTAAACCTTAAGAGTCCCTGCATGTTTCTGCTTATTCTCCTAGGCTCCTGCATTTTCTATGAGACATACATCTTCCAGGAAGCCTCTGGTTTAAGGAGAGAGAATGACAATAGAACAGACCTGAGCTCTTCTCACAGTATGCAGTCCAGCTGAGCCAATCCCTTGTAGACATGTAGTCATGTGAGCAATAAAAATATATGTTTGTTTCATTAGTCACTGGGACTTTTAGGTTATTTGTTATATACTATCATGGAAGGCCATATCTGATTACTATTATACAATATCCAAATTATGCTAAATGTATTTTCTGTGTATCACTATGTTCTCAGGCATACAAATCAAAATGAATCATTTTTGACTCCATGATTTTCCTCAACTTCCATAGTCAACCAGGTCTTACAAATGACCCCTATTAAATTTCTCCATACTTGTCCTTATTCACTAATCACCTGCCGCAGTACCATCTTTCTCCTTGTAATAACACAGCCTTTCAGCTGGACTGGATCCTGTCAAGCCTCCCCATCCATACTTCACAATGAGCTAGAGTAACCTTCCTAAAACGCAAGTCTGAGAGTGCCAGACCCCTGACTGGAATGTGTGACTGTCTCTCTATTGCCTAAACAATGTAGGTCAATGTAGGCATACACAGCTCTTCATCATCTGACTTCAGCTTATTTGATGACCATGTCATTCTCCCACATATAGAGGATGCCAAAAAAAAAATGTATACACATTTTAAGAAAGGAAAACTATATTAAAATTGTAATACTCAATATATACAGGTAACAAAGATAAATACAAGTCACATTTGACTTCTGCAAGGGCAAGAGGTGCTCAAAGTGGTTACAATCAGTGTCCAGATACTTCTGATTATGGCAAACTACTGCTTGAGCAACACTGACCCAAGTGTCCACTTGTATACATTTTTTGGCAGCCCCAGTATATCCTGTGCCCAGGTTCAATAATCAAGTCCCTCAGAATCTCTTGATATGTCACATATCAGTCTAATTTTTGTCTTTCTTCAAAGACAAAATGTCCTTTTTTAAGAATGTCCTTACTTCATGTATTCATAATGAGCAATTAGGCATCTTCTAAGACTCCAAGTCCTTACATTAGGAAAATATTTCCTGACTTTCTCCGGGCAAAATCAGATGCTCCATTCTTGGCTCAGTCAGTTGTATTCAAACATATCCAGAGCAACTGCAAAATACTGAGCTTCTTATTTGTTATGGTCCTAGGGATTTGAACAGTGCCTGATTGATTACTTTATGCATTAATTCCCTCATTCATTAAAAAAAATACTAGCGAGGACTCCATGTGATAGATGATGCTTTAGGAATTGTGTTTCAAACAGCAAATGAAATGAACAAAGTACTTCTACTACTTACATAACTACAGTGTGCAAGCACAGTAGTAAACATTATATATATATATATATCCTCATTTAATTCTCTCAAGCACTCACAAGCACTCATAAAATTATATAGCATCCTTACTTTCCATGTGAAGACATTACAGTTTAGAGAGTCTAAGAAGCAGCTAGTGATGTGATTCCTCACTTCATGTAATTATTCTTTCTTCAGTTTTGTTTTCTCACTTAGTATTGGCCAGTAACTGAGCTCTGTAGATGCTTTAGTGACCACGAAAAACACGTTTCAATGACTTGTTGTTGTGAAACAACTCTGGGACACAGTGATTTAACACGTCCATTTTATCCTTGCTCTCAATTTTGTGGGAAAGGAATTCAGATGATTCATCTCTTATCTACATAGTGACAGTTATGGGGGGAAGATCCACTTCCAAATGGCTTCTTTACTCATGCTTGTTGCCTTGGTACATCTTGATGCTTCCCTCCCCTCCCTCCCCTCCTCTCGTCTTTCTTTCCCCTCTTCCCTTTCCCCTTTCTCCCTTCTCTTTCTTGCTTTCCCTCTAAGATTTATCAAACTCCAGGCCACTCGTTACTGCTTGGACTCCTCAGAGCATGATTGTTTCCAGATAGTACATAAAATTAACTCTTTCTATCATGAATATCTCAGCTTCAATGTCAGGATCACAGAGATGTCTTCCATGAACAATTAATTTTGGATACGTCAGTCAGCAGTAATGCTTTCACCCAGTATTAATTCTCTACAGAGCACTTATCAATACCTCATTTATAAATTCATTTATTCCTCATAACTTCCATTTATTCATTCATTGATTCAGTAAATATGTATTGAGCACCTACAATATATGAACAGCTATTATAGAAGTTTAGCAAACATCAAGAGGAAAAAAAAACAGCCACTAAGATCCCCGATGGCTTAGAATACCCTCACTAGAATGTGTACTCCATGAGAACAAGAATCTAGTCCTTCTTACTCATCATTGTATATCGAGAGCCTAAAAACATGCCTGACATGTAATCAACATTCGGTAAACAACTTGACTGACCAAATGAACAAAATTACAAGGGTAGGGCTGCGCTGAAAAGGGACAAGAGGAATCTTAGGGTGGTACGAGAGACACAGCTGAGGAGTTCATCATCATTTGAAGGTCATGAGAGAGTTCCTTGCAGAAGTGACATTGAAGCTGAGGATTACAGGATGAGTTGAAGTTGGTGACAATGGCACCATCAGTGGATACAGTCCTTTTAATAGAGTGATTTGCATCCAGGTAATTTAAATTAGATCTGTGAGTCAGAGGAAAGGGAAGAATAACGGAAAGGCATATGCAGTTTTCTCACTGGTGGGATTGAAGGTAGGATAAATATTTATTTTTATATGAAAATGATTGTAATTTTATTTTGAACTCCTAACTATTGAAACTATACCTTATAATTACATAGTAAGATGATTTTCATAACCACCCCAGTACATTGAGTTGTCAATGACTGCTTTTTAAATTGATGCTGCCAAATGTTAAACCTGTTTTTGAACTGAATTGAATAGCTCCTCTAGAGGCATATCTAGTAATCCTCGTTGAATCATAGATTCAAGATGTACTGGAATTTTACTTAGGACATCAGCGGCTCTTTAATATTACGTGGATCATGTGTGTTTCAGTTACTATCTATTCAAAGCCTCTTTACTTGATTCTCATAAGTCCTGCATGGTCTCACTGATTCTGAGACTCCAATTTCCTCCCTGTTCTTAGGATGTGTTCTGTGCTGAAGATATGACTCTGCTCTTTCAGGGTGATAGCAAAAAAAGAGTATTTCAAGATTTATCCACATTTGGTTTTGCCTCACATAATATCTCACTGCAATGACTTTTAGTTTCAAAAATAAGTATATTCATCTATAAATTATGAAGCCACCATGAAATATATAACATTTATAAATGTAAGCACTCAGACACTTGGTTATGTTCATGAGAATGTCCACACTTAATGGTACAACAAACACATCACAACTTAAAACCAGAAGTTTTAACAAAATCAAACTTTACCTTACTATATGTGATCTCATCAGATCAATGATTCTTGTTCTCTCTAGGTGGAGTCAGTAAGCCCACTTTCTTGATGTTTTATTTCATTACAAGGGTCCTATATTAAGGTAGCACTGGACTCTCACTGCCCCCTTACTCCTGTGAACAATGAGCAATCTGGAAAGTTAGGGAGAAGAACCTAGCTAGGCAGACCTCAACCCAGTACCCATTCAGCTTTAGAATCTGGCCTCCAAAAAGCTTGTGTTTCAGTCTATTTTTGTTCCCGATGGTAAATTGACTGGTAATGACTCACCCCTTGGGCAGGCGAGTGCTACCTGTGACTAGGTAAACCCTGATTCTGGGGAGCAGTCTTATGTTACCATGCTTTCCAGTTGCTCCACTGATAGTGTGAATGGTATTTTAATCTCCATATGACAAATTCCTTTACATAGCTCTTAACTGGTTGGATGAAAGATGGGAATATCATTTGTTGAGACCCTTCAAATATCCACATTGTAGGGAAGTGTACATATGGTACTTAAGTTCCACAAAGCTGAGCTCTTTGTTCTTGTTTTGCTTATTAAAAAAGTTTTATGTTCTCAGGTAAACCGTTTAGACTCCCTGAGCCTGTTTTGCAGTCACTAAACTGAGAGGAATGGGCTACATTAATGATTTTCATACCCTAAGATACCCACAATCCCAAGAAGAGAAGTGAAGGAGGACCCAGTGGAGAACAAGCAACTTTGGAGACCCCACATCTGTTTCAATGAGGGCAGCCCTACTTCTAGCACATACTGAGCTTTCCAATAGGACTTTGCATCTAAATATTTGAAAACCATTCCACTAGATGATTTGTAATATTTCTTCCATCTCTGACACAGTGTGGCTCCCTGTAAAACACACAAATGATAACAGGAATTATGTAGGCTTAGGAACAAAAACAGACCTCAGTTTGGATCTTAACTCTAATATACAAAATGAACAACAAGGTTATTGGAGGAATGGATAGATGATAGGTAGACAGGTAGGTAGATAGATAGATAGATAGATGATAGATAGATAGATAGATAGATAGATAGATAGATAGATAGATAGATAGATAGACAGACAGATATTATAGATAATACACAGATAGAGTGATAGTTACATGCTATTGTTGTTTACATGAAATGTAACAGCATATAGGCAATTGCTGACACCAGAGGTCATTCAATAATTACTAAATAATTCCCATTCTCCCCCTTCCCATCTTTCAAAGGGAAAGCCTGTTCAATAACTTCAAATATTTATACAGTGCTTTAAACCATTTTTACGCATGACTTGTCTCATTTAATTCAGATGATTCTCCAGTATAAGTCCACATTAATTTCCTCCTCTTTAAAGTGAGGAAGCCAGTTCAGTGGTCTGCTCAAGGTCATGTAGCTATTAAATGGCAGGCTTGGGGTTTGAACTTGGGCTCTCCAATGCTGAATCTATGCTAGTGCCCCTGGACTAATAAGCCAGCTCTGGATGAGTCATACATATTCTGTTTCACCTATCATCATCACTTTTTCTGGTTCACCTCACCCATGCGCCTCCTGTAAAATGAAATTGGCAATTGTTTATGGCTTCGGCAGCGGGTTGTTATGTCAGCTCATCTACTGAGGCAGCCATTGTGAAATAGCCTGTGCGGTGACCCCTCATCGTGAAGTCTAGCACCTATGTCATTCTTGTCATTGCTAGCGTTAATATCTGCCCTGCTACTCCTGAAATACACTTTCCAAGTATGCACATCAAAGTATTTGGTTTGAAAGTGACTTGACTTCCAAATATAGGAAAATTACAGGCTAAACAGCATGCCTTTCTATGTGCAAACACAATTCTTAATTTTTACTCAAGGTGAAATACTATTAAGAACAAATAACATTTCACAGGAGAGTTTTGGGTAGCCAAGCCAAATCTTTTAAGTCATGCTGTCTAGGGACAATTTTTGTTGATTTGGTTACAAGCCAAATTCCACCAAAAATATAACCAAATTCTGTCCTTTTATTTTCTATTTTTTGCCCATATAACAGTAACTATCTGCTAAATGAAAAATGACACAATCAGAGAAGCTCTGCCTTCTGTAATGGTATTTTTATTGTTGGTCTGCTACAAACACAGTTCTTTGAAAAAAATATATTTCAAATGTATTTAAAAATACATATTTCTTTGAACTTATATATAGTTTCTTTGTATTTATCCCAAGTTCCAAATAATTTCACTCACCCTTCTTACTCTTTCTCTTCTTTCTCAAGCCACTCATGCAAAACAACTAATAAACAGATAAAAAAACAATAAAAATGAAAACAACAGCAGCACATAGGGCTAGCAGGAAAATATGACCTGTTACCTTTTAAACTTGTATTAATTTGTACCTCTCTTTCTTCCACACCCCCTATGTAGTCCTAAATCAAGTCCTGTCGTCTTAACCTTCAAAAGACACCTAGGATCTCCCTGTCTCACTGTCCTGCTCTTTGGCCACACCCACCATCAAGGATTATTTCAATGACATCCTAACTGCCCTTTCTGCATTTGTCTTTGTCAACAGTCTCATCTCAACACAGGTAATATTCTTAAAATGTAAACCAGATAGCATCTTTCTTTTGCTCTGAACCCAGCAATGACAGCCCATCTCACTCAATCTAATAGCCAGAATACCAACAATGGTCTATGAGGCCTTATCCATCCTCGCCCCTTGTTACAATACTTTTCTTTTTTTAAAATTAGTTTCAGGTGTACAAAA
Source organism: Rhinolophus sinicus (assembly GCF_036562045.2). Taxonomy (NCBI): domain Eukaryota; kingdom Metazoa; phylum Chordata; class Mammalia; order Chiroptera; family Rhinolophidae; genus Rhinolophus; species Rhinolophus sinicus. The sequence continues at coordinate 11,991,625 of NC_133752.1, read as the reverse complement.
CAATGTAATAGTTAGGCATTTATACCCCTCACAAAGTGATAACCCCCCACACCTATCTCCTACCCCTCTGACATCACACACAGCCATTACATTTCCACTGTCTCTATTCCTTATGCTTTATTCCACTATTATATATATATAATTATAGTTGACATTCATTATTATTCAGCTTCAGGTGTACAGTGCAGTGATCAGGCATCTGCACCATCCCTGAGGTGGTCTCCCTAATAAGACTAGTGTCCATCAGATACCCTAAAAATGTTTACAAAATTATTGATGACATTCCCCAAACTGACTTTCGTATTCCCATGGTAATCTTGTGGTTACTGATTGTGCTTCTAATCCTCTGACCCTCTCCCTCATACCCACTCCCCTCCCATCTAGCATCCCTCAGTTTTTTCTCTGTATCTCCGAGACTGTGTCTGATTAGCCTATTCATTTATTCTTTAGATTTCACGTATAAGTGAGATCATATGGTATTTGTCTTTCTCTGTCTGACTTATTTCATTTAGCATAATGTTTTCTAGGTCCATCCATATCGTTGCAAATGGTAAGATTTCTTTCTTCTTTATGGCCGAGTAATACTTTGTATAAATGTACCGCAGTTTCTTGATCCAGTCATCTACCGATGGGCATTTTGTTTGTTTCCATGTCTTGGCTATTGTGAATAGTGCTGCAATAAACATAGGGGTGCATAAATTTTTTCGAATTAATGTTTTGAATTTCTTTGGATAGATACCTAGGAGTGGACTTGCTGGATCATAAGGTAATTCCATTTCCAGTTTTTTGAGATACCTCCATAGTGATTTCATAGTGGCTGCACCAATTTGTAAACCTACCAGCAATGCACAAGGGATCCCATTTCTCCACACCCTCACCAGCACTTGTTGTTTGTTAATTTATTGATGACAGCCATTTTGACTGGGGTGAGGTGGTATCTCATTGTGGTTTTTATGTGCATTTCTCTAATGATTAGTGAGGTTGGGCATTTTTTCATATGTCTGTTTGCCATCTGTATGTCCCCTTTAGAAAAATGTCTCTTCATGTCCTCTGACCATTTTTAATTGGGTTGTTTGTTTTTTTGGTGTTGAGTTGAATGAGTTTTTTAATAAATTTTGGACATTAACCCCTTGTCAGATATATCATTGACAAATATCTTCTCCCATTAATAGGATGCTGTGAAAAAACTTTTTAGTTTGACGTAATCCCATATGTTTATTTTTTCTGTTACTTCCCTTGCCCAAGGGGATATATCAGTAAAAATATTACTAAGGGTAATGTTTGCAAACTTTCTTCCTATGTTTTCTTCTAGGAATTTTATGGTTTCAGAGCTTACATTTAAGTCTTTCATCCATTTTGAGTGTATTCTTGTATATGGTGTAAGGAGGTGGTCTAGCTTCATTTTTTGCATGCATCTGTCCAGGTTTCCCAGCACCATTTATTGAATAGACTGTCTTTACCCCCGTGTAAATTTGTGCTTCCACTGTCATAGATTAAATGACCATATAGGCATGGATTTATTTCTGGGCTCTGTATTCTGTTCCATTAATCTATGTGTCTGGTTTTATGCCAGTACCATGCTGTTTGATTACTATAGCCTTATGGTATAATTTTATGTCAGGTGTCATGATACCTCCCACTTTGTTCTTATTTCTCAAGATCACTGAAGCTATCCGGGGTCTTTTATGGTTCTATATAAATTTTAGGATTATATGTTCTATTTCTGTGAAAAATGTCCTTGGTATTTTGATAGGAATTGCATTGAATCTGTATATTGCCTTAGACAATACGGACATTTTAACTATATTAATTCTTCCTATCTATGAGCATGGTATGTGTTTCCATCTACAGTGGTACCTCGGTTTTCTAACCTAATCCGTTCTGGAAGACTGTTCGAGTTCTGAAATGTTTGAAAACCGAGGCACAGTTTCCCCCATAGAAAGTAATGCAAAATGGACTAATCCGTTCCCGACCATTAAAATCAACCCCTAAAATGGCAAATTTAGTATGAATTTTACTATCTAATGATACCATAGATCCATAAAATTTACAGCGTTCATAAACCGAAATGTTCGTCAATGAGGTACCACTGTATTTGTATCTTATTTAATTTCTCTCTTCAGTGTTTTATAATTTCCTGAGTACAAGTCTTTTACTTCTTTGGTTAAATTTATTCCTAAGTATTTTATAGTCTTTGAAGCAATTGTAAATGAGACTGTTTTCTTAATTTCTCATTCTGATCATTTATTATTGGTATATACAAATGCAACTGATTTCTGAATATTAATTTTGTATCCTGCTACTTTACTAAATTCATTTATCAGCTCTAATAGTTCCTTGGTGGAGTCTTTAGAGTTCTCTGTATATAGTATCATGTCATCTGCATATAGTGACAATTTTACTTCCTCCTTACCAATTTGGATGCCTTTTGTTTCTTTTTTTTTGTCTAATTGCTGAGGTTAGAACTTCCAGCACTATGTTGAATAGAAGTGAAGAAAATGGGCAACCTTGCCTTGTCCTTGATCTTAAGGGGAATGGGTTTAGCTTTTCCCCATTGAGTATGATGTTAGCTGTGGGTTTATCATATATGGCCTTTATTATGTTGAGGATGGTCCCTCTATTCCCACTTTCTTAAGAGTTTTCATCATGAATGGCTGCTGGATTTTATCAAATGCTTTTTCTGCATCTATTGATATGATCATATGATTTTTAGTTTTCATTTTGTTAATGTGGTGTATCACATTAATTGATTAGCGGATGTTGAACCACCCTTGCATACCAGGAATGAATCCCATTTGATCATGGTGTATGATCTTTTTAATGTATTGCTGAATTCTGTTTGCTAATATTTTGTTGAGGATTTTTGCATCCATGTTTATTTGGGATATCAGCCTGTAGTTTTCTTTTCTGTAATGTCTTTGTCTGATTTTGGGATCAGAGTGCTAGTGGCCTCATAAAAAGTGTTTGGGAGCCTTCCCTCCTTCTGGATTTTTTGGAATAGTTTGAGAAGAATAGGTGATAATTCTTTTTTGAATGTTTTGTAAAATTCATCTATAAAGCCATCTGGTCCAGACTTTTTGTTTGTTGGGAGCTTGTTGATTACTGATTCAATTTCCCTGATAGTAATCAGTCTATTCAGGTTTTCCGTTTCTTCTTGAGTTAGCATTGGAAGGTTATAGGCTTCTAGAAAATTGTCCATTTCTTCCAGATTGTCTAATTTGTTGGTATATAGTTGGTCATAGTGATTTCTTAAATTTTTTTTTTATTATTATTATTTCTGTGGTGTCGATTGTCACTTTTCCTCTTTCATTTCTGATTTTATTAATTTGGGTCCTCTTTTTTTTTTATGAGTCTGGCTAAAGGTTTGTCAATTTTGTTTATCTTCTCGAACAACCAGCTATTGGTTTTACTGATCTTTTGCATTGCTTTTTTGGTCTCTATTTCATTTATTTATGCTCTGATCTTTATTATCTCCTTCCTTGTACTCCCTTTGGGCTTATTTTGCTGTTCTTTTTCCAGATCCTTTAAGTGTAAGGATAAACTGTCAATTTGTGATTTTTCTTGTTTCTTTATGTAGGTCTGCATTGCTGTGAATTTTCCTCTTAGGACTGCTTTTGCAGCATTCCATAGATTTTGGGTCATCGTGTTTTCATTTTCGTTTGTCTCGAGCTATCTTTCTATTTCTTCCTTGATCTCCTGGTTGACCCATTCATTATTTAGTAACATGTTATTCAGCCTCCATGAATTGGTGTGGATTCCAGTTTTTTTCCTGTAGTTCATTTCTAATTTCATAGCACTGTGGTCAGAGGAGACAATTGGTATGATTTCAATTTTTTTAAATTTATAGAGACTTGTTTTGTGGCCTAACATATAGTGTATCTTGGAAAATGTTCCATGTGCGCTTGAGAAGAACGTGTATTCTTCAGCTTTGGGGTGCAATGCTCTGAAAATATCGACTAAATCCAACTGGTCCAATGTGTCAGTTAAGATCGCTGTTTCCATATTTATTTTCCCTCTGGAAGATCTGCCCCTTGTTGTCAGAGGTGTGTTGAAGTCCCCTACTATGATAGTGTTACTGTTGATCTCTGTCTTTATGTCAGTCAATATCTGTTTTATATATTTAGGTGCTCCTATGTTGGGTGCATAGATGTTTACTAGGGTTATGTCCTCTTGTTGGATCGATCCCTTTATTATTATATAGTGTCCGTCTTTGTCTTTTAATATGTTCTTCATTTTAAAGTCTATTTTGTCAGATATAAGTATTGCAACTCCATATTTTTTCTCCTTTCCATTTGCATGAAATATCTTACTCCAACCCTTCACTTTCAGCCTGTGTGTGTCTTTTGATCTGAGGTGAGTCTCTTGTATACAGCATATGCAAGGGTCTTGCTTTCTTATCCACTCAGCCACCCTATGTCTTTTGATTGGAGCAGTTGACCATTTACATTTAAAGTTATTATTGATAGGTACATAGTTATTGCCATTTTGTTTGTATTTCTGGTCTTCATTGATTAGATTGTTTTCATTTTTATTTTGTTTACAGAAGCCCTTTTTTACATTTTCTGCATTGCTGGCTTGGTGGTAATGAATTCCTTTAGCTTATTCTTTTCTGTGAAGCTCTTTATCTCTCCTTCAATTTTAAATGATAGCCTTGCTGGATAAAGCAATCTAGGTTGTAGGCCTTTGTTTTTCATCACTTTGAATACCTTCTGCCACTCCCTCCTGGCCTGAAATGTTTCTGTAGAAAAGTAATTTGATAGTCTTATGGGAGTTCCCTTGTATGTATCCCTCTGTCTTTCTCTTGCTGCTTTTAGGATTCTCTCTTTGTCTTTAACCTTTGCCATTTTAACTATAATGTGACTTAGTGTGGGCCTGTTTGGATTCATCTTGGTTGGAACTCTCTGCACTTCCTGGACTTGTATGTCAATTTCCTTCACCAGGTTAAGGAAGTTTTCAGTCATTATTACTTCAAATATGTTCTTGATCACTTTCTCCCTTTATTTACCTTCTGGTATTTCTATGATGTGCATGTTGTTGCACTTGATGTTATCCCAGAGATCTCTTAAATCATTTTCATTGTTTTTTATTCTTTTTTCTTTTTGTTGTTCCACTTGGGTGATCTCTGCTAACTTGTCTTCTAAATCGCTGATTTGATCTTCCGCCTCATCTAACCTGCTGTTAATTCCTTCAAGTGTGTTCTTTATTTCAGTTATTGTGTATTTTAGTTCTAGCTGGTTGTTCTTTATAATTTCTCTATCCTTCTTTATGTCATCACTAAGCTCCTTAAACATTCTTATCATCAGTGTTCTGAACTCTGTCTCTGATAGGTTGGTTACCTCTATTTCATTTGGTTCCAATTCTGGAGGTTTCTTCCATTCTTTTATTTGGGACATGTTTCTTTGTTTCCCCATTCTGCCTGACTCTCTTTGTTTGCTTCGATGTATTAGGTGGATCCCCTAGGGTTCTCAGTCTTTGCTGGGTGGTCTTAATGTAGTATGTGTCATTTATATTTGACTTGCACCACTTCCCTTTTCTCCTGTACATGTGCTCCAGAGGTGACCCTTGTGTTGTGTGTATTCTCCTGTTAAAGTTGAGCTTTAATTGCTTTTGGCTTGTCAGTAGGTGGGATTAACTCCTAAACTGACTAGTTAAGAGAATTGGCTCTGCCCTCAGTGGGTGATCTGCTGCATGAGGGTTGACTGCTCAGATGAGGCTTGGCCCCTATCAGCTCTTGTGCCTGTAGAGAATTCCCTCTGGGTGTCACATGTAGGTCAAACCCGGGAATACTCTAGTTTGGTCTGGAGTTGGCCTCTGGGTGTGTTGAGTCTTGTGCCTCTTGGTCTGGACCCTTCAAGTAATCCTCATGCAAGACTCTTAGCTGTTCTGTGTGATGAGCAGAGAGTCCTTTGATGGGTTATAGATGTTCAGTTTGTGTAAGTTCCGGAGGAGAACTCAAAAAGCCTACCTCGCTGCCACTATTCCTATTTCGTCACTCCTCTACAATACTTTTCTTGTTACTCTCCCCTTGTTCTTTCTGCTCCAAGCACACTGACCTTCCTGTTGTTCCACAGATGCACCTGGCCCCAGGTACCTCCTGTCTATATAGCCTGTGCACTACAATGCCTTTACTTGGAAAGCCCTTCTATCAGACCTCAGTGTGGCCCTACTCTCCTCTCCTAGAGATCTCTAATCAAAGGTTACTATTCCAGTGAGGCTTTCTCTGACCACTCTCAAATTACACATCAGCACTCTTTACCCTCCATTCCTCCTTTATTTTTCTGCTGATACCTTGCTACCACTAACAGACTACATATTTCACTCATTCATGTTGATTATTTTCTGCCTCTCCCACCTAGAAGACAAGCCCCACAAAGACTGGAGTGTGGCTAGTATGGTCCAATGCTTTATCCCCAACACCCAAACCAGTGCCTGGTGCTTGGTAGGTCTCCATTAAGCTTTTGTTGACTGAGTGGTTCTCCCTCACACTCACTTTGCAGGTGGAGTCCCGATCAGTAAAAAGAAGCTGGGTCTCTCTGCACTACATCAATTTCAGGACCTACAGTGTGGTCACATGTTTTCTAGCAACATTGGCTGTGTGGCTTTGTACAAGCCAGTTGACTTTTCTTCCCTTATTAGTAAAATGAAAAAATGTATATGCAAGCCACTAGTAACTGAAATTTAAATAGACAATGTATGTGGGGGAAAAAACAGGTTTTAAAGTTGATGTAATATTTAGGTTGTGATATATATATATATATATATATATATATATATATATATTTCTGTATATGTATATTTGTGTGTGTGTATATATATATATATACATATATATATACACACACACTTGTCTGTTTTTGTTGTTGTTTTTGCATTAACTATTCACAAAAACGTTCTGACACAACGGTGTGGATGGAGCCCTAAGCACATTCTGGGGGATCCCCTTTAATTATAAAACAGGAGGATCCTAAACTATAATGGTTATAAAAGGGAATTTCAAAGTGGAAAATGAGTTCAGAGTTGGATATTCTAAAAATTCACATGGAAAGAGTTTTGATTTTAGGTCAGGTTACTTTTTGCTAATCTTGCTGATGTTAATAAAGTTATTTCTCTTCTTCTGCTCTTCCGCATTCTTACCACCTGCATCATTCAATAACTATTTACCTTTTAGGTTTCAGTCAGAAAACACTTCTTCTGCAAAACACTACTTTCCACAGATTATTTTGGATTTATTATAATGTGCTTCTATTGGACCTCAAATTTTATCATCCTGATGTTCCATAGATGCAAACGGTTACCCAGTGTGTCTTCTCCACTATAAGCCCTACAAGGACATGGACTGTGTATTTTGTTCCTACTCTATTTCTAGCACCTAGAACAGTAGCTGTCTTATATTACACATGTAATATGTTTTTCAGTGAGCACCAATGCATCTTTAGAAAAATTAAAAGGTCATAATATATCTCAACTTTAAATTCTTATAATACAATTTGCCTCTCCAGAAGGACATTTTTTTTAAGCTTTCATTAGAGTGTTTGTATACGTGGCTTGTCTGCTAGATTCCTATTATCTATTTGCCTGTCAACTTCATGTTATCCACCATATGTTTGTAAACGTCTACTACAGTAATATTTTTGAGCACATCATGACACTATTCTAATTTGTTTAATTTGACACATTTTTGTTTTTATGTTGCATCTAGTAACTCATTTGATATCCCTGACCCAATCTATGTGTAGGTTATCTTATATTCAGGTCCACTAGAGAAGAGGAATCTAAGGTACAAGAAAGTCAAATGTCTTGTGTGGGTCCACACAGTAGGAAATCCAAGGCCAGAATCTTAACTCAATAGTGAATTTCCAGGACTTACATTCTACCAGGAACGTAAGGAAACCAGTAAGAAAGTTTACTAGACATTGAGGAAATAAGTATTTAGTGTCATGGAAATAAAACTAAATTGATAATTTTGACATATTGTCATTGGTGATTGGACTGCCCACTGCATATAATAAAAGTCTTGGCACTGAGCAGATTTTTTTAAAAAAAATGACTGAATGAATAATGATTTGATTTTAGTGCATAGCTTGTCTGGACTATTCATATCTCACTCCAATTTTAAAAAATGCACTGTGTATATCTGAGTAGGATTTTTACCATATTGACTAAAATCATGTGTCTGTCTGTGTGTGTGTGTGTGTGTGTGTGTGTGTGTGTGTGTGTGATTTTATATATATAATTTCTTGGGGAAAAGATATATATATATGAGGTCTGATAATTACGTTCACAAACTCATCCTAGAAAAAATGCTGCATACCTCATTGCTGGCTATCACTATGGTCACCTTTGAAGTACTCCCCTTGGGAAGCTAAGCACCAATGCCAGTGCCTAGTCCACTCTTCAAAGCAATTTTGGAACTCTTTTCTGGAATGGCCATCAGAACCGTTGTCATATTACCCTTGATGTCCTGAATGTCATCAAAATGTCTTCCTTTCAATATTCCTTTATTTTTGGATAAAGAAAGAAGTCATTGGGGGTTAGATCAGGTGAGTAAGGAGGCAGTTCCAATACAGTTGTTTGTTTACTGGCTAAAATCTCCCTCACAGACAGTGCCGTGTGAGCTGGTGCATTGTTGTGATGCAAGAGCCGTGAATTGTTGGTGAAAAGTTCAGGTCGTCTAACTTTTTCACTCAGCATTTTCAGCACTTCCACATAGTAAACTTGGTTAACTGTTTGTCCAGGTGGTACAAATTCCTAATGAATAATCCCTGTGCTATCTAAAAAAGTTAGCAACATCGTTGCAAGTTCGTGAACTTAATTGTCAGACCTAGTATACATGTACATATGTGTGTGTGTGTGTGTGTGTGTGTGTGTGTATATATATATATATATATACACACACACACACACACACATTTCTATATATATATATAATACTTGTTAAATAAATTTTTAAAGTTACAAAAATATATGTGTTCGATTTGCATTTAGTTATATTATTTTCTGGGTCACTTTATCAGTGTAAATGACTTAGTTCACAATAGCTTCTTAACTTCAATGTAGTTGCTCTGTGTGCCGTTTCTGCACAGTATCTCAAGGGAGATGTTAAATTTCTATAATCAAAAGCATAAGTGCAACATGAAGAGTCCATATTTCCTAGAAATATTGAGCTGGAAAGAACCTTAAAATATCACTGGTCTGTTCTTAGCTGAGAGAGTAGAAGAGCAGAAAGGTTAAGTGACCTCGCTGGCATCACACAGAGCACTGGATTCCCAGAGGAATGCTCAAAATATTTACCTCTCCTTTAATTCTCCTGAGAATTATTTTATGGCTTGAAAACTCCCTATTCAATACAAGTTTACTGGCCATGTGTCAGGGCCTTTTCTAGGTGCTGGAGTTATCATGACTTAGGAGACATAGCCCATGCCCTAAAGTATATCACAGTCTGATGGTAAAGGTAGGCACAAAATGTGCTATAGAATCTAACATGTAAAACGCATACAAAAGAAGAACACATAAGCTAGCCTAGATGTGTCAGGGCAGAGGCACTGGAGAGAGTGACATCTAATCTGAGTCTTAAAGGATGAGTAGAAGTAAGACTTTTCCAAGTGGGGGGAAAAGTAGGGGTAGGAGGAGACCTATTTATAGGTAAGGTCTAGGCAGGCAGAAATAGATATAAGCAAAAAGACAGGGTGATATATTAGGGAAGAATTGAAGTATAGAGAAAATACAAGCAATTTATTGCTGCTGGAGTAGGAAAAGTGAGGAGAAGGATAGCAGGAAGTGAGTCGGCATGAGTGGGTCCAAACCTTAAAATGCCTAGGAAGCCATATTTAGAAAACGTGAAGTGACTGGAGAATTTCAATAGGAATTTCACAGTTGGGTTTGTGTTTATGGAATGTTAGTACCAGAATGATCTAATTAGTCAAGAATTAAAGCAGCATGATTAGGTAGAAAGTTGATGTAATAATCCAGTTTTGAAATTTTGGGGGCCATGAACTAATGCAGAGAGATTGATATGAGGGCAGAGGATTATAGCTATAGGTAAAGACATAGATATTGATAGATATACATATATAGATATATGCATAATGTAAAATATGCATTTATTTCATATATATTTGATGTGAAATATTTAGGACTTGGTAAATAATGCATATGGTAGATGACAGCTAAGTTATTGAGACATGACTCAGAGGTGACCAATTCAAGTGGTTAGTACAGAATTACACAGAGATTTAATTGGGACATGGTCAATAAACAAAGATTGAAGCACATTCAGTCGAAGGCATCCAGCAGATTTTGATGTGGATCAGTGAAGGTGGCATGAGCAATACATATGAGTGTGATAATCATGAAACTATGTAGTTGAATACCGCGGTCTCAGGAAAGCATACAGAGTAAGAAAAGCATGATGGGAAGAGGAAGAGGAGGACATGGATAAGACAGAAGAGGTGTTTTCAGAGCTATGAAGGCAGGCAGGAGAGAATGTTATAGAATCAAAGAGACTAAAGCATTTCCAGAAGGAGGGAGTTGCCCATAACATTCAGAATAAAGATTTAAGAATAAAAAGGTAGAAAATGTCCATTAAATTTGAGAGCTGAGGTTATTGACGGGCAGTAGATTCTTATTACTCAATACATTCTTATCACTCATTGTGGAGTGAATGGGAAGGGAGAAAATGGAGATAGAGACTGTAGATGACTCTTTTGAAAACATGGATTACAAAGGCTAGGAAAGGATAATAGCTTAAGAGTAATGTGATTCAAAGATGAGATGTTTTGGCCAGCAGATCTGTATAGGCTGAGCACACTGTTTGCTACAGAAAAGGTTGAGGATAGAAGAACTTTGGGATGGAACATTGATGGAACAAGATCCCAAAGGAGTCAGGGATTGATGAGGTCAAAGGCCTTGATAGAGACAGAGATTGGCTAACATTAGGGAAAAGGATCTCCTCTGAAACTACAGGAACAGGAAGTGTGTATAGATAGTAATGAACGTTAGGATGAGACAGAGGAGTGGAAAGTTGAGCAAAAGTATGCATAATTGTTTTCTAAGTAAACCAAGAAATTGTACAGTTACTATCTGTGTGATATTGGCTGAACATTTCTCAGCTTCCATTGAGACAACAGAAGAAAAGGGAGATCACAGGATTGGTGGCCTCAGTACTTAGAAACTTTAGTGAATGTGAGAGTGTGAGATTCTTGAAGGAACAAGATTTAGTGGTCAGAGAATATGTTATTAGATTTTAAGATGTCTGTTACAACGTTGTTCTGACTAAATAAAGTTTCAGGAAATGGGGCAGGGAGAAAATAATGAAGTAGACCACAGATGGAAGCCAATAAACGGAGAAAGCCCAGGAATTTGGAACTTGTTTAGCTGAATGGGTCTTATTTATAAGTGTTGATGTCTGCTAAAAATATAGTGCATTTGAGATAAAGTATGAAACTCTAGATCAGACACAAAACTCTTTGTATAAATTTGATAGTGGGAAGAGGGTAATAAGTGATAGGAATACTAAAAGTTAGGTGGAATTATCTATGATGGGTTTGGTCAAATGAACATTCTTTATTAGTGAGTGCTTGTCCTGCAGGGAATTTGGTCCCACTCCCCGCACAAGAAGGCAGGACATGGTGAGGCCAAAAATGAACAACAATGGAGCCATAGATAGGGATGTCATACCACTTTATTCTTGCTGGCAGCTGGGTTGGAGACACTGGAAGCAGGAACCATATGATCCGCAATCTGCTGTCCACTTCTCTGCCAACCAACCTCACTTGCTAGCGGCAATCTACTCTGCTTCTCTGCCAACCAACCAACCAACCAACCAACCAACCAACCAACCAACCAACCAACACCTGAGTGTAGCCACGGCAGTTATTTAGTGGCTAATGGCTAACAGGTAACAGCTGATGGCCACCCGAACAGCCACAGTGGATGGCCATCTGATTACAGTTGATGGCCATCTAATCACTGAGCCAGCACCTTTCCACGTGAGGCTGAGAGCCTGGAAACTGCTCTCTGGAACTCTGTCCCCACAGTGCTGTAGAAGAAGTGATGTCTTCAGGCAGAGCTAGGGTTAAGAGAATATAAGGCAATAAAGAAAAAAGTCCATGAAAAAGGTGAGGATGTAGATAAATTCACTTTCTTTTTCCACACGGAATAGTTGAAAGGATTCAGAAATAAGGTCAACATCCAAAGGAATCAGGCTGGAGAAATATAGAAAAGTAAAAGAGTGAAAAATGTCGTAAGAAGAATGAAGAGTATTTTCGGCCACTCCAGAGAAGCAGAATAAACCCTCACCCCAAATTTGGTTCAGATGCAATCCTAACGATGTCTGTCATACACGCACCAAGAAGTTATCAAAGGTTTGTTACTCACATAATGAGGCTTTCTGGGGACAGTAAGGTGGGGGGCTCCCAAGATGTATGACTTGAGAGAGCAGGGAAAGAAGACTAACTTGGGGTCTTAGGGTGTTTAGGGGATGAGGGTGGAGGTGAGGATTCCCTGTACTAGCTGAAGTTTATGGGACTTGATCTTCCCATTGGCACCAAAGGAGAGAGAAAGTAGGTTTTCTTATGAGCTAGTGGGGGAGGGGAGAGGGCGTAGGGTGAAGGCAGTGTTGCAGCTTGAAAGCTATCAGCAATCAAACACCAAATATGAAGGCAGACTTCACTGACAAAGGGTTGCCTTTCCTTTGGTGGCCAAGGACTACGTGGGTAAGAGACATGGTTAGAAAGCCAGAGTCAAGTCATTTATGTTCATTAAACTTCCCCAAGATTCCAGTAACCAGGAGCTTTGAAAACAAGAAATCGAGGTGGCAAATGGCAAACTGTCTAGGCCTCAAGGAAAGATTTCCACCCAAAGGGACAGTGGAGAACTCAACTCAGAAATGAAAGCCTGACTCCATAAACCCAGCTAAAAGAAGAGACATACGGTAAGATCCAAATGCCAAAGCTGCCGCTGATCAGAAGTTCACAAGTGCTCAAGAATTTGGCTGGAGCGAGGCTGCAGGTGAAGGGTATTATTGACTACAGCTTGGAGATGCCACAGTCATGTCACGTTTTCAAGATTTTACAGCCGTGTTAGTAGAAAGGAAAATAATTCCTCGGAATCAATAAATGACACGTCTTACCTGTAGGAGACAACCAAGGCTGTGTTTGGAATGAAGCCTAAAATTATCAAAGTTCAAAATTTAAGACATCATGCCAAGTTTACAAACCCACATGTTGTATCCTCTTGGTTAATCCAAAGAGGAAACGGAAGAGATTTTTCAGTTCTCTAAGTCAAGGCGAGGTCTGAGAAGGCTTGAGACAAGGAGAAAGATTGTTACTAGTTTTGTGACATGATTCTCTGGACCTGGAATTCTGCTATTCAAAGAGAGCTGAGATGATAACATAAATGGAACTTAGTTTTCTATGAAGTCCTTTACTTTTTTTTCTTTCTAGAAGTCACAACCTGATTTATTAAATTTCTGCTTTCATTTAGCAGTTCTCTGTCTAAGCTGACATCCCAAAACACAGTGCTGTTTTCCAAATGTATTTACCACATACTTGAAAAGAATCCCCACCTCGTGAAACACTGTCAAACATATCATCAGTGGAACTGTTAAGTGTTTTACAGAGTCATGGAATCTCAGCAGTTTCTTCAAGAGTCTCTACTGCACGTGTTTGTACCTCAAATATTTTAGCCATAAGCAGAACTTTATTAACAGTAGATCTAATGTTACTATAGTCTGGAGGGCAGGTTAATGCTTATTGGTACTTTCATGGCTTCTCAATAATGGAGAGCCAGTGTCATAATAGAAAGCAGAGCAGTTTGAAAATATGACAATGTTTTCTGGAAACTAAATGATACATAACATATTTTATTTATGATCTCTGAACAGCCAAGTGTAGGAAATTCTAGAGAACATGTTCTTCAAAATAGGGTGTTTTGAAATTCCCATCTTTTGCACAGTGGTTAAAATCATAGACACTGGAACCAAAAAGCTTGGGTTCAAATCCTGGTTCTGACACTTACTAGGTCTGTCAGTCTGTGAGGACAGAGCCCCAGAAAGCAGTTTCCAGGCTCTCGGCCTCACATAGAAAGGTACTGGCTCAGGTAGTAAATGGCCATCAACTGTGATTGCATGGCCATCAGCTGTGGCTAGTTGGCCGTCAGCTGTAACCAGTGAGCCATTGGCCACTAATATAACTGCTGTGGCTGGCAAGCATGGATGGTAGTTAGGATGGGGGCTAGCAAGAAGATGGTGGTTGAGCCTGCAAGCAGCACAGTGAGGGTTGTGAATTGTGTGGCTCCTGTTTCCTGTTTCTCCAACCCAGCCGCCAGCGAGAATATAATGGTATAACTCCCCCATTTATGGCTCCGTGAGTGTTCCTTTTTGGCCTCACCATGTCCTGCGTTCTATGTGGGGAGCGGGAGCTGAGACCCCACAGGCCTCCCCACATGACACATGGCGCAGCGAGCAGGGTCTCCCGCATGACACAGTCATTCATGACATCATTGAGAAGAAAAACAATAATTGGACTTGCCTCATAAGGTTGTTGGGTAAATTAAAGGGGTCAATATGCATAGGAGGTGAGGTAATTCACAAACTTGTTTTCAACGCTGTTGCTAACCTTTTCTGCTATCAGAGGGATTATTCATTATGGGGACAGAACCCCAAAAAGCAGTTTCCAGGCTCTCGGCCTCACATAGAAAGGTGCTGGCTCAGGTAGTAAATGGCCATCAACTGTGATTGGATGGCCATCAGCTGTGGCTAGTTGGCCGTCAGCTGTAACCAGTGAGCCATTGGCCACTAATATAACTGCTGTGGCTACGCTAGCAGGAAGTAAATGGGGGCTAGCAAGAAGATGGTGGCTGAGCTAGCAAGAGCGGATTGCAGAGAGGCGGATGCCACCAGCAAGAATATAGTGGTATGACTCCCCCATCTATGGCTCCGTGGGTGTTCCTTTTTGGTCTCACCATGTCCTGCGTTCTCTTGTGGGGAGCGGGAGCAGAGACCCCGCCGGATGCCCCACATGACAAATGGAGCAGCAAGCAGGGCCTCCTGCACAACATTCATTATGAATTTGTACCAACTGGACAAACAGAATAAGAGTTCCAAAATGGATTTGAAGGGTGGACTAGGTACTGATGTAGGTGCATAGCTTCCCAAGGGGTGTACTTCCAAGGTGACCGTAGTGAGATTCAGCAGTGAGGTATAGAGCACTTTTTCTAGGACGCGTTTGCGGACTTAATTGTCTGAACTCCTAACATGCTGAGAGCAGAGTTCAGATCATAGCAACAATGTACAAACAACAGGAAACAAATGTGAGCTATTGCTATTCTTGGGAGTTGATTCTGATAGGACAGTTTTCTCATCTTTCTGTCTGAGGACTGATCATGAGAGTTTCAGACCTTTCATTGTGTGCTCATGTGCTGAAATCAGGGCAACTCAATACTGTGAGTACTATCAATCCTCTCAACTGTTGCCTTATTACTATAGTTTTAATTCTTCAGTTAATTCTCTAAATTGGCTCAAATTCTCTGTCATCTTTGTAATTATCACCTAATTCCATAATTAATTCTTGACAGAATTTGTTTCCCAATGCTATTTGCCTTCTAAAACAGTCAGGAATTGGAAAGCAGCAGTATAATTGCTTTGGCAGCATTTTGCTTGGTTTTGTGAATCTTGTTTTGGATATATTCTAAGGAGAAGGTTCCAAGATTTGTAGAATTCAAAAATCCGTCTTGGCAGCAAGTGAGTTTGACTTTGCACAGATTGTTAAAGAGGTGAGGTAGTTTGCTCAGCAGGTGAGAAAATTATTTCTGTTAGCCATTATGGCTGTCATGATTTGGGGAAGCAATTTGAAAACCCCTTTCATAATAGTTAAAAGGTTTCCTTGACTTTAAATAAAAGAATAAGGGGCATTAGTGAAATTAATTTAGTCAAAGGGAAGTGATAACCAATGTAATCATCATTTCGGAGATATTGTATTATTCATTCAGTCAGTCATTAATTCAACACAAATTTATTGGGTGTTTTCTATGTATCTCTCACTGTTTTGGTCCTTCAATAAAATGGTGAGTAAGACCTGGGACTTACATCCACATGCCACAGTCTAATAGACTTTTAAAATATGATTTTGGATATTAAATCTACAATCTATAAATATAATTGAAAAAATATCACTTCCCTTGCTATTCTAATCAGGCCCAATATCTTGTGTATATAATAAAATGAATATACTTAAATTGGATTTTAAAATGAAGATGATTTCTGGGAGGGAAATTTCCCCAACTGCTGTATATATTTCTATGGTCAATTGTTCTGTCTCAGTGTCACGTGTAAGAGGGACCATTCTCATTTTACGTAGTGGTTCATAACTGTTCTAGACTGAAAGCTCTTATTGGGATTGTTTCTTGTGGATCTTTATATTCCTAGTTCCTAGAAGGACATCTGTAATATTGGTTCGTAACTTGAGCATATACCATCTCATCTTCTGTATAGCCTTCATAATATGGTTGTCTGGACTCACTGCTGATGAAGAATCTTTGAGAGTTCAGACATATCTGTTTTTAAAATAGTCCAAAGGATTTTCAGTTCCTCAGTTAGGACTGGGGGCTGAGTCCCACCAGAATAGAACTATTCATTGAGTGAGTGAGTAAACAAATGAATGAATGAAAAATGGCATCATCGATTTGTATAAAAATCAAGTTAACATATTTCTTTGATTTATACAACCAAATCCAAAACTTTTCTACAACAGAACTGAAGCCTTATTTAAGTAACAGCTCTTCATGCCAACATTCTATTCTCAGTTACCCAGTTTGTCAATAATTTATTCTTTCCATAAACCCCTGTATTTCCAAAGGAAAGCAGGCTGTAAATATCAGAGAGTGGGGTGCTTTCTCTAGACTGACTTACAGATTAGAGGAAAGACTCACCAGATGTGAGCTAGTTGTTGATTTTTCAGGCAAGTAGGGTGAGTTGGAATAAAATGACTGAAATGTCTGGGATATAAAAATCACTATTATCCTAGAAGTCGGAGATGCTGAAAGTGTCTCTGAAAGAAAGAGAAACTGGTGTTCAATTAGTGGCCTGGGACTTACAGGAGTATTAATGATTCAAAACAAGTACTTGCAGTAATATTTTATCCAAGAGTCCTCTTCTCAATATCTATTAAATCGGTATAGATAAGTTAACATTTAAATATAGGATTTTAAGAAAGAGTAGTGTTATGAATTATGTAGATTTGCATAATTTTAAACAAAATCGTGATTCCTTTGCAAACTTTTGCATGTTTAGGACATGCCCAGGATATGGTTTTTAAGAATGCTAGTAATATTGAGAAAGCATATGGCTAAGAATAAGCTTTGCCAACAATTTTAAACTATAAATAATAGCTATGCAAGAAGCGATTAATTACTGTTTTAATACTAATTCAGTTAACTCTATTCATTTTCTACATCGCACTGGCTCTAATTAGCTGATTTGCCATTAAAAGCAGCACATTTGTGACAAGAATTGTACAGGAAAAGAAAAGGAACATGCTGTCGTTTGAATTCAAATGCTAATTTACAACTAGAGCCTAGGGAAAGAAATGCATTTTGTTTACCAAAAAAATTAAAAAGGGAGAAAGAGAAGCAAAGAAAAAAAAATACTGCTAGACAATAGTAAACATAGATTCAACTAACTATAAATAGCTTCTATAATATAAAGCTTTTAGAATGAATTGTAAGTGTAGGGGCAACATTTCAACAATTAGTTCTACAATTCAATCAAATTTAGTATAATTGCAATATTTTTCAAAAACATTCTTTCTTCCAATGTTTTTATTGCAGAATACAAACATGTTAATCTAATTGCTCATGACACTCAAGATTGGATCATTTGATTTTCAGGGTAGGTGAGCATCAGAATTCCGGTAGAAATGTACAGTAGACTTAACTGAATACTTGACCTCAACCTAATTGGCAAAGTTATTAATGGGCCAGCTTTTACGTAAATTGATATTGCTTTGCTATCTTCTTCTTTCCATGTGTATAAAGGGCATTGTGTATTGAATACCTGGAAAATTAGTTACAATTAAATAACATTAAGGAATATTTTAGTCATTTACAGCTTACCTTTCTGACCTGTACATTATTTAATTCCTAGCCAATATGCTTTCTCTATTCTAATGCTCTCAACAAAGCAGCTTGTTTATTAAATATCTGTTATAGCGTATATCATTGTTTTGTAATCTCTGAAGATAGATGACATTTTAGTGGCACAAATGTGATTCATTATGTGCTAAAAAAAAACCTAGCAAAACAGAATTCAGGATTCCTTTTGAAAGATTAAAATGGCAGGTATAATATTCCATTCTAATTTTAATCAAGAAGTTAAAATAGTGTCAAGTTGTACATATAAAATACTGTAATAGATCAACAGGACAATATTTATCAGCCTGTCACTTTGCTTTTCAATTGCTTATTAAAGTGCTTTCATTAAGGATTTATGTTTTCATAAAAACAGACATTAACTAATAACAATTTATTTCAATGAAATAAGCACTATCAACAATATTTAACTTTAAAAACAAATATAAAGTTAAATATATTTGTTTTTAAAGTTAAATATTGAATGAATTGTAAGTGTAGGGGCAGCATTCACTTAAAAATTACTGATCTTTGAAAATGCCCCCCAAAGAAAAATTGCTATCAGCTCTTATAACTAGATAATCTAGAGGCAAGATCAGAGGCTATAGTACCAAGATAATGTAGAAGATGATGGCGTATAACCAGCTGTCTGATGAAGATTCAATCACTCTCTCACCTGGTTCCCTAAATGTGCTGAAAAATGGTACTTAGTTTATGTCCTAACCCTCTAAAGGCAAAGAAAAAGTTTGGAGATGAGTGATAGCTTGATTTTAGCACCATGCCTCCCAGCTTTTGTAGCTCTTTTCCTCCTTTTCCTTTATTTTTCTTTTTTTTCTGATTTCAACAGGCCATATGTCACTAGAGTCCCTGCTTTTCAAGGCACCACCCCTGTAGCATACAGGGCCAGATGTGATCCAGCTGCTACACGGGAATAAAGTCAAATGTGCCAGATCTGCTTTGGGCTCATATTGAGTATTGGGGAAAGACAGGGTAATATGCCAGTGCCAATTGGGATGGGTGCATTGGCGAAGCCAGCAACAGTTTTATATGAAAAGTCATTCACTAGTAAGTCCCATGGCAATTCATTAAACCTGGATCCACTGCAGTTGAATTTAGAACCTCGATAGTAATCAGTGGACCATAATGAAGTTAAAGCAACAACAACAACAACACTGCATTTGGCAGCATGAGAATTAAGTGTGTCTCCTATAGCTCTATACTGTATCACAATAGCCATGTACAGGAAAAGCTTTGGAATCGGAACGGTCTGAATCTGACTAGCAGTTTCAACACTTAGTGTTTGACCTTGGGCGAAAACATAAAGTGATGAAACCTGTGTCTTCTCATCTCTATGATGGAAGCATGATAGTACTTTTCAGAGAGGATTGTAGAGTAGGTTATCAGAAGTAATGGCTATGTTATTTATAACATTATTATTATATCATCAGCGATGCTGTGCAATGAGCGTGCTCATCAGGTCATCGTCCACATTTCCAGTTTCCGTTGCAAGTTCCTGGGACCCTGTGGTCAACACTGACAAATGAGATGTGAAGGACAGTGAGTGATGTGAGTCATTTCCAGACTGAGGCAATTAAGAGGTAGTGCTTCCTTCACATCTGTCTCTTTCCCTACCAATGTGACTTTCGGTACCACGTGTTCCAGGTGATGTAGCTACAAGACGGAGGAGATCCAGTCATCTGGGTTGAATTTTATATGAGTGGGAATATAAGCCACAGACATGTGAGTGCTACTTTATGTTTCACGGTACACAGCCTCGCCTAAACTGATGAAAATGGATGTTTTGAGGTAGGAATGCAAGTCTCATCGCTCCCACTTTATAGTGGGAGAAATTAAGACTCAAAGATTTAAAACAATTTCCCTAAGGTTCCCGAGATAATTAGTGATACGGCCGGAATTCGATTTCAAATCTTTCCATCCCATGGAATTTTTACCATGGAAGGTGAGAAGCTTGAGAATTTAGATCATGATGACCGTAGTCAGAGAGCGTTTATGATGAAGGCCTGAATCTATGCAATGCCTTCAATCAGCGGGCATTGCATTAACAATCTCTGGATTCACTCATGACAATAGGGGCTTATAGAATATGAGTCACACTGTATATTAAGCTCTTGCTATTCTTTGTAAGAAAGGTATATTTTATTATAGTAGGTGTCATTGAATGGTAGGTTAATTAATAAAAATTTGTCTGCTGCACAGGAAGAAAAAATTCCTTGGATTGAGTTTTCCATTCATGTAGCGTTTCAGAGGCTAAGCTTGTCACCTTGAAATGGATGTTGAACATGGTAAATTGATGTTGAAAGTGATGTTGAACATGGATCACTTTTTCCTTCCAGAAATACAATTCAGTAATTCAGTATTCATGGCAAATGAACTGAAATTTGTTTACCTTATTTCTAGGGGAACTGTATCATTTAGAGTACTCCCTCCTTTCTTGATCCCAACTTGATCTAATAGTCATTTTTTAAATAAATGAATTGAACTGTGAGCCAAAGTTTTTACTATCTGAAGTTAACTAATCTCATTGATGCCATCTCCATTCCCCAGACCTACCCACCAACCTCCATTCCTAATTTGCCAGGTGAAACAAACACTATCAGACTTAGATCTTTGCTCACATTCTGAATACTTTCTGCTGTTAAGAGTTTTTTTGCTTTGGTCTTTTTTGTTTGTTTGTTTGTTTTTGTTTTGGACAAATTGGTATTCATTATGTTTCTTTTTGGAAAAATCATTCAGATTTCTTTTTTCAGTTCTGGAAAACATCTTCAGCAAGCTTAATTTTATTTTTTTAATACATACACAGAGCCCATTCTAACACAGTTTACACAAAAGGATTTGCTTATTTCGAGCCAATTCTAAAGAACAATATTTATAAAGAGAAAACTTTACTTTTAACAATTTCAGCTGAGTTTTTACCAGTCCGTGAGTAAATGATTCACACAATGAGTGCTGAATATTTCAACAGATCTAATATCTGCTTTTGGTTCTTCCAGTATTGCTACTTGAAAATAGAAAAGTCACTTACTCTTAGTGAGTTTTAATTTAAAATCCAATAGTGTGGGAAGACACTAGGGAAGATCTCTAGGGTCACTTCTATTTCTACCTCTGTGCAGTGGTGTAGGCTTAGTGCTTTCATTTAATCTTCTTTAACCTGGATTTGTGTAATATATTCCTAATTAATCTTCTGTAGCTAATCTCTTACCACCACCCACCAAACAGTTCTCGGCAGTCACTCATCTTTCAACAACTTTATGAAGACATAATTTACATATTATAAAATATCACCACTGCAGTTTTACAATTCAATGATTGTTAGCTCATTTATAGAGTTCTTTAACAATCACCACTATTTAGAACATTTCCATAAACCCCCAAATCTCTCTTATACATATTTACATTCAATCCTGACCCTGTTAACAATCCCATACAAGGAATTATCTGCTATTCATCTTTATAAAATTACACTTTCTGGGCATTTCATGAAAATTCAGTTCTATGGTATGTAGTCTTTTGTGTCTGGTTTCTTTCACTTTGTGTAGTGGTTTCAGTTTCTGCCATATTATAGTATGTATCAGTAGTTTATTCCCTTGTTGAATTTATTCCCTTTTCTTCTTTATATGGCTACTACCACATTTTGTCTATCAATTTACCAGTTGGTGGAAATTTGCATTGTTTACAAATTTTGGCTATTTGGGACCATGCTGCTGTGGACATTTGTGCAAATGTCATTTGGGAAACAGGTTTTTCTTTCCTCTTGGCCAGAGTATTAGGAATGTAATACCTGGGTCTTATTTAACTACTTAAGAAATTTCCAAATGGTTTTTCAAAATGGTGGTATTATTTTACAATTTAGTCAGCAATGAAGGATTCTGTTTTCCATTTCCTGGCCAAATCTTGATGTTGTCTCTTTTTTTTGTTACAGCCATTTTAGCTGGTGTACAGTGATATCTCATTGTCACTTGAATTTGCATTTCTCTAGCAGCTAATATGGTTGTGCACTTTTCCATTCTTAGTAGCTTTTGATTAAGACCTTTTTAGTGACACATCTATTCAGAGACTTTGCCCATTTTAATTAGGTTGTTGGTCTGCTTACGATTAAGTTAAAACCATTCTTTATATATTTTGGATACAAGTCCTTTTTTAGAGATATGACTTACAAATATTTTCTTGTAGTCCATGGATTTTCTAAACGTGATGCATCTGATCACGTTTCTCTGCCTAAAGCGCGTTAGTAGCTTGTTTTTCTCCCTTACGATAGAGTTTCACAGTCCTAGTATTCAGTACCTCATCCAATGTGCTTTACAGCAGTGTCACGTCCCATTCTCTCTCTTTCGCCCTGTGGTCTAGCGCACTGGCCTTATTTAAAGCCCTGAGTCTCCCCCCCTTCCAGAGCACGAACCTTCCTTCCTTAATCGCCTCTCCCTCTCTCCTCTATGACACAGTTAACTCTTCTTTACCGTCACATCTTAGCTCAGTCATCACTTTCTGATCGTTTCAACTAGATTAATTGTCCTGTTACACATTCTCGAGCAGCAAATAGTTCTCAGCGTTACCCCCATTTATTTTCCTTTTATTTATTTCAGGCTAAGAAATAATCTGTTTTGCTTTCCATCATATTCTCGGTGCCTAACAGGGCGCCTGGCACTCATTAAAATAAACAGCTGAGGGATCATTTTCTTAAACATTTGTTAAACAGGGGGTCTGATTATCATGAGCTTGTGAATAAAGTTTAACATATAATTTCTTTACGTTTGCTATGAACCAGGCACCTTGGCAGTCATGGAGGATACAAAGATAAATTAGATGCATTCATGTCATTTTTACACATAAAAATGCAAATAGGCATTTTCTACATTAACTTTATTACAGTCAAAATACTGTCCCTTGAACTGGGCCAGATAATGCTCCTTTCCACAATTTATCTTGACATAAGTTATCTTATACAAGAAATTATCATCAGACACAATGAATTAATGTTTTGAAGTTAAATTTTAATGTTTTTCAGTTTTCTTGCATTTAATATATAAATTTGTTTATCTTTCATGGTTATAAAGGAGCTATAAGCCTAGAAAATTATACTAGTTTTATACTGTAAATATTTTAATAATGTTATGATAAAAGTAATTCAACCAGTGGCAAAAGCTGGCAGATATAATTTTCCTGTAAAATTGTACTTTACAACCTCGAAACAGCTTGTGTGTTTTTTTGTTTGTTTGTTTTTTTATAATGTTCTAGTATCAGAAGAAAAGGGAGCAGGAAAGCAGGAGAAAGAGGAAAAGGAGGGAAATGGAATGGGCAAGGAAAAATGATTGTCTTGTAGATACTGGGGTTGGGTATGTTATCATTCCCAGTTGTCTGCTTCCCCGTATTAGAACTTCACCACTGCCTGCTCATTGCCAGGCAACTTTGGTACCTTCCTGGGGACAGTATATTCTTTTGTTGCATCGGCAGTTCTGGCCAGGTGACTTACTTTGGTCAATGGATTCTAATTGAAAGTGATGTTTATTTGTCGCATGTTTTTGCAAGTTCCCTAGCTTTTCTCCGCTGCCACAAGAATAGCATCTCCCTGATCGGGGTCCTTCCTTTAGCCTGAATCCTGAAATGAAAACACAGGAGGAGCCAAGCTTCATAAAACCCACAGCCACTGGTGAGAGTGAGAAATAAGCCACTGTTGTTAAAGCCACAGAGAGTTTGGGGTAACGTCACATTTATGCAGGAACTGAGGACCAAAATAGGCATTATACATTGTTGAGAGTTTTTAAGGAAAAATAACAGAGAATTATCTGTTCCTGCTTTGTAAATGTCATTTTCTTCCAGTGAAAATAAGCCAACTGAACCTGGTGCATATTTCCATCAGCTTCTGTTCGTTGGACGTTATATACATGCCACACAAAACTACGGAACAAGAATAGTGAAGAAGTTAAAACAACAGTCACTCCAAAGAATCATTTTCCCCCACCCCCTCAAGTGCTACTGACAGAAGTTAGCTTTCCAAAGTGGCTTTGATAAAAGAGGGATACTCCACAGGCATTACCCCCAGGCTTAGAACTGAGTTTTCTGCACCCCAGCTTCCGAAAGGGCAAACACTCTTTGGACTTCAAAAGCTAGAGGAAAAAGACATTGATTTCTGGGGACTCACAGAATGAAAACTGTTAAATTTGGGTTTTGGGATTGCTTTGTAAAAACAACTTACTGCAAATCTAAGAGCATGTTTTGGCCAGTTTTCTAAGACAGCCTTAGCTAACCTCTCAACTTACCTGAATTATTTTACTAATTACTTTACCTAAATTATTTTACTGATTTCATACATTGTAACTTTATTTTAACTGGAGGTTATTTCTCAGTTTTTAATAATGAAGGAGCATGATTTGAGAAATTGTCAGGTCCCATGAAGTCCATTTCCATCGATCCCTTTCCCCCAGTGACAAATGTCAATCAAAGGAGAAGGTACACAGGCCTTGGTGTGTTGCAAGGTTTCGTTCCTGGTTTAACTCACAAAGAACATTTATTGGGAAAATGGTGATAGGATGAGGAGAGAAAACAAAAACCATGAAAACCAGGTGGAGTTTTGTGACAGATTCCTTGGGCTGGGTGAATTGGTGCTGAAATGTAAACACAGGTGCACACATTTTTTCTTTTTTTTTTTTTTTTTACTGTCATTGGTTATGTACTTTGTTTTGTTATTAAGTAGTCCCAGGAGAGGCCAATGTTCACTATATGTATTTTCTGAACATGTACTACACTGACAATTCTTAGCTTTTCTTTCAAACAACTCATTTATTTAAATACCTTATCCCCATTACCTGTACCAGCACTTGAGCTTAGCTTTGCTTCCTACCTCCTGACTTATTTTCAATCATCCCCTAGATTGTTTTTCTAGTTCCAGTCTCTTTATGAGCTTATTCAAAGCCAACTTGTCATGGCACTCCTTAGTTCAAAGAATCTCCCGGACTCTGTCTGGCAACGTCTCCTGGCTTTGCCGTCTTCCCTCATCAATCTTGTACTTACCTATTTTCTCTGTCCTTCATTCCTCTCTGAAAAGCCACCCTCTTCTTGCCGGTCTCTGTCTCTTTGGCTTCCTTCATTTACCTCCCCTTGACTTCTTTCAGGTCTCTTTCCAGACAAATTCTACTCATCTCTCAAGAACGTCCTTCACTCATCTTCTTGAAGCTTCCATGTCACAACAGAGAACATGGATGCCTTGTTGAAGGGTGGCTCTCTGACTTCCTCTGTGCTTTCAATCAATGCCATGAATCGTATTGCTGGAAAGGATTGCTGTTTTGTAGAGATCAGTGCTATCTTTTCAGTGTTGGTATTATCTTCTCAACTAGATTGTGATATCCTTAGGTATGGGCACTGAAGCCTGAATAGTCTCTTGAATTCCACACCATGTCTCGCAGTCTACTGATAATATAGTGATAGCTCAGCAAATGCTGCTTGTTTGAGAACCAACAAAAGCACTTTTCCTAGCTGAATTAATGATGTCAAATTTTCATTTGAAGTAATTTTAAGCAATTTTTGTAAAGTTCTTCAATGTTAACACACACACCCACACACAAACACACACACTTCATTGCTAATACAGAAGAACATGAGGTGACAACCAAATGGGTCACACAAAAGTACATCAGCATAGAATCCTAACAAAGGCAAATATCTTAATCAGTTCAGGTTAGTAGATATAGTTAATAAATAACAAATATAGATTTGAAATAATTGTTAGAAATTCAAACTGTACAATATTAATACTTTTCAATGTGCAAATATAGTTCAAACATAGTGAAGTCTATGAAATAGTATGATTTTAAGCATTCTGAATTAATCAATGCCATTGGTTTTGTACAATTCCAATACTTTTTTAAAAGCTAGACTGTTTCATAAGTGACCTAGCCATGTGAATACTTTTATTAAAATTATTGTTCCCAGATTGCAAAAGCAGATAAACATAGGGTAACATTTGTGGTAGATTGATTGTACTAATGGTCCTAATTCTTCCACTGCTCGTGTAAGAATATCCTGTGCTCAGTAACTTGCATTACTCTCAAGTTCTGACTCTGAGCTTAACCATGTGATTTATTTTGTCCATTGAGATATGGACAAAGAGAAACTATGTAGAGGGGTTCTCTCACTCTTCTTCTCTACCATAGCCAGGAGAATATTACTAGGCTAGCCTACAGAGAACAGAGCTGAGTCATTCCAATCATCCCAAACAAGGCCATCCTAAACCAGCCAGTATTCAGCCAACCCCTGGACATTTGAATGACCTCAGCTGAGATCAGAAGAGCCTTTAGCTAAGTGCAGATACATGAGCAAGTTTAGCAAAAAATAACTTGGCCAGCCTGCGTCAACTGAATCCTTCCAGATTATTTGTGTGACACTGAGGGGTTTTGTTTATTTTACACATGATATTCAATACGTAATTGAATATCATGTGTAAAATGTTTACAATACATAACCAGTTAACTGAATATTTCATCATCTGAACTAGGACACATTAACAAATAAAAGTGGATGCTATGTATTATCGTAAATAGGCCCTGTCCCACACAGATCTGGATGTTTGTTTGGTTTACTTATAAGTAATCTTTGAGTCCCTTGAAAATGGGTATTTATATAAAAAATAAAGCCTTAATTTAGTATATTTTATATTTTAGCAGCCAAAATTAAACAATCTCTTTTTCCAGGGATTTAAAAAAAAAAAAAAAAAAAAGAAAAAGAAAAAAAAGAAGAAAAAAGCAAATGGGTATTTCAATGAAAGTCAAAATCAGTTACATCTTAGTAACTGATTTCCTTGGGAATGGACAATACTAAATATTAATAAACATAGTTCATATATGGTGCCTGTTGGTGATATAACTTGAGGGTAACACTTAGTAATAGGAATTAACACTTATTAGTAGGAATCAGATAATTATGTACATTTATGAAACGGGCCTACAGTAAAATTAAATGACTTGAATCATAAATGACTACTGATATTCGTCCTCAGTGTGGAAGATAATAGGAAATAGTATGTCCTGAGGTAAACTGGACAATTTACGTCCTGTTTTAAGAAAGCAGCTACTTAGCTTCTGTTGCCTGTTTCAAGGTAGACTATGAACTCAGCGTTATTAGACATTTCATTATGATCCAGAAATTGAGATTTTACAAAAACACTGCAAAGTTATTTATTTTGTTTTCTTTTTAATGCTAAATGTTTCAATAATTAAAAGCAAAACAAAAAACCAAAGACTGTGTACTCCACATGCTAAACATGTCTGCAAGTCAAAATTTGTTTATTGGCTAACATTCTGTGACCTCATACGTCCTACCTAGAGAAATGGATAAGTAGAATAGTCTCTAAATATGGACTTCTAAAAACCAAAATATTTCACTTTGGTCTTAATTGAAGCCATATGGTACTAAATTAAAAATAGCACCTTCTATCGTGTTTCTGTAATGTAATTATTATAGGTTTTTGATTAGCATAAGTGCCAAAGAACACAGGTACTGGATACCCTGGTTAAAAAAAAAATGGCTCCTTGTATTACTCATCTTTTACTGTGTGACAGTATGAACACAAATTTGTAGTTTAAAAGAATACACATTCAGTATAACACAGTTTCTATGAATCCGGAGTCCTGACACAGCTTAGCTGTGTTCTCTACGATACTATAATCAAGACATTGGCCAGGGCTATGGTCTAATCTGAGGCTTGACTGGGGAAGGCTCCACTCCCCGCCTCATTCAGATTGTTGGCAGAATTCAGTTCCTTTCACGTATAAGACTGAGGGCTGCCATTTTTTGCCGACTGTCAACCAGTGGCAGCCCCATCTCTAGAAACTGCTCACAGTTCCTCAACACATGATATTTCCCAAGATAGCCACTTGCTTCTCAAATCCAGCAAAGGAGAGAGGGGCTATAGGAAGGCAGATGCTACAATCTGCCTAATAATCATGTATGCCTAATTACATACATCTGGTTGGTTACCTTTGCTGTGTTCTATTTTTGTTAGAGGCAAGTCAAAGATCATGCCCATGCTCAAGGTGAGGGGACCAAACAAGGATCTGGACATCAGAAAGTAAGAATCATGGCATTATCCTGGAGTATATCTACCATATTCCCTAAAAAAAAAGAATGATACTTGTTAAGGTAACATATTATTTAAAAACTACCAAACCAGACTTTTATGTACTGAGTGAAACAATAGTTCTGAGAAAATAATGGCATGGAAATTGGATATCTTCTTTGACCTGCAGTCATTCATACAGATGGCCTACTGTTTGTTACATTCCACTGGTTCAGGTACCCTACAGGAAGCACTGAGTGACTTGTCTTTCAGATCCTAGACTGTGTGCTATGACCTACATGTATTTTTATTCTAAGGAGAATTTTGCTGTATTTATATTTCCTATAATTTTTATAAACCCTCTTTAAATTGTAATATTTTTATGTAATATTATTTACTGTGGCAACTGAAGACAAAAAAAGATGCATAGTTTTGTCCTGGCTACCAGGTGGTCCCACAAAACATACGGAGTGGCAGGGAACTATGAGAGCCCAATGTCTATCTCATTGACCAGAACCACGATTTTGACAATTAGATGTAAAATGGGTAAATTATTTAACTAACAATCTATATCTCACAATATATTAAAATTGTATTCCCTGCTAATTAACCACTGATGGGACTAACCAACTGATTAGTTGGCTTCCATGGAACAAATACAGAGCAAATTATTGTCTGCTAGAATGAGATACAAATGTATTTGGTTCCTATTGGTTCCTATAACTTCTTCCACTGCAAAATTAACCTTCCATCCTATCTTTCATTTATAAGGTGAAAACTCATTACTTTTAAAAATGGAATGGAAACATACAAACCACTTTGGGAATTACCTGACTGTGTTAAAAACTAAACCAAAATACATAGGTAATAAAAGCAAGCCTTGTTGCTATAGAAAAATTGCTCAAATAAGAATTTTGGTGTATTATTGTTTTTCAGTGAACCAATTATAGTGGCTAAAATTGGAACCTAAGTGAATAGCTATTTCATGTTTCTGGAAGTGAACAGCAAGAGCTCCATTTCAAAGTCACTTGACATAAAACTTACACATTCCAGACTTCTGAAACTTTCCACCTACTTATGTCGCTGCCACTTACACATATCGTTAATCCATCAATAACTCTCAGGGTTGCAACAGCTGAATGGAAAAATGGCTAAGGTTCCCCCATTTCATAAATCTCAAAGTGCTTGTGATTCTTAAAAATACTGCACATATTTTTATTTGCAATTTTGAATGATTGAAATAATTTAGAAACAGATACTCTTAACTGGTGAGTGATTTAGTCTGGGGTTAGAATTAATATTCCACATTTTCTCATTTTTGGACAGAGAACTATTTACTAAAAGCATTTCAACCAAGAGAAATTAATACACTTTTTATGTTGACTTTCCACTTTAATATTAAAAAGGAGAGCATTTATTGGGGAAAATATGATTTCACATTTACTCTATATAGTTTTGTATATTGAAAGTTTCATGGAGAAGAAAATATTGAAGTTTCAAAGTTATAGAGGTTTATTTTACTCTAGTACATATTGAGTAGCTTATATCATAAGGATTGGGTTATTAATTTATTCAGTGAACCTGCCCAAAAAGTGAGGGTCCCTAAAGAGAAATAAAACAAGTTCCTATAGACTGACAATATGAAAATGGAAATTTATTTAAAAAAATCAAAATCAAATTTGAATTATATAAATTCATAGTTCCTGGAGGTATACCATGTAGTAATATTATTTGAACAATTATGTCCAAGTATTCTGTAGCTAGAGAAAATTATAGGGAAAAGGGGGGAAAAAATCTTACAGAAAAACTGTATCTCTATAGAACAGATGCCATAGGAACCTTGATTTTATCATCACTTTTTTTGGGAAGGAATGATAAAATAAATACATAATTTTAAAAAACCATTTGAAAGAAAAGGAAGCAATGACAAATCATGTCGATTGAAATGATTCTGTGACAATTTGAAGAGGATAACGAATGAAAAGAAAATATAAGAGACTGGGCTATCTAGGCGAGTCTCTAGGGTGAGTTGCTATTAAAAAAGTAAAAGAAGTACAAAAGAAAATAAATAAATGTGCCCCAGGGTGTGGGCCCTTGCTAATAAAGGCGTTTTCCCCAGGGAACTTCAGAAGAGCTCTTGTTCTAACTATAATTCTCTGCTAATTGAAAGCTTTTCCTCTGATGCAGTTGTCTCTGAGTGCCTTAACCTTTGCTGCAGCACTGAAATCCCTTGTTCAATCTGATTGTTTGGAGCCCAAGTAGATATATAAGCCCTCTAGCTTGCTATACCCGCATGTTTTTAACATTCGCTTCTCTGCTGTAAAACTGTTGAACAATTCACCTGGCAAGCATAAGATCTTGAAAATCTTACTTCTGAAAATAAGTGAAAAATTTCAGGAGCAAACTCCTTAGGACTCTCTCTATACATGATTTACAAGGCTTTGTTTATTAAAGAGAAAATGGTCCCCTCAATAAACAAAGCAGTCGAGATTTTTAATTAAGTAAGTAATTTTTTGGCATTGTAAAATTGGTCTGTCCATGAAATGTCTGTAGTTTTCAAACCATCTACCATGATGATTGACATTTGGAAATGGCTTCATTTGGCACTTCATTCATTTCCGAAAGAGTTCCTTTCACACGTATGTATTTGTCCCATGGTTTTGATAATAAACAATATACAAGGCACATTTCCCATGTCATTCCTACAGAAAACATGTAGCGGTGTGTTAAGTATTTAAAATTCAATGTGAGAATTTTGTATGGGAGTGTTTTAACATTTTTACATTTATCAGACATATTTGGTCTTAATTTTATCATCTTACTTTACTTTTTAAATTTATGCTTCCTTTATGTCCTACCAATTTTTTCACTTGTTCTTCAACTCTTTTCCTCTTGAAATACAAATGCTTTTCTTTTTTATACTCTCTCACCTTTCTGCTTGCATATACACTAAAATAGCTGATATATATTAAGCCCTCCCTATGTGCTGGACACCAGAGTAAACAATTCGCTCACAGTAAATTCTCTATTCATTAATTCTATAAAGTAGGTTGTTTTAATTCCCCTACTTTACAAATGCAGGACCACTGATGCTAAGTAACATACCCATATTCAGAAAGTACAAGGGACAGTAATAGGAGTGGAATGCAAGTCTGTTGGACCTGGGAGCTTGTCTTCTTAACATTATGATGCAATATGTCTCTCTAATTATCAATGTAGAATGAACACAAGGCTAACAGAGAAGATGAGAACAGACAACTAGGGATGTAGAGGGAAATAGGTTGGTGGGTAAATGTAGCCTTTCTCTCTTAGTTTGAAGTCATATTTTATTATGTATGTCTTCTACATATATGTATATTTTAAATATTTCTTCATTTGTCATTTGTCTTACTTCACACTGTTTTCTTTTATTACAATTATAGTAACTCTAAATCACTCTATTTTTAATTTCAACCTTTGGTAATATTTTCAAATTATATTCCACATGACATTAGTTTCAAGTCACCTATGCTTTCTTTTGTAATATTTACTTTTCCATTTTTAAGTGAAATATTAGATAGTCTCCATATTTACTTTACTGTATGATGTAAGATAGTGATTAACTTTAAAATAATAAATTACTATGTGATTTTTACAAAATAATGTGTCTAATGAATAATACATATGATGTTATATTTGTATACATGAATATGTATACCATGACTCTACTTGAATCTACAAATAGTTCTACTGATCTGTCAATAATCTGGTATCCTATCATATTAACTTTAATTATCTTAATTTTATAATACATTTTAGTTATGGTTGAAAAAGTCCTCATTATACTCCATTTTTAAAGTTTTCTTGTATAGTCTAGGTTATGTACTTTACTAGATGCACTAAAACATTAATTTGGTGAATCGATTTAGAAATATTATTACAAATAGCATTTTCAGTGGAACTTTAAGACATTTTCATAAACATTAAAGAAACATATTTTATATGTTTAGTAGGAATTGTGTCAAATCTAAAGATTCATTTAGAAAACATGTATGACTAGAATTCACTTTTTTTTTCTTTTTAACCTTTTTTTTTTAATTTATTCGGGTGACAATTGTTAGTAAAATTACATAGATTTCATGTGTACAATTCTGCTAACAGAACTAAAGGGAGAAATTGACCAAAGCACAATTATACTAGGGGACTTAAATACATCATTGACGGCTATGGATAGATCATCCAAACAGAAAATTAATAACAAAATAGCAGCCCTAAATGACACATTAGATGAAATGGACATAATTGACATATATAGAACAAGACAAACAAATGAGGATTCACTTTTTTTTTTTAATGAGAAATGTTACTGAATTCATAGGTGACTTATTGGAATCAATGACTATTGTCATTTCTTGTCATTTATACTGTTGATATTAATTTCATGATATCAAGCCCCCTTTATGTGCTTCAGGTTAAAGCTACATAGTAGTTTATTTTTCTTTAAATTCACCCATATCTTTATATACTTACCTGTATACGTACATACCATCAAACTATTTAATATTTGCATCTGTATTTATTTGTGATATCGTCCAATTTTAATTTTTTTCTATTTGGAAAATTTTCATCACTGATAGTATCTGGATTTAAAAATGAACTGGGACAAGGGCCATAGAGGAAAACAGGAGGAACCAATGAGGAACTAGAGTAGAGATCTGATAGTTTAGGGGGTTAATGAAAAGCCTGTTGGAGGATGTGACACGACTTGAAGAATCCATGAAACCTATAGAGGCAAGAGATAGAGACCATGAAAGAAACCTCCTTGCCAAAAATAAAATAAAAAATAAAAAGTCAGCAGTATAGAAACCTTGAGAAAGGTAAAACCGTGTCAAATTCAAGGAAATGCTAATGGGTAATTATCATTGGAGTGTAGGAGATGGGGGAGCAGGAGCACCCAAATTTAGAGGCAGAAAGAGGAGTGGGGTCATGAAAAGCATTATGGGGAGAGGTAGCCCAAGAGGAGGAATCTCGGAACTGTCATGGTGGCAGTCCCGAATGCTGTTGAGAAGGACATTGTAGGGTTGTTTTAGATGTGCTCAGGATGTTCGGCTTACACAACGAGAACACATATTGGATCACATACTATGGTGATTGGTCTAGTATCTCAACAAGGATGTCACACAGCGTGATTTTCTCCTCTTTGCTCTGCTGTGCACAGTGCAAAGATTTCATCTTAAGGCTGGCTTCTCTATTACCAGTGGAAAAGTTACATGAGTTCACATCCCTTAAAAGAACTCTCCCTGTTTTATTAGATTTTTCCCAGGTGTCTTTCACAAACATCTCCTTACATTCTATTAACTATAACTGAGTCACCTGGTCATTTCTGCTTGAGCAAGAGGAATGAAAATACTTTCAGACAAGTCATGATGGTGCTGAGGGTAGGGTCGGCACTTCCTAGCTCCTGTGCTAGTAGGTGATGAAAGGGTAAGGGCCTAAAATAGCTAGGATTCTGTTAGAAAGCAACAAGGGGATGAGATGCTGAAGAGACAACCAATAATGTACTCCACAAAATTAATGTTAAATGAGGTCTGAAACGTGTATATTTGATTCAGCAACTTGGTCATTTGTAAACATAACAAGTTTTAGCAAACAGGAAGCTGGATTGGAATGGGTAGAAGAGAGAATGGGAAATGAAAAAAAAAATGCAGTCTGAGAATTATTCTCACACAGTATTGTGAAGAATACAATATTGATGTAGAAGTGGAGGGACGGGGGCATAAGGACAACCAATTGGTCCAAAAAGACAGTTAGAGATGGGAATCTAGACAATATGTGTAATGGGGTGGCCAGTTGGCTCAGTTGGTTAGAGCATGGTGCTAATAATACCAAGTTTGCTGGTTCGATCCCCGCATGGGTCACTGTGAGCTGCACCCTCCACTTAATCCATGTAAAAGACTTAGAACAGTGCCGGGCACATAGTAATGCTTAATAAAGTTCCATTATAAAAAACAAACAAACTGATAATATGTATAAGATTTGGCCACCAGCAGGATTCATGAATACCTTCCATTGCAATGTACTGGCAAGATTATGGACTGAGTTTGAAGGGTTATTTGCCTCCGTGTCAGAACATGTAATTGTTCCTGTGTGGTCTGAGAATGTTATTCTATGAAATCTAACTTAGGGTCATTAGCAGAGAACAAAAAAGGTAAAGGAGGCCAGAGATTTGAGGAAAGCAGAGAATGGATCAAATGGTCAATGAGAGACTAGAAAAAAATTCTTGCCAGGGAAAGCAGATAAGGAATCCAGTTCGTGATGGATGCCTAGTTGGGATTTTATGTCATGGTTTTCCACTTTGTGAATAATTGGTTTTGCTTTCTCTGTATTTTTTTTTTCTTTCAGTGAGTACGGGTATGTTGTCAAGAACACATGCATGTGTGTGCATGTGTGTGTGTGTAGACATGTGTTTTTTCTAATAATCGTACGTGTATGTACCATGGTATAGTCTCCAAATCCCAGAAAATCTTTTTCACTTTCCTAGGTATGCCAGGCAACTAGGCTAGACAGCCATATTTTCCCCTCAAAGTGTTCTCCTTACAAGTTTAGTTCGAAGACTGTAGTTTTGAAACAACATGGTTTTATTGTGTGTGTGTGTGTGTGTGTGTGTGTGTGTCTGTGTGTCTGTGTGTGTAGTTATTTTCATGTTAATAAATTAATATAATATTTGACTTTTCTAGGTATAGGTCTCTATCTGTTCATTTTACCTAGTACAAGATGTGTTTTCACTCTGATTTATTGTTCTTTCTTTACTTTAGGTTAGCTTTAATTCACGCATCTACTATATTTTTATTTATTCTATCAATCATGAATATAACTTAACTAAAAAGGAGTTATTATGGAAGAAGCTATGAAAGAATGGGAACAAACACAGTTGTTAAGACTGTAGGTCAAACCCTGGCACTCGTCTCTCTACATGACTGAAGTCCATGCTGTAAACAAGTGATTTTCAAAGGCTGGTGTGTGTCAGAGCCACTTGGAGGACTTGTTGAGAGACAGTAGCTAGGTCCCATCCACATTTCTGATTCATAAACTTTCAGGTTGGGGCTGAGAATTTGTATTTCTAACAAGTTTCCAGGGGCCATTGATACTCCAGGGACCACACTTTAAAA
Organism: Rhinolophus sinicus; assembly: GCF_036562045.2. Classification (NCBI taxonomy): domain Eukaryota; kingdom Metazoa; phylum Chordata; class Mammalia; order Chiroptera; family Rhinolophidae; genus Rhinolophus; species Rhinolophus sinicus. The sequence goes on along the minus strand of NC_133752.1, from coordinate 11,956,288 downwards.
ACAAATGCTCTGAACCATCAAATTGTCTGCTGTCATCAAATTAGAGTAAAACAATAAGAGCAACTATGTTGGCAGCATTAGAAAATATTAAGCTAAAAAAAATTCCAAAGGATTTATTAATTCTTCTGCAACTGAGATGTGGTTACTTGAGGGAAGCTTCACAGAGGACCTAAGAGTTAAGCTGAGCCTTGAGGAAGACGAATGGCTTTCTAAGGTTGCTGATTATTCCAAATCAGGATGGTCAGCATTCTAAGGCACCTGGTCTGTCTATGGTGACACTGCAGAAGAGGTAGGATGAACCACTGATATGGATGTTATTGGTGGAGCATAATCAGATATTAGATGTGTTGGACCAAACATCATTTGAGGCCCCTTTCAATGTTGCTGTGCACGGTTTGAAGAAACAGAACATAAGAGTTAAGTAAGTCGTCTGGAGTCAGACAAGTCAGAGTTCTAATCCCAACTCTACAACTGATTAGTTCTGCAGGATTGGGAAAAGTATTCAATTGCACTCAATCTCCGTCTGTTATTTTGATAAGGCTGCCATAGTAAGGTACCACAAACTGGAAACTTAAACAGAAATTTATTGCCTTACACTTCAGAGGCTGAAAATCTGATAGCAAGGTGTTGGCAGTGCTATGTCCCCTCTGAAGTAAGGGTAGAATCTGTTCTAGATCTCTCCTAGCTTCTGGTAGTTCCTTGGCTCATGGCAACCAACATGGTGTTCTCCTTGTGTGTCCAAAGTCCCCAGTCATAACTCTACTCCAGTATGACCTCATCTTAACTAATGACATCTGCAGTGACTCTATTTCCAAATAAGTTCACATTCTGAGGGGGGTTAGGGCTTCAACATATGAATTGGTGTGTGTCTGTGTAGGGGGAGAAACAATTCAACATATATCACATGTATCACTCTTCTTCCTTTCCTGTGAAAAAGGTTTCAAGTTGTATAAATAATAGTCTCGCTGTGGAAATTAAATGAGGACAGGCATATAAAGTTTTATCACATAGTAGCTTTCGAATACATTGTAATATTATTAATTTATCCACTCTTGTGTGATATCCTTGACATTCTCACCTTTTTCCCGCCCACAATCTGCATTAAAGTCACAGGTCATCTGTAATTTCTCCTAGGATGTTGGATATGGAAGTGTCAAAAAGATGTATCGGAAGAAAAAATTGTTTACCTTTTGTTCATTTGTGATTTATTCCCTCCTGCTTGTGGAAGGGACTGAATCTGCCCGAACCATTTCTGTTGAACCACTGCCTTGTGGACGGCCCCATTCACAGAGCACATCCCCAGGGCAAAGGACTACTTTCTCTTTAAACTAGACCAACACTCAGTTCTTTCTCTTCCTCTTTTTTTTAATTTTTGCTGTTTGCATTTTGCTGTGAAAGGCATCGCGGATGATGAGTCTGCGCTGGGCCTGTGATCAGCAGGAACTGAATCGATGCTGAGAACACATTCTAACAGTTGAATGGGCAGCTTGCAGGTGGTAATGACTTTCAGTCACAATTTGTGTGAGGCCCAGTGACATGCTTCAGCTTGCTAGTCTATTACCGATTCCCCGCTCTCTCAGTCTATTCCCAATTTAAGTCCCCAAAGTTCCCTTTCACTCTCTCCCTTTTGCTCTTGTTCTCTTTCTTATCCAATTATAGTGACTTTGGTCAGGGCCTGAATGGAAGTTTGGTGTAGCACAAGGCAAAATTAAGTTGCTGTTCCAAGACCACCTGCCTCTGCAGACCTTGGAGTGAAAAAGGGTTTGACCATCCGTGGGCATGCATTTTTATCATACAAATGCAATATTTTGATCAACTTTCTAAGGCACCTGGTCCTATATTTCCTATTCAGCAAAGGAATATGCAGAAAGATAATATACGCAACACTACGTCTTCATTTCTAAGAGTTGTACCAAACATCTCCCCCCCTTACCTCCTACCTCCATGAGAGGGGAAAAAGTAAGACCTCCAAAGAGAAAAAAAAATGATCTAAACCATGTATATGTATATGTATTATAGTTAGAGGGGGAAAATCAGTCCAAGTATTAACCAGAAAATAATTACTACTTATTAGGTATTTGCAGTGTATGTACATAACTGCCAATCTTCCCTCCAAATACTGAAAGTTTATGTATTATTCATTTTTTCAGATAAGAAAACAGAGATTTAATGAATTTAAGTAACTAACCAGCAGTTACATCACTGTAAATGGAAGAGCTGGGATTTCATCTTCAACTCCTGGGTGGTTTCTTTGGAGTCTGATACACAGAACATATGGCGTTACTTAGTCTTACCTAATCCCGATGCTTTCCCGGCAGGCAAACATGCCATCCGTAAGGACCTACAGTACTTTCCCTGGTGTCTGCCCCTTTAACTCATCTTCCTGTCTGAACAAACAGGCAGGTTAGATGAGATCACTGCATCCTGTATCACTGTACAAGCAAGCTAAGGAGGAAAGCGTCCATTATAGCTTCCATATTTGCACTTCCAACAGAGCCCAGAATATACAAGTCAATTTTAACCTTTTTCCAGCTCAGCTACCCTTCTTCCCACAGTTAACTGGAAATATATATATATATATATATATGAAAGAGAGAGAGAGAGCTCATATATATATATATGCATATAGATATAATTTCGTTATATTGACTCCTTAATAAATTAACATTTTTGTCAACCAGATTTTTATTCAGATTCTATCCATATTCCATCCCAAATTTGGTCATTTTGGGGGGAACCCAGTACTTGCATATGTCTTTTATCTTGAAAACTACTATCAAATAATTTTTATGATGGCATTGGTGTCCTGTCTATTGTTTTTAAATATATCATAATTGAAATCACTGAATAATAATGATCGAGGTGATGGGCAGGAACTGGATTATCACAACTCTCCTTTTCCTTATGATAGTTAGCACAGTTATATGCTTATAAAATGTATCTGATAGGACTTGAATTTGCATAAACATTTTTATTCACGTGACTCAATGCTTTTTCCTACTCATTTTGTTATTTGCCTTTTCAAGTTAGTGCTGAAACAAAGCCAGAGCAAGCTATAAATGATGACAGCTTGGTATCAGTTGCATTTTTCCAGTGGCGAGTACACATGGCGCACCCTAAAAAACTAGACCATTAGGGACCCCAATGGGGGAGGAAAGGCTAACTACCTAGTTTTCTTCATCAGCTTTTCTAAAAGGGGTTCCACAATTAAGCCCTGATGCTTTCAGAGGCATTTATTTTATGTAATAAGTTTTCTTCTTCCCTATGCATCTAGTATGGCACTGCCTAAATATCGTCTTTGAGTGAATTGAGATAGTAGTCACTGGAATATTTTCTGAATGGTGCAATATAGATGAGAACCCCAATTGCAGAGTTCAGGAAAGCTAGCGTACCTTTCTATTACTTTTTCACTCTCAAAAAATGTGGGAAAGAGATTATTTGTGCAGCAAAAACTGATGCCAATTTAGGGACAGGTAGAGGCTGGTGCATATGAGAATTCATTTCTTCTATTCCAAGCTAGGTTTTTGAGAATCTTGGGGAGACTACTTAATAGGTCGTCCCATTTTCCATGGTATCTTTTCTCCACTTACAGGAAGAAATACCTATATAGATATGTAGTCATATAAATTTGACCAATAAAGATCGTGCATCAGATCCCATTGGTCACTGTCAGCGATGCTGGGATTATTGTGAAATAATATATTTAAAGAAAAAAGGGAACTTGATCAGTAAAGACTTTACAGCTGATAAAGCATCATAAAACACGACTGCCCCCCTCTCCTTTAACTATAGATTATGATGTCCCCAGACAGGCTGTTTTAAAGTGCTTTCTCATTCAAGAAAAGGTCACAGTTGCAATAGTTATGGTTATTCCCTTGTTTTACCACAGTAAATTTACAGATTTTATTAGGTGAAGTGTGATAAATAATGAAACAATAGAAACAATTGATCCTAGATTTGGGGAAGCAGGGCATAGTTTCAAGTCCAGTTTCTAAATCATCTTTATTTGCCATGTGACCTTGAACAATTTCCTCAATTTCTTTGAGCCTTAGCTTCTAGAGCTATTAAATACTAATCTTCAGTCTCAAGGGTTATAGTAAAAATCAAGAGATGAGATACATACAAATCCTATGTGTGCTCTAAAGAAACAATTGTGAAGTCCACCATGATTTGCTGATTAAAGCAGGACTATTTTCATTTATTTGTGTTTTGTACTACAGAGACATTTTATCCTGTTCTCATAACACCATCAAGAAATAAGCCTGAGAACATTAAGTGACTTGCCTGAGATCAGAACACAAATACACAGTTGAGCCTGGTCTCTTCCTGTCTGCCTGATTCAAAAAGCCCAATTTCTGTAGTCTCTGCAATATATAACTCCTCTCGCTGTCTAATTTTTTAAATGCCTCCATTGATGTAGCTTTGGTGCATCCACTCATAAAGTAGACCGTGAGAGCCACTAACTGAAATACAGAATGAGGAATGAAGGCAGAATTTTGGAACCAGAAAGTTCTGTCAAAGTCATCTAGGTGAACTCCCTGCTTTGTGGAAAGCTTGCCAAACCATTCCAGACACATTGTCAGGATGAAATTAACTGCTCTGCTAACTCCTCCTGTGCTTAACCATGCTTGCTGCCCCCAGAGTTCCTCCTTACATCATTTGAATTCCCTCCAGCTGCAATTTATGCCCTTCTTCTCTTATTCTTGCCTCATCAGAGAGGGAGAACAGCTGGTCACCATCCCCCATATAATCACACTTGGGATAATGAAGGTGTTTATTGAGTCACTCTTCAACAATTCCAGTCCAGGTCTTGGTACACAGACCTAGTTACTGGGTAGCTGACAAAGATGGCCAGTAGAGGAAAATACATTTAAAATATATTCACACCTAGTAAAAGGCTGACTAGGAAAACTGATTTAGGAGTGAATAGTGTTCCTCGTTATTGTATTGCGACTCATGATCTCCAATTGTTTTAAATCTGAAGCCCATTCCATAATGGCTAGTGATACGATTGTTCATATCATTTGGAGCTGGCTTTATCTGAGTTTGCGATAATTAAGACAGGAAATCCAAGGTGGGGGAAAAAAAAAAGTTTGGATAGAGGCCAGCAGGATATTTGACTCAAGGTACATGTGTCTGAAATTAAATTTGGGAGTTAGACTGTGCTGTCTTTAAATCATGACAGCAAGTGAAGGGGAACCTTCTGTGTGCTAAGAAAAAGGCATATGGAGGCTGCTACCTTACAGGAATTGCAGGGAACAGAGATAATTCCCAGAAACTAGCCAGACAGACTGAATGGCTGTTTGGCACACCAGAGTGAAGGAAGAAGGATAGAAGGCTCCCTATAATTACCGGGTCCAAGTTCCTGAGAGATCGCCTACGTGCCCAGCAGATTCGGGCAGGTACAGATGCTAGAGTGTGCAGGAAATAAGGCGTTGGCTAAATGGAGTGATTTTTAAGGGGAAGAAGTCATCCTGTTGGATTTCAGTGAGATGCATATTGTTTCATTCATTACAACGGTATATTTTGATACTTTAAAAAAAGTCTGCATCTAAGTGTTCTTTATTTGAGAAGTAATATTCTCCACGAACAAGTCAGTTCATAGCATCCTGAAAGCATGATTCTGCAAGAATAGGAATGACATCCAGGCTCCATTTGTGGCTCCAAACAGATGAGAGAGTGGTCAGACAACTCATTGCTTCATTTATTCCTTCACCCAAACATGCATCAGTAAAGTGGAGCTAAAGCAGTATCCACCTCATAGGGAAGATCGTTAAGTTAGCACAGGAAGAGTTTATAATAGTGCATGATACACAGTAACGATTCATAGATGTTGTCTGTTATTACCTGTAATTATTATTGATGGAAAATTCAAAGGCCTTGAGGAGGGTATCCATGATCACAGAAGTGTAGTATTTAATGTGAAAAGTTCTTTAAGACAAAGTTCTAGAGCGACAAACATCTTAGTGGTTAGCTTTTCAGAAGTAAAAGACTTTCCGAAAGAAGGTGATGGTGACTAGTACTGGTCAGAACACATCAGGGAGATTTGCTTTTGTTTCTGGACATAACACTTAGAAAGAATATTGACAAATTCGATTGTATCCAGGGGAAGCAATCAAATAGAAAATCGATTTTCAAATTCATTTACATGGGGAAAATTTGAGAGCATTCTATGTGTTCAATTTAGAGAGGATCAGGCTGAGATACGCCAGTGCCCTTGCATGACTGTCTATGGAATATAAAATGTTTCCAGAGAATAGAATCGGGACCACATGGAGTGGCAGTCTCAAGGAAAACTTCATTCACTAAATAAAAATTTTTCCAACAATAAAATTTGGTCGATATAATTGAGCTGTCTCAAGAGGTTTAGGGTTTACTAAAAGTGTAGAGGTTAGACATATATGGAGGAACATACTTGGACATTGGTACATAAACCTTCTCAGGTCCTTTTAATATTCACAATTTTATAGCCTGATTAAATACATTCTTATCCTTGACATAATCAACGATGTTTCAAATACCAAATTGACAGAAGACACACTCACCAAAACGGTTTTAATGCATTCCTACGTATTCGGAGGGAAATAAAATGTTTCACAAACCAAATTTTCAAATATAAAATGAAAATGCACTTCCTGTGATTTTTCTGCTTTAAATATTAGGAAAGCAATTGTCCTTTAATTCACCAATGGAACTTGCAGACATTGTACTTCGCAAAGTCCGACTGGCATCGTAACCAGATAGTGAGACCAGGGAAGGTCCACTTCCTATACAGACATGTTGTTAACTGCGATGGATGCTATAATCAAGGAACGCAACTAGGGTTTCTGACCTAAAGCAAGACTAGCTTGGGCGATGCTTTGTAAAGCAATTACTTTCAAAGGCATTGGATGCAGGGATCGGGGCTAGTCATTTGTACCCAACATCCTTATGAAAAACTTAATACGTGACTGTTCAGTGTGATTGGATAATATCCAAATTGCTGACCATGATCTATAAGATCTTGAGCTTCAGACTTGTACAATCTCATATCCTACTATCTTCCTTTTCATTACGCATTATGCAGACTCCCTTTTTGCTGTTGCTTGGTCAAGCCAAGCTCATTTCTTGGGGACTTTGGGCTGTTTCCTTGTGTCTCCCCTCCCCCCCATCTCTGCATGGTTGTCTCATGACTGTTCACATCTCAACCTTGTATTCTCCCCTGACCGTGGATCTAAATGTGTTATGTTCACTGCCTCCATCCTTTATTATTACTCTCTACACTATTACTCCATTTTATTTTTTTACGCCTATATATATATTTTAATTTCTGCAATATAAGTACTTAGTATGGTGTTTGGCACATTATACACTCATTAAATATTAACTTATCTCGGGTATGTATGTGTTTATTATTTTTCCCCATCAGCATATACTCTTCACAAAGGCAGAGATCCATTTTTTCCCCATGTTCACTGCTGCTTTCCCAATGCTAGGACAGTGCTTGAAAGAAAGTGACACTTCAGTAATTATATGTTGAAGGAATGAATCGTGTTGGTGGTAGACAGTCACATGTGAAGAGCTGAAATGGACTTTAGGACAGGAGATGGTGTGATTTTGCTTTTGCTTAAGTGCTTTTCATTCTTATGCATCTAAGATGGAAAGCCCTGGGCTTATAGACACAGAAGTGGATTCTTCATTTCATGTTCATAATGATGGCCTGTGCAAGCCAGCTGTGCAAGCCGGCCCTAACCACTGCCGTCCATGCACCTCTCTTTCTGCTGTGAACTATTTGAGCACCGCTGTTCTGAGTAAGACTCATTTCTCTGACGGTGAAACAAGAAGTGATGCTTGAGGTCAGTGCTAAAGGAACAGTTATAAATATCAAAAAGGTCCTAAAATGTTGGAGAGGAGTCATAAGAGGATGCGAGTGAAGAGAGTAATGTTAGAGTCAAACAGTGCTAGGAGCAATTCAATAAAAACCTTCCAAGACCTGTAGCTATCGGATGCAAATAGAACTGCAAGAAGTAAAAGGAGAGACCAAATTGATTTTGGCAGATGATGGCTTCAGAAATATAATCCCTCTTGAAGATCCAGAAGCTGCTTTACCAATCCCTCTTTGTCTACCTAAAAGTAGTCAGACGTTTCTGACATATAGACTCTCTTAGCTAATTAGATGCAGTCATTTATTTTACAAAACTTACTCTTCTGAATATTAGATAAGTACAAGATCAGAGTCAAAAATAGTTACAAAAAATAAAAATGTTATGGAGTGTGTATGTACCTCTAATCCTGTATCATCTTTGGAAGAATATGTCTTTCATGGCAATCTCTACCACTAGACTTTCATAATCCCGGGGACATATTTTAACCACCATTTATTTCTTAAATGCTTATTTAAAGTTAGTTCAGCACATGTTTATTGAGTACCTTTTATAAGACGCACCACGAGAGGTCCTGAAACAGGTCGTGTGTCTCTGCCTCACAGAATGAACACTCTTGCTGAAGTTGGCCGACATCAAATACACAGGACAATAATTGATATTGATCAGTTCCTCACAGAAAATGAAAAGCCCTGAACTGATAGTGATTGGGGATGGGAGGATGGTGCCACCCAAGATAGGACTGAGGTTGGCCACAGTGGAATTTAGGTTGAGACTTGAACATAGGGAAAAAAACAAACAAACAAACAAACAAAAACAGAACGAATGATCCATACATAGAGACAACAGGTACAAAGACTGCAAGGCACGAAGGAGCTCGGCCTGGTCAGGCGACTGCAAGGAGAATGTGATGGCAGCCTACTGAGCAACGATGGGAACAATGGCAGATGATGTTACAGAGGTAGCAGCAGAAAAATCATGCGGTTTTATAGGCTATTGTTGGGAAGGTTGGATTTTATCCTAAGTGCATTGAAAGCTTTTGAACAGCGGAGAAATTTTAACTGATTTACATGTTTCAAATGATTGTACTGGTTAAAATATTAATAGAACAGATTGTATATATGAAGATAAGCTGGAAAGACCAGTCTGTGAGGCCATATTGGAAGTAACCAGGTGAGAGATGAGAGTGTTTTTAATCATGGCGATGCAGTGAAGATGGAAATAAGACTTTAAGAAAATGCTGAGAGTTTAGATGTAGAGGATAGACAGAGAAGGACAACTAACTACGAGGTTTAAGCTTGAGCATCTGGCTGATGGGTGATATGTATTTATATGGATAAGACTGTGCTGAGTAAGAAACAGGTTGGTGTGAGTATAGTGAGCGTCATCTGTATCATTCTTAATAAATTTCAGAGGCCACTCTATGTAGCATGAACCTCAGAGCAAGTTAGGCCAGAGATATATCATTGGAAGTCATAAGGATAAAGCTACTGACTCAGAGGTGATCACCCAGAAAGAAGGTATAGAGATAGAAGAGAGTAAAACCTAGGACCAGTCTTGGGAATATCAAATAAATATCAAATATTTGAAGGTCAGATAAGAATAAAGAATATATAAAAGTTCCTACCAGGAATTATGAGTTGGAAAAAAGGAAAACTAAGAATGTGGAATCACAGAAATTTAGTGTTTCAAATATATGGGAGTTTTCATTTCTGGTAAATGACACTAAAATGTGTAGGAACACTGAGGACAGATCCTGGTGTATTTTATTTGTTAGTTTGGAGGTCATCATTGCCTTGATAAGTACATTTCAATAGATGACTGGACACCTAGACACATCTGAATCGAAAGGGCTCAACAGCAGAGCCACGTACATAGACAATCTTATAAGTGGTCGGAAAGAAAGAACACATTTACTTGTAAATGAAGGATGATTAATTATACTCATAGTCGAATTCCCAGAAGCAGCATTAGAAGCTGGAATTTAAAGATTAATACCAACAAAATTAGTAGAGAATTGCATTCTAGTAAAACTATCACTTAAGAATGAGAGTTCACCACACACCTAGTAGGGTGGCTATTATCAAAACAAAAACAAAAACAAAAGTTAATAAGTTATGGTGATGATGTGGAGAAATTGAAACACTTGTGCCTTGTTGGTAGGAATGTAAAATGGTGCAGCCACTAACGAAAACAGTGTGATGTTTCCTCAAAAAATTAAAAAATAGAATTACTGTAGGACCGAGCAATTTTTCTTCTGAATATGTACCTACAAGAATTGAAAACACAAACTAGAATAGGTATTTATGCATCTTGGTTATTTGTACTAGCCAAGAGTTGGAAGCAATTCAAGTACCCCTCATTGGACCGATGGATAAATAAAATGTTGTAAGCATATGCCATATTTTGCTTCTTTATTCTATGTTTTTTTAAACACAATTACAAATTTTAAAAATAGTTTTGACCTTCTGAATCTCTAAAAGTTCTCTGGGATCCCCAGTAGTCTGCAAGTCACACTTTGAGAACTGCCAGTATAAAATCATATTAATACAAAATATGATAGGTATAGTGTTTAACCTAATAATTATGTAGCACTTACCATGTGCAACATACTATCCCTTTAAACCTTCACAACAACCTGATAATGTATCATTGTTCCCCCACCCACCCCATTTTACAGAATCTTAAAATCTTCATCTTCAGAAAGTATATAACTCACGTGTTATAACGTAGAGTGACTGTCTGTAAGCAAAAGTCAGAGAATCTTGCCTAACCCTCTTGAGCTAACTAGCCTCAAAATCTTTTGTAATGGTTAACACATTCTCTTTTGCAGTAGTTAAAATATTAATTTGTTTCTTTCCTTTAATTCTGTTGTAGTGCTGTTTCAGACTGATTTTGGCCTTGCGTCAGAGTCTGGTTACGTGTTGTCATTACTCCTTCAGTTGCTCTAAGAATTCATCACTTGTCCGTAATAGCATTGATTGTTCATTCCTTTCTTAAGGGTTTGCTATGGTTTCACTACTCCAGCAGTCACACTGGGGGAGGCTGAAGGAAACACGCATACATCAACCTTATATCAAAACTCCAAAAACAGTGGTCTGATCTCTTACTGGCTCGCTCTCTCTCTCTCTCTCTCTCTCTCTCTCTCTCTCTCTCTTTTCTTTTATTTTTATTTTTTTTCCTGCTAATGTTTACAAAATACTTATTTCCCTCTTTTGGGGGTTTTGTATGTACCCCCAGGGGTCCTAAAGGCTGGGTGGGAAGATAATTTGGGGTGGCAATGAACATCCTCCACTTGACTGTGAGGTCAATATGTACACCGCTGTGCCTATTCTAGCTGGAAAACAAAGCAAAATGTATTTTAGGTATTTTATAAACACTCCAGGGTGGAATCTTTATGCAGTTTTAGTGCAGCACCTTGAAAATGTGGAGATTCCATAACTTTAAGGATCTAGTGCTACACATATTGACAGAGTCTTGGTCAGTTTTGCCCAAAGTATTGTCCACAACCCACTGCATCAGAAGCCCTGCATGAACATCATCAATTTGCTAAAAATTGACATGTCTGGGCTGTAATTTACCAAAGATACAGATTGAATAGATCTGTGGTGGAGTTGATAAACATATTTTTAAAAGTCTCATGTCATTTTCAGATACACTTTGTGTACGACTGATCTAACAGCATTTCTGCAGGTCCAATGATACTAGGAACACTTTCCCAGCATGCTATAGGAGTATACCAGGTACTACATCAAGTGTTTAAAATGTAATCTTGCTAGGTGGCAGGATCAGGTGAACTCAGGTCGACCACCCTTGCAGTTGGCTTTTAACCACTATCCCATATTTCCTTTAGCCTCATATTGAATGCTTAAGTTATCAGATATCCACAATGGAATAAGCCATAGTACTGAAATGCATCCCTTTGCGTTGTCTCTTCCACTGTTTTGAATGAAACTGTCTGCAAGATTCCCTGAGCAGACAGCCATTAAGTACTAATCTCAAGCACTTAATGAATAAATGTTGATTAGCCAATCACCTGGAATTCTACAGGAGCTTTCTAAATGATTTCCAAAATATTGACTGTGGGGAGTTTAATAGTAGAAGGAATTTATCCCACTGGCCTGGCCCATCACGCTAGAGAGTTAATCTCCACAAATATCAGAAAGAAGTGTGAGCACCCTGGTGACTGGGGGACCCAGCAGGGAGACATTAATTGTCACTTGAGTAAACCTGCCCGCCTTTCTAGTCCTCCAGTGGAGAGAGACATAAACCGCATCACTCCGAGGCAAGTTCCAGATAATGGAGCCAGAAAAACGGTGCTTTTTCCAGCAAAGGCTTGAACACTTTGACTAATGTGAAAGCATGTTGACATGCGCTTGAGGATGTGCACTAAAGGTACAATAGGAAAATAAAAGACATTTGTCAACTAGACAAAATAGCAGCCACCACCCCTGACTGAGGTCCTGGATTATAAAATACGGGATCACTAGAAATATGGTTGGTCCCTATCCTCCTTCCAGAGGCACCCTGCCATTCCAGTAGATTAACAATGAAATCATAGGTGGCCGAAGAAGCCTGATCATTGTAGGAGCCTCACGCCCATTTTCTAATCTGTGTTATATTCTATTATAGTAGCAAGTAATGGAGTTACTGAGGGCAGGCACAGACCACTGATAAGCCTCTCCACGAACATTGGTTTTCAAACAGAATTCCACAGTGATTCTATTAAACAATGAAAAGTGTCTTTGTAGCTATACATAAACATAACGCGTTTTAGTTATATTTGACAAGGACGAAGTCAATGGCACTTACACCAAACAGTGCAATTAAGGTAGTCTCCTAGGGCACACGTTCTGGAACCAGACTGGAAGTTTTCCATTCAGTCTCTACTACCTGTGAATCATATGTTCTTGAGGGAATCATTTAACCCCTCAGTGCCTCAGCGTCTCCTCAATTGCAAAATCTAGATGATAGCATTGGCTACTGCATAGGTTGTGGAGAGGATTAAATTCATTGATACATGTAAAGCTCTTAAACAGTGTTTGGCATATAGTAAGAATTACATATGTTCATGATTATATTATTATTACCCATAAGAAAGACCCTAACATCTCCACCAAAGACCTAGTTTCAAAAATGGTTTAGGCTACGTGGTTCGTAATGATTCGGAGGAGGGAAGCAATCACTCTGTGCCTCAATAATAGCAGTCTCCGCTCTAAACTTTGGTTTCACCATCTATAAAATGGACATGGGAGTGCCTGCCCACTCATCATCTCAGTGCTGTTGTGATAATTAAATGAAATTATGTTTAGGAAGTGTTTTATGAATTTATGAAGTGCGATAGCTGTGCAATTTAGCACTATAGTTATTATTCTCATTTTATGAGACGCCTCAAGGAGATGGGAGGCCAGAAAGGAGGAGCTAGAAAAAGCATCCTCCTACAGCAGGTGGAGGCAAGGAGCCAAACGCACCATCATCTTTGCTCTGTCGGTAGACAGGCAGAGATTCACTTTTTAAAATATTCATTCTTTTCTTTTCGGGATACTTTTTTATTTTTGTAATTCACTCATTTTTTTAAATGATCAAAATCGAGAGAGAGAGAACTCACCCACTCAAACATGAATTCAAAATTCTCCTCACTTACATTACTGCCAACATCCAGGGTATGAAACTGTCACCTGCTGGATTATTAAAATGCCTGTTGAATCCTTTAGGATTGTGGGAACTAGTCCTCCATTTCATCAGTACCTCTGAGTGCTATAGTGTAAAAAGTTGTTCTTGTAATCTAGTCCCTACATTCTTTCTTTCCTTTAATGACTCAAATATCAAAGGAAAACATTTTAACATAATTCTTTTTCAACATTTTAACATAATGTATGTATATATATGTATATGTATAATTACACACATACATGTATATATAGTGCACACATATTTTCATCAATATCATCACCATCATCATTAAACATTTTCCTTTAGATGAAAACTTTACTCTTCTAAGAAGGGCGTTGGAACAACGTGTGGGTATCAGTGCTTTCTCATATTCTGTTCTGTACTCAGTTTCTAAGTTGAGTCGTTAAAAAAAAAAGAAAAGAGAAAGAAAGAAAGAAAGAAAGAAAGAAAGAAAGAAAGAAAGAAAGAAAGAAAGAAAGAAAGAAAGAAAGAAAGAAAGAAAGAGAAAAAGGAAGAAAATGTCGCCCTTTCCCAGCGCAGGAACTGTTTCACAGATTTAGGCTGGGTGCTTTAGGAGGTGAAATTACCACATTAACAGACTGTGTTTGGACAGGTTTGGACAGAAAACAGGGTTCAGGATCAGAAAAACCAGGTTTAGTGCCAAGTTCTGCATCAGTCTTTGTTCTCACTGACCACGAGTGTCCCAGTCTCTTAACCGGGGTAATAAAAGATTCTGACATCAGAGAGTTGCTCTGAGGTTAAATGAGGAAACGTATGTCAAAATGTCTTCTAAACTCTAAAGCACTCTAAAAGCAAAATGTGATTTTCCTCGGTACAAAGGGCATGAGGAAACCCAACTGCACCACTTCTGGAGGCTACGTGAAATTGTGTGTTGCGTTCTCCCATGGTGAGGTACACCGTGTCTATAGTGGGTAAGGACCAGAGTTTCAACAGACAGATACAGCACTTTGGGGTTTCCGGTTCTATGCCAAGGGCTATGCGAACCCCCAGTTGGCTTTAGAGATTACTTACTCTCTAAGCTTTCTGCTTTTGCTTTAATTTGCGTCTCTGATGACTTTTTGTTTGTTTGTTTGTTTTCTATCATGCCTGCTGAGCAATGTAATCAGTACGATTTTAAAAATATTTTATTTTCAGACATTTTTGTTGGGATGGTCATTCAGGGTGTATAGCCCATCATGATACTAGAAATAGAAGTCTGCCAGAGAAGTCAGAACTCAAAAACAGAATACCTGCTTGTGCAGAGACCGATAAATATTTGCATCTGTATAATTTTAAATAATATCAGTGTTTCACTGTTCAGTGGCTGATGATTGGCTTTACTGAATGTCACACATAGTCAAGGAAATATACTTCCCTTTGCTGTGTTACTGTTACGTTCTGAATGGTGTGAGCTCTGATCTCTTTCTGTGTTTCCTTTACTCCTTTATTTCAAAATAAGGTCTTCAACCCTAAAATGTGTCTATCTTGTAACCACCCTCCAAACTTCAGTTACATATTTACCAGGGAATATAAAAAATTGGTTGAATAAAACCCTAGGGGACCAGAAGGGGTAGGGAGAGTTCAGTATGAGCCTGTACATTTGGTTTAAGTCTCATTATTGTTTTTCCACTTTATATGTTAGTTTGCTAAATATGGGAAAGACTTAATGTATCTTATATATATGCCTTTGAGTGCCTTTATGCATATTCTGTCAGAATTTCACTATCTCTACTTTAACTATTTGGCACAAAGATGAGGGCTACATTTTTTTAAACTGTGTATTATATTACAACTTGGGGTAAAACTGCAGAAAATTGCATTCCCAAATGTTTATAACTAATAGGCAAAATAGTATTAGCAATTCAATTTAAGATAACTTTTTTTAAAAAATAAATCTATCTATCCTTCTAGTTAATAGAGTGAGGAATACTTTTATGGACTACCAAGAACACTGTACCTTTTTTGTCTACCCCTCACCTTCCTGTCATGTCAGCCACACAGACAACCACAGCAGACATGTGCTAATAAAAAAATCTGAAACACATTTGCTCTTCTATTTTCCAATGAAATTAATGGGCACTGAATGACAATTTTCCATGTCCCTACATTTATCATGGCAAGAGTTACCACATGTCATTGTCAATATCGCTTTCTTAAACTCCTTTTTTTCAACTGGGCAGATGCGTTGGCTGATGATGACGAGAAATGTGATTTTCAATAAATGAGATGGCTGTTGGAGGAGGAATAGATACCGTGGGCAGGTGGGTTCTGGGGATCTCCACAGCAAAGCTGTTAGCTGACTTCCAAAATTATCTCTGCATTTTGCAGTTATTCAGCAAATCTCTTTTCACAATAAATAGGTCCCCTGTGCTACTTAAAAAGGCCATGGCATTCATTTCATTCCATTTCACCGAATAGGAACAGCTTGTTGATTAGATGAAAAAAGGAGTTAGCCTTGCTATCGGTTGCTTTTTACTCTCCATTTCTGAGGTGATTGGAAACTTCCTCATAGCGCTCTCTTTGTACATGTTTTCTGATATTACTTTTAAAGTCTGTTGGGTAGAAACTTTTTTTTTCCCCTCAAGGATGTCAATTTGCTGTAGTCATTTACTATACATCGTATACACATGCTTTGTTTGAAATTTATTACAAAGAAGATCTCATGAGATTTCTATTCTCCCCTCCACCCCACCTCCACCCCTTTGGTGGTTTGCCTACAATAAATGGCTTTCGATTCCCTCATGGATGTTTTCCCTAGTCTATTACCTTCCTGTCATGCTGATACTAGCAGGGAAATCCAAACTAGAAAATTTTATTTTATCCAAACTGTAACAGTCTCTGTTTCTGGATCCAGGGGATATATATATCTATATATCTATATCTATATCTATATCTATATCTATATATATATATATATATATATATCTATATATATATATATATATCTATATCTATATCTATATCTATATCTATATCTATATATCTTATATTGAGTATTACAATTTTAATACAGTTTTCCTTTTTTAAAATATATACTTTAATACATTTTTGGTACTATGTATATATATTTGAGTGTATATGTGAGACTTTCCTCCATTTTGAATGGAAATCCAACAATAAGCTTCTGAGTAAATTTGTGACCAATGTTTCTGGTTATGAAATTGATTGTTTGTCTTTAACAGGAAGAGTTTACCTCCAGATCTTTTTTAAGATGCTATCTTGTCATACTAAAGCAGTCATGACAGTGTGTTACAGAATAGTGGACCTAAACCAGTAACTAACTGCTTGACAAGGCTCATTCCTCTGCTGACCTGCTGTGGCTGCTAATAGCCTAACAGCAGCTACTGGTGTGAAGGATTGAACCATGAGGACAGGAAAAAAAAAAAATCTAACACTCATGATCCCTTCATTTAAAACCTGTCAGGAATGGTACTGGACCAAATTTCCTAAAACTAACAAGTTTCTCTGTACATATAATTAACCTGTTTACTTAAAGTATTGTTATGTTATGTCATGTCATGTCATGTCATCATATATCGTATTATATTATGTTATATTATGGAATAATTGCTTTAAGATTAGTTCTGAAATGGACTTCCTTAGTGTACATATATTTCCTCTCCTTTTCATTCCACACAACATACTAAATCAACTTAATAGGAAAAATAATGTTCAGCATCCTTTAAACACAAGAAATAGGCTTGCCATCTGTACTTTTCTCATAAATATGATATCTTTTAACACCCGCCCAGCAAAAGTAAAGACCGTTTGGTGTACAACAAAGCATTGTTACCAATGCAAATTGGTAAATGAACTGCTAAAAAGATCAAGGGGTTGTATGAAACTACAAATTACACCATTTTTCATAAAAACTTTGGTGTTCAAACAATTTATGGGTTGTATTGGATCAGTAAAATCTATTGGTTTACCACAGTTTAATATTTTATAATATAGCTTTATATGTTGTATCCTAATGTGGATCATTACTTCCCTCTTCAGGGTGCAATGCTTCTCTTTCCTTAGAATCTATTAGTTAGGGTTTTTCTGATTGTTTTGTGAGCCTGGATAAACACCAAAGGAAAATCAAGTGGTCATAATGAGTATGGATATTTTTTTAATTATTATTCTATATTGGAGAAAGATATATGGAATTGTAATAATAATTATAAATTTTCAGACATATCTGCAGATATTTGATGCATTTGTTTGATCCTATTTGTTGAAAACCCAAGGGAAAAGATCCTGAGGTTTAGAGTTAAACTATCACTTAAAAATTTCAGTCAGATATATCATTCATTCTCAACATCTTCCCCATAACTGATAGGCTCAATGTAGGACTGCTACCAGTATTACTGAAGGGATGCTACTTACAACGGGCTTTCCTTGCCTTCTCTGCTCAAAGGAAGCTTTGACTGCTGTCCTCCTCCCAAATCATTTAACTGGTAGAGCACTCAGGGTGTCTGAAATGCCTATTTTGGTCCCTGCCAGGAAGATTCCATCAACTTCTATCTGTGTCACTTACCCTCTTCTGTTGACTTAGCATTTCCTGAAATACAGTCTTATGTGACCTAGTACTCCAGGAAACACCAATTTAGCATGGTAAATTACCATTTTCACTGCTGCCTCAGCGTTTCCGGCAAAGACTATTTGTTTTTCCTTAGTCCCTTCTGTCAGACAGCCATGGTTTGGAGGTGGATTTAGAAGTTCAGGACTATTACAGAACATAATGACAGGATGCCCTCAAGTGGTAACATTTACTCTACCCAGAAAGCTCTAAGTGGTTTTACGACATGAAAACACAATTCATCCTGTGGCCTCCTTAACAGAGGTAGATAGCATCCCGACAGCTCAGTAAATGGGGTAGCCCGCAGAAGCTGAGAGGAAGAAATTGAGAGGATAGTAAATGTACCTGAAAGGAAATAACATATATTTAACCAGAAGGATTTCTCTGCAAGTCTCAAACCATCATTCCTTAAAATATTGATTGGAACTCTTCCTAACTATCTACCATGAGATATTAACAACATCCAATTGGTTATGGGAATTGTTTAGCTATATTTACTATGATCATTGATGTAAAAAAAAAAGGCACATTTCACAATGACCTAGGTTCTACTAATTAACCACTGTCATCTTCATTTTGCTCATCTGTGAAATTACAATATAATAAATGTGCCAGGTTAAAATAAATATATGGATACCATGTAGAATGGTGTCTGATACAAGAAGGGGATCAAGGAATGATAATTTTAATCTCATTCCATTTCTCATATTTCTCATCATCACTGATAACATAGCCAGGAAGCCTAGCTCAGAATTCAGATAAAAACCTGACATTTGAAAAGGGCCAGGACTGGAATGATGGACTGACACTAATGTGATGACATGTGCTAAATCACTTAGAGCCTCAAGCTGAACACTTTCCAAACTCAATTTGTTTTTCTAGTCTCCCAATCTCTGCCTTGTATTCCAAAATCTTCTATATTTTATTCTGGTAAGTGGACCTGTTCTAGTTAAAACATTCAGTTACTCAAGTCTGCAACCTCAAAGTCATCCGTGAATCATCCTTTTTATTTACCACTTGAGTTACTTGGTTTTCTGAATGCTTCTACAATCTGTCACTTCCTTTCTATTGGCATCATGACAGTTTCGGTTCAGGTCCTCACATTTTTCACCTAATTGGTCTTTCCAACATCAATCTCTTATTCTTACTGTAACTTACA
This sequence comes from Rhinolophus sinicus, assembly GCF_036562045.2. NCBI lineage: Eukaryota > Metazoa > Chordata > Mammalia > Chiroptera > Rhinolophidae > Rhinolophus > Rhinolophus sinicus. Next base: position 11,937,030 of record NC_133752.1, on the reverse strand, counting down.
ATTTATCTTCCCAAAATACAAGTATGGCCATTATTCTCTAGGCAAGGTCAGCCTGTGTGTGTGTGTGTGTGTGTGTGTAAATTTCTAACAGGAAAAAAAAATCTGCTCCTTTACAAGTTAGAGAACATCCTACAATTTCTAGATCATGTCTCTAGTTGTTTTTTTTTTTTGTCTTTTGTTTCCTTTCTCCTCCTCCCTCCCTCCCTCCCTCCCTCCCTCTCTTTTATTTCACATTTTTCATCTATACCTGATGACTTGAAAATCTCCTTTCATTCCTCTGTTCCTTGGGGCAGCTTTTTCTCACATTTGGAAGGCTCACCACACCAACTTTTCCACTTCAAAAACGCATGTATCCTCTCACTCTATTCTGTTCAAATTTTACCTCCCCTTTGAAGCTTTCACTAATTTTCCAACTATTCTTTTATTACTTTTCCAATTATTCCATTGAGGAAATAGAAAATTGTTTGGCTACAAATTCAATGTAAATCCAAAAGTTAAATACTTTTATTTAATCAGGAGTTAAGGAATGGCATTTAGAGCAGCCCAAACAGCTGAAAAGTGAGGGATAAAACCTTGAATAACACAGAGGACGAACCCCAAATCTGTGTGCAAACTCCATACAATCCCTCAACTAATCTCTGAACTACCCACAAGTGAGTGAGATACTGAGAAGCTAGGCACAGGACAGCAACTGGAAAGTTGAGGTAACTGAGCAGAGAGCTTTGCTTCTGCCTCTGGCAGGGAAGATGGTTTCAGTCAGGCCAAATGCACTGCTTGTTAGATTAAAAGCAACACTCTTTGGAAGTTTATAATTGTCCAAGTCTCTGTAATGTATCATACTTAACTTCCAGCATACAATCACAGATTACTAGACTTGGGGAAAAAAACACATACACTAAAAGAACTGGAAAGCAGGAAAAGATGAATCATAGTCAATAGAAAAAGTAGTCAATATAAATAATCTCAAGATAACCCAGATGTTAGAATTATGAAATACGTATTTTAAAGCAGTAATTTTGATATATTCACAGTTTTAAAGAAATACATGGTTATAATTAATTAACTGGTAGGGACTTCTAGCAAATAAATGGAAACTATAAAAAGTAACCATACGTAAATCCTAGAACCAAAAGTAAAATATCTGAAATCAGGAAAAAAAAAATCCTTAATTATACTTAACAGCTGATTGGAGAAGGCAGAAGAAAGCATCGATTAAATTGAAGACTTATCAATACAAAATACCAAATCTGAAGAATAGAAATGAAAATTAAAAATAATTTTAAAAAAGGAACAAAATCGGAGTGGGAACAGATATCAAGTGGCGTAATATAAATGTGTTACATAACTGGAGTTCTAGGAGAATAGAAAAGGAGAGAGAGAAAGAGAGAGAGAGGAAAAGAGGGGAGGGGAGGGAAGGAGAGAAGAAAAGGATGAAGCAGAGAAAATATATAATTAGATAAAAGAAGTTTTTGTGTTAAAGAAATGCTCTCTTAAATGTTTAGGAGTTGTATTAGTTTGCTAGGGCCACCATAATAGATTACCACAAATTTAGTGGCTTTAACAACAGACACTTATTTTCTCACAGTTCTGGAGACTAAACATCTAAAATCAAGGTATCAGCTAAGCGATGTTCCCTCTGAAGTCTCCCGAGAAGGGTCTGACACAGGCCCCTTTCCTAGCTCCTGGTAGTGTTGGTTTTGTTTTGTTTTTACTTACAGCATTATAACTCAAATTTTCACATGACATTCTTCCTGTGTGTGTACCTGGGTCTATTTCTCCCCCCTTTTTATAAGGACACCAGTCATATTGAATTAGGGCTCACCTTAATGACCTCATTTTAACTTGGTTATCTCAATTAAGACTATCTCCAAATGAGGTCGTATTCTGAGATACTGAGGTAAGGACTCCAACATAACTTTCTGCAGGGATACAATTCAATCCATAACAGTAATAAAAGGTTATTATGATGATATGTCTAACTTAATCTCAAAAGATTCAGAAAAAATATACAGAAGGGCATACATAGGTACACATATACACATACAAGTGTGTGGGGGGGGAGAGAGAGAGAGAGAGAGAGAGAGAGAGAGAGAGAGAGAGAGAGAGAGAGAAGGAAGGGATAATAACAAATCACTGGGGGAAAATGTAAAGAATCAGTGAATATGGTTATATGGATTAAGGGTAAATGAGAGTTTCCTACACTGGTTTAAAATTGTATCAAAAATAAGAAATGACAAAATATTAAGCACTGTATGTTCTCTTGGAAGTCCCACTGGAGTGAAAGGAGATACTGTCATTTCCCTTAAGAAGGCAAAAGGAGGGTCAGAAATTGGCAGGCTCTGCATGTTTCCTGGCTTCAACTTCCCTGTCCTTCCATAAACAATTTTCTCTCTTAAGCATGGTCAGGCCCATTGCAGCCTCAAAGAAAAAAAAAATGTCCTGAACAAAAAATATTTAATGGGGACTAAATGGATACTCTGGCACTTTGACTACCTTTTGTTTTGTATCAGTTTGTGGCCTGGGTCCAGTTATAACACATGATCTGAGCTTGTGCCCATTCCAGAAACCAAGTCTCCCTTGTCTTCTAAGTCACCCTGTGAGTGAGAGCCCATCTTTATTTAACCCTAAAAAGAAAAGAACCTGACCTTGAAGTCCTAGCCTCATGAATAAAGAAAGTTGCCTTCATGTTTCCCCAGCATCCATTATCTATTTTAACTAACTATTGTCATAGTCTGCCTACTTCTAAGACTATTTATTCTGATTTGGGCTTACTTGATACTTAATGTTTTATTGAACTCGACAGAAACATAATTGGCCAATTTATGCTTAAAATACTGTGTCTTTGTTTCACCCATTGATCTGGATTCCTCTTATCATGATATTCCACTGGTGTCGCTCTCATCTCAGATTGTGAAGGTGGTTCCCCTGACTTGGAGTATTTTGGTCAATTGCCCAGGTAAATGTCTCCCTTCCACCACATCTGTCTTGTAACCCCACACTTCCTTGTAGAAATCCATCCAGGATAGAGTAGTACATTACACATATAAGATGTCTGCCAGGCTATGTTTTTATTGAGTGAGGCTATACATATGTACATTAAGTTTTGTGGGAAATTAATGTATTTGAAGAGTAAGGTAGCATGCATTACAAGTGCACATGGCATGGAACATAGTAGGTGGTCCTGAATGTCTATTTAATAATTGGAATTACTGGACCCATGGTCAGGGAATAATTATGTTTTTGTCTTTGTTTTCTTAAATATCAAATCATATCCATTGATGTTGGACCCTGGCAGTATTGTATTGGGAGGGATTCTGTTCTTCTTAAAGGCTCAACTAAATGAACCAGTTAGAAAGATCTACCAGGATGTGGGAAATCTGGCAGCATATGTACCACAATTTTTTTTGCCTTTCCTATTCCTGCTTCTAATCTATGTACAAAAAGAATAGTAAGACGTCTTTGATATAAATGTGGACTAAATGACCCCCAAGGTACCAATCCTATTATTTCATATTTATCTGTCTATTCATGATTTATATTGAAGGGAAGAGTACATGCTTAATCTATGCCAGGCACTGTGTTAGATACATCAGTAACTTTTATTTATATTTCTTATAATATCCTTATAAATCATATTCTGAAACCAATGGTATACCTAATAATGAGGTACAAAACTACGAAATAATTTCTCTTCAATCTTTCAACCAGTAAATGAGGAAATTTGACCTGCTATCCAAAGAGAACACCTTGTATTTTACTCAGGTGTTGTGATGGTTAATTTCACATGTCAAGTTGGATAGGCCATAATGACACATATTCAGTCAAACATTATTCGGGATGTTTCTGTGAAGGTGTTTTTGGATTTAAATCAGTGGCACTGAGGAAAGGAGATTGCACTCCATAGTGTGTATGGGACTCATCTAATGAGTTAAAGGCCTGACTAGAACAAAACGATGACTTCCCCTGAGCTAGAGGTAATTCTGCCAGCAGACAGCTTGCAAACTCGTTCTACAGCCTTAGCTCTTCTTGGTTTTCCAGGAGAAGGCCTTTGGACGCCAACAGCAAATCATTCCTGGGTCTCAAGTCTTCAGTCTCCCCCATCAGATTTTGGAATCACCAAACATCCACAATCATGTGAGCCAATTGATGAAAATAAGCCGTGTGTGTGTGTGTGTGTGTGTGTGTGTGTGTGTGTGTGTTTCTGAAAAACCCTCACTGATACAGGTGGATATTTTCTGGTTATTGTATAATCTAATGAATCTTTAACTCTGGACTCATTTCAGACACTGTATGTAGTCATATATCATTAAATTTGAGATTTTGTGAGGAAAAAGAAGAAAAACTAACAAGAAATACGTAGTTCTAGTTATCTATTGCTGTGTAACCACTAATGGTGACTCAGAACAACAGCTGTCATTATGTAATCTTTCATGTTGTTGTGGATTCTGTGGATGAGGAAATGGGGAAGGACTCAGCTGGGCTTTTCTGGTTTGGGTTTTGTCATGTTGTTAAAGTCACACTGTGTCTAAAGCTGGAACATCAGGTGACAGGAACAGCTGGAGATGTGTGTGTGAGTGTGTGTGTGTGTGTGTGTGTGTGTGTGTGTGTATGTGTGTGGTCGGTCTCAAGGCCTCTCTATGTGGTCTCTCCATTTGGCATACTCCCGGCTTCCTCAAAACTTGACAACCCTCATCATATTTTATGACCTAGTTTCATAAGTCACATATTACTTCCTGTTGGATTCTGTTGGTTGAAAGAGTCACAAATGTATATCTACTTTCAAGGACAGGGGACCTGGATTCCCCTATCTTAATGAAAGGAGTATCAAAGAAGTTTGCAAACATAATTTAGAACTTGCATGCTCTTCCCTTCATCCCCTTCTTCACCCCTTTCTTAAAAAAACGTAGCCAAATTCTGTCTATAAAGCCAGTAAGTAAACCACAGCCCCTGACCCAATCAGTACTGGTTACTCAGGTGGTACATATTAGTTACAGCATGTACTAATCTAGAAGCTATTATGCTCTTAGCACCTTGTAGGTAACTGTCATGGAGGGAATAGAAAAGTGTATAAAACTGGTTCCCTGAGCTCCAGAGCTTAGCACTTCATTGTAAAGTATATAGTCTCCCTTTTTTTTCTGAATCCTCATCTATTTTTTGAAAGTCTTAATAGTTGTGGGTGGCCCAGTGCTTATTTTGTTACTATGTTCACGATTCTGCACTAAATCCATTCTCTTCAAATGGAATTCCAAAAATTTTCCATGCCTACAGTTTCATTAATTTTTCTTCACTATGAAAGAATGAGGTGTATTAACTTCAAGATATCTACCAATTACTTGGCTTTCCACTTCATGGCACATTCCAGAAGGTAACTTTAGCAACTTTAAACTTCAATCCCACAACTGAATGACAAAACAGATTCTGAGGATTTTGTTTCCTTTGTATAGTTATTTCAGCCTGAAAACTACTTTTTTGGAAATATGAAAAAGTCAGGCATGCAAAGGCTAAAAAGTTATCAGTGCCTTTGCCCCCTGTGAATAAAGGAAATAGTCTACTGCTCAGCTGTTCGAAATCAATGTGTTAGGACATTTTCCTTCTATTTTCCACAAACCAGAGGTTAGCAAATGCTTAAGGCATCAGTGTCACTCCTGTGTTTAAGGGTGTCTATAAGGCTTTAAGGAATGGGTTGGAGAAAAGAAAGTACTGACACAACTAAAAATTAAAAATATTTAGGTGGTTGAGAGAAAATGGATAGGTAGCTAGATAAGTAAATGTAGTTAAATATGGAGAAAGCATAACAGAAAGGGGAGATAAGGAGAACTATAAGAGGGAGGATAGTGGAAATGAGAAAAGGAAGATAAGGAAAATGGGGAAAAAATGGATGAGTGAATTGAGGGGCATGAGATAGAGGGTTACCAAATACTCTTTTTTTCTTTTTTTAAGTCTTGCTTTCTTTAAGAATTATAAGAAAGAAATGGTAATATTGCAGGCATGTATACTAGATATAAAATGATGCAATTTTTCAGATTTTATTTAGAATATAATTTGTAGAAAAAATGATTGGATTTATTCTAAACAAACCAACATAAAAACTTGTGAAACATTATCTAGGATACTACTTGATCCATGGGAATAGCCAATCATGTCCAAATAAGTATACAGAAACTCTAGAATGTAATCCTCTTTCAAAGGAATACACTACAGCTAAACAAGACATTTCTAGGAAACACAGTTAGACTCCTTCAAGGGATAATTCATCTGCGTAAAATGTGGACATATTTCACAGAGATATCACAGTGAAAAATGTCCCCATCTCCAAAATAAGAATATAATGTATCTGTGTCTTTGACTGAGGACTCCCAAGATACAAGGATCGGAAGGGTCCCAAGAAGGCACTTATCTCCAAGGCCCAATCAAAAGATTCCTTCATATAGCACTGACAGGTAAAGAGCTGGAAGTCAACACTGCTGTCTTTACAACAAAGAAAGACAACAAATCTGGAAGACAGGAGAACCCAGAGGGTCAGATGCAAATTAGCCCACCTGGAGCCAAAGCTGCTGAAGTGACAAACTCTGGAGAGCAGTTAAATGGTAACTGTGACAGAGTGTGGGAGGCTCAGTGGACATTAGAATAAGAGTGAGAAACTCCTGGGGCCCACAGCTTTAGAAGTGCCCCCATACTTTTGTGGGTTTAACCTCCCAGGATCCCATGATGTTCTCACCATAAAGGGTCAAGAAAGATCCCCTCATGTCTCTGGCAGAAGTAGGGGACAAGTAATCCTGTGAAACACTCTCAGTGTATTCTCCAAAAACAAAGGGGAAAAGACTTACCAGAGCCTTATTTTATCTGGAGAAAAGGCATTTATTTCTCCCACTCTAGACCCTATAGCCTTCCTTTATCACCAAATGGAGGAAAAGATGTATCAGTGGAAAAACACCTGTGAAAGTCACAGACCCTGGACACAGACCCTGGACACAGACCCAATGTATCATTGAGATTTTATCACAAGATTATAGACCACTTCTTCTCCCTTACTTATATCTTACCACCACACCAATAGGGTTCTAGCATAAAAACAGTGGATTACAAATGAACAATGTTCAAGACACACTCTATTTAAGAAAGAGTTCTTAGGGAAACTTGAAAATGGTAAGGGAGGAAAACAGAGAAAAACCAACAAGGATACCAAAGGAAACTCAGGACTCTGGAATCTACAGGTATAGCAAACCTTAAACACAGCCCAACTCCTACCCAAATTAACTCATACCTCCTCACTGAAGACCTATGTACCTCATTTCCTATAACCTCTACAACACATACAGCTTTTAACAAACAAAACATGCCAAGTCCCCCCAGCACCTCCAAAAAAGAAAAAAAGAGTCTTAAGAGCCCAAGCAAGCATCTCAAATATAACAGAGATGTTGAAATTATCATACAGGGAACATAAAGTTGCTATAATTAATATGTGCAAGACTTTAATGATGAAAAGTAGATAACTTACAAGAATAGATGGGTAATACAAGCAGAAAGGTAGAAATTGAAAGACTCAAAAGGAAATGGTAGAAATCCAAAACAATAACATAAATGAAGAGTGCTTTCAATAGGCTCATCAGGAGACTGGGCTTGTTCACAGAAAGGATCAGTGAGTTTGAAGTTAGGTCAATGAAAACCTCACAGATTAAGTGGCGGGAAAAAGGAATGAAAAACATCATGAGCTATGGGACAATTTCAAAAGATGTAGCATATGTGTTATTAAAATACTAGAAAGAGAGGACAGAGCAGAAGAAATATTTGAGGGAAAAGTGGTTAAGAATTTTCTAAAATTACTAACAAATCAAAGCAGAATCTAAGAATTTAGAGAATGCAAGCAGGATAGATATCACCCTCATAAAAACCAACTAAATAAATCTTAAGAATGCAATTAGATAGATTTTGACAAATGTATATATTCCAGTGTACCCTACACCACTGTCAAGATATAGAACCTTGCCAACCCCCAAGAAAGTTCCATTGTGTTCCTTTACAGTCAACAAACCCCTGAAGCAAACACTTTCTGATTTTTTTTTATCATAAATTATTTTTGCCTATTTTAGAACTTCATATAAATGGATACTTACAGAATATAGAGTATATTCTTCTGAGTCTGGTTTCTTTTGCTAATCATAATGTTCAAGATTCATCCCTATGACAGCACGTGTTTGCTCCCTTTTTTGTTCAGTATTATTCTATCATACTTGTGTACTATAAGTTATCTATTCTCCTTAGAATAACAACTAATTGTATGCCTGTCATCAGGAGTCCTCTATCTGTGCAGACTCAAAGAGAAGACTCTCTCAGTCCAGTTTCTGCCATTACTGGTCTTGTTTCTCTTGCAGCATCCAAGACTGTATGAGGGAGAGGCAAGGAAAGCAAGTTTAGAGCCCTCCTGCATACTTCATTCCTCTTTGGCAGCACCTGCTACTTGGCTTACCTTCTAGTCCAAATCCCAGTATCAGTTCAGGAATAAAATTATTACCACACACACAAAAAATGGATGTTTCCAGAAAAAGTAATTTACTCTTCAGAAAAATCACAGGAATTCAGTTAGCTTAGCACAGGTTTAAATCTTTGAACATTCTCCTCTAGGCATGCCCTGTCAATATTGCAATTTTCCAACTTTTGTCACATTTTCATGGGAGAATAAACTATGTCAATTGCAAGAGGGTATAACACTGTATTAAATAAAGGTAAACATGTTAAAAGTATTAACTTTTTCAATGCACAGTTTGTCTGGAGCATTGATACGATTATGAATCTTCATGGAGGAACATGGCAGCACTTCCTTTCTAAGCTTATTTGAATATAGAATTGACTTTTCTGCTAATGGGAGGACAGACATTTTCACAGGCAAGTGTTCTACAGAATCCCATTGTACAAAGTCTTCCTTAATCCAGGCACGTGATGGTGCTAACTTATGCCCATCCATTGAGGAGTAAGGCTACTTTCTGACTGTGCCTGATAAATCCTTTCTTGGCCCCAATTCTATTTCACTCATTTGAGAGCCTCACATTTCACTAACTCAACCAGTGTCAGCATTCTAAGCTCTGGATATAGAAAAATTGTTTGCTAATCTATGTTAAGGCCATAGATAATTCCTCCTCTATTTATCTGAGTCTTTCTGTATTGGACTTTTATTTTTCTTCACCCTCCACGTGGGTTCTCACTCATATTTTCGTAGATTCTTTGCTCTTTTCTCTCTCAAAGTTTTATTGAATCAGTGCCCTCTCTGTTACACTACTCACTCGATAATCCAGATGTCCAATGGAAGTCATTTTGCTTTTTGGGATTTAAAATAAAATTAGGTTGTGACATTATCTTAGGAAATGTTGAAAATATTGTTCTCTTCCCCAATATTTCCTTGAATACCTAGTGACTCTCAATTTCCTATATCTGCTAAACTCCAGGTCTCATTTTTATCTCATGTCCTAAAAATTTTGTTTTGAAAGACATATTTGAATTTTTTGATCGATGCTTTTACTTGATTTCACCAAGCCACTGTTCAAGTGCTCAGATTTGAATTCCACCATTTTCCATTTTAATGATTTCCCTAGACTTTGTGCTTTTAAGTTTACTATCTGTCTTCTATATCTTCTGAAACTGGATAATATTTTTAAGACATATAAAATGCAACAATTTAGCTTAATGGCAAGTTGTCTCCTAAAATTCAAGCACACTGGGTCTAGAGTCCATGGTTTTCCACACATTATTATTATGGTGATAAGAAAATTGCTTCTTCTAAAATTATAATATCCAAAATTTCTTTCAATTTAGTTTATGAAATGTAAAGTAAATCTACTTAATTTATGTTATTATTATCAATATTTTATGACTTATTAATAAATGAAATCAAGGGTTACTAAAATTAGAATAAGAAACATCATTAAAAATTATTTCTTATCAGTTATATTAACAAGAAGGAAAGTAACAAACCAATTGATGATTTTTTTTTTTTTCTTTTCTCAGCACCGATTTGTTTCATGCATTTTCTTTGTGGTCTTAAATTGAAGCATGAAACAGCCATTTGATAGAGTATCATGGTTAAATTATGATTCAGGAAGGCGCTTACTCACACGGTAGATTTTTATGAGAATCTTAATTGTGGAGTTAATGCAAGCTATAGATTTATGCTGATTAAATCCAGATGGCTCACTCTCTTAATCCTTAAAAGTTTAAATTGTCAGTCACTGATTCTCCTTTTCCTCCTATGTATTCTTAGTAACAATATCTCTCCTCCTTGTTTTGAAAAGATATTCCATATTCTGTATTATATTTGGTCCAAATTTTCTGCATGTTAATGTTTGAGTTAATTATTATTTTTTAATTTATAGAAAAAGACAGAATGTATATTTTAAATATTCAAAATCTCCCTGAGTACCAGAAGCTCTCGTATTCAGAAAAAGTAAAACTGTCTTCCCTTTGTGGTTCAAACAAATCATTTAATTTGAAGAATAAGAAAATTAACTTGCTGAACAATCCAACTTTGTGTTTGTGTTGACAACATTTAATAAAGTTGTTGGACAATAAAGTCTGACTTCTTTAGCCAAGATTAATTTTGAAAGGTGTGTATGTTAAAATGGGTCCCTGACCCCTAGTCATGCAGTAAAACAAAATGCAGAGCAATAAATAAGTAAATAATTAAAAATCAGTAGTATGAAATGGTTTTCTAACTGTAGCCCAGCGATTCCTGTGTAATGCTGTGGTGATATGGTTTACTGTGAGAAAGACAGTATGATTAGAATAGATTCACCATGGCTGTTTCTCAAAGATGAGTTGCTAGGGTCCTAATGCCCACTAATATATGAAACAAATACAATGTGGGGTTCTCTTGGTAATTTAAATTATATACTAAATGAAAAAAGTCTAATAAATACAGATGAGTAAGGAATTAGGTGAAAATCAAATCTTGTCCCTTTTCTTCAGCTCAGGCAAATGTGGAACCGTGATTTTTGATGATGTTCCATGTGAAGAACTATAGCCACACGTAGTTTGATTTTCTTTCATCTGTCTCTCCTTTAATGAGTGCATCTCATTTCCCAAAATGCTTTCCTTGAATCAGACTGGCTTAGTCACCTACACCTTCTGACGTTTGTCTTGGAGGCCATCAGAAGAAGTTTGGATTCTCTTTTAAGGGAATGGAAGGTGATTAAAGAGATTTCAGCTGGTGAGCAACATAAAAATAAAGATCATTGTTCTCGCCTTTCTACTTTGAAAAAGAATTGAATTCAGAGACTCTGTTCTACAATGAGAAAACTCAAATTCTGATTACACATACCTTATAACAGTAATACATTCTAATTATATTTTATTTAGAAAAGAGAGGGAAAATTTTTAAAAGTTGAAATCACATCTAAATGCATCAGGTTGGACAAAAATGTGTCAACATTGTGATGAAATTTTTTCTTTCACTTATTTTGTATGTAATCAGATATAAGGTCACACTATGTAGTGTTTTGTGTGCTGTATTTTACACTTACTATTGTACTTGGTTATATATCTGAATATAACTAATGTTGGAAAATAATAGTTTTTGATGCCTACAAATATTATTTCATTATAAGGATGTATTAATTCCATGACATCAGAGCATTTAAGGAATGTCTACTTCTCACATTTTTAGCAACAGTTATTAGACATTAAATACTTTTAAAAATCATATATATATGAATAGTTTCTCAGTAATTATATCATCATGGTTAAGAGTGTGGGTTTGGAGTCCACTGTCTGTGTTCAGACTTCAGGTTCATAACATATAAACTATGTGACCTTATGCAAATTATTAAGCTATCTGCAGCGGGAGTTCTTTATTTGCAAAATGGGTATAATAATAATACCTACTTCGTAGGTCCATTAATAGGTTCAAATGACATAATACGTACAAACAGTTTGGCACACTGCTTGACACTGTGTTAAAATCACCATCATTGTTATTATTTTTAGTCGTTAGATGTCATTTACAGTCTAACTCTCTTGAGAATCACAATGCAAATCAATAAAATGAAGGCATTGAAAAATCTCAAGACTGAATAATTTATCATCTACTCAACACATTTCACCAGAGAGTTATTTTAGATCTAGCAACTCTTTCTAATTAGCACTTAACAGAATAGGCATTGAGAAATTTTACCTTACATTAAAAAAAACCTAAAAAAAAAACCCCACAGTGTATTTCCCTTGGACCTTCATGTTTGCCATTCAATCAGGTGCCAATTGTAACTTTGGCACTCCGCTGTCACTGTTAGATAAGTTCCATGACAGCAATCTCTTAGCTTGGACACTTCAGTCAGTCTCTATCCTGACAGATTACCTATTTACAGATTAATATTCCAAATGTCCTGTTCTAATCACATGAACGACCTCAGCTAGTCTCCTGTAAAGAAGTTTTCACTCAACACTCCTAATTCTTCACATGCATCCAAGAATTTCCACAATCCAGGTAAGTAATTCTCCAACCCTACTGGTTATTTTGGTGAGGATATTTTCTATGACCCTAGAAACCTGTACTAAATCTTCTCATACATTGTTGTTGGGATTGCAAATTGGTGGAAAACAGTATGGAGGTTTCTCAAAAGTTTTTCTTTTTTCTTTCTTTTTTTTTTTTTAATGAAAAATATAACTACCTGGCAATTTCACTGCTGGGTATTTATCCCAAGACATCCTGTAATTTCTTGCTTATATTTTTTGCCTGAGTTATTAGTTGTATCCAAAATATCCCTTACTTTTTCTTCACAAATTTACATCTTGTCTTTCCACTTAAAACTCTCCATGTTCTTCATAAAAACATCCCTATCTTCTGTAGGAGGAAGAAATTTCCTTGTTTTAACGTCTGTAGCTGCTATTCTCCCATGTGACTCATGCTCTGATTTGTATTCTCATATTGGGTTTCTTTAGGGTGGTTTTACATTCATTCTGATAATCATTAGACATATTTATGTACACATTACCTCTCCATTACCAACAAGAAGCTTCTAAGCAACATTTCTGAAGCCTGTGATTTTTGTCACTGTCACAGCAGCACCAGAACAATGTTTTCCAGATGGCAATTGCTCATGTATTTGTTAAATAAGGAACATTCTAGCCCTTGATGAAGGTCCCCATTATTTCTGCTGCAGATGCTTCAGGTCACTCTCCTATCTAATCTATATAGTTAAAAAGAGGTGGCAATAGATCCTTATCTGGAATTCATAAACTCCCCCAAGACCAACACTCTATTAGTTTGCATTAAATGGCAAAGATCTTCTTTAAGTAACAAAATTAAACTGATAGAAGAGCTAAAGAAATGTTTCTTTTTCATTTAAGTAGTGGATTTTTATGAAAGGACCTCCATCTCAGTAAGAGCAGAAGTCAAGAAAACCAGAAATCGACCTAAGCTTTTAGTGCAATTATTAAACTTTAAGAGTATGTGAGTGTCATTTCTAATGTAATTAAGAGTCTACACCAGGAGTATTGGATATCATAATTGTCAATTAACATGAATCTCCAATTATTACTCATAATCTCTGTTTACATAAATTATATCCTCAAGGCTTGGCTTTTCCATGAATTGCTGAAGGTGATTCTATTTTTAGAGATTTCTGATTTCCTGAGTTTAAATTTGTGGTACTTTGTTGTGCTAAAATACATGCATAAAGGAAATATTTTTAGGAAATAATTGTCACTAGACAAGAAAGATGAAGTTTGAAGTCTTGCCATTTTACACCCCAGTAAAGGAATCTGGGCAGGAAGTGCTGTCACTCAAACCCTAGTACCTCACCACCAAGCCACATGAGCCATACTGAGAATCCCAGCCTTCTTCCTGTTTCTTCTGACAGGTTTGCTCCTATCTCTTTTAGAGGCTCAGAACTCGAGAAAGCCAAAAATCTATCCCTCCCTCATTCCTGAAACAGAGAAGGGAAAGCGCACCTGGAAATTGTCAAGTAGGTCCCGAAATGAGAATTACTGTTGTTCTTGCTTTCAATTAATTTAAACCCTAATTCTAGTTTCCATCTTCAATAAAACCATGCCTTTGGAAAATGAAAAGGTCTTTGTTATTATCATTAGTGAAAATAATAGTAATAGTAATAAATTATCCCAAGTGAAAAATGTCCTTTTTTCTTACACTCTAAATCTGACTTTTGTTCTTGGGATTTCTTATTTTGTATGCTGTTACAAAACTCAATGTTCCATATTCTTCAAAATCGATATGAAGAGATCAAATTACAATATAGGGTATAGAACACAGTAGATTGGCTCAAGTTTTCTTTTTCTGGAAAACAGAATGTCTTTATGCATTTGCCAAATCCTCTCTCTAGCTGAATGCAGCACCCTCCCTTCCTTCACTCTATTTCCCACTCTGCTTATTGCAATTGACTTTTAATGATGACTTTCAATGTTTCTTTCCTGGATATTCTAAAATGTAAGACAGTGTTTTTCTACTTTTGTCCATTACTGAGATGCTATTAATGTGAATTGTCTGCTCAGCTTGCTTTCACCACTCCTGTATTCCTGGCGCCTTCATTGAGTAACTGATAGGAAAAAAATATATATATACTGTTAGAATACTCCTATCTTAACTCTCTAGGATGAGCCATTCACAAAGAGGGCCCTGCTTGTTTAGACTGCATTCCTTTCCTTCCTCTGGGACCAGCTTTTCATGTCGGAGGCTCAGTTTGCATGGAAAGCCCTAAAGTACTTGAATTTGCAGGAGAGGCCTGGAAATTTTGCAAGAACTGTCTTTCCTTTCAACTTCCTGGTGCTTCCTGTTTTCTATCAGTTTTCAAGCATGAATCCCTTAAGTGAGGAAAAGAAATTGTGTTTGTTTATGAAACGTTCTCCCTGTCCAACTTTCCTCAAGGAGGGTAAGAGAAATCTTGACCTATTTACTCCACGGGGAACTTAAAAGTTCCTGCATACGGGCCAGATGATGTTTTATAAGATAACATAATAATTCTTCCTTGCATTGTCTTTCTTTCTTCCTTTCTCTAGAAAATGCAATCCTTTCAACTGTTAAATTAATTAAACAAGCAGGCTATTAGATTGAGGTGGTTCTGATACCATGGTAGCCTACGTAAGTAAACCAAAATGTAAGCCTGTTAATAGCCCAAATTATAAAATCAAAACCTAAGGATAAACAGTCACGAACAGCAAACTAGGCTTTAAGCTATAGCCAATCAATAATTTCCTTTGTTTCTGCCTTTTCTTTATGAAAGTCTTTCCCCAGCTCTTATAGCTGAAATGCTCCTTACCTCTCCTGGTTTGGCGTGGCCCTATTTTAACACATTTCTGTTAAAAAAAAAAAAAAAAAAAAACTCTTCAGGATTTTAATGTGCCTCAGTTTATCTTTTAACACAACCTACATTGTCTGTATTCCCTGGTCTCTTGAAAACAGTTTTGAACACTTGGTATTTTTAATATCCTCTCATCTCACTATATTACTTTGATCCCATCCGCTTCCTTAGGGAAAAAAGACTAATTCCTCTTTTTAGATAGATGCATAATTGAAAAGATATGAGTCTTCAACAAATCGCCCTCCTGAATCTTACACATGAAGCATGAAATATTATTTTACTATTTGTCTACTGTTGTTATGATAGGAACATTTGTGCTAACTAGACATTTCTTGGTAATAAAATATAAATTTTATTCTTAACTATAATATCTATTTCTCAGACAGTTTTCCACACAAAAAATGAAATTAGGATTGGGTAACGTTAGGATGACCAAACCCAGTTCTTTTCTCATTCTTCTACGTTTATTTCTCTGTGTCCTTTTCCTTGGTGATGTGATTTTCTTCCACCAGTCCCTTTGTGTCCTGTCCCCTCCTTTTCTTTTGTAATGTGCTCATTGACTTCATATTTATCAAGCATTTTCTATGTTATTTGTTTTTTCTCTCATTCCTTCCACAAATAATAATCAACATTTCATACAGGGCAAATATTGTGATAGGCTTAATGTACAGTGATAAAAAAAAAGTCATAGATCCTGTCATCAGTGAACTTGCAATCCAATGATAGAGACAGTTATTAAAGAGACAAATGGACAAAATCGTATATAATTACTTAGAGGTAAATGCTGTGAGGTGACAAGGATCACTATGAGATAAACAAATATGAAGTACTCAATGGTATAGGCTGTTTGATTAGAGAAGATCTTCTATGAAGATGAAATTAGAACGGAGTCCTGAAGGATGAACAGGGGTCAGCTAAATAAATTAAAGGAGATAAATATATCTCAGGCCACTTAGACCTTTCACCAAGCACAGGGTCTGTTAAAATGAAAAAAAAAAAAAAAAGACATTCTCCTGGCTTCAAAATATGCAAAACTCTCACATCTATATAGAGCACTCAAAGATCTATATTTTCAAACTTGACTTTCTTCTTGAGCTCTGTTACATACCAGAGAACTCTAAATGGGAGGTTTCAAGGTCTTTTGAATCAAATTCATCATCTACTCCCCAAAGCTGTTCCCTCAGCTTTTCACTATACAGGTGAACACAGAGATAGGTTAGTACAGTGTGTCTCCTTGAAGCCCTCTGTTAAAGTATTTTCTAAGATAAGTGAAAAAGCAAACATTGACAACAGATCTACAAGGTCTGACAATTCAGTTCGTGAACTCATCCTAGAAAAAGTGCTACATAGCTCATTGCTGAATATTACCACAGTCGCCGTTGAAATACTCCCCTTGGGAAGCTATGCATCAACACCAGTGCCTAGTCCACCCTTCAAAGCAATTTTGGAACTCTTTTTCTGGAATGGCCATCAGAGCTGTCATCGTATTACCCTTGATGTCCTGAATGTCATCAAAATGTCTTCCTTTCAATATTTCCTTTATCTTTGGGTAAAGAAAGAAGTCATTGGGGGCCAGATCAGGTGCATAGGGAGGGTGTTCCTATACAGTTATTTGTTGACTGGCTGAAAACTCCCTCACAGACAGTGCCATGTGAGCTGGTGCATTGTCGTGATGCAAGAGCGAGGAATTGTTGGCGAAAAGTTCAGATTGTCTAACTTATTCAGGCAGCCTTTTCAGCACTTCCAAATAGTAAACTTGGTTAATTGTTTGTCCAGTTGGTACAAATTCATAATGAATAATCCCTCTGATATCAAAAAAAGGTTAGCAACATCATTGCAACAAGTTCGCAAAATTAATTGTCAGACCATATATGTATTAAAAACTAGTGAAGAGCATATGTTCAGTATGAATAAACCTTCTATCGGTGCTGTCAATGTTAATAGACTGAGAAACTCATAATTCTACAAGTGCCATATGTTCCAATCTAAAGCAGGACAGGATGTACTCTCAGAGAAAAATGCTTTGCCTCTTTTCTCCCCATTGTGTCTAATTGTGGAATATAGAGAGTATACTTACCCAGAAAATTGGACACTGTTGGAAGGTGGAGAGAGTTCCGTATACCTCAGGTCTTAAGAAGTTAACAAACTACATTTGATTCTAGTTCAATCAGAGAAACTAACAGTAGGGAAGAAAAAATAACCTCCCAAACTCAAGCAGCTCAGGACAATCAAGTACGTAATTGTTGGGTATCAGTACTTCACGTAAAGCCTATGCACGTCAGCTTTCGGTTTACATTTCAGCTCTATCTACCCTTACCTTCTGCTGCTTGTCAAACAGGCCAACCCCAGTGCCTTTGCACTGGCGGTCCATATATGCACTAGCTATGTCCACTTATTTGCAGTTCTGCCTCCCTTTCTTTATTCAGGTCTCTGGCCACGCACATTCCCTCTCTACTCAATCCCCTGTAACTCTCCAACCACTTGCCCGGGTTTGTTTTTCTCAGTGCTAACGTTACTTTATGTGTTCATATATTATTTGTCAACTGTGAGTCTATCATATGAGCAGTAACCATTTTTGGCCTCTGCTTCAAGTCTCCCCATCATTTAGAACAGTGTCTACAAATTAATAAGTGCTCAATATATTTTTGTCTTGATAATTGAATGGATATCTGATAAGAAAATAAAAAAGTCTACTTATGGATTAGACATTGATGAGTTCTAAGGACCAAACTGTTCTCTCTGTGAATAGATGAAGATTATAATAGATATCACAGATGAACACAGCTATTCGGTTTATTTCTATGGAAATCTATGAAAAGGTTGCATTGTCTTAAAATGGAGAAAATAAGATGCTCTCGAAATAATCATTTTATTTTATTTTTTAACTTAAACTTTTAGAAAGCTCTGGGTAGCTATCTTAAAATATTTGCTAGATGTGTTTTTAATAAATATAGGGTAAGATAGCATATGGAAATATGATGAAATCAAATCAGAGTTGGAAAAGAATCAGATCAATATGTGAAAATAACATAAGGATATACAAAATGCAGTAGCAAAATTGAAATATATTTGCACTGAAGCAGAGCTTTAAAGACCCTCTAGAATGCAGAAGCTAAAGGAAAATAAAGAAAGTGATTGCAGACAAGATTTATATAAAACACAAAATAATTACTTGAGAAAAAGAATACTATAAATAATAAAAGTTGGCACTTACATAGCGTCAGACAATGTTCTAGCTGCTTTACTTATTATTAACCTTTTACACATACAATGGCCCTATAAGGCAGTTGCCATTATAATTTCCATTTTACAATAAGAATGCTGAGGACAGAGAGATTACATGATTTGTCTAAGGTGGCAGAGCTGGAATGGAAAAGCAGGCCATCTGGTCAAAGTGCGCGATACGTACTAATTCCCCTAGTCAGAATTTTAATAAATATGATTTCCTTTTTTATCTATAATGTGATCACTTTTATGGTTAAAGTATATTCTCTATGTGGTTGTTATTATTCTTTGTCTATTTCAACTGGCAACTGAATGTAAAAAACATTTATATCTCATAATACTGTGTTTCTGCCTAAGTCTCCTTGTAGCTTTTATCCTATTTTCTATGTCTTTGCCCACCCTTTAACTTTGAACTTTTCTCTATCGTTTCCAATTTTTTTCACTTTTCCATATATCCTTTTGGATTTTTGATCCAACAGTTGCTATGAAAGATATGTTTGATCTCACCCTGCCACCTTATTTAAGATACATTTTCTTCATTTCTTTGGAGCTTTCTGGCAGGAGAATTGAACAAATATATCTCAGTTATCTTATTTAAAAGAATCACTCAGCTATTCTTTTGGCAAGAGATTTTGTTTCTGTTTTCCTTTTATCTGAATTATTTAAAAGCAGAGAGATACTCTCAACCAGTAATGCAAACAGTAAGAGGAAGAAGACATTATTTAACAAGGGAGTGAGAATGGGCATATTATTTGGTTGGTTGATTATAGCAGAAAGAAATGCAGAACAATTAAGAAAGTAGCTATACTGTAATAGAAAAAAAAATCACTGTCCTGGAAGCAGTAGGCATAGATTCCTCTTTCCTGATGTCCTTTATTAGTGTCAAGATAAACATATCTCTCCAGAGGTGAATCTTGTAGTCTTCTCCTTCTAGAAAGTCTGCTACCAGAATGACATCTAGATAATCATTCAAATGTTAAACAGGATTTTTTGTACACATGCCGGCAGCTCTCACAGATTAATCTGTTCTTTTAGACACTCATCTGCTCATTGAAATGCTACTGGAATCCAGAGTTTTACTATTAAGTCTGAAGGAAGATCTCACTATATTTTCTGAATAATTAATCATGGAAAGAAACAGAGTGTTATATGATTTAGTTCTCTTTTGTTTTGTGGGGACCTGTGAAGTTGTAATATAAGAAATGTCTCAAAAATAAAATAATTTCATCTATTTATGCCAGATTTTAAATAAAATAATAATTATAAAGATTAGTGAATTTAAGTCATTACCGTATTTTGCCATGTATAATGCACACTTTTTTGTCCAAATTTGTGAGGGAAAAATATGCGTATTATACATGGGTGGTACTAATTCCGTATCTATATAAAAGTTTTTAATTCTTTGATTTATGCTTATGAGTTAAAAGTGTAACTCTAAATCAATAACAGTATCTGTATGTAAAATAATACCCTGGAATATGATCATCGGTTTTGTTGAACTTACAACGAACTTGCAACGACAAAGAGTTCTTGGCCTTCTATGATGCAAAATATCATAAATTTGTTACCGGTACACAAAATTTCTTGTACCTTATATCTGTTCTTGTGTTTTGTGATTATTTATTACATACAATTTCTTATACCATAATATGTTAAAAAATGAATGCTAAAATTCCTTGATAATACAAAAAATAAGTACTTAAATGTAAACAAATGAAAATTGGAATTAAAATGAAAGATATTTTCCCTGAAAGGTTGGGCCAAAAATGTGGGTGTGCATTACACATGGGAACACATTATACACG
The DNA here is from genome assembly GCF_036562045.2 of Rhinolophus sinicus. NCBI lineage: Eukaryota > Metazoa > Chordata > Mammalia > Chiroptera > Rhinolophidae > Rhinolophus > Rhinolophus sinicus. The sequence goes on along the minus strand of NC_133752.1, from coordinate 11,916,701 downwards.
GCAAAATACGGTATTCTGTCTTTGCTTAAATTTGACAACATCCATGGTCAGAAAACAAAACAGGTCTTATCCAACTTTTGAAACGTGTTTTCTCCTGCTTCTATGACTATTGGTGCTTACTTGCACATTGTGAAAAGCTGCCTGAATAATCAGAGTGATTCACTTACTTACCAAATAACTTTCGAAAAGCAAACGTAATTCTCTACACACACACACACACACAGGCTGGAGCTGCCTCTTTTGAACTGTCCACAGGTGCTTCGCACGCTACAAGATTATAAGGAATTGTGGGCAGGGCTTGCATCTATTCTATTCACTACTGTATCCCCACCTTCTAGTATAGTGTGGGACATGTAATACAAGCGTTGGGGGAATAATGGAGTAAGGTTTAGATGGTTCTTCGGTTTCCAGTAGTTGATTGAACAGCAGTGTGTGTGTGTGTGTGTGTGTGTGTGTGTGTGTGTGTGTGTGTTTCTTTTGTTATGTTTTTCACATTTTATCAAAGGATTTTTACCATAATAACTAGTCATGTATTCATTGAACAGGTCACTACTACCTAAAGAAACAAAGGTACAAAAAATAAATTTATGCCTTTTGATAGCCTTAGACAATTTACAAAAATGTAAAGATAAACAAAATGAAACATTCAAAATGTCAGGAGTATTTCTCTTTATTAAATTTGAAGCCAACCCTGTGAGCTAGAAAGGAAAATCGTCATGGTTTCATAGCAGAGGGAAACCTGTGCTGAAAAGGTTCAATATTTGACATTAGTCATATCGTTAATGAGTGGAAAGGAAGGATTTGCAATGAGGTCTCCTGACCCCAAACCAGGACAATTTGACATTCACAGAAATACAGTTCTGCTTCTTTAATTAATTCGAAGCAGGACTGTTTTGATTATTAGAACTAAGTTGAGGGGACTGTCTTCCTGGAGATGCATGTAATAAACAGTTTTCCTGATTCTAAACAACATTAATTATTGAAACAACAATAAAACAAAGCAAAACAAAATCGTTTTTTTGATCATAGAAATTTAGAGGAAAGCAAAAATAACATGGCCTGAAATGCATTAATCTGTTTTAAGACACACTTTATTTTCATAAGCATTAGAGTATACAAAAATGTATGGGGTATAGTTTTTGAAATTAAAAACAATACCTTCTGTTACCACCTTTTGCTACCTTGGCTGATCAAAGTCTTCCAGGTTCTTGAAATTCCAATTTAAATTTAAAGTAACACCTTTTGGGAATTGTACATAGCCATAACAATCACTGATGCCTTCTAAAGGAAACCATATCATTGGTTCTTTTGTTACATCACTCCTATTGTTATTGAAGTTTGCATTACATTTTATATTCAATCTCATATCACGTTCAATCACCATGCCTCAGTTTCCTTATCTGTAAAACGGACTAAGAAAAATAATACTCAGGGTAAGGGGGAAGACGGATGGTAGATATGGGTAAACATGGTCAAATATATGGTGATGGAAAGAGAACTGACTCTGGGTGGTGAGCACACAATGTATTACAGAATTGTACACCTGAAACCTATGTAACTTTACTAACCGTCATCACCCCAATAAACTTGAATTGAAAAAGAAAAAGAATACTCACTGGACAGGGTTTTTGTGAAGAAAAAATAAGATATTCTCATAAGGTAGTTTCTCACAACTTGGTACAAATACATTGTCAATTAATAGAAGGTAGTGTTAGCAATTATTGACCTCTATAACAATGCTGGGATGGTGTTGCTATGCTGATTGTGAGAAACAAGGAAACTTAGACCCCCACAGTTAGGAAACTTACTGAAGGCCACACAGGAACCAAAAGGTGAAGCCAGAACTCAAAGGCATTGACAGTCAAGTTGACAAGCAAGTGCTCTAATCCGTATGAGGAGGAGGTGGGACTAAGCTACGTGGGTAGTGTCACACACACACACACACACACACACACACACACATACACACACATGACGTAAGTTAGAGAGGTGGCCACAGGGCAAGCTCGGAAGGAGTTGGGGAAAGAATGAAGCCTCACTTTTGTCACCATGGATCTTGCCCAATCCCCAACCTATTTCCTTCACCATCAAGTGTCTTGATGGATAAGACCAGTATGAATAGCTAACATTTACTGAGCATTTACTATGTCCAGGCTCTATATCCTAAGCACTTTTCCTTTTCCTGAGCTTACCCATTGACAGTTCAGTCCCCTGTACAGGGAAAGAAACCAAGTCTCAACTCTGGTGACAAGGCCAGGTTCCAACCTCAGGTCATTTCACCATAGAAACTACACCAGAATTTGCCCATTTGTCCCAGAGCATCAATAATTAGCAAATACACGGGGTGATAAATAGATCTGATGGGGTAATTTGAGAAGTTCAACAACAGAGAATTACTAAAACCCAGTTTTAAAAAAATCATCTTTGGATCTCCTTCGATAGAAACAAGCCACTGTTCACATGGCCCTTGTCTGCCTGTAGGATGTCTTCCTGGAAACTTACTCCTCCAGGTTCTTGCTTGAGTCCATGACGCTGGGTTGTCCCTGATAGAGACAACAGCCTCGTGCGGAAAGAATGAAATAAAAAATTGTCCCAGTATGTTTGGGGACATTTGACTTCTCCTATACCCTGAGGTATCATTTATTTCCTTTTGTATTAATTCACTTTCTGATTCCCTCAGTTGGATGTAAGGTTCCTGATGACAGTATCTGTTTTATTTATTCTGCTTTATCCCAGGTTCCTAGAATAGTGCATAACTCACACTAGGTGTTTATCTGTATATTTGTTTTCCACAGTTTCAGTTAAAACATAGTATACTTAGGGTTCGGTACTATCTGAGGTTTCAGGCCTCCACTGAGGGTCTTGGAACATGTTCTCGTGGGTAAGGGGTGGCGGGGGTGAGAGGGGGCTACTGTATTAAATGTAGTTACTGAGTGAACGAACTAGCATTGGACTTCCAGGGACCTGGGCTCTAGGGGCCAATCAGGACTCACGCATTGAGTCACTCACTCAGATGATTTTTAGTTGATATCTCAGAGCCTTGTTAAATAAGAATGATAAAGCTGTTCAGAGCAGCGTAGTAATGAAAGGGATGGGGTGTGGAGTGCCTTCCTCCATCCTTGGCAAGGCTCCGGGCATCTCAGTTGCTGCTCACCCTCCAAATGCCTGCCTGTGACCCTGAGGACGCATTACAGAAGCAGACGATTAGCATGAAATTCACAGACAACTCCATGGAAATGGATCATCTTGTCACTTAGAATGTGTCTCCTTTAGCGAGTTCACACTCCTAATGGTTCGGCTAAATTCTTGGCTCACCTTAGTCAAGCAGATCTCAATTGCTAATTTTCATATACTTTTCAAATTATCCAAGGAACTGAACCCTAGTTGGGAAAAGCTTTCTGCTCACATCCAACGGGAATTAAGCTAGTCACAATCAAATCTTCCCCCATCAATAACCAATTTAAACCATTATCCCAATTAAATATCATTCTGAAAGCAATCTTAATCAATCTAGACTGGATAGGCTTCCTGAAAGAATTGCCTAATTAAATTCTGTACAGAATAAAATGATTGGGCCTAGTCAACTCAATGGTGACAGGAAAACAAGAAGCATTTGGAAGTTAACCTGCTGAGAACATCCACCAGAATTCAGAGGCAATGGGAGTAATGTCCCCTCACAGGGATATTATGAGGGCACAGAGATCATTTACATTTTTGAGAAGTACTCTGCAGTCAGTTATAATCAGTATTTTTGGAGTGTGCGCTCCTTCCACCTGACTCTTATTTCTGCATTCTTTCTCTTTTTCTTCAAGTTCTCACTTTCTATACATCCGGAATCCTGTTCTCTCTTTCATTCTTAGGACTGTCACGTATGGTGGTGCAGGTTGTTGGTGCCACAAAGGTACCTGTTGAAGAGCTAAGTGCAGGCTAAAATCTGGCCCAGGGACTTCGTCTCCATGCCCGTTGTCTGTGAAATGCTGTCCATTCAGAGAGGGAGGTCCTTTCCTAATTTGCACAGATGGTGTTCTGTCCTTACCCTATCCCCTCTGTGTCACTTCCCCAGGGCTTCCGTAACAAATGACCACAAACTGGGTGGCTTAAAACAACACCATGTTTTCTCTCACAGTTCTAGAGTCTAGAAGTGTGAAATCGAGGCCTGGGCAGAGCAGCACAGCCTGTGGGGCGCTAGGGTAGACCGCATCCCTTGCCTCTTCCAGCTTCCGGCCGATGTTGGCACCCCTTGGCTTTGTGCCCATGTCTCTCTCTGTTCCATCTTCACATCCCTTTCTCTTCTGTGTGTCCCCTTTACTTCCTTTTGTCTCTCTCTTCTAGGAACCCTTGTGATGGCATTTAGGGCCCATCAGCATAACGGAGAGTAATCTCATCTAAAAATCCTGAGTTGCATCTGCAAAGTCTCATTTCCCAAATAAGGTAAGAATGACAAGTTCCAAAGATTATTAATTGATATTTTTAGATGCTTATTGTTTAGCCTACTACATGTCCCAATTGTTTCCAGATAATAGCCTGACCGTAGGGGGCTGCATGATTGACAGAGCACAGTTTTCTTCAGACAGACAAGGGTTCAAGTACAGCCAGGTCTTAGTGCCATTTGGAACAAAGAATTCAACTCTAGTCATGCTGTTGTAAAACTCGGAGAAAATGTATATACTGAGGTAATCCAACAGAACTTTCTGAGATGATGAAAATGAGGCAGATGCTTCCAAATGCAGGACTCCAGATTCTCTGGGCCTACCTTTCTACACCACACTTCTCTGGCCTGCTGGGGAAGAGACAAGACTGAGACTCATGTTGAGTAGCTCAGTCTTTTTTTCTTATGTTCCGAGTAGTCCTGTTGGCTGAAATATAAGTTCTGCACCCCGTTTCTGGGAATATTCTTGTAGTCACACCTTGTGGCCCTGAGAGATAGGTTCTTGGGTCTGTTGGTTTCTTACTGATAAGCATGGACACCTAATTCTGGACACGTGACAGGGACACCATTAGAACTTTCATTATGAAACCCCAGTCTCTTTAGGAAAGAAAGTAGGAAAAGATGGGCAAGTGTCTCAGCCAATAAAAAGTATTCTGCTGCGTAAATGAGATTAACTTTAATAGGAAAATTAGTAGAGCACTGGGTTTGGGGAGAATATCTGCTTTATTGACTCCTTATTTAAAGTACTTTTTGTTTTCTGAGATTAAAAGGGAGATGTGCTTATTAACTATAATTTGGGAACTATGCAAAAAAAAAAACTGTGAAAGAGACAAAATTGTGTAAACCTAGTCTTTAATGTATCGATTACTGTCCAACCAGACTCTCACTAACCTGGCCCAAACCATTGTTATCTCTTACCTGGGTTATTACAACCATATTCCAGTTGCCCCCCACTCCCCCACCTCCAGTAAGCCTCCCATTTGCAGCTAAATGTTTACACAATTGTGAACATATTTTTCTTCAGTGATTTTCCACTGTCTGACAGGAATCCAAGACCCTTCACAAGTCACTCCCTAATCCGGAGTTTTCTATCTGCCAACTGTACTCTTCTCACAAGGTACTCACTGTCTTTGGCCGAAGCTGTGGAAATGCTTCTAATTCCTGGCCAGAGTGATGTTCTTCCTCACCACAGGACCTTTGAACATCACTGCTTTCATCTCCTCAGGCGCTTCACGGACCTGCTACCTTCACTCATTTCCCCCTTCCTCTCACTTCCTGCCCATCCTTCTGTCCGTAGCATACATTGTCACTTTTTCCTGGAAGTCTCATTGGACTCCATGATTTGAGATGAAGTGTCTCTTCCTTGGGCTTCCACAACACCCCATATTTCTTCAGGTGTTGTCTTTGTACTCCGTTTGCTGTCCTCCTGGGTATATCGTATTCCCAAAGACAATATACTGTCTGAGGGCAAGGATTGATCGTATCTGTTCTGCAACAGTATTTCCAATATTCGTCATAGTGCCTAACACATTGGAGGTACTCAGTAGATACATATGGAATGTATATTCAATGTGAGAAAACATAAGATTAAGAGCGAGGACCCTAGATCCATATTGCTTGAATTTAAATCCCAATTTTCAGTGACTAACTTTTGACCATAAGCAAGCTACCTGATCTCTCTGAATCTTAACTCCCTCATTTATAAAATGCTAATACAAATAGTGTGTAGCTGATGAAAGTAAGGTGACCTCCAGGGAGTCATTTCCTTGTATAACTCCCAGAATCTGTGTGACTTGCTTCTAACCAATAGAACATGGCAAAATGATGGGATGTCACTGCATTGATTAGGCTGCCTTGTATGGCAAAGGGAATATAATGTCATTCCCATGACTACATTACCCCTGCTGATCTTGAAGACACAAACAGCCATGTTGTGAATGGCCTGCAGAGAGGGTCATGTGGTAAGGGACTGCAGGTGGCTTCTAACACCTGAGTGAGGATAGCCTCCAATCACTGTCAGAGCGCAGGACCTTCAGTCATAAAGGCGCAGGAAGTGAATTCTGCCCACGATCTGAATAAGCTTGGAAGCTGATCCTTCCCTAGTTGAGCCTCCAGATGAGAACGCAGACCTACCGAAGTGCAATGACAGCTCTAAGGGCTCTTGAGTGGGGGAGCCAACTGGGTTGTGCCTATGCCCCTGACCATAGAAACCGTGGCATAATAAATGGGTTTTCTCGTAAGCTGCTTAGCTGGTGGTAATTTTTTACACAATAATAAAATACTAATGCATACTCCTTCTCCCATATACTTATCCAAAGGAGTAAATAAATTAGCAAACAACATGCTGAGAAACATGGCTGCCAACTAGTAAGTATGGTATTTGTTAAACAAAAGGAAAATTAAATATTCCTATCACTCCAATGCAATTAATGTTAACATTTTATGTTTTTTTTTCTTTTTCTACTATTATCACTATATTTTATAGGTAGACTTGCACTGTTTACACAGTATGTATTATAACAAGGGTATCTTGTACTGAGAACTTCCTAATGTTGAAATTTATAGATGTGTCAAAAATTGAGAAACTTTTCCCTATTTTGGAGGTATTTAAGATCCTTCCAATTTTTCATAATTATAAACAGTGTTGACATTATAATGAGGGCTTGAAATCACAGTATCAATTATTTTATTAATTATTGTGTTGGACATATCATTTTTAAAATTTTGTTTTCTCCTTTTCCTATATTTGTTTTCTCTCATGCAGCTGCTTAGCATGGAGGAATTGTATAGTCTCTTCTTATAAATACTATTAATGAGTTATGAGAATTATTGTCTTCTATAATTATTCTTCTATAATTAAGTCCCTACAGTATATTCCAACTTATAAAACATGCACCTCACCCACTTTATCCCAATTTACTCTAAGAATAAAATTCCAAATTAGGATCAACTGATCTCATCCTTAGAAACAGACCAAGTTGCTTATCCTTCTTAAAGTCATTTAACTGGAGATAAATGCTGTATTATATACTGGGGGTGCCAAAAATATGTATACATGTGACTTGTATTCATCTTTTGTTATCAGTATATATTAAGTATTACAATTTTAATAGTCTTTTCCTTTCTTAAAATGTGTATACAGTTTTTTGGCACCCTCTGTATATTTTGAGCTGCAATGTAAAATAATCATTTCTGTTCATTAATATCATAGCACGAGCCTTAAGGGTTTTAAAGCTGTCTGAATGGCTTGATGTGCTGTGAAGACTATGTTCATTTTTATGTCCTAGAGATTACCCTTTCAACTCTCAGAGAGTGAAGATCATGTATTTATTATTATTATTATTACTATTGTTATTATTATTATTATTATTTTTAATCTAGTCACAGCTCCATAACATAAGGTAGCGCTTAAGAGAATCACAGAAATAAGTATAATTTCTTCTATTAATCCAAAGAAACTCTGGTGAACCTAGGTAGAAACAGACTGCCTTTTGACATATGCAAGTATTACTATCATTTAGTAGCTCTAAATAGATTGGGGCTATAACACCTATATTAATATTCAGCTGTGAGTATTAAGTTAATGAAGTCTTATACTCATTAATACTTTCATTGAAGTATAATAATTGTAAAAAAGACATATTTATTTTGTATAATTTGATAAGTTTAAACATAAGCAAACAAATACCATCACCATAATCAAGGTAAAGAAAATTATACACATCCACCACCCAGCAGGGTTTTCTTGTGTCACTTTGGTTTTTGTGTGTGTGTGTGTGTGTGTGTGTGTGTGTGTATGTGTGTGTTAAGAACACTTACATAAGATCTACCATTTTAACTAACTTTGAGTGCACAATACTATATTAACTATATTGTATAGTACGTATGTTATACAGTAGATCTCTAAAACTCACTCATCTAGCATAACTGAAACCTCATCTCCATTAACTAACAAGTCCCCATTCCTTCATAAACCAGCAGTTTTTTAACTTAATACAGAGCCTATGTACCACTGCCCACCATTAATGAAAGTAAGCCAATTAAAATATTTTGACTATATGTTCTTTATCTGTCTAAATATCTACTTAATTTTAGGTAATCTATGTTTATTCAACGTCTTTATATAAGACCACAACATCTGAGTGTCTGAGTGAGATGTAGAATATTCATCCAAACAGCCATCATTAGGCCAATGTCATTGTTTAGATAAATTATTTATTTAACTGATGTCAGTAAGCGGAGCTTAGGGCTGAGGATATTTTACAGACACACACACACACACACACACACACACACACACACACACACAAACACACACCCCTCCAGATTAAAAGGAAAGCAAGGCAGATGCCAGATCGAATTTCATCAAACAATAGGATGTTGTAAAACCAGCTAGGTAAATTAAATGACATAACTAACTTCAATCATGGATGGTCGTGCTCACCAAGTGGTTTTTAAGAAGATATTAGTATTCCTCTATCCAGATGTTATGAGGAGGGAAATTTTGGTTGAAGGTTTTGGGTGGCATGGGAATGATTAATCCATATATCTCAATTATAAAATTCAACACCTTTTAAAGTTCATATCTACTTAGTGTATCTTCAATGAATAAATGTGACCAAATATAAAATTGCACAAATTTGGATAGTTCAAAAATTAATTTAAATTGGTGATTTTTATGATTCTTTTTTTTTTTGCACAAGTAGCAACATACGTGCATTTGTATTATGAGGACTCACAAGACCTCCTTGAAAATACCCTGTGTTCTTTCCAATTTCCCACTTTACCATGTTTCCCCAAAAATAAGACCTAGCAGGACAATCAGCTCTAATGCATCTTTTGGAGCAAAACTTAATAAAAGACCCGGTCTTATTCTACTATAATATAAGATAGGACATGATATAATGTAATAATATAATATAATATAATATAATATAATATAATATAATATAATATAATATAATATAATATATAATACTGGGTATAATATAATATAATACCAGGTCTTATATTAATTTTTGCTCCAAAAGACACATTAGAGCTGATTGTCTGGTTAGGTCTTATTTTCGGGGAAACACAGTAAAATGTTCTCTTCAGTATGGGTCTTCCCTGCAGGTAATGACATAGATTGCCTTTTTGTAAGGTCAGTTGATCACTCTATTAGTTAAGCAGCTTTAGAAGGAGCATATGACACTGTCCATCTTCTTTTGAGAGCATTCTACTGCAAAGATTATGGGCCCCAAAACGTAGTAAATTGTATTATAGATTCATGACCATTTGTTTGTTCTCTGCACTTATCATGTTTCTCAGTGGATGGAATATACTTTCTTGCCCGATTGCCTTTGGGTTTGGACATGTGATTTCCTTCGGACAGTTATCTATTTATCCATCCATTTATTTATCATCTATCAATATAGATGTATATAGCTAGATCCAGATCTAAATCAATAGATAGATAGATTTATAATACTGAGTCTAGTAGTAAATATATGTGCTATGTTGTAGTTCTGTGGAGAATTTCTTCAGGGAACCACAGCCTTTGCTCCTAACATGTTCAGCTGATTGACTGAGGTTCCCCCCCCCCCCCAACCTTATGTAGGGTGACCTGCTTTTCTCAAAGTCTACTGATTTAAATGTTAATCACATTTAAAAAATACCTTTGCAGCAACATCTAGCCTGATGTTTGACCAAAAACCTGGGCAGCACAGCCTACCCCAGTTGACATACAAAATTAGCCATCACATTTGCTGTCAACCTGACTTTGAGTTCTCAGTTTCCTCATCTGTTAAAATGGAACTCTCCCATATAATTCTGGTGATGACAAAAGTATTAATATATGCAAAGTACTTGGAACAATCATGGCCTAGAGCATATAGCCCATGAATGTTGGTTTTTATTAATTGTCACACTACATTGTCCTTCCAAGATAGATTTTTCTGTCTCTTTCACAGATAAAATTGTCATGTCATGCAATACCTGTGTGTCTGTTTCTTCAACCAAAAATGCATATAACGAAAGCCATTTGCATTATTGTTGTGATGATTACAAATTTTCCATGTAGAACACTTACCATAGTATATGGTATATGGTAAGCACTAAATAAATAAATAAATAATAAATAAATAAAGCATAGCTCTTGTCACTGATGTTTTAGCATGATGACTCAAAGTATTTCTTTTTCTCTCCTTTTTAGATGTCTATTTCATCACAGGGAAGGGAGATATTAAAACCTCTTTCTGACAGGAAACATTAAATTTAAAGCCCAAGAGAAAGATTCAGTAGGAAATAGAGAGAAGCAGAAGCAGTCTCAAGAATAAATTAAAACCAAAAATACACAAATCCCAGGTCGTAATCATTTGTTCTGAACAGGACTCTGCAATTGAAAGTGAAGAGCCTTTATCTCTTCAGCCATCCATCATGTAACGGAATGAAGAGGTAGAGAGAGTCAGGCGGCAGGCAGAAGAAGAGAGTCACTCATACGTATTATTTGCTATTCACTCACCCTCCCTGCTTTCTCCCCACATTTGAAACAGTCTCCTTCCACTCCTGTCTCTGAGTCATCTCTTAGTATTTATCCAAATCCCCAGCCAGGCAGGCCAGAGGGAGTGTTGTTTTGGCTGGATCTCCATGGCCACAGGTGGTAAAACCATCTGCAAGCACTTTGGCCCTCTCTGGACAGAAACTATATCTTGTCCGGTGTGAGATTTGAGGTGGAGAGAATAAGAAAGATGGTGGCACACAGAACACAGGTGACAGCCTTCCCAGTCCTGGGAAATCTCTGGCTTCATTAAGTTGGAAGCTTGTGGCTTTGCCATGGCCTTCTTAGGAGGAGTCACATCCTGAGGATGTTTGCACAGCCAGCCGGGTGTTACTAGCACCCACCATGCACTGCAGAGGGCTCCAAAGGGAATCGCACTGCCTTGTGTGCTTTGGCCAACTTCTTCTACTGTGAGTGTCCCATTTTTGTTATGTTTGGGCCTGACCCATTGCTGAGTTTCATATACAATTAATATCGATGTCTGTTTTCTTTGTACAATCCCTGCCTTGTCTCAGTCTTATCTCTGAAAAGCCTGTACAAAACTAGAGTGCATCCCTGAGAGGAAACAGAAGGGATGTTTTGTGAGCACAACTCTCTCTATCCTTCAAAATGACTTAGTTTGCTCCGTTCTCTTCAGAATTAGCAAACTAAAGTATGCCCCGAAGAAGCCATCCTCTTTAAAATTCCACAAGCATCCTTGATTGTTTTGTGCACTAGAGTGAGAAGTTTTTGGATTTCCTGGGACAATCATCTCGCTTTGGAAGACAATGTTATTCTCAAAAGCAGAGGTTCATGACTTCTCAAATGAGAGCATTTCAGAAAAGGGGGAAATTGGGTTATTGAACTCTGAAACATTTTGAATATATGTGCACATATATATTCTTTCTGTGGTAGGTCCATAACTTTTATCATATACTCACAGGAGTAGATAACCCACAAGAATGAAAGAGTTTGTGCTTTTAAATTTGAATTATGTTACAACCTTAATGGAAAGCACCAGACGTAAGCATGTTATGAGGAAAAGCTTGTCTTGAACTAGAAAATAGCTAAACTTATGCTTATCTGGTACTGTTACAAAATTGATAATTTGTTGAGTCTTTTCATTAAACATGAAAGCTTTCGTGATATTTTCTCAAGTGAACTACAAGCTATTTTGATCCCTAATCAAACTATTATAGTGTCTGCTATAAATGCAGCGTGTGCAAAGTCCGTCTTTGATGGTGAACATCTATACTTCTTTATAGTAGGGAATTCATCTTTTTTTATATTCTTTGGGGCTTCCTTATAATCTTGATCCCCGTTTCATCTAACATGTCCTGTAAAAAGAAAGAAATGAATGCACGCGATGTTATCACTCAGCTGTTCATTTCCTTTTCTAATACTTGTTCCTTGCTTTCCTTCCGCATAAGACATGAGCAAGACCATGTTAACAGCAGGACAAGTAAACCAAGTAGTGGACTGTCTAGATAGCTCCAAATGAGGTCAATTACACAGATCATGAGATTAGCTTCTGTCTTTGCCAGGGCTGGGTTCCTGGGATTTCTGACCATTTTGTCATCAGTAAGTCACAGCAACCAGGAGAATGAGATATGAAATGAAATCTGGACATCACATTCCTCTTACATGAGATGTGATGAAAGAAAGAGAGAGAGAGAGAGAGAGAGAGAGAGAGAGAGAGAGAGAGAATATACGTGTGCACGCCTAGTTGAAGACTTTTCAGTAGACCAGGACAAAGCTCTCTGTATTTTGCTTTGCAGTTCAGAGGACTGAGTAACTTGAATTCATAAACGTAGCGTTGAGCTGCAGAGTTTTATCCAGGAAGGGGGTTTACTATAATTCTTTGATATTATGAGTAATTATAACACATCTGAGAGAGTATATGAGACATTAAATTGAGGAATCAATTTTAAGTGCTTAGTACATAATGATAATTAGAAACATGATTGATTCCTTGCCATGTGTTGGGTCCTGTGCTAAGCACCTCATGTACATCATGACCTTCGTTCTCAGAACTATTCTAGGAAGTAGGCAATACATTAATATCCTCACTTTACGAATGAAGAAACTTCAACTGGGGGAGGAAAAAAAAGGGAAAGTCACTGTGAATATGTTTTGAACCATTTGGCTCCTCTCTTTCCAAGGGAACGTTAACAGATATGTAAAAGAGAGAGTAGGGCAGGAAGGCACAGTCGTTGGTGAATGGGTGTCTCAGACAGAGAGGATGAGATGCATCAAAGGAGACCAACAGGAAATTACACGTTAGTTAATATTTGATCATGATTAGTTCTCAAGGTCATCTGAAATACCACTATAATCACGGTGACATTTTGATATCCCAATTCAGTCTGGCTTTTGTTTTGTTTCTGCCAGGTGATATGCTACCTTCTCCTATTTTATTTTAAACTCATTCTGTAATCATTCATTTGCTTCTAACAAACTAATATATTCATCCTACGAAAAATACAGTGCAGACCTTTACTTTTTTTTTTCCACTGAAAATTTAAATGTCAAATCTGAGACGCTTCAATGGTTAATTTATTTTGAAATACCTATTTCATTATCACAACATTTTAATTCACCATGAAAACTGCTTCCTATTATTCCTACCCCTCAATAATTACTTTTGCTTCTAAATTATAGCTGTGACTGTTGGTTGTCTGAATACTGTTAGGGACATTTCCAGCACTGCTAGTTGGGAGCAGGAAGGGTTTTATACTGCACATTCAGGCCCACCCTCATCTCCACAGTTGTCACCTAGCTTCTAGAGGATTTGCTTACCCAGCGTGATTGGGTCTGTTTTTTGTTTTCTCATTAGCATTTCATTTATTCACATAATCATTCATTCACCAAACACTTTGAAATTAAAATCAGAGGAAAAAAAAATCTATTTCAAAACAGTCCTAAATGACTTGTGGATCAAGATTCAACAGAACTATGATTGCAATGAATTTCCATGTTTTCCAATAGCTCCCTATGCTCCCCACCTTTATGGCAATAAGCACATCATATTGCAACTGTCTGGTGACTTGTTGGTCCCTCTTACTAGATTTAAAGCTCTTTGAGGTCAAAGATTATATCTGTCTTTTTTGGGATCCAAACTTCTGAAAATAGAAGAGGTACTCACTCAACAGTAAAAAAAAAAAAAAAAGAAAGAAAAGAAAAGAAAAAGAAAAAGAAAGGATCCATAGCAACGAAAAATGCAGGGCACAATATGCTATTTATGTGATACTCAAAATATTCTGTTTCTGATTGTATAGATATTGTCCACAAAGCTGCACAATGACAACCATGTGGTCTAGTCTGTTGTGACAGGTTTTGAACTGCACTTTTATGTTTTTTTTCCTGTTTTAATTTCCCCATACTCTACTGTCAGATGAATAATACTGACCCACTGCTTTACCCTACAAAAAATCTTCAAAGTATCACCTATATCTGTAGGATCCACATAAGCCTAATTTACCAGAATCCTCCACCTCATAACCCCTTCTCTCTCTAGTCATAAAATTGGCTGTCACAGAATTACAGCTCTAATTGACCTAGGCTTTGTCCACCCAATAATACATTTCCCTTCTCTCACTAGAGCATTTATTCCCCTTATTTCTTCTACCTTTATATATTCTCATCCTTATTTTAATATCACCTTTCCTTTAAAGTCCATTTCAAGTTTTACTTTAACCAAGATTTCTTAGAATGCTCCCTGGACCTCATGTTCTGAGGAACCAAAGACTCCAGCAGACATCATAAAGTAGTTGGAATTCCATATCGGAACCTCCATAAAGCTTCTTGTATCTTGTACACAGGTTGGAAGTCAGACCCATATTTTAGCATTAGCTTTTCCATCTGCTAGGTGGGTACCATTGAAATAACTCAGCTTGGTTGTCTGAACTTTAGTTTCCTCATCTGTAAACTGGGTGTAATAATTCTCCTTAGAGAAATACTATAAGATTGAAGTGAGAAAAATACATAAAGTGGCTTATATGTCTGGCTTCCTTTATCAAAGCTTAGTTATATTTAATATATATCTGAGTCCTCCGATGATTAAGCATCAGTAATCTAAGAAAAGGAAATTAAAGTATTGATATTATATTATTAGAAAAGGTTGAAATTTTCTCCGTATCTATTGGCACATCAAACTTGTGGCATAACTAGAGTCTTATGATTTAAAAATATTTAAAAATCAAACATTCAAATAATTTTCAGCTTATGAGATCAAATATTCATATCATAAAATGATGTTTTTAATGGTTTGCTCTGAAGGGGTTAGAAAACTGGAACGGTAACCCAATATGCTTGGCTCTTTTCCAATTTTTCTGCCTTAATCCCATGGATCTCCTAATGATATGACCCCCACATGCAAAGAAAAAATAGCAAAAAAAAAAAAAAAAAAATAGTTCAATTTCAGAAAGAAAAACAGGATTGAATGTGATCCTGTCTTCGGTTATTTATGTAACCTTTTAAGAAACAGATATGTTTGAATAAAGCACCATCACTTGCTTTCCTAAGATGATGGTTTCATTAAAAGGCCCTTCTGCTGAAACCTGGAATGCATTGCCTGGATAAGCAGGTCAGAGTTCACAATAGAAACTGCCCGTGCAAAGCATGTTGAAAACTACTAAAAAAAAAAATAAAATGAAAAATAAAGGTATCTGCCTCTGTCTATGTATTTATGCATTATAGCAGGGGAAAAGAGAACGATCATGAGCAAGAGGTGCCAGAGGAGGATGTGAGTCCTGGAATGGGGTTTAAATGAGTATTTCACCTACTTCTAGACGATTCTTGCAGTGATAAGATGGTACAACCTAAAGACATTTATGGCAGTCTGGAGGGAGGTAATCTTTGGCAAGACAGAGAGAAAAACAAACCCCGTTTATCTCTGATGATTTATCAGATGCATAACCATAAATCTTAATCCAGAAGACTCAGGGCATTTCTTTATCTTTGGAAACAGCCAAACAGCTTCTTTACCTGTCCTGTGTCTCCCAACTGAAACGAAGGGCCTGTCATTGGTGGGCTGGGATACTCCGGGTGATAGGAGGCGTCACAGGGGGTCAGTGCAGGGAGTGCCGTTTGTCAGCGAGCCTGGCTGTCTTCCCCCTGTCTCTGCTCTCTGATGCCAACATGATGAATGGGGCCCCAAGTAAGTGCTTGTTAGCATTGGGCGTCTGACAAAGAATTGTCAGAATGCCTGACACAAAGAATTTCCGGGAAGTAGATGTCTCTATGTTTTCTTTCTTTTCTTCCCCCAAATTTTGCTCCAGTAATTGAACATGTCCAAAGAGAAAATAGAATTTGATGTTGTTTGTTCATTAAATTGTCGATAATTATTTATTCAGCTCACTTTTATTGGTCACACACCACTTCAGTGAATAAAATAGGAAAAATAACTGCTCTTATGGAGCTTACATTTTAGACAGAAAATAATTCACTAAATTAAAATATACTAATTCCCATGATACATACTATGATGAAAATATAAGCTGGTTAAGGGGGTAGAGAAAGGGCGGCTGGTTGTTTCAGGTTGGGCAGTCAGTGTAGGGCTGTCTAGTATGGGAACATTTGCTCCAAGCGCTGAACAGAAGAAGGGAATGAGTCAAGACGTCACTTGTCATAAGAGTGTTTCAGTCAGAGGAAGCAGCAAGTGCAAAGACCCTAAGTCAAAAGCACATCGTGATAAAGGGAGAAGTGGGAGGATGTAAACTTGATGGCAGTGGGCCAGGTCACTAAAGGGCTTTTATGTCAAAGTAAAGCCTCTGCATCATAGTATATGAGAGATGAGAAGGCACAGGAGTGGCTTGAACAGGGGAGTGAACTTACTTCTGCCTGGAGGGCAGAGGAGAGAAAAGAGTCAAGGTCCAGAATGGAGTTGGGAGAAAGGGGCTACTGCAACCTTCCAGGGAAAAATACTGATGGGGTTTGGAGCCGGTGCTGGTGAAGAAGCACACACACTGTGCACGTATTTGACAGAAAAGAGGACAGACTTGGGTGGATTGCATGTGAACTGTGACAGAAACAGTGGCAGTAAGTCTGATGTCAAGGTGTGGGGCCGGAACAACTAGAAGAATAAATGTGACCTTTGCTGAATTGCTGATTTTTTCTTTCTTCTTCTTTTTTTTTTTTTTAACGAGAACCAAAATTTATGGAAGTGCATGCTATATTTCAAATGACTTTTCTTAGGAGAATGTCTGGTTGGTAACGCCATGCTGCTCAGCTCAGAGCAGTTGAAGTCCTTAGGAATCTGATTCAATTTTTGAGACCTACTAGACATTCAGTCTCTCTCTTCATTCCCTTTTTTTTTTTTTTTTTTAACCAAACAGTGGCATATATTTACCTTACTTTTATCTCTTCCTAAAACATGACTTCCAGTTTATTAGACATGAAATAGTGCTGGCATTGAAGATAGTGAATATAAAAGGAACCGAAAAGACAAATCTGAAAATTGCATTATAATATTACCAATGCAAAGTAACTAGTAATTCCCACCAAGGGACATAAACTCTCCAGACATACCCAGAAAAGTGGAGTTAGTTGGTTGCTCCAGTTGCATCTATGAAACTTTTTAACTTGACACAGTTTGGCCATAATAGAAATGGAGTTTTACTCAAATGAATGGGACCCAGAGTGAATTTTGGAGTTTCTCAGGAAAGGTAGTAAAGTTAGTCAGGAAAAGGAGGAAGGGAAGGAGGGAGGGAGGGAAGAAAGGAGAGAGGGAGGGATTAAAGGAAGGAAGGAAAGAAGGAAAGAAGGAAGGAAGGAAGGAAGGAAGGAAGGAAGGAAGGAAGGAAGGAAGGAAGGAAAGAAGGAAGGGAGATTTTGTGTCATAAATATTAAAGAAGGTATTTTTCTCAAATAACATGAGGTTAAGAAGTCATGATCCAGGACAAATGCCCTTGATCAAGAAAATCAAGTCCCAGGCTCCTTCTAGCTTTTTAGTTTACTAGGTTTGCATGCAGCTGTTATTCTTATGGTGATTACAAGAGACATGACCTAGCTCCCACTCCATGCCTACGACCCAGGAATGAGGAAAGGGGAAATGGAGAAGGATAAAAGGGAAAGTCAGGGTCGACTTCAGTCTTCCTCTTCTATCAGGTAAACAGCAATCTTAACACAAGCCCCACTGCGTAGAATTCTGCATATATCTTAATATCCAGACTTGATCACATGACCAGTATCAGCTGCCAGAAGTCTTGGGTGTAAGTGATTTCTGTTGTCATTGTCACTGTTGGCTTTTTTCTTTTCTTTTTCACTTTGTATTGAAGAATAATTAATAATAATAGTTAACACATATTGAGAGCTTTTCAAGATCTAGGGTCATTTCCTCCTCACAACACATAAAACCAAGAACAATTATTATTCATATTTTCCAGATGAGGAAACTGAGTCTCAGAAAAGGTCAAGGAGCTTGATAGAGGTCACACATCTGGTAAAATAATATAACTGGAGATTGAACCTAGAATTTGTACTTTTAACCACCATCCTATAATTCTCGCGATGATCTCATCATTGTAAAGTAGTTACAGCCTTCCATGGTAACTACAGGTAGAAAAACAGATATCTGGGTATGCACATACTGGTGAGTTCATGCAAAATCTAATTTTATGCCCTTAAAACACTTGCTAATAACAAAATTTATTCATCCAGGATCAAAGTGAGTTATTTATAGAAAATAAATATTTAGAGCCAACGTCCTTTTTCTAATATTGGGTAAAGAACTGTTTGAAGCATGTAACTCGGCATTATTATTTTGACTAACTTAAAATATTTTCACCTAATGTAGTAAAGACGCAAATGCATGAACAATACTAAAGTCAGAATCACATTGGCTAAGAAGCTGACTATCCCTGTTCAGCTCTAGGAGACACAAGAGAAGACCAGGGTCACTTTACCAGGAGACGGAAAACCAAAGTACATACAAAAGCCGTATGAACAAAGTGTCTCCGACATTTCCAAAGGAGCTGGACCAAATCTTCCCTGAGGCTGTTAGACAATGCCCAGTTGCCTTTGGTTATCCACTGCTTTGTGGATAAATTATTTCTCATAACTTTCCTTTGTCTTCCTTTTTATCCCAAATTGGTAGTGATAGTGATTATTGACATTGACAAAATAATATGGAAATAAATGGAGGCAGAAATGTCTTTTTCTGAGTGTGGGTCCCTTGTCTCTTTAAAATAACTTTCATACACAAAACACCTATTTATAATCATTAGTGACAGAGACAGGACATGCAGTACCACGCACGTATTGCTTTGTTTTACAACTGAGAGTTGTTATGAAAAGAAAACACTTTCAAGGATAAAACAAAATGGAAATGCAAGTGGGGGAAAGCACTAATTCATAGCTATCATTAATTAATTCTAAGGTGCTAGAAAGAATCAATGTTCATCTCCCTATTTTAACAACAGGAGCACTGAGGCTCCTAAAAATTTATAATTTTGTCCAAGATAATGCCACTAGTAGAGAGAGACCATGAATTGAACCAAGGAAACTGTGACATCGAAGCCTGTGATCTTAACCAGTCTACAATAACTTGGAGTAGCCAATCCAATGCTGTAATAACTCAGGTAATATCATATTGTGCCCCGGAAAGGGTCATACTATAAATCTGTTATGGGAATCGATGATAAAGAATGCTGAGCTGCATATTAGAAGGCCTGAATTCTATAAGATACTGGACATTAGACACCTTTGAGCAATCCACTTGGCTTTGTCGGGAAGTATTTATCTCTAAGGTCTCTTTTGTAATAATTTTCATCTGTGAAATTATTCACACGCATAAACTCATTTTTGTCTTTGAGTCTTGTTTAGTCTCACCCATTATCACTGATAAATATTTCCTAAAATTTGGAGTAACCTGTAGTTCAGGAAAAACCCTGCCTTCAAAGTAGAAAGCTCTAAGCTCTTTAAAAGAATGAAAACATTTTTACTTAGTTTATTACTATTACACCAGGATCAAAAAGAGTTACTGGGGCTTAGTAAACGTGATTTTTCTTTTTTAAATGAAAACTATAAAATGGAAAGGAAGGCATCTTTAAAGTAGATAATTTCCTTACAAAAATTTTTTTCCAATTGAATTTTTAGAAGCCAATATCTAATGAAAATGTGTCATCAAGGGACTTAGGAGTTCAAAGTGGAGCTCCATATGATGGGTGGATAATTTCTGTAATTCAAGACACAGCAAGAACAGAAACAATAACTCATGCCACACACTTTTTAAAGTATTGAACAATGCCAGGTCAAATGCTAGTACTAGAGCTCTCCAGTTCTAGCTGAAAATCTTCCCAGAATGGTGTCTATTATTAAGTGCATTCACTTAATAAGATGTAGAACTCTTTCTTTCCTTTTTTTTTTTCCTCTTTTTTTTCTTTTTCATATACACTAAGTCCTGAGGAAAAGTACTTCTAATTTCTAGCCTGGACCTCTGAACACCCAGCGGACTTCATCCTTGGGAAGCAGCTGTAGGGTTAGGAATCTACTAGGTTCTATTTATTAATTGCATGATTTAGGCAAAGATCCTCATCTCTATACATCCGTGTCCCTATCTAAAGAATGTTGATAATAACAATTGTTCTTTCTGTCTTAAAGTTTATTGATGATTAAATGGTATTTGACACATAGCAACTCCCAAGAGTTTGCAGTTCTTATTATTCTGTGCATTACTAACAATGACAATAATAGGTACCATTTCTGATTACCTATTGATGAATAAATATTCACCGCAAAACATAGAGGTTTACAGCAATAACCATTTTATGGTATCTCACAATTCTATGGGTTAGCTCAGGCTCAGCTGGGTCATTCTCTCCTGGCTTCACTGGGGTCTCTCCGGTGTTTCAGTCAGATGGCTTCCATGGCTGGGGTTGGATGTCTTGCTACCCTGAACTCCTCTCTTTCCACATGATGAGTTATCTCCCATCACCTTTTCATATGACCATTCTCTCTGGCAGCCTAGTTTGAGCTTCTGCTGTGGTAGCTCAGGGTTTCATGCAGGAGGAAGCAACAGGCATAGCTCAGAAGCCCTAGAATATTACATCCTCCACATTCTATTGGTCAAATCAGTCACAGGTTCGAAGACAGAGGATGTAAGTCCCTTCTCTTGAAGGAGTCTGGCTACCACAGGTATAATTTGTTTAAACTACAAATGCTATGCATGCTGGTTGTTATTATCTATGATATCAGTGTCACGGGTTCGCTCATGGAGAATGTGACATCCAGACAACAACTTTGTAACTGTTCATACCAATATGAATCTTTCTGTTAGTATATACTATACCATAGTATAGTATATTCAGACTATACTATGGTGGCCATCACAGTGGGAAAATGGGAAATCATGGGTCTGCACCTGAAACAGAGCATATTGGTCCATGTAGTATGACATAAAAAGACGGTGGCTTTGGTGTGAGGAAAACCGAGGTTCAGCTCCTGGCTCTGGTGCTTGCTCGTTCAGTGACAGCAAATGCTGGAATTTTCAGAGACTCCATTGGGTCATCTGTGCTAGTGTCCCAGTTGCTGTGGCTCTGTAACAAACCACTTCCAAACTGTGTGGCTTAAAACAAAACAACATGACTTATGGATCTCCAATTTGGACAGGACTCAGTGAGGAACGTTTTTTCCTACTGTTCTTACCACTAGATGGAGAGACTCCAAAGCTGGGAGCTGGAATATCTGAAGTCTCGCTCACTCACAGGCTGGCACATAGGCTTGCAAAGCTGTGGGATGGAACAACTGGGGCTCCTCGAGTTAGTGACTCCATCTCCGAACATTACTATTGAGTTCAGGGTAACTGAGCGTCTTCCATGGAGGTGCAATGCTCTGAAGACGAGAGAGTGAGAGAGAGGACCAGAAATTCTCGGGAATTTATGTAGCATTTTATTCATTAGAGGTGAGTCATTTAAGGTTAATGTAAATTCAAAGGAAAGGGAGTTAAGTCTCATTTTTTGTGGGAGGAATGTCAAAGAATTTGCAGATATGTTTTAAAACAACAGCTGTGATAGGATGATATCTCCTTAATGACCTGGTGATTCAATGAGTGTCAGTAGATGCTCACTATACATGCATTTCCTTTTTCTCCGCACCTGGCCCACATCTATCTGCTATATCCCCGCTTCAGTTTCCTGAGGTAATCATTGGAAAGATTCCGATACAGTATTGTTTCAAGATTCCCTGTATTGAAGGTCCCCCTGGGCTCTTCCTGCAGTGCCCAAGCAGATTCTTCTGTGTTGATTTGGGTATTTGCATAATATCAGCCTTCTCAAAAGCCTCATGTAAAATTTTAGAACAGCTAGTTTAAGGCTGGATGAACGGGGCACCAGCTTCCCTACTGGGAAGCCTGACTCTTTACTGCTACCTGGCAGGGCTTCAACTTGCTATGGGGTAGGGTGTTGATTCCAAGTAGCTCCGATAATGAAATGAAGCCCAGAAAGGTGTAAGAACTACCCTCGAGTGTGCGTCAAAAGAGTGTGGAGATATTCTCTGAAGTCTAGAGGAGTTCAGGATGAGTCTGCAGTGGACTCTGATTTTAATTCTGCTGCTGCCACATTTCCCTGAATTTAAGACCTACCCGGACAATCAGCTCTAAGGTGTCTTTTGGAGCAAAAATTAATATAAGACCTGGTCTTATTTTACTGTAATATAAGACTGGGTATAATATAATGTAATATAATATAATATAATATAATATACCCAGTCTAATATAATATAATATAATATAATATAATATAATATAATATATAGTATAATATAACTCTGGGTCTTATATTAACTTTTGCTCCAAAAGACGCATTAGAGCTGATTGTCTGGCTAGGTCTTATTTTCAGGGAAACACAGTAGTTAATTATGCAAATTAGGACAGATAGCTCTGCCTCCCTGAGACTCTGTCTTTTTATTTTTCCCTGACTCCACTACCTCGGCTTCCTACGCAGCAAGCAGCTTTCAAAATTCAGCTAAAATATTATTGCCTCTATTTTAATTGGATTCTCTCAAGGTAGAATAATCCCTCTCTCCTGTGTCGCCACAAAAATATGTACAGATTTCTATTATGAAGTTGATAATACTTTAACAATTTTTCTTTTTTCTTGTCTGTTTTCCCCTATGAGGCTATAAGCCTCCTGTGGAGAGAGCAGACACCGTGTCCGTCATCTTTCTCTAGTGCTTATTTCATCATTGCTCACAAGGTATATGCGACATAAATACTTATTGGGTGGATAGGAAAAATGGCTATGCTGACATCACCTGTCCTTTCTATCCCTTATGGCTGCTATAATAATACCAAACAGGAACACAGGGATCAATAGGCCTTTAAAATATTAATTCATCTCTCCCTGCAATGTGGTTTTATCATAAGGAATCTTATGAACTGAATGTCAAGAAAGAATAGTGAAATCATCAGGTGAAAACGTAGAAAATTAAACATTCTTGTCTTTCTACTCTTTGCTGGAAAAATACAAATATGGGTTAATAGGTGTCTTGAATTCACTGTTTTCAGTGGAGCCTAGATAAAGTGGTGATGACTGTTAAGAACAGTATCCAGACAAGATTTCAAATAATGCTGCATATATAAGTGCTAAAGGGTATATGGATTTGGGGGAGGGTGTTCGTTTTGTTTTGTTTTAGCCTGGAAAAGCAAAGACTCAAGACTCAAACAGTCAATGATAATTGATTGGAGTTGTGGAGAAGACTGTCGAAGAGAAGAGAAATTCAAGAATTTTGTTTAGATAAACCTATGTTCATTTTGGAACATCTGTATACATAGTCATAGATTTATGAATACATAGTTTTATATGAAAAAAAATAATTTTGTTTAGACCTAAAGGGAGAATTCTGATCAATGGATGGAAGTTGAAACGAGGCATTACCTCTGAGCATCAAGCAGAAGAGATTACACTCTCAGCTCTGCCCTCCACTACCTGTGTTGTTTGAGACAAGGGACTTAACCTTTCTGAACTTCATGTTCCTGGTTTCTGAAATAGAGATGAGGGTAATGTATACCTCATAGGGATATTTGGAGGATTAAGCAAAGCAAGACATGTATAATGCTTAACTGGGCCGTAGTAAAAGTTCAATCAATCAATGTGAGGCTGGAGTTAATTATATTCAGAGTAGTTTCTAATTTATTTATTTATTTATTTATTTATTTATTTTTTTGAGTCTGAGAATTTAAAATTTGCAAAGGCTAGAGCACAGACTTCTCAGATTAGCTAGCTATTATTTGTAGGAGAGCAGAGTTTGGATGGAATTATGTGGAAAGCAAACTGTTCTCAAAACAGCAAGGGGTAATGGACAGTAAATGCGAGAGACTGGGAACCATATAAAGGAAAGCAGGCATAGAACTGAGGCCAGAGGAGAGGAAAATGTCTTGTAATGATTATAAACCAGGTACCAGAATATTTTCTCATAATTTTGTCATCATTTCTTGTCATAGCAACTCTGCAAGTGGTATATATGTGTATGTGTGTGTGTGTGTGTGTGTGTGTGTGTGTGTGTGTGTTTCATTTTAAAAATAAGAAAGCTAAGATTATGTGTTTAGTGCAAAAGATGTAAGGACAAATGAAACTTAGCAATTCACTTGAAGGAACTCACATTGTAATTGAAAAGAAAATAATTAGTATGCCCAAGTATGTCTTTCTTTATAAAGCCTTATTATACACAGAACTGAAGATTTAACCCAGCAATGGAGGGACCATACAGAAAGGAGTGCAAATATCAACTCTCCCCTCCAGACATATATGTTCATTAATGCATCCATCCCTATACCAGCCTTGTTTGGCAGAAACTCCGTACTAGTGAATTACGTTGAGTTTACTACTAATAATAATAAACAACAGTTATTAACCGCTTATTATAAGCTCCATCTAGACATGATTTTGGATGTTTGGTAAATTTGAGACATGTAGATAGTCACTCCAACAAAAGGTATTTAACTTTCTCTAAAGCACATAACTGAGATGGTAAAGTTGTGATGAAAAATGAGATCTACCAAACTCTAACAGTCACGTTTTTCTCCTCATCAAGGGGGCAAGCTGCCCTGGTCAAGACCTGAGCAAGCCAAAGAGGTACAACATGTTCCTAAGAATGGGGTCAGGTAGAGATGCCAAAGACCCATGGAATCTACCTACTCCTGTGACCCGGGACTAGTAGAAAGACAGTTTCATGGTGGATTGTCATAACATGAACTATCTACGTGAAGGCACATAGATTCTGACCCAGAATGTCACTGTGTGGTAGAGGAAAGAATTCTGGACTAGCAGGCAGGAGATTTGAACTCAAACCCTGTTTGCTGTGTGACACATGGGGATAAATGAACATCTCTAGGTCTTGTTTCCCCATCTCTAAAATGAAAAAAAAAAAAAAAATGGGAGAGTAAATATTGAATATACTTTTTATCTGAAAACCATTAGTGTTCTTTTTTCTCAAATAGCAAAATCCAGGCCAATGTATGACATTTGAATTATGTATTTTTACCTACAAATGTGGGTGCTGTGCTCTAGAATCTTAGACACTAGAAATATCATCAACAAACAGAAACATTTGCAATTCTCATGTGGATTCAGTGCAAATTCTTTCAGTCTATAACCTTTGGTAATAGTTTTAACTAATTATTATTTTTCTCTTGATTGAATATTTTGGCAAGAAATTTAAATAAAATATCGCTTAGACTCTTTTGGAATTAGAAGTAGTAGGTAACACAATATATTTTTTTCATTATTTAAAGACTATTAGTTCCTGTAATCAAACACATGTAGATAAGACCTTATATATTTAATACAGTACAGTACAAATGGAAAAAACATGTTTAACATTTCTAGACCAATATGGTTGTTAATTTCTATACAATGCCAACCCAACACAGTGCAACTGGGATACGTTTTCCAAAGTTGCACTCACAGCTAGTTTTCAAAAATTCAAATTATATAGATAGATAGATAGATAGATAGATAGATAGATAGATAGATAGATAGAGATATATAGATATATAGATATATAGATATACAGATATACAGATATACAGATGTAGATGTAGATGTAGATATAGATGTAGATATAGATAGATAGATAGATAGATAGATAGATAGATACACATATATACATATATATTTATATTTATATAAAAGACCAATAGCAGTATGTTATGCATCAATAGCAGCAACAGCTTTTCCAGGCTCTGCAGTTATCTGAACAAAATTATAGAGCCATCCAACACATTCCATTAAAAAAAACTTGAAAAGGTAAAAAAAAAAAAAAATCAGAAAACAGTTCTATTACTATTGTGGTACCAGGCACCATTTATTTATTTATTTGTTTGTTTGTTTGTTTATTTACTTGCTTCTCAATCATCATCTGGAAAGAAAATGTTCTAGAATAATGTCATTAAACACAGCTCTGGTAAATCATGGTCACTTGTATGTATTGCCATGTAAAGCAGGTGTAAGATATTTTCAAATTAAATTTGATAGGTATTTTGGTACAACTTGCTCAAGAAATTGGCTTTAACATTAGCACAAGGAAACGTGTTCAATTGCTACCAGGAAAGTGTCCTGTGGGGTTTATAGAAAATAAATTCAGGCTTAACAATGTTGAAAGAGAAAATTATTTTAGAGTGTGCTTCTTTAAATGCAAATGGAATTTGAAGTTGTACATTGGCACTTTCTATCCCAGTGGAGTTTTATAACCACATATTATTTTATCATTCCTCTTCTCTGACATGTATCCAGAGCGCCCAGGCAACCAAATGACTGGACTTATTCCTCTTTATTTTTCAGTGTCTAAAGCATGGCAGTCTTTGGAGTTAGATAAGGCAAATCACTACTTCAAAGCATTTTTTAAATCCATCCTGAGTTCTTGATATTCACATGTGAAACAAAGTTTTGGACAATATAATGCCACAGTTATCTACTAAAATGCATTCACGTGACTTGGAAAGAAAGTTCATATGCTCTCTGTCTCCCCTTACGCACATTTCATAAGAAGATTTTTTTGTTAATTATAGACACTCAAATAGGCACACACTCATACACATAATCACGTCAATTTTATATCTACATATATAATTGAAATCTAAAAGGGAACTGAGCTAACGTGCTTAATCTAAGAGCAAAAAAAAAAGGCATTGATGAACAAATTAATTGTGTGACAATATTTTATCTTAGGACACGTATTTAACTTTATGTGAACAAACTGTTTTCAGTTCCCTTAGGTATCTTTATTGTTTTACAGTTCCTTTTCAGTCAATTGTAACTCAGTTACAACTAGTCATTAAACAACGCCTTCTGATGTGAGTTTGCTAATATTTTATTAATTTAATAAAGGGACTGGATAGACCATGCTAATCTATCAATTAAGCAACAATTATGTTACCTAATTTGTGATAAGCTTTGTATTTTACTACAAACACAAAGTGAAATGTTTTTGTTCTTGCTTTAAGCATTTTGTCATGCTGTGTGGGGCTGAGGTGGGGGATAGGGATTTGTATCTCAATCCACATCGTGGTCATTCCCTGATTGTTTCCTAAATGAAAGAAAACTGATAGATGAGACATTCTTTAAGAATCATGAAGCACTAATCTATGAAATAGTAAGCCATTAGAGTTGAGATTAAAAAAAAAAAAGCTCTGTATATATACTTTGAAAAGTGAAAAGTTCTTGAAAGAAGTAAACCTTAAACTTTAGTCTTATAAGGAAAAATAGGCCACAGATCAGCAAAAGAGAGGTGAACAGACATTGTGTGAAAATAGCCAGGGATGGGAGCATCAATACACAGAGATTTATGGAGAATGATGATAGTTTAACTGATAAATATTTACAGAATCCTACCCTTATTTGGCTCAAAAATAGCGTCAGTAGTGGCCATATTATTTCAGTTTGTCATTTCTAAAGGCTTGTATATCACAAAACTAAAAATATTCTCAGTACATTTACTCTAAGTTACCTATATTCCCCCTTCCAATAAACACGGTCACACACACACGTACACACACTCCATCACACATAGTACAAAATATACACCTAAGCAAAGCACCCTGGTATCTGGAATTACCTAGATTTCTTCTCTGCTGAATTTTTACACTTGGTCTTTTATGCTAGTGTTCATTTTTATAGCAGATGAATCTTTTAGAGCCTGACATAGTAAAGTGGAAAGAGATGGTTCATGAAATGACTTTCAGCCGAAACACTTCCGCTTTACTATGTAACCTGTGCAAATCACTTCAACTCCCCAAACTCAACCTTCATCTTTAAAACAGGGATAGAAAATAACTTATATCTGACAATGACTACTCTATATTGCTTTTGAGGATCAAATGGAATAATGTCCATGGAAGAAGTTGTGTAAATGCTAACTAAGGCAGTAACAAAAGCAACACATTGTCATTATTATCCATATAAACATGTAGACACTTCTGAGGTAACAAGGTAACTACGTCAGTACTGACTGCTTTGCTCTGTTGGCATATTCTCTTTGTCTTATGTAGAACCAGATCTGTCCCATGGCATGTAAAAAACTCCAGGTGTCAAGAAAAAAAGGAAACGAAAGGTATACAAGATGAGTTTACAAAATCACATATAAAGTGGCTTTTTTCACAGGCAAGATAAACATTTTCATCCTGACTTAGATTCACATCTTCTATCACTCACCATTGAAAATTGTTCAGAACATTTTCCCAGCTCATCGTATATTGAATGTCGCCAAGTTGTAGAAATCATCACCATTTGAAGATGGATTTGACTTTTGGAAACTGCTAAACATCAATCAGAGTGAATCCTGGTGAAAGAGTGCAGTGAGTCATCTGAACAATAGCATTTTTTGTTTAAAAGTAAACTTAAAATATTTATTGATATCTACTTGATTCAAACACTGGCTCACAAGGAATTTTGAAATTGTTTTTTGAGGAACAAATACAATTGAATTTGTTTCATCACCTTCACTGTTGTGGATATAAAGCATCTTTGGATACAGAGAGGGGGGAAAAAAGGCAAGATTGTTTTTAAAAAGCAGGCTTAGTCCATTTTCTTCATCGCTCACCCACTGCCTCACACGAAGCACCCTACTCGGTGCCAGTGTCTGCAAAGTCACCCATATGAGACAGTACTCACACAAGCACACATTTTGGGTCTCAGACTTTATCGGGTTCTTCCCAGAATTTAATCTTGCTCTTGGATTTTATACTCAAATAGGACATGTCTATTGACACTGAGGACACTGGGGAGATGACATTAAAGGAGATGAAAGACAAGAGGCAGCCAGCGTTAGCCCTTTGGGCTCATGTAATCATCCGAATCAGTTTGGACAATCTCTGTTTACAATAAATCTTTAAACAAGTTACTCTCTCCATGCACCAGACTCTCCTCCTCAGACATTCAGCCTACACAGCCCAAACCCTGCCTGGGTGCTGTCACCTGAGATTATGCAACTGGAGTTTCCTCTGTCTTCTTGTTCAGGCTTCTCATACCGGTTATCACTCGCAAGATCCATCCATCCCTCTTTATCTGTTTATTGCACATGAGCCGACTCTCTTCCAGACCCTTCCATGCCAGCATCTGGTCTGCCTCTAGATAGACCTCTAAGAACATCTGGACATTCTCTACAGGATGATTTCAATTTTTGAGTCTCCCTAGTTACAGTGTGGATACAATTTTGGCCTTTATTTCCACCCTCCTGTCTTTCACGATTAAGACTATATCCCGACATAGATTAGGTCTGCCTCAATCCAGCATCTTTCCATCTCCTCTGTTTCTATTAGGGATTTGAATCCTACTAGATATTTCCCTGACCACTCCAGCATCCACAGATTATTATCATGTCATCTGCTGCATACCTGAGAAAGAACTAAATCGTATACTCAATTTCTACAGAGATTTGTAAAGGCTCCACTGATTGCATGAATATAAATTAGAGCAGGCATCTTATAATGAAGGTACCATACTAGGCCTTCTAACTGTTCAGTCCTTTAATCCTCCAAATGACCCTGCATGTTCACTATTTGTTGAATGAATGAATGTTGTTTTGCAGTGTTTGGATTCTTTGTATCAGGCCACCCCCTGCAGCTATATTACATGTCTGGGGGACTTAGGAGCAAGATTGAGTCTTTCAGGAGAAGGACGGTGTTTGGCAAGGCCAAACAATATAGAATGGACCTTCACTTAGGCCATGAAATTCAGTGGCAAGTAAACAATGAGATGGCAACACAATCTCTGGTCTGTGCCAGCACTTCAGGAGAAGAGAAATTATTGGGCAAAAGAGAAGGTAAAGTTGGGAAAAGCTGTCACACTTCGAGAAAGTTTACCCAGGACTTACCCTAAACTCCTGAAGTAACCTGGCCAGTTTTATGTATCTTTAATAATAGGCTCTGTTCCTGGGTGGTGCTTTGCCTACAGATGATAGAATCAGAGGGCTCATCTGCCAGGATGGGAAAGGGTTTTGGTGTTTCCTCTCCAAGTCAGACTTGGAGAAAACTGTCCTAAGAGGGTAACACTGCCCTAAACAGTCCACCCTTCTTATTATCTACTTTAGAGATGTTTTGCCTGATCTGCTCTAGACTCAAGTCATTTATGTATAACAATTTTTCATTTATTTCATTAGTAACAAAATATATCCATTATTTCGTTTATTTTAAATTACACATGGGAGGCATGCAGCTGGTGGCCTCAAGAAGGGATGTGTAAGCAGAGTGTAGAGAAACGGAAAGGGTAAATCAAGTTTATTGCACACCTATGTGAGACCACCACTAAACACTTTAAATTGTAGCACTTGATTAAATGCCAGTCTGTAAGATTATTATTACTACTTTATCAATGAGAATACCAAATTTTTACAAGTTTGAGAAAATCTTCCAAAGTCACCCAATTAGCTATCAAGAGACCAAATATTCTCTAGCAATCTCTTTAATACTTGAGTAATATGGTTGGTGCCATTTAAAAGGAAAATGAAGATCCAGAGGTTTCCACACGCCACTCTCCACATGCAATCATTTCTTCTGGAAACACTGCAGTCATATTTAAATGCTGTCATTTAAGTGATTTATTTGGGGGCCAATATAATTGTAAATATAAACATATATTTTGGCACCAAAATATCGAGACATTTTTCTTTTTAATACTGTCATTAAAATAACAATGATTATTCTCATGTTTTAAATATTATCACGGGAGTAAAAGCAGATTTAAAATAAAAAGAAAACACAGACTAACAAGATTTTTAAATCTTGTTAGGGTCTGGAAAATGTATTCTAGTTTTTCTAAGGAATAACTATTTTGATTAGAGTTGCAATTTTTGCCCACCTCAGGGCTTGAAGATTCTGAGGTCCACCTCCAAGCATAAAATTAAGTGGTTCTAAATCATTTAATTTGTTCTTACTGTCATTTCAGCATGTTTCCCCTAGTCCTGGTAATTTTTTTATACCTTGCAAAGGCAGTCTCTGGAAATCCAATCAATATAATAAGGTGAAATTTTATATTTGAAAATTTCACTGTGGAATGTCTGAAGTATTCAATATGGGGCTTCTGGGTTTACTTTGTGTGTGTGTGTGTGTGTGTGTGTGTGTGTGTGTGTGTGATAGTTAAGTAGGATTTACTCCTTTGTAGTTACTTCGACATTAACATTTTGCACATCCCTCTCCACTGACATGTTTAATAAAGAAGGTATCGTTCCCTTAAGTCCAGAATTGAAGGGATCATCATAAATATGACCATAGTTGGGTGGAAACTAAACAGCTATTGGTGATCACAGACATGATAATGTAGGTCAAAGACTGACATGGTTCATGTCACTGAGGGGGATTACTCAGCCCTTCAAAGCATGTATTTGTAAGGAATGCTGTCTGTGGACTGCTTAAAAAAACAACAAAAAAAAAAAAACCGTGAGGGAAGGCATTTCAGAGCCATGAATCCCCAAGAACTGAAGGAAAGGGGAAGGAAACATACTGGCATTTATTTAGCAATTATCATCTTGCTGCATAACTTTACATTCTATTTAAACCTTAGAACAATCTTCTGAAGTGGGCATTATCACCATTTTACAGATGAGAAAACTGAGACTCAAGGAATTCCACAAAGAATCAGTAATGAGGCTGGATATGTTACCTAAGTCTCTCTGGCACTAAAACTCATGTTCTTCTTCCTATGCCCCCATTCCCCCTCTACTGAGGGCAAGGGACAGTGGTGCAGGAAATTCATTGGCGACATGGTAGGCAGTAATTCTGAGCACAGGCTTTTTTCTTTTTTACCCTGAATTGCTTTGAAATTTGTATCATTCCTTTTTTTTTTTTTTTTTCTGTTTTAATGACCTTCTTGGTAGGAAGAGAGTGATAATTCTGTTGTGTAGCATGCTCCTGGTCCTGGATTCAAAGTGTGAATGAACAACTCTCGTGAAATATGTTCAAAAAGAAGATACGTGCATGGACTTAAATATTTGGTTATTTGTGGAATCTAATTATATTCTGTATCAAATGTTTAAGACAATAGAAATATGGGAATACAGCCTTATCTGGTGAATACGTCTTAGCAGAACCCCAAATTTTCATTCCAACTCTGCACCTAACTCATGTAGAATGCTGTCTGTTCCGTTTCCTTGTGTGAAAACACAGGGAAGAGTGTGTATTCTCTTTTCCTCTGTAGGTCACCTTATCTAAGACAGGACTATCTTCATGGCCAGGTGATAACATTTCTTCTTTTATATAGGGCATTATGGAAAGAGGATAATAACAGAGCACTTGTTCACTGTCTTTAGAATGACACAGGACTACTGATACATAACCAGTCCCGTCAAGTAACTTTCTTCACTGGCTGTGGCATGTGACTTGGTCACAATATCTGAATCATTGATGATGATGCCTTGGCACATTTTCAACTAACTACCCTCCTTCTGGGAGAACATGAGTGATGATGATGCATGAAAGGGACAGAGCCAGAGAGTCAAACTTTGCATCCAACTCATGCTTTTCCCTGTAACACCCTATCTGGGAAGGTGCTGAGTCTAGAACGCTGCAAGGAACTGTGAATAATAATAATCGCAGCACTAAGTTCCCATTTCTCCCTTCTTCCCCCCTTTTTTTATTAATAAGGAAATAAGGAAAGTTTAGCATAATTACAAGTAGGTCACTTGCCCAGTGTCAAATAGCTAGTAAGGGGGAGAACCAGGAATCTAGATCTTTATAACCTGAAAGTTCACTCTGTAAGTCCCCAAACTCTATAAATCCCTGCACTGTATGGGCCACGTGGTACTGACCCAGCAGTCTAGTTTTGGCCTATTTTCATGATTGCAAATTAATATTTTCCAATCTACTATTGAATGCCATCTATACCTTTGTGCATGTGTATGCATGTATTTTATCATTTTATATAAGATACCCAATCCTTACATCAACAATTCTTCAGGATCTTTATCGTGTTCCACCGGCAGGAGCTGAGGTACACAGAAGCCCCTCACTCCCGCCACGTTCTCGTTATTCATAAGGGGCAGGGCCACGTTTGGAATCCGCGGCTGGTTTTAGCCAAATCTGTTGCTCATTCCATGGTTTCTCACTTCCTTATAACAGACTCATTAGTTAACCACACAGTGACTATTTAATATCCACCATGCCAGGCAACTTTTAAGATTTGCACGAGGTGAGCTCCACTCCCAGCTGCCGTAAGCAAAATATGCCAATTCAGATTATGCATTAGAAAGCCCTCGAAGGATTTTTGGTTTCTCACCTAACTGTCCGACCGTCATCTTTAAGCCCAGCTTCTGTCATTTACCCTTTTACTTCAACAACAAGCATAGTTTTGATGAATGAACTGGCTGAACGAATTTGAACTCATTGACCACTCCTTGCTCTGCCTCAGGCCAAACCACTTTCAGGTCACTGTGCCTAAAAAAGCAGCTGGGACTCTGCTGTTGTGCAGAAACATTTTTGACTGAGAGTCAGGAGACCTGGATTCTGTTATTGAGTGGGCCGTGAAACAGCAAAGTGACCTTGGCAAGTCACTTGATACCTCTAAACCTCAGTTGCCTTGTCTACGGAATGAAAGTTTTGAAATAGAAGATCTTTAAACACTCTTCTGGTTCTGACAGCCTATAAACACTCTTCTCTCTAGCCCCCTCCCAGAACAACCTTGCTGCCATTCCAAAAATTGTTACTAGAGAAGAAAGGAAGAAACAATGGTAACTAATTCCATCGCATGGCTGCCTTGGAGCTCTTCATGAAATCAAGTGACTTGCTCACAGAGACGGGATCTGCCTTCCTAGGATTTGGTTTCTTGAAGGAGTCAGTTCAAGATTTACATTAGCAGTGTCTTTCCTCTGATTTCCTCTGATTCCTCTGATTTCAGAGGGAACTTGGAAAACAAGTACTTCAGGATAAGTCCCGAAATTCCCGGGCCTCTTCCTTGCTTTCTTTCCCTTCCTCAATGACTCCGTTCTCTCCGTGGCATTATTCACCGTGTCCCCACTCTCTTACCATGTCCCTCCTCTTTATTACCATCACCCATATTCTCCAGGATGAAATCCTTATCAAGCTAGCTGGCCTCTCCACAAAGCCTGTCAAGCAAATTCCTGGTGCCTGTGAGGCCTATTTGTGTCATCCAAGCTCTAGATAAGCTGACTGGCTGATGCAATCTTCCACCTGGGGCATCGCGATAGCTTTTTCTACACTTACCATGAAAATCCATGTCTATAACATGACTGTAGGAAATTATTTATGCGGGGAGAAGTGAAGATTGAATAAACTCCCTGTCATTTCACAGAACAAGCCCTGGTAGAAAGCAAATCAAAAAACGGAGCTCAAGGTATTTTACTCTTAGAGGAGAAAATCCACACCTACCTACAGATTTAAATAGCTGATGTATTTCTTCCCCCTTCACTTCCTTTCATAGACACTTATTGCACACCTACCATGTGCCATACACTGTGTTGTGACCTGAGGACACAGAAAATAACAATTCAGATGACGTTCCCGTCTTCATAGGGTTGACAGCTTAGTCTACCTCTATTATAGCATTAATTACATTCTGTTATAAATTTTAGTTTTTATATATGTTTCCTCAATAGATTGTGAGGTTTTAGAAAATAGGGGCCCTGTCCAAATCATGTCTGAATTGCGATGGTTGCAAACAGTCCCTGGTATACAGGAGATCTTAATAAATATTTATAAATGTATAAAAACATGGCTTTGTCGACATGTATACAGATATATGCACACCTCCAATGGTTTTTCCTTCCATTTAAAATAAGATCCAAATGCCTTGCCACCTTCTACAAGGCTTTTCTTGATCGCCCCTGTCTCACTTTTTTTCTACTTTTACTGACTTGCAATGATCCAGTCTCCCTGACTGTCTCTTTGTTCCTTAAGCAGATCAAGTTCTTATTAACCTCAGGACCTTTCTATATGCTGCATGCCCTCTGCCTGAAATACTTTTGCCAGGGAACCAGGCACAGTGAGCTCTTCCTAGTAACTCTTCTCTCAATTCAAATGGCCTTCAGCAACTGCCTGCTCTGTAGTTTCCTTCAGCCTCACTGAGTAATTCTCTATCTCATTGCTCTGATGTATTTCCTTCAGAACACATCATTATGTAAAGTACCCTCGCTGTCTCTACCTTGATAAGTCACAATCTTTCTGGACTTGGCCTAAATTATAAACCTGAAAAATTAGACTCTAATTTCTTCAGCTCCTGGAGCTCTGAAATCATATCACCTCTTATCAAAGAATCCATAAAGAGTACACTCATGCTCAATTTTTAACATTTTTTCAGTCAACAACATATCTTAGGTGAAAGTCTGTGATAGTCACAGTGGTATATTAGAGATGAATTAGTCACTTTCGTCAGAGTGTAAAGTTATGAATTTGTTATTTTCATATTTTTAAAATGTCACTTCATTGATTAAGCTTTTTCTAATGACTTTCATAAGAATATAGCACTCAGTCTTCTGTGTTTCCATAGTAGTTTCTTCTTGTTGCTTTTGAAGTTATTGATTTTCTTTTCCTCTCTTCTTTTACATTTGTTTTTCTTGAATTTTTATGGACATAATACATAAAGGAAAGAGAGAATATCCCCCACATCAAAAAAATAATAAAATGTTCTGAGTATACAGATGTAAGAATGGTGTTTGGCTAGAAATGCTATAAAGGTGAGTGGAAGGAGGTAGGATAAACTGTGGTTTAACTTATGGCAATATTTCAAGTTGTTTCTAAAACCAATCTCAGCAGAGAGATCCTAGTTTTTAAATAAAACTTAAGAGGCAGGAGTTTTCCAGCTGTTTGGTGAAAATCGTAGTTCGAATATTCAGCTGTGTATCTTTTTGAGTGCCATCTCTGGAGATACAAATCCAGCTCTTCCCTCCATACCTTTAGAGGACAAGAGGAAGTCAGTCAGGCACATAAATTTACAGTTCAAAATGGTGGACGTGAACATGAGTGAATATAACAGTGGGTGTAACATAGGCTAGAGATCAAGGAGTCTTTGCTAAGGAAACTAAGGTTTGAATCAGGTTCCAAGTGGCTTTACTTACACAATATTCTTTCCATTTCCTCAGCAGCAGTAAGAGTTTACCATATCTCACTTCAGAGATCCGGCGTGTATGTGTTTCAGCCATTCTTGTCACTGCCTTAGAATTTCTAAGAGAGGATGCAATTAATCCAACTACTTTGGTAGACCCTTTGCAAAGCACTCGTACAAAAATGTGTCTTAGGCCAACCCATAGACTGGCCATCATTGGGAGAACTCCTCATCTAAACCAACTGTGGGCTGGTTGTGGTTCACCGGATGTAGAAATGACTTCCTTCACTGGGAGGCAGGCAGTTATTCACAAAAAGTCATGGGTGTGATGAGCATTTGGAAGGTGCTCTGGAGCATATGCAGCCAAGACTTGGTAAGTTCACAGACCTAGCGACAGAAAAGAGATGATTAGTATAATGCAGGAAAACAAAGGGGTTTGAGGAAGCACCGATGGCTACCTCTCAAACCAGCTGAAATGGGTCTGGAAGGCTACCTGGAGGAGATGGTGCTTGAACTAGTTCCTGCAG
Organism: Rhinolophus sinicus; assembly: GCF_036562045.2. Taxonomy (NCBI): domain Eukaryota; kingdom Metazoa; phylum Chordata; class Mammalia; order Chiroptera; family Rhinolophidae; genus Rhinolophus; species Rhinolophus sinicus. Next base: position 11,879,747 of record NC_133752.1, on the reverse strand, counting down.
GATAGAGAGAAGTAGTAGGAAGATAGCTGTAAAGAGGGGCAGAGACAGCAACATGATTGAAAGCCTGGAAGTATAAGACAACTCCAAGGAGTTAGAAATTAAATGAGATAACATGAAATCTCATATCATTGATAAGCACACAGCATAATGCCTGATATATGCTAACCTCTCAAATATTCATTTCTTAATTGATTTATTGGTCTGGATAGAAGTACTAAGACAAAAGCCTGACCATACACCTATCCCTGAATATGTGGTAGCTGATAATAGTATCATTTTTACCAACAGAAAATTGGGCAGAAACTATAGGATGTGCTATATACTAGGAAGAGAATATTACAAGTAGTTTATAAGGAAGTGTAAAAAGCAGCTAATATTGTAGTCATCCAAGAATACGAGCATTTTATGTCATTAAAATGAAGACTGTGACATTCTTGATGACTGTCCCCGGAACCTTTTGTTTTCTAGGTTGAGCCCAGATTGAAGAAGGATATTTTCCCTGGAATGGGTGGATAGGGTTGCAGATATCTATGTAGGGATAAAACTCCTCTCAAGTCTTGAACATAAAACTTTTGTTTGCAGGAATAGAAGAAAAATGAAAGTATGATGAGTCCTTATCTATGTCTTATCTGTTGTGTATTTATCAAAGCTCAACAGGAGGACAGCAACAGCTAGCTTATAAAGTACAGGGTCAAATGCCCCAGCTCTGGGCCTGATGTTTCCAGGATATAGAGCTGCCAAATAAAATACACAGTTCACAGTTAACTTTGAAGTTCAACTAAACAATATTTTTTATTCTTGGTATAACTATATCCCATGCAATATTTGGGGTGTACATATACTAAAATGTCTTTTTTTGTTTATGCTAACATTCAAACTTAACTGGATATCCTTTATTTGTATTTGCTAAATCTGGCATCCCTATTCCAAGAGTAATCTTGATGACTAAAACAATTATCTAAGTTGACCCAAACAAGTATGACGCTCTGTTTGTTAAAAATAATAATAATAATAATAATAAAATAAAATAAAAGAATATTCTATACATAATTTAAGCTTCAACTAGCACAAACCAACTCACAGGATCATTTTTGTTTGGTAATGCATGGATTATTTCTCTGGCTGTCACAAAGGAGGTGTACCCAAATGGACAAACAAATCCATCCATGGATAAACAAACTCATCTGTAATATCAATGAATCTCTCTCTCTCTCTCTCTCTCTCTCTCTCTCTCTCCAGTTGAAGACTCTATAAAGGAAGTGAAGAAAGAACATGAAGGATGAAATTATATGTATATGTGAGAAACTCCCTTGACAACATGCATAAGATTTGAGATCTTTAGTTTCCCCTAAAAGATGGAACTTTGGATATTATCTAATGATGACACTAAGAGTAGATGCAGTGATACTAAAAGTGCTCTCTAGTATACTATTCCTTCAATATTATTAGAAAATGGTTAGGTTTTTTTTTTTTTTTTTTATAAGGAAACAATACATTACACAGACATTATCTGTCATTGGATGTAATAGATCACATGTGTATTATGTGCTATTGAGTTATCTGCACTCCTGGAGACCCTGGGAATGAGTGACACCCACAGTGTCCTGTCCTCAACAGCGCTGCTCAGCCCCTGTAGACTCCTGCCTCTGGCTTCTTTGATGGAGTCAATCCATCTCATATTTGGTCCTCCTCTTTCCCGTCTGCTTTGTATGTTTCCCAGCATTACTGTCTTTTTCAAAGAATCCTTGTGATGTGCCCAAAGGAGGACAGCTTCAGTTTTGTTATTTTTGCCTCTGGCGATGTTTCAGGCTTAATTTTCTCCACACCCCCCTCGTTTGTCTTTCTGGTGGTCCAGGGTATTTTGTAGAGTTCTCCTCCAACACCATATTTCAGATGAATCATTGTTTTTCCTATCAGCCTTCTTTATTGTCCAACTTTCACACCCATACAATAGTAACTGAGGATACAGGGGTGTGGGTGATCTTAGCCTTGGTCTCTAATGACACATCTGTGCTCTTCACAATTTTTCCTAATTCGTCCTTTGCTGCCCTTCTGACACTCAGCCTTCTCTTGATTTCTTGGCTGCAGTCTCCATTTGAATCGATAACTGAATCAAAGTAAGTAAAGTCTTTAATAATTGCAATGCCTTCATTGTCTATGTTAATGTTGTGTATTGCTTCTGTAGTCACAATTTCTGTCTTCTTGGTGTTGAAATGCAGTCCTGCTTGGGCACTTTGTTCTTTCACTTTCATCACAAGTTGTTTCAAATCAATAATTATAATAGTAATAGTAATAACAACAACAACAACAATAATAAATTATACACTGACAAAAATATATCCGTTGTCCAGTAGACAACAACCATTCCAACCAAATTAATTTACCTACTTAAGTACATACAAGCATACAAAAATTTAGGTTATCTAAGTGATTTAAGGTAATGTGGGTTATTCAACAGTAAATGTTAACTGATTGTCGGTGAGGATAGCAGCATACACAAAATGGTATTCATGTTACATGTACTTGAAAGACACAGGCTCTAAAAACATTTTTTAATAACTTGGAAGATACTGAAAGAAGCTACACTATGTACCACTTAGGTAGGGATCAATCTATTTGGCTTCCAGTCAGCCTTGATAGCCTTAATGTTTTCAGTAGCATTGTCACCTACTCTTACAGATTTAATTGTCATCTCTCTGTGCACAAGACACAGATCTAATTATCTAACCCTTGAGAAAGCAAAGTCAGTTCGCCTTCATTCCATGACAATCTCCTTTTCTTTTTCCTTGAGGAAATAGTCTCCAATCTTAAAGGATCTTTTGAACATTTCAATTCAAATCAAATCAAATCTCTATAGAGTTTTGCCTTCTACACTGAGCTTCCAGAACCAGTTAAGAGATTTTACTCAATTCCCAAGGTGATACCGGAAAATGATTGTGGAAAATTTTAGTTACTTTGGATTTCATATCTCATTTGTAGGAGGAAATAGAAGTTTCCAGTTATATAGTTAAGAAAAAAAAAAAAAATTCCTAATTACCCACTGATCAAACTGAAAGTAAAGAACCTCTTTCCTTTTTATTTTACTGTGATATATACATATGTGTGTGTGTGTGTGTATATATGTGTGTATATATATATATATATATATATATATATATATATATATGACATATTCATCTTTTGTTATCAGTGTACATTTAGTATTACAATTTTAATGCATTTTTTTCTTTCTTAAAATGTGTATACATGTTTTAGCACCCTCTGTGTATACGCACACATGTATATCTCTTTCTATATAAGGAGAGAAATCTTATTTCACTACTTGTGTTCAAATGAAAGTTTCATTTCACACACGTATATCCCTCTCTATAAATAAGGATAGAAATCTCATTTCACTACTTGTATGCAAATGACAGTTTCATTTCACCACTTGTATCAGTGTGACTACATCTTTTTTATATGTAAATGTACAGCAGCCAATATTGGAAAGCTATGAAAGTACATCACCAAGCCAGACATAGGCAGTGTTGTTATTATTATTATTATTATTATTATTATTATTTTAATCTTTAGCTTTCTGCTACACAAAGAGAAAATGCTGTTCAAAGATTACAAAAATGTATATTTATCTCCACATGAAATATACTTTCCTAAAGTACTAGTCACACCATAAGAAATGGACTTGTGGGCAGTACATTACACTCTGAAGTAACTTTTGACAGAGATGAGCCAACTCAAGAAATTCCAAAATAAGTCCACTAAAGAGGGAGGGGCTTTGGAGAAAGCATCAAGACTAGATAAGTACTAAAAATACAGAGGTTAACTGAATAAACATTATGAAAACAACATTTAGCCAAGGGAATAGAAGGGAAGTAGCAAAAATACTTCAAAGATCGCCTTATTTTCATGAAAAACAATGATATGATTAGCATCCGTTTTCTACCCTAGAGGTACTTTTTTTTTTTTTCTTTCAGCATTCTTTTGTACCTTATCCATATTCTAAACAAAAAGAGCTAAGCTGGCTTCAAGCTGATTGGTACTTGGGGGCAACCATGTTGTTTGGATGCTGCTGTTCTGCTCATGTCAGTAAAGTTGCCTAAAAAGACTATGACTAGGCAATGCACAAAAGAAACACAAATAAAAAATACAGACACAAACAACTGTTCATCCTTACTAAAAGTCAGATGTGAGCATTAAAACAATGGAATATTGTTTTTTTACTCACCAAATTAAGATTTTAAAAATAAAAATGCTCAAGATTACTGAGTGTGTGTTATGACAGGTAGTTTAATAAGCTATCTGTGGAAATAAAAATGGGTACATATTTTCTGGAAGGCAATGTGGCATATATAAATAGAATATTAAAAATGTTCACAACCTGTTATCCAGTATTTTCATCTCTAGGAATCTACCTAAACAAAATAATCAGAAAGACACTTAAAGTATATGCATAAGGTTGTTACTGTTATTAGTTATTACAAAATACAACAGAAAACAACCTGAGTACACGTCAATATGGAAACGTTTAAATAAATTTTGTTAAATGCATGCAATGGCACTTTCTGTAGTTTCTCAAGGAATATTTATACCCAATGGGACGTGCACGCAATATAATGTTAAGTTAAAAAACCAAAAAGACAGCAGAATCTAAAGTTCTATGTACAGTGTTATTCCAATTTTGAGACATATGGGTGTGCATGGGATATATGTGTGTTTGTGTGTCTGTGCATCTGTGTTTTTCACATTTACAGTTAAAGCATCAAGAAAACACTGCAGAAAAATATGCTAAATACGAATAATGCTATCTGTGGAGTAAGAGCTTATGTGTATGTAACACTTTGTTTTCTGTATTTTTCAAAATTTCCTATAGTGCATATGTAACAACTCGTGGTGAAATATATTTAAAATGGGTCTGACTAACAGATCGATGTTATAATTTTATGTGAAAAATATTTTTATCTGCCAAATTAAGACAAAACCTTAATAGTTGTAAATGATAGATCAGCTGGGATATGGAAAATTCCTAATTAAATAACTGAATGGAATCGCTTCCTTCCTTCACTCTATGTTCTACTACAAAAAAAAGAAGTGTTGACAATCAGCAATTATTTTCTCATAATTTTATAAGGACTTGAGTTTAGTATTAGTTTCCTAACTTAAAAACATATTAATATAATTACAAATAAAGGTATACTATTGAATTGTGAAATAGTCACATTGTTAAAATTACAGCATCAACTTTTTTCAGTTCAGGCTCAAATATGCATTTTGTACAGATTAGAGGTTATAATTTATAATATAACCCTTAAATATTGAAAATATAAAAACTAAGTTTTTCTATAACTTATATAGAATCCAAATCATGCAACGTTTATCTATATTAAACAGAATAAATTATTTTCTTTTTTAATTTACTCTCATGACTTTTTTATTTTTAAAGATAAGTGAAAAATTAATATTTCCTCTGTAGTATGTTTGAGTTTCATTTACATAAATAACTGGTTGAGTTAATCCAAAACATTAATTAAGACAACTGAAAATGAAAAGATGAATTGTAATTGACTTTCCTCATCTAACAAAGTGAAAAGAGTTAAATATTTTGTCTGGATATGAAGACCCCAACATTTTCAGATTTTTTGTAAGTAATTTGGTTCCAATCCTGCAGGTCAAACCTTTCTAAGTGACATATATTCAGCTTGGTTTGATGCTATCACTATACCTCAAAGGTGCGTATTTTACAAGAATCAATTAGTTCAAATCGGCAACTTAAATATCTGTACAACAAAACGGCTAAAATTTCAGCTGAGACTCAAAAGGATATGGACTTGAAATTTAAAACTCAACTCCCTCACTTATTAATGTAACCTTTCAAAAGTTCTTAAACCTTCTAAAACACTGTTTCCTCATCTACAAAACTAGACCCAAAATGTACCTGCCTCATTGGCTGTAAAAAGATATAAAGAGGTGATACCTGCAAAGTTTTAACCCTGTACTTGAAACTTTCCTAAATACTCAATTAATTATATCCATTATTATATATTTCAAAAAATAGCACAACTGTTTCTGGAATCATTAGAACCTAAATGTCAGGCATAAAATTTAGGATGAGTTTTTTTCAAAAAATATTTCCTCTCAGTAAACGCCTACCTGTACATTGGTCCTTTTGTACAATGCGTCAATCTTTAATCACTCTCCTAGGAATAGTTCAACAACTCAAACACACATCTGAACATTCGGGAGTAAAGCGTTCAGCGACTCTTATCTGTAAAACAAGAGAAATACATTTAAGTAGCTTCCTGCCTGTCTCTTTTTCCTGACAACTTTTAAAATTTTATCTTTGCAATAGTAAAAACAACCAACCAAATGAAAAAATCAAGTCATTGTTGTGTAAAAGAGGTCTGATTTTTAATGTGGCTCAGTAGCTTTTCTAATTTAATTTTTCATAAATGCCGCCATCTAGTGTTCACTAGCCCAACTTTTATCACTGACTTTAAAAACATACTGGTAATGTGGAAATGTTCCCTGGATTTACAGAGGCAAATAGCAAATCCATGTATTTCATGTTTCCAGGTCTTTTACAAAGACTTCTGATGTCTGAAATAGCAAAGTAATGCTGAAGTAAGGATAATCATGGCAGCTAAATTCCAGTATTGAAGACATGGTATATTACTTTGTGAAATACAAATGAACTATAATTATAGTTCAAGCTCGCTCGCCCTCCCTCCCTCCCTCCCTCCCTCCCTCCCCCCCCCCCCAAACATTCTTTAGAAATGTTTTCCTCTCCATCGTAGCCCTGACCCTAGAATAGCTCTTGGTACACAGTTGATACTCAGTGAAATGCATCATGCATATATATAATACCTGATGTCCATGGGCCAGGAACTGTTTGAGCAGTTCTTATATGTTGTCTCATTTAATTCCTACAACCTTTGGAGAAGGTTCTATTATTGTTTTCTTTTATAGTGAGGAAACTGAAACCTAGGGAAGTTGAGTAAACTTTCTATGAACATGTTGTTGGTAATTGGCCAAGCCAGGATTTGAAGTCAACAGTCTCACTCCAGGGTTCTCACTTTCAACCATTAGTGCCAGTAAATTAGAAAACTTGCAGAAATGGTTTGGACCTCAGAATACCTACAACTGTGCATGTGTTGATTGATTAATGAGAACTGAGAGGTAAACATATTTGAAATAATTTATCATCCTTAGAAGATATCACCACTTCTAAAGAATTTAGAACATGTTATAAAATGAACTGAAACTATTGAGGGCAATCGAAACATGCTGTCCCTTATTGACAAAATGGAAACATATATCTTGTTCAACCTCCAAAAAATGAATAATGTATATACTAACAGGTTAGACATTGGATTCTAAACTTTTCTAAATAAACTGTTGACACTCCAACAAAAATTGCATGGAAAATATGACAGCTTAACTACAGAGGTGTTTTGTTTATTTAAATTAATCATTTATTAGTGTGATTGTAATGGCATTATGTAGTTTATTTTATTACATTGGTATGTTGTGTTGAAAAAAAATATATATATATATATTTAATTTTTTGCTTTGATCCTTATCTTTTTTCCTTTTTGTTCTACACAGACAGACTTCTAAGCTGAGGTAACTATTCAGGTCAGAAAATTGACATGAGATTTTTGATGTTCATAGAGAGGTCACCCATTCATCAGTTTCATACCATGAACATCTGTACTAATGACAAAGAGAAAACTGTATGTATTTTGTCCTAGAATTCAAACAAATGTACATTTTAGGTTACTCAACTAATTTCAAAAATAAGAGAAGACCCAAGGAAAAGTACAATGATACCAATGCCTGTGGTAAAGAATCAGCCCATTGTAAACGATCAACTTAATTTTCCATGAAAATAGGAGTACCCACAATGTCACTGCCCAATAGGAACTGAAGTGGTTGGCATGATTAAAATAGATCAACCTTAAGTACATTTTTCAAAGAAAGGAAAACATTTCCTGTTAACATTCATTTTGAAAATATTTATAAAAGTCACAATAAAAAATGAATATAAATACACGGGCTGAAAATTACATTAATAAGTAGGAATGTTCTAAGGGTAATACTGGATTACTTTGTGTCGAACTTCTAGAAGTTCTGAGTGCTTAAATCTCATAGAGAATATCCATACAGACCTTTATTTGTCAAATAAGAAAATGGGAGCTGTAAAATGTTAGGCGCTTTGTCCAAGTGCAAGTGATATTTATAAATTCAAGACTAGAATCTAGAAATCCGTTTCTCAATATAATGCAATTTTCACTACATGGAAAGGGAGCATTTAAAAAAAACAATTCCCCAAAACAAAATCTTGCTAAAAACAAACATCAAAGAAATAGTAGTCATGGAATTAAGTAGACCCATTAATCATATGACAACAAGTAGATAAGTAATCATAACTCAACTCTCCATTCACTCATGTGATTATTCATTCAACAAACACTGAGTATTCCCTGACAGTCTTACAAAAATAAATGAAAAATTCTTCTTTTTTTTTTGGAAACATAATTAGCAATTTTCTGTAGCCAATCATACCAGATGTTAAAGCAGTATCTATGTAGCAAGGCTTTAAGATGTCAGGGCTCTGTTTTCTTTTGGTGTTTTTTCTGTATTTATTTCTAGATCATTGAAAACAATTTATTACTTTGTGATGATTTCTATGTATATTTGCTTCACTTAATTGTAGCACAGTTTGGCCAGAGTAGGTCCTTGATAAATGTTTATGGAAAAAAATGAGAACCTAATTCTTTGGGGAAAAGCCCACCTTTTCCTCACTGTCATCTTCTCCCTCCTCCTTCCATTCCGATAGGAAGACATCCACTGTCTCCAATTTCTCCTGTATTGTTTACAAAAAGGAAATACATATGAATAAAATTGCATAAAAGCAAATTAATGGGATTGTTTCTCTTTTGAAAAAAAAGAGACATGGACCGGCCAGTTAGCTCAGTTGGTTAGAGCGTGAGTTCTTAGCAACAAGTGTGCCAGTTCGATTCCCGCATGGGATGGTGGGCTGCTCCCCCTGCAACTACATTGAAAATGGCTACTGGACTTGGAGCTGAGCTGTGCCCACTTGCTACCACCTTGATGATGGATTTCAGAGGAGCCTACTTTTGCTTCATTTCTACAGGTGTTAGGACTAAATTACCCAAATCAATCAACTGTATCCCCTATGTTGTCCATCCAATGGAGATTTTGCATTTCTGTTGATCAGGTCTAAAGTAATAGATCAGAACCTGCCATTCCATAGTCTATATATAATTTATAATTGAACGGATTGGGAGACTTTATTTTGTAGTTTTACTAATCAAGTATTAAGAATATAAATGAATGTTCACAATTAAAATTTTTCTCCAAGGCAAATTCAAAAGCAAAGATTATGTATGCATAGTTTTCTCCGTCAATTTGCCAATTAAAACCTGCTATGAACACCAACATTTTTTCCCCTTTGTCTATGGTTCTAATCTTTCATTTTATAATCTGAAGATAATATTATTAATTAGTATTGCTGAGTAGATTTTAATCTTCTCTTTTGGTGTAAAGAGATGAAGAGGTACGTGAAATTATACTTACATCTTATGTTGTAGCATAGACATTCAGAAAGCAAGATATTTTGAGTGTCTCAATTAGATTTAAAGTGGATGTGATTTAGAGTTATATGAAGCATATTAATTGCAGAAACATAACAGAAACAAATAATCTAGCTGGGGAGAGAACCAAATACAATGGAGGTAGAACATTCTATGGAATTTAAAGTATGGCTTTTTTAGACCGGATTTCTATCAGCCAAAAGGTTTTCAAGTTTACATTCCTGCAGAGCAAATATTCCCTTAGTTAATATTTCATAATTCATGTGCTTTTAAAAAAATCACGTGCATGCATTGCTTTCATAAAATTATACATCATATATATATATATATAGATATAGATACATATATCCATATATGTTTGTATACTTATATTAGCTTATGACTCTGTTTTATCATATACCATACCATATTACATTTCCTATAATAACACCCCCATCACCACCCCTGTAACTTTCAGATAACACTGAAGAGATATATTGAGATTCTAGAGGGAGTGAGTTCTATGCCTGTTCTACCTGGGGTTGATGAGTAAAGAGGAATGCTGTTGGGGGTGGGATATGCCCCCTCCTAACCATACTGCATGCAAGCTTTACTTGGGCACTCAGTAAATTGATTAGTGACTAGTACTATTTTCTATATTTACAAGTTGTACATTGTGAATTCATGGTAAAAAGGTTGTGGTTTTTACTCTGAGTGACATGAGATGCCTTTGGAGGATTTTAAACGTAAGATTGATGTAATTTGATTTGTGTTTTGAAAGGATCACTGGCTGCTGTGTGGAAAATAGAAAGTAGGTTCACAGGGTGAATGCAAGGACAATGGTTAGGAGGCTACGAGAATAGTAGTAGCAAAAGGGACAGTGGCTTAGAATAACATGTTAATAACTACAGATAACCATTCTATATCTAAAAAGGAATAAGTTTAACCCACATATTAGCTTAATTGAAAGAGAAGTCTGCTAATTTCCAAATCATAGGACTCATCTAATCAACCCACCCTGAAGTCACAACATAACAAAGAAATCTCAATAAAAGAAATGAGTGAGCACACATGTATGACTATAGATGCAAATATTTTTTCATTTCCTTGAAAGAATAAAACCACAAAAATGTAGAAAATTATTCAGATATGCCGTGTGTTTCAATCTTAGGAAATCACTTCATGTCATGAATTTCTTCAGTTATAAAATATTTACATCTAGTTGAATGTACAAAACACTTGATAAAATGCATCATCTATGCCTAAATAAAATAAAGTTTAGTGAAATAAAAGATATTTCCTTATAAGAAAGAAGATTATCTATCTCGGGTGTTGAAAGCAAATACAAATTGTGGATAATGCTGTAAAGATATTCACATTAGAGTCAAACTCAAGGAAAAGCCCAAGGATACCCAATGTCATTACTTGTACTTAACTAAGTTTTGTGACTTGTGACTAATCCATCAGTATTAGAGTGCTAATGGGGAAAATCTATGTAATATATTACAAAGTTATTCTTAAAAAATAGAAATCACAAGAAATAAACAATTGACAGCAATTCAATAGTATTTTAAATTTTCAAATTAATACTAATTGTATAATTATAACATCTAATTGTACAATGGATAATAACTTAATAATATGAAAATATCCAAGTACTCAACTCCTTTATCATTTGAAAAATGCAAATTTAAAAATGATATGCCTATTTCACCTAATTGATAGGCTTTTTCTTAATGAAAATTATGTAAAGCTGTTTAAGGAAATTCATGTTCTTAGTCATTGCTGATGTCAGTATAAATTATTTAACATTTCCAGTTGAAAATTTAGAAATATATATGAAAGTCTTCAATTCTGGTCCTTCCTTTACCTAGCAATGTCATTTCAACATAAACCTCATTAAAAATCAGTCATAGGTTCAATCAAACATATAAGTAAAAGAATCTTCTCCACACGATTAATTATTACAGTGAGAAATTCTTTAAAAATAAAATAAAACACTGATATCCTAAAAAGGGAAATGACTAATAAATTATAACAAACCCATATGATGGAATATCATGCAGTCATTAAACAATTGAATGAGGAAGGAATTTTAACAAACTGGACATTTTCACGATATATAAAGTTTAACTAAAGTATTGTATACAGGACAAAAAAAAAATTAACCATTTTAAAATAAAATTTTAAAAGCTGTAAGTACATATTCCAAAATATTACTGTTGGTTATCTCTAGGTGGTAGGATTCTGGTATGTTTTTTCTGCGCTTTAGTCTTAGAATTTTTTAAACTTTGACAATATGTATGCATTATTTATTAACCATATGAAAGCAGAGCATACAATTTATTTTAAAATAAACCAGTTGAAGGCATTTTCGATGCCAAAGGACAAAGGAGGTAAAACTGTATTGATTAGGGGGCCAATCTTCCTTCAGAAAGGCTTATAGCTCGTTCATTCTTTGAATAAGCATTGATTGACTCTATTTCATTTTATTTCATAAGCTAGACACAAGGCATTCAAAGATGAGTTACTCACAATCCCTTTCTCATGAGCCTCATAGATCAGTGAAGGAACCTGACAGATGCAATGTCAGGGAAATTGCAATGAATTGGGTATTAATGGGGCATTAAATATCACAAAGGGGGTGGGTGTGGCTGCCTGGGGGAACAGGAGGCAAGAAAAGGCTTTCTACAACCGTGATCTTGAAATCAGTTTTAAAAGATGAGCAGGAATTTTCCACATAGAAATAGAGGACGAAATCACCCTAGGAAAAGGACACAGCATGAGGAAAAGGTAGAGAAGCATGATTTGAATCCTATCATTGTTAACTACCACCATCTTATCATATGTGTTTATAAAAAGGCTGATGAGGACCAAAATCCTCAATACGGAGCTAATTGAAATAGTGTCTTCATAGTTTCTACAGCTCCTTTATGCCAAAGCTTGGAAAGAAGATCCTTTATCATTTGGCCCCTCCTAACACACTCCTCCTCCTCCTGCCCAGTCTTGACATCTACCATACTGTACTACTCCATATCTCCCAAACGTGCCATGGCACTTCATTCTCAGTACCTCCTGCATCCTATTCTCTTCAAAAAACAGTTCCAGAATACGACATTTCTCATAAGATACCCTCCTTTTGTACTGTCTTGGCATCATGTGCATACTTATGCCAAGTATCTTTTCTGTGTTATCTTGAGAAATTATGTCTTATTCAACTAGTCCAGCATCCAGCGTTTAACATAGAATCCAATGCATTGCAGACACATAGTATTTACTGAATGAAAGACATCATGAATGAATGAATAAATGAATGAATGAATGAATGAATGGTGTATATTATCCAACAAGCTTACTACACAATAGAATAGAAAATTTTTTCAGACTTTAGTACAGCATTTCCTCTGAAGACAAATCATGATAAAGTGATTTGTAACCATCAAGTGTTATCTATTTAAGAAATCAAGAATCAGAAATAAGATTGAAACAATATTTTGTTAAATTCCCAAATAATTTAAAGCAAAAGTTGGACCAAGCTTCTAAAATCAAACAAACAAAAAAATAAATAAGAAAACAGTTCAAATTTAAACCAGGTATGTTCAATTCAAAAATGATTTACTGAACTGATACAAAACAACCTAATGCCCTAAAAAATAGTTTATTTCAACTATTTATTAGTAGTAACTAAATAATGATAGTAATATTTGATAAGTGCAAAAGTCAGTGGTTTGTTTGATATTCATTCTGGCCTTAAAAATAAAAATAGAATGACTATTTTACTAACCCCCAGACTCACAGTCCCAATAAGTAGTAACCAGAGAATAAGGATGTGATCTCTTCTCCTAAATATTATTTGCTGTTGAGTGGTCCAAGAACTTCTCCAGCTCCCAGATTTCTCTCTGTTGTATACAGCCATCTTGTAACCCAAGTCATCAAATAAAAGGCATGTTAAAGAAGAAACTCATTCTTGAGACATTTCTTATTTGCATGGTTACAAAATATTCTTGAAAGAACACAAGAAGCATAGGGCCATAGAACAAAAGTTGAAGGTTATTGGTATCTTTCCTTGGTGCGTGAGAATGCCTATCCTAGTCTGAAGGGTCATAAATCTTTGTAAGCAAACAAGTTATGCAGACTGCACAGGCACTATGGGAAGCTTTGGGGAAAAGACAAAACTGACTTTTTGACAGGCCTAGACATTTCACTCATCTATTTCAGGCTTGGGACTGCGTACTTTGCATATGTATATTTCCAATGATGATGACCACCGGGTTTTATATAGAGCTGTGAGTTAATAAATGTTGAATGAATAAGTACATGAATTAATGGATATATTATCTTTAATGAAACAATTTGATATAAGGCTGGAAGTGAGCTGTTATTTCCAATCAATAATACCACATAAAACCCCCTTGGCTAAAGCTTGCTGTACGAAGCAAAAGTTATATACGGGTATCAGCCTAGTATCACAAACTGTCTATATGTATATATGTGTCAAAATTTATGACAGAGACCTATACCAAGGCAGGAATTGGGAGGGACTGTGGGAGGAACTGTCACACCCTATGTCAGTCACAAAAGCCCTACAGGAAGACCTCTATGGTTATGTAACAGAACTCTATGGTTGTAACAGCCCCTCTCCTAATTTCCTCTTTTCCTCTATAAAAGAGCTTAGTCTTCTTAGTCTCATTCCTCTTCTTCCACTTGGCCAACCATGGCTGCACATACTGGATTGCAACCCTTTCTTCTTCCAGAATAAACCCTTTTTTTTTTTGCTGAGGGAATGTCTGGTGGACTTTCTGTTTACAGTCAATGCATGTGTGCACGTTTGAGTACCATTCTGGGTGAAAATCTATATAGCACAGTTATAGACTTGAGAAGACAGTTGTAGACATGAATAGAAATTACAGGTGTTCCTTGACTTACAATGGGGTTACAGCCGGATAAACTCATTGTAAATTGAACATATCATTAAGTGGAAAACGCATTTAATATACATAACTTACTGAGCATTGCAGCCTCCCTTACATGTGCTCAGAACACTTACATTAGCATACAGTTGGGCAAAATCATCTAACACAAAGACTATTTTATAAATTGTGGTATATCTTTTCTAATTTATCACACACACCATTTTCTCACTATTGTACATTTGAAAAATCTTAAGTTGAACCATTGGGACCATATACGGTCTCTACCTCATAATTTTAAACCCAGTTTGAAACAAAAGAAGTACGGGATAAACCTTTTGTTAATGAGAAAATTGAGTTACCTGGAAGGCTCTTTTGACAGGGTTCCGATTAACGGAGGCTCCCCTGTATTTGTGGGCAATTTTAGAAGGATAGTCTTGAGTTGGCCACCTCCTTTTCTCCCAGAATTGTTCTTGGGAACAGGGCCGACAACTAGAAAAGAAGGCCATGTCCCTTCAGGAGGAGGAAGGATTTGCGATGAACTCATTGGAACCTTTGGCAGGAATATTAAGAAAGACCTTGGTCTTTCTCACTGCCAGATTAAACAAAGTAAAGGATGTCGTTTATTTTACTTAAGTCAGCTCAGTTGATTCATAATACTAGTGGTAAAAGCATCTTAGAGGAACAGGTCAGGGATCACTAATCCTTTCTTAGTGGCTTTATTATCTTATTAGATTTAAGCTAAAGGAAAAGCAATCCCATAAGCAGCCAAGATACTTACAGAGAATTAAAATGCTTTCTGAGATTATTTGAGACTGAACACAGTTTCCATCTTAGCTTAAAATAACAAACAAAGTTCCTTCCATTAAGTTGAATAAAAGAACACTATATGTGCATTAAAATGTGAACTATCTGGAATTTGCAAGCATCTTCAGAGCTACTGAACTAATCTCCTAATTGGTCTCCCAGTTTCCCAATCCTCATTTGCCAGTAGCTGTCACACTCCTGCTCACCAACCTCTCCTAGCTACACAGTCTTTATAGATGTAGTACTCAGTGTGTGATATCTGGAAGCCTAGCCTCACAATTCGCTAGGGTGCACACAAAAGAACTTTGGGGATAGGTTTTAAACCTTTCAGTGGTTCCCTTTGCAAAACAAATGTTTAGAACGACTGGCCTAGAAACTACGATATAAATCCCTTAATATAACATTTGATGTCCTCTGAGTCTGTCCTTTCACTAGTTTCCTGAGGTCATTTCACACCATCTCTCTCCATGAGTCAGATTCCTCCTTGCTCCCTGATTTCGCCCTGCCTTCTCAGTCCTATGATTTTTCTCTAGTCTGTCTTTTCAGCTTGTGCTGTTGAATTCCTTTTTCCTCTCTGAAATTTTTGAATTCATCTTCTAGGGCTCTAGCTGTTAAGCCATAGCAGAGGTTCTGACTGTCCAGCATCCATCCTTCTGGGACCAGAGAGAAAAGATTTTGAACCACTGGACTGCCCAATTTAGGGTTGTTTGGGAGTGCACTGGTCTTGGGTATGAGTATTAAGGTCAAACTCTAAACCTTACCCTTGAAATCATCCCTTTGTAAATATATCATTCTTTGAAATAGATTTAAATAATAGTTGATTACTCCAGCAACCTTATGAATTCCTATAGAGTGTACATAGTAGACAAAATATATATATATATATATATATATATATATATATATATATATACATATATACATATATATGTATATGTGTATGTGTATATGTGTATGTATATTTATATATGCTTTGGAGTTCAATAGTTCTGGGATTGATTAATAGGACTGCCACCTACAACCTATTTGCTTTTGAACAAGTAACATACCCTCTTCTACTTCAGTTTACTTTTTCAGAAACGGGTATAGCATATCAGGATGGTAATGAAGATAATTAAAACTCATAGAATTGTGATTTTTATTTTACATGTTTTTCAACATTATTTCCTAGAGGATAATATAGTTTCCTGCTTCAAGTTGATATTTAGCAAATGTTTGCTAAACATTTATTAATTAAATAAGTGGATAAGAGGTTTTAAAACACTTCATCAAATTCCCTTATAAGTGTTTGCTTTGCAGTTGCATTACCATCTTTTTTGGGCTGAGTTGTGGCCTCCAAAAGTTAACCCCCAGTACCTCAGAATGTGACTGTATTTGGGTAGTTAAACAGGTAAAATTAGGTCATTAGGATGGGCCTTAATCTAATATGTTGGGCATCCTTATAAGAATAGGAGGTAAGGGAAGACACAGGGAAAAGATGGCTATCTACATGCCAAGGAGAGAGACTTGGGAAGAAACCAAGTCTCTAACATCTTCGTCTCAGACTTCTAGCCTCCAGGACTCTGAGACAGTACATTTCTGTGATTTATGCCACCCGTTCAGTGGTGCTTTGTTATGGCAGCCCTAGCAAACTCATACACCATCCTTTGACTTTAGTGTTATAATTGGTACACTCGAAATTAAAACTAAGTTGTTTGTGTTATGGTATGTGAGTCAATTTATATGGTATAAACATAAGATAGCATTATAGAATTAGTGTTTTCACCTGGAAACAGGAGAGCAACAATATTTTCTTGCTGGAAAAAAAAGAAAAAAAAACAACCAAACAAACGAAAGAGCCAAACCTGAAACATAGTATGTGTCCCCAGGGTCCCCAGTGGCTGGCTCCATATCATGTAGAAGAAGATGTGCAATGAGCTTGGTGAATAAGGTGTATTGAGTGGGCTGAGCTGTATTTCAGTGGATTTGTTAGCAGTGCAGCTTCAGCAGAGTGAATCATGAATGAACCTCACAATACTTGGAGACAGATTTATAGTTCCTGTTTTAATTCAAGGGTGCCAAATGCCCAGCCATATTCCCTAGCTGTGTCTGTTGGATTCCAAATGAATGGAGCTGCCTCGTTGGCCCCCAAGCAAATATATCAACCCAGTACATTTCTATAGCACATTACGGATTTGAATGTATTTTCTCATTTAGTCTTTCTTATGATTAAACAGAATAATTATTATAAACTCAGCATGGCTACCCCAAGGCTTAGAAATACAGTCCTTTCCTCAAGTTCTAATGCATGAGAATGTGCAGGAGCTAGAATTTTGACTCAAGATCTGTATTGTCTTTCAGTGTTTTGGCTGCTAAACTATACAGCAATTTACCACAGTCCAACACCCATTCCTCTGGGACCAGAGAGAGCAGAATTTAAACCACTAAGCCACGCAATTTCAGATTGTCTGGGAAGGCAGTAGTTGGTGAATAAGAGTATCAGAATCAAAGAAGAGTTTTCAAATTCTCTGGAATAATTTACAACTTTGCTAAGATTCTCCATGTTATAATCTTGAAAAATAGTTTACACAAATCCCATTTCACAGATCAAGAAACCAAAATTTAGGAAGTTAGTCATCTAAGGTCACCGTCACTACCAGCAGTTGAAAGTAGGTCTGTTGGACTGCAAATTTATCCGCTTCCCAGTGTGGCTACCTAGCCCCACTAGTTTTTTGTGTTTTTTTTTTTTTTTTTAGAGAATTACCTTAATCTCCTTAATTATGAGAGGCAAGAACTTCTAAAGATAAGTGAATACTCTCATGGAAACTCCAGATGCCCAGAAAAGTCCTGATAACAGGACTAGGATTTATCTTTAGGTACCCCCACCTTCATTAACCCCCCGCCTTCAATGTGACTGGATATAATTGTGTAGTACAGAAAGCCTGGTATTCAAATAAAAATAAAAAAAATAATTATATATATATATATCCCCCCCTGATACGGAACTAGACGTTTTTTCTCATTCATGAAAAAAAAAAAAAAAAAAAATATGATGATTATTTTATTAAATTAAGATGGAGAAACTACTGAGAAAGAAGAAAAAAAACTTGTTGTCATATATATAAGTAGTACACAACAAAACTGGGTTTTGAAATATATTTATTATGCACTTTTAAAATTTTTTTTATTTAAAAATATATTATACACACTGGTTGCCGCCATTACACCAGTTGTGAATAAGATAATATATATATATATATTTTTTGATTTAAAAAAAAAAATACTTAGTGAACACCTACTATGTGCTGGGGGGGGGGAATACATGAGAAACATAGTTCTTGAAAAAAAAAAAAAAATAATAAAAAGCAAAAAGCATAAAAAAAAAAAATATTTATTATTAATTTAATATATATATGAGTGCTATACTGAAAATGTACAGGATATTAAAAAAAAAAAAAAAAAAAAAAATTTTTTTTAATGACCAAATTTACCTTCTAGGTCAGTTAACATACTCGAAAAAAAAAAAAAAAACATCCTGCCCAACAAATCATCATTTCATTTTTTTTTTTTTTTTTTCATCATCATCATACTAATAATATATATCAAACTCTATACTAATTACTGTATCAATATTTTTTATTTGTGTTCACTTGGTAACAATGCCTTTATTCATCTTTATAACACTGCTTTGGGCAGAACTTTGCTAAGATCCATAAATTACATTAAAGACTTTGTTTCAAGCTGGTCACTCAGATTTTCATTTCGTTAATAAGAGGCAGACTGGAATATTTTTTGCCTTTCTTGCTCATTTATATCAAAAGAACATCAGGAGAAAATTACCCCCTGGCCTTGTAGGCTATGCCTGGCATATTATAATTACATATCAAGACTTTGCCAGGTTTGGGGGTTGGGGATGAAAGTCAACCCATGGTTGTGCGTGCGCACATCCATGCATGTATGCACGCATGTGTGTGTGTGTATATATGTGTGTGTAGTTGGAATTGTTTCCGTTATGAAATAATTTATTACATACTCTAAATGAACAACTGAATTCCTCTTTCAAGTGCAAAATAGCAGAGAGGGCCATGTGGTACAGTGAAAAGATTAAGGGATTTGAACTATTTCAGAACTGAATTCAAAGCCAGGTTTGCATGCTTATTAAATATGTGTCTGTAGGCAGATTAATTTATCCGAGGCACCATACTTATGTGTCTATCTACCTGAATATCCATCTATCTATAAATGATAAAGATAATCATAGTTACTTCTTAATGTCAACTGAGAATTCAATGAGTAATTTATCTAAAGTCTACACAATGCCTAGTCCCTAGTGAGTACCCAGTCTGACAAGTCTGTTATTATAACTAAACTATATGTACACATTTACATTGAAGACATCAGTGAAATCAAAGACAATATGGAGAGACACCTAATGCTGGAGGGTTTTCCAATTTTCTTTTGGAATTAAATTTCTTATGTAGCAATGATGAAAAGAATAGCAGATGTTTATTTCTGAATTTTGTATTTTTAAAAACCATTGACAAAAATGTCTCATTGAGCACTAAAAATATTGAGGCTTAGCAAGATGTTAGAGCTAGTCTATCACAATTAAATTGGTATCACAATTATTTAACTTTGCGAAGACATCCAACTGTGCTTTCCAAATGTGGACAGAGAATATGCCATTTAGAGAATGTAGCAAGAACACCAAAATTCAGAGGAACTCTTAAAATGCTCAATATGTATCTGAGATGTCAAGTATGGACAGACTGACAGAGTCATTTTCAATAAAATGATAAGATCCACCATATTGAAATTATATAACTAAAAGTAACTGATGAAGTCACTTAAAATTGCACAGAAGAATATTTGCAATGGTTTCTGTCGTACTCACAAATCTCTGGACATATGGACACATGGAAAATTAAATTCATGTGCCTATTCATTTTGGCAGGGAAAACAAATGTGTAGGGAGTCTTCTTCACGTGTTAATATTTATTTCACAAAAAGTGAAAGAGAATTCTTATCCATTTTTTCATACATTCATTCATTCATTCAGTAAATGCATACCGAGCATGGTCATAGATATTAGTGTTATAGAGATGAGTAACAGTCACCCTAAACATTCTTGCTGCTGACCGACCGTTTGAAAGGTATTTCATATACAGAATCATAATTACAGTAAAACAAAATAAGAATAATAAAGATGAAATGATTAATGCATCATAGATTAATCACAGAGGGTTTCTCAGAGGAGGTCACATGTGAGTTAAATCTTAGAAAATAGAAATTTGGCTAGTGAAGAAAGGAGAAGAATTAAGATATTATAGACAGCATAAGAAAGCGTACACTATTTTTTTATTAGTTTCAGGTGTACAAAACAATGTAATAGTTAGACATTTATCATTTATACCCCTCACAAAGTGATAACCCACCCGCCCCCAATCTACTACCCCTCTGACATCACATACAGCCATTACATTTCCACTGTCTCTATTCCTTATGCTGTACTCCATTTCTTGTGACTATATATATATATATATATATATATATATATATATATATATATATTTGACATTCATTATTACATCATTATTCAGCTTCAGCTTCAGGTGTACATAGCAGTTATCAGGCCCCTACACCGTCCCTGAAGTAGTCTTTCTAATAAGAGATGTTCATTGGATACCCTACAAAATCTTTACAACATTATTGATCATAGAAAAAAAAAGCATATACTAAAGCAAGGAGGAATTGTACAAATGGCATTTAGTGTACAAGGCTGGTATCTTGTAGTGTAGATTGATCAAGGCAGATTCGGTCCCTGTATGCCAACCCCAAGAGAGAGTCTCTTGCCTCATAATCTCCTTTCCCACAGCCTCTCAAACAGCTAACTGAGCACTTACTATGTGCCAACCACTGTGCTAAGAATGTTGTGATTTAGGGAACACTGACAACAACTGTAAGGCAAGTACTGATAGTAACCCATGCAAAAACAGGCATTTGAAGCTTGAGAAGATTAAGTCACTGTGGTTGAATTCAGTCTACAGAACCCACATTCACGTGTGTGTGTTACATGCCATTGAGTCATTCCCACTCCTGGTGACTCTATGAATGAGTGACGTCCACAATGTCCTGTCCTCTAGAGCCCTGCTCAACTCCTGTAGACTCGTGCCTCTGGCTTCTTTGATGGAATCAATCCATCTTATGTTTGGTCTTCCTCTTTTCCTGCTGCTTTCCATTTTCCCAGAATTATTGTCTCTTCCAAAGAACCCACCTTCTCAGGATGTGCCCGAAGTGGGACAGCTTCAGTTTTGTCATTTTTGCCTCCGGCGATGTTGCAGGTTTAATTTGCTTGAGGACCCATTCATAACCTATGTTATATACCAGTGGTGTTAAAAAATGTACACACATTTTAAGAGATGTTACCTATGCTCAAGCAGTAGTTCCCTGTAATCAGAAGTGTCTGGACGCTGATGGGAACCACTTTGAGCACCTCTTGTAATTGCAGAAGTCAAACGTGATTGTATTCATCTTTTGTTATCAGTATATATTGAGTATTACAATTAATACAGTTTTTTCCTTTCTTAAAATGTGTATACATTATTTTGGCATCCTCTGTGTGTATCCGATATGATTGATGGAATAAAAGAAAGTTGCTATAAACAGAGGAAAATATAAACACAGTGCCATCGATGAAATTTTACCTGATTGGGCACTTGAAATTAACTTAGAGACGTGCATTATTTCCGTTATAAAGACATTACAGATTAGAAGTGGAAGCTGACTAAAATTCACAGGAGTGAAATGAAGAGTTTCATGAATAACTAATTTGCTAAATTAATTAGAAAAACATTATTAAGTTCTAAATCAGTGTTTATAAGAGAGATGATGGCAGTGTGAGCTGCCTGGTCTAACTTGCCAGGGTATAACAGCAAATTCTCCAGCTCCTTTTTCCAGGAGTGGGAGGTGATTTAATGTCACATAACACACACGTGAACGTGGGTTTTGTAGACTGTTTGAATTCAACCACAGTGATTTAATCTTCTCAAGCTTCAAATGCCTGTTCTTGCATGGGTTACTATCTATTATGTGCTTTACAGTTGTTCCCTAAGTCAAAACATTTTTAGCACAGTGGTTGGTACATAGTAAGTGCTCAGTTAGCTGTTTGAGAGGCTGTGGGAAAGGAGACTATGAGGCAAGAGACTCCCTCTTTGGGTTGGCATACAGGGAACGGACCTGCCTTGGTCAATCTTCACTATAGGATAACATTTTAGTATCTGGCTACTCATTTTTTCTTGAAGGAACTGATTTTGTACGTTCTTATTTTCAAATACTACTATTCAGCATACCATTGAATACTATTTGATACCTGTATTATTTGGGTTTTATTTTATTTATTCATTTTTGCTATTTGACAATATCAAATATCTAGAGCGTCTATGGGCCCAGTGGGCTCTGATTTAGGATCGAATAGTCTTGGCTCTGAATTGTGAGTTAGGCTTAACTGTGCTGTGTGTGTTTTCTAATTATTATTATTTTTTAATCAGAAGTTACTCATGTCATGTTCTTATAACAGATCATACCCCCATGTTTAAGCCTATATTATGTTTGCTAACATCACTTTAGGCAAAGAAAATCAGATAACCAGGTCCAATATCATGGCCCTGGAACATATTCTCCACCCAGAGTGGAAGTCATGCAGAGTTACATGGAAAAGGGCACGGGTTTAACTAAGAGTGGGCCTTCGTGAATGGGATTAGTGCTCTTATGAAAGAAACTTCAGCGATATCCCTTGCCCCTTCCACCATGTGAAGACGGAGAGAGAAGGTGTTAGCTATGAACCAGGAAGAGAGTCTGTACAGAACACAACATGCTGCTACCTTGACCTTGATCTTCCAACCTCCAGCCTCCAGAACTATGACAAATAAGTTTCTGTTTTTCATCAACTATCCAGTCTGTGGTATTTTGTTATAACAGCCCAAACAGACCAAAACTCCATCTTCACCTCAGGATTCACCAACATCCATATGCAACATATTGGTTTCTGATAGATGGACCTGATATGAGAGCTGGGGTCACTTCATAAATAGATATCCATAAAAATCATAGTGATTATACTACTTTTCCTATGAATCATTTTGTGAATATCAAAATAACTCTTTACGCAGAGTTTGTTAAAAGTCCACACACCATAGGCCAATTATTTAATATTTTTGAGTTTCATTTTCTTCTATAAAATAGAAATAATATCATCTATCTCTTAGGATTATTGAGTTAAATGAGATAATTCCTATAACAGAAAAATCACAGTGGCTAGAAGATAGAAACACATTAACTACTATAATTATTTTTATTATAATAAATATATCATTATAATAATCTCAACCTCCTCATCTGTATAATAAACATAATAATATGTATCTGTGAGCATTCCAGTGGCTGTGTACGTGTATTCTGAGTGCATCTAGGAAGCAATGCCTTGGAATTTCTGATTTCTTTTAACCAAGGAATTTGAAAAAGAAACCAGTAGCATTTCACTGAAACGCAAGAGAAAAAAAAACTATTGTAAACCCAGAAGATAGAATTAGAAAAATTAAAACTGAGGACATTCCAGCAGGAAATTGTAGTCTGACTGGAGAGAAGAGAAGCAGGTAGTTGGAGGAAATGAGAACAGGTATTGGAACAGACAATAAAATGAGAAGGGGGATTTCATAAAGAAAAGGAAGCTGGCTATGCAGTTAAAGATGGAAATCAACTTAAATCCTGTGGAAAGGCTGGTAGGATTTTGGCAGCATTTTTTTTTTTTTTTTTGAATAGTTGGGGAAATAAAGAAAAGAAACATGGCTCTTAAAGAAAAGTGTGAAGATATTCCCAAAAGTCCCACCATCCAATATTATCTTTGCAAAGAAAAACAGAAATAAGACTACAACTTTTTTCTCATGAATCTATAGCCTTTGAAAACCCTTCTAATGTTATTTTGGACCCATTTAAAAATATATCAAATCTGCTATAGTTTCTCCCAGAGATGAACTCTCTCAAATAGAACATTTACCTTCAAATGACTGTTCCAAAACTGACTGGTAAATTGAATTTTCCAAGTCCACAGTATGCTTTAGCACTGTCAGTTTTGAATTTTGAAGAAGACACCAACCTTTCCAAGTTCAAATTCTATTCAATAATAACAAAACATGATTTTCTGGTATCTAAGAAAAGTACTTTATCTATGTGTTTATTTTTATCCTGTTTTTTATATAAAGGGTTCTAGTATATTGGGACATCAAAAAACACAGAAAGGTCATTTAATACATAAATAAAAATCATAGCATCTAGTTTGGCTTTGAAAATGACAGAACAAATAACTAGAGGGGAATATTTAGCGTGAGAGAGAAAACCCAAACCTCTCAAAAATAATTTAGAACACACTTGTGAACTTACAAAAATATTGGTATTAGTGTATGTGACAAAGGACACAGAAGAATTTGTTTTTAAATACTGGTGAAATATTTTAGTCTTTTAAAAAATACCAAGTTGTAACATGTCTGTAGTGTGCCTGTGGAAGACCTTCTAAAGAGATTGGTTAATAATTACAAAGACAAATCCTTGTTTATTAGCACAAATTATTAAATAAACAGTAAGTTAAGTTAAAAAGAGGTGTAGAACAGATCAGGGTACAAAATTATTTGAAATAAGTAATCGGCCTGGAAAAATGCTTTCTCTTATTTTTGGAGTTATTTCAAGTATTACTTTCTCTGTGGAATATTCCCTGAGTTATGCATTCAGACTTAATGCTGTGTTAATCATTTGAACTATTAAATATTTCAGTTCTCCTTCTAAATGCATTGTGCTTCCCCACTTCCTCTGAAGATAAGGGTGGTCATATGACTTTTTGGACCAGTGAAACATAAGGGGAAGTGAAATGTGTCACTTCCAGGTAAAGCTTTAAGATTCAGTGTATGATTTCTCAAGTATGCTCTGTCACAATGAATACTAAAGCATGTGTAAAGACTGAGCCTTTGTTAGCTCGATCCCTGGGTGTCTATAAAAACTAGAGCAAACTGCCTGCCTGCATTTAACAGACAGAATGAGAAAGAAAGAAGGAAAATGAAATCATGTTAAGTCACATTGCTCATGGGAATTGTTTATCGTAGCATAACTTATCTTAATTGTTCTTACCTGTGGTGTGTGTGTGTGTGCGTGTGTATATATTCAGCTGGCAGCTCTTCATATTATCATATCTAGTTAGTTAGTTTGTTTTATTATTAAATTTCAAGTATTTTTAGGATCTCATGTCTGTATTTTCTTTGAGGCATTACTTGGCATACAGTAGAAACTAAAATGTGTTTTTTGAATAAATACTATCAAAAAGCAGCTACTCAATAAATGTTACTTTGTTGACTTTTATTATCTGAAAAATTATGGAATTTGCATATTTTAAGAGCACTTAATAGCAGTCAAACAAATATATCATTTCTACTAGAAATAGTAAACCATTAGGAACTAAAAGAATGTATATTAATGAAATACTACTTAAACTTGATATTTATGACCTGAAAACTAAATCCCTCTCAACCCCATGTATACATTGAATAGAATATGATTTTAACTTTTATATTATCAAAATAGGAGCATGTGGAACATGTAGAACTAGCAATAAGAGAAACGGAAGTAATAGCAATACATTTTGCTCAGTTAACTTGATAAAGGTAGAGTCCCTCTGAGAGAATAGTGAACTTGCAGTCTATGTCATGATCAGTGAAATGTTCTTCCATATGTTTGAAAAAGAACAATTTAATAAGTCTTAAAGGCAATAATATGTGTTTCCATATAATGTATAACTTCCTTTTATATTAGTCAAGGTCTTCCCTCACACTTTTTTTAAAAAATATTTTTTTACCCATTTCTAACCAAAACACCCCTAATTGCTTTCCTAAAGAAAAATTCTACAATTTCATGAAGCCCTTCTCAATTGGACTCTTCGATTTGTGTTCATAACACAGTAGAAAATATCCATGAAAGACATCTGAAAAAGAAGAACTAAAACTTGTGTTGCACGATTTCATAAAGTTAGATTGAAATTTTAGAGTGCAATCATCTGGGCCTCCATATTTGTTTATACTGAGTCCATTGTGAAATTGGATATTGGGAAACAAACATCCTTTAAAAGGGTAAAGCTGATTTTATAAATGTATTGAGGTGGTGGGAGTAGTGTTTTCACTCCTACCACCCTTTAGTTTTTCCATTTCCTGTTACTGAGATGTGTGCCACATTCATATAACTGCACCTAGTTCTTTGCCTAGCACAGTGAAAATTCAAATCATATCACTGCAGTACAGAAGCAGAAAGTAGATGGTATTATTTGGAGTCATGTTGAAAAAGCCTTGATTTTTGTTTGTTTGTTTTTTCAAATTTCAGCTTTAATTTATAAGGATACTGCCTTTGCTTTTTATGTTTCCATGTTACTAGAGACATGTGCCATTTGGAGCACTCTGTACTATGTGTGATGCTCTCCGTATCTTCTTTGTCATTAGGAAACAGCATTTGTGCACTCCGTAACTGAAGAGCATTTACTAAGAGGCCCACATTCAGGTCTATGGATGGGTTAGAGAATAGAGTGTGGATCGACTGGGGCAGTACTCCTGGAGCTGATGACAGTAGGAGGAGGATTTTTCCACCTTTGGGTCTGAAGAAATAAGTGGTAGAGGGAAGGGAGTGGTTACTGAACTCAGAAAGAGAAAGGTAGAGGGTCAGCGTTGGCAGGAATGATTCCATGTGATAGAGTGACACACCTAAGGGAGTTGACCCAGGACAAGGAAGCCAGGACAGTATGCTCCCTGACCTGCTTCTGCTCCCTCCGTCTGATGCCTGCCTGGGCTTCACCTTGACCATACCCAAAAGAAAGACAGACAACAGGAAGGAAACACTTCCCAGCCATCCATAAGTGGCCGGACCCCTGAGGGGTAGAGTAGATACCACGGACAAGTAGAATATGTCAAACACGCCCCCACCCACCCCTTCTCTAAGTTGTGGTACTTTAAACAACATGCCACTCAGTACTTTTGCAACATAAAATGCGCCTTACCTAATAAATTGACTATCAATTGTTTATCAATTCACAACTTACTTTGAATAAAGCTAAAAATTTAAGAAAAATTATAATGCTGGAGTGTCTTCCTTCAAGAGTTTCATTACTTAATAGAGAACAAAAATATATTAAAAATCCAAGGGGATGCATATTGGTAATTGCTATGATATTGCTATGAATATGGGTGAACCAAGGACAGCCAAATGAATCTTCCTAGAGAAGTCTAAATAAGGGCTTTAACATACTGGATTAGTTTTGCCCATTAAAAAAAATGAAATGAGAAATACTCCTACCAGGAGGGTGAAGGTGGTGTCAAATTTCAGTCATACGCAAGCCAACTATATGATGGGAAAGAGGAATTCGAAAAGGCCACAGTAAAGAAAACCAGGACTTATTAGCCATATATCAAATGCCCCAATAACGTGACCATATGTTAACCTGAGAATATGGCTTTTAGCAGATTTTCCTCCTTACTCAGTAGGTGCCCTAATTCCCTTTGTCCCCTTCCCTCTCATTGTCATTGCTCCAGACAGTATTGTTTCCTTTCTGTAGTTATTTGGTGAGTTTCCTCATACGGGTGATCAGAAAGCCAGTACCCAGAGCTAACAATTTAAAACCCAGGTATCAGTACCGTTAAATACCTCTGCCCATTTGACCCCTTACTCACAGCCTTATTTTGATGACCAATAAAATGAAAAATGCTTTTATTCCCTTTTTCTTAATGGAGGAGGTTGTTACTTGTCCGATTTTCCACTTCTTTTTTTGTTGTATAGGTGACTGTATCTGTGCTAGGGCTTCAAATAACTTTCAGAATCTTCTGGTGAATATGACCACTTGAAATAAGAACTATAACAAACCAATAACCCTTAACAAAAATCTCACCCAGAAATCCTGCTAGAATGTGACAACCTTATTCTCCTGTCTAAATTGTTTTGGGGGAGTCAATAGGGCTGTATTGGAAGGTGAGAGTTTTGGAGATAGATATATTTGTGCTTGAACCCCTTTCACCACCTTATTGTCTAAATTTGGAACAACTCTAAATTTCGAGGATCTAATTTTACTGCTTTCAGTATTTCTGTAGGATACGACAGTTTCTCTGATAGGATAATACACTGACCTATACATATATGGGAATAAAGAGCAAACTTCTCAAACCTGAGTCTTCATCTAAAATGAAGGTATAATAATGCCTGTGTCAGATCTACCATGAGGTTGAATAAACTTGGGATGTGGGTAAGAGAATGCTGCCAGTCTTAGGAGTACAATCCAAGACCCTGTCTTCAATAACTCGCTGGTATAATTTAATACAATTTACTTTTTGGTAAAATAAAATAATAGTGGCCATCCAATTAATTTGGCATCAACTTTTAATGAGCGATGCAGTTTAAATGTTTGCTACTGTGTCAGGGGAATAGGAAGCATTTGGTATAACTACCTCTTTACATAAAAGTCCTGGTAAATGTTGGTTCCCTTCTTCTTCTCCAAACCCTTGTGAGTCCCCTTTAATAGTTTTATAGAAGCATGCTAAATGGGGCACTTGAAGAGAAGGGAAGTTGTTGCTTACTCCTCTTCCTGTTTCTCCCCTCTGATTCCTTTGTGGTCCCCACACCCTCCCCCCTTTGCTGTCTTTTTTCTCTCAAGGATTTGTTTTGTCTAGCAAAGAGCTATAAAGGATGTGTAGCAAAGGAAGACTTAAAAGTGCCTTTTGGTGACAGAGCATACATGCCAGGGGGAGGCAAGCTGCCAGGGAGATCTCAGCCAGCTGCCATACCTGCATAATCAGGCTAGATGAAAGTCAAGAGCTTCCTTCCATGATGCAATGGGGGGCTGGGTCTGTGGAGAGGTCCACATTCAATCACAGCAGGAGAAAAGGAACACAGGGGGAGGCAGAGGCGTTATTAACGCTAATTGTGATTGAAAGCCATGGAAGGGTTCAGTGGTATTTAAGGGGCAAGTAAATTGACCAGACCTAGAGCCTGCAAAGGATGGCTGAGAGAAAGCTTGTGTGAGCCAGGGTTTCTTTTTCAAGGATGTAGTAAAGAGAAAAACAAAATAAAAAACATAATAAGACTGAAAGCCATAATCTCCCCATGCTCCATAAAGATTGCATAACTAATGTTCAGGTCACAGAAAGCTTGCTCAGCAGATTTTCTTGCTGGGTACCTTGTGGACCAGGACCTGTGTGCATAAAACCATGCTCACACTCTAGCTTGATTTCTCCGTGATACTTATGCTTTAATCTGTATATAATACAGAAAGTTGTACCTGTTTAAGATTCTATTCCTCAAGAGAATGCATAAGGCTGTGGAAGAAAAGCCCATGAGACTGTTTAAAAGGGAATAGGGTAAGAGATCAAAGGTGTGAGTTAAAATGAAAAACACAGCAAAGCATCATGAAAAAAGGAAATTTAAATATATATACATACATATATGTATATATATTACATATGTATGTGGCAAAAGGGAAAGACAGATTTTATATTTCTTTTAATGAGTAGTAACATAAATGCATTTATTCATAAGGCTAAAATATTAATATAATTTTGATAACAGTTTCCTTCCCAGGAATGAATAAATAGATTTATCTTACTTTTTTTTTTTTGAGAAAGAATTTTGATAGTGATGTGTTCTAGGGATTTGGGGCTGACCTAGGATAAAAGGTATGACCACAGCAGGTAGTAACACCCAACGAGCTTTGTTGGGAGGCGTTGGACAGTGTGGCATGAGAGGAAAAGTTCCCCAGGGGACCACCATCCAGAAGGGGCCGAGGGTAAGGGAGCTCCTGGGGGGAGAGTAGAACCCAAAAGGGGCTCCTATGTCTAGGGCACATTGCTCAATAGCCCTTTGGGAGTCTCTGGGTCAGAGACCTCCAAAGGACAGCTAGGAGGAGTCTCATAACCACATATATGTGAACCCCAGAAATCCAGGACTTCCTTTTAAAAGGAGTAGTGCAGCCCTAAGGGGAAACTGAGTGTTCCATTTCAATTCAGTAGAACTGAGTGTTTGCATACATTTATATTCAAGGCACTCTGCTAGGAAGCAAAGACAAGCAAAGGAGCCACTGCTCTCAAGAGTCTTGCAAGCTAATATGGGGAATAGGACTCAAACGCAGTGGCTGTCCTAACATCGATAGTATCAAGTGAATGAAATAGGAGTCATGTCTGGAGTGTTACTGGCTTCAAAGAGGGTACAGCTACACGTGATAAACAGGAGCTTCTCAGAGGAGGAGGCCCCTGAAAGCTGTTCTACAGGATATGTAGGGTGTTTGAAGGTGAACACAGGTGAAGACAAGGGCTTCCAGCTGGGAGGAACTGCAGAGGCAGAGAGACGGAGGAATGAATGTGACCTCAAAGAACAACAGGTAGCACAGTCTGGTTGAATTTTAGGGCAGTGGGGAGCTGTTTTCATTTTTCTACTGCAAAGAAGGAGCTGCTAGAAATTACTTCCTAGAGTTAGTCTTCTTTGTTCTAAGGAAACTTCCTAAAGTCTTTAATCTTATTACTAAATGTACGTATATATGTATATATTAATAATCAGAGGCCAAGGCACGCTGTAGAGACAGAGAATGTGTGATACTGTGTCTTTTTTCCAATACCATAAAGTGATGTCTTAATTACATCTTTGTTCATAGTACATAAAATTATTCAACAACATGCTGAATACTGTTTTTAGAATTCTATTTAGTCCACGATTTTAAAACAGTAATGAATAAGTCCAGGCTTCCCTCTGTGCTACAGTTACTGTAGGTTTAAATGAGAACCATTCATTCAAGCGTTATCTGTGCCGTCACCACAAAAAACATTTCCTGGGAGATCCACAACATGCCTGGGCCAGAGTTAAGCATGGTGGAGACACAAAGGTATATTGTACAAATACTGCGTCAAGGACTTCAGAGTTACGTTATGAAATAAACATGGGATCATTTCATTATCCATTCATTTATTCATTCAGCAAATATATTCTGAGCATGTACTCCATGCTAGGTACTATTCTAGTTTCTGGGCCACCAGGTAGTGATACACACTATTTAAAAAAAATTAAAATAAAGGAGAGGAAAGAGATGGTTAGATGTTTTAGCTAAGGTCAAGGGAGCACACTTAGAGTTGGAGAAGTCTTAGAGGTTATAGCAACAAATAACTACTTAATGACAATGAAACAGACCCCCAAATTAATCAAACAGCTTGTTCTAGGTCTCACAGGGATTACTGACTAAGCCAGGATGAGAACTCATGTCTTCCAAACCTTAGTCAATGCTTACCACAGTGTTTACCCAAAAATAAGACCTGAGTATTTACTGTGTTTCCCCAAAAAGAAGACCTAGCCAGACCATCAGCATGAATGTGTTTTTTGGAGCAAAAATTAATATAAGACCCGGTCTTACATTATATAAGACATGATATTATATTACACTGTGATATATGATATGATATGATATGATAAGAAAATAAGACCAGGTCTTATATTAATTTTTACTCCAAAAGATGCATTAGAGCTGATGGTCCAGCTAGGTCTTCTTTTTGAGGAAACACAGTAAATACTCATGTTATAATGGAGGAAGGGGAGACTACCAGGGGAAATGGGAGGTATGGCAAGTCCAAGGCAGGTTCTGAAAGACTCTCGCTTGGATGGCATACGAGGTTCCTATGTGAGTTCAGGGGGATAGGGATGACATATGTATTAAGAAGAGATTGAGAAGCTATGGGATGCTGGGCTAAGCAGTTTGCCTTCAATTTCCTAGGCAACGGAAACCTTTGCTTGAATATGTATTCAATTCTCACTGCCAAACTAATTGAAAATCTCAATTGAAAATCTCCATATTCTTCTCATTGATTATTTAACTCATTCAACCTTTCTGGAACACCTCTTATGTGACAGGCACCTTGATAAGAGCAGTCCACAAAGAACTCACAGCCTAGTGGGACAACATACTCAGAAATCTATTGTGCTGATTGTGACAAGCCTGTAATAGTAACACGCTCCTCTCTTGCCCCTGTGATCCAGCTATGCACGCAATGCTTACCAGAGCTCAGAGAAGGAGGGCAGCTATGCTCACACTGTACAACCAACCCACCCAGGCTCAGAGGCGTACCTACTCCTGTTTGGTGGGCCAGAACAGGGAACCTATCCAACTGAAAGTAACACAAGCTAAGAAGTTTTCCAAGGGAAAAAAAATCATAAATACAAAATAAGCTGATATTAGACATTCATCTTACAACAGTGATTTTCGGTATATAGGGTCAATGCAATTTCGTTCTGCAATTTCTGTGATCCTGAATGCTAGTAATAGTAGCCCTGAAATATTTCAGTTAGTTTCTCACTGCCTGAAGTCACATTTCCCCATTTCCAAATAAAATCTGATTAACTCATATTTATCCCTCAAGACAGAATTCAAACATCTTCTCTCTTTTAAAGCTTATCTCAGAAGTGAATCACTCTTCCTTCCTGGACCCACATAGCTCCTTGGTCTTCCCTCAAACACAGAGCAGCTGTCACCTTGTTCTGCTGTCATGTCTGTATCTGTTTCTGTGCACTCTGACCTTTGGGCAACCTCAAGTACAAGACCACTTTGTTTAACACTGTCCTCACTGTACCATACAGCACCTCAAACAGGGTGGATGAGTTAAACGAATGAAAGAATTTGGCAGTGCTTCCAGAAAAACCGTTAAATCATTTCAGTATGTTTTTTATGTCAATTATGTTTGGTTGTACTTTGATTCTTTGACAAGCCATCAGACCCGGGCCATATTTTACTACAAGTTTCAATTACTTATAGACTAATGTTCAATTATAGATAGACACTATGCCTGGCACAGAAAAAGGCACAATAAATATTTCTTTAATGAATATTGATTCAACAAACCAGATGTCTTATTTTGACAATTATTTTGAGGAGGGGAAAAAAAAACAACCTTTTCCTATCTGGTAAACTACCGAACTGTAAGAGATTGACAATATTCAGAAGTAAATATTTACAAAATCCTGTCACTTGGGTTACAAACACCACTTCATTTATTATTTTTTTTCCCAGTGATGTTGTCTTTCTTTCTGTTTTCCTTTTGTAGCTACATTGACTTGTCTTAGCCCACTCAGGTGCTTTCACATTCCCCATTCTCCTTTCAGGGTCCTGTGTTTGCTTGCGTTTCTAATCAGAAATCCAGTAAGCCAAGGTTCCAACTGATATCGCTGTCAGAGTATTTCACACATAGGATGAATGTAATTGATGATAGGTACAAGAAAATATGACTACGAAGAACTACTGCTGGTCTGTAATTACAGATCTAGTCATTTAAGCTGACCTCTAGATATAACAGAGCTGTTTGCAAGTATAGTAACTTTGCTAGGCCCATGCTGATGAACCAATTTAAAGAAATTTCAGTATAGGTTCCTTATCTAAACTAGTTTCAGAAACAGGATGTATACCTAAAAAAATCTTAAACTATTATGAATTATTATAATTGGATACTTTAAACCTTAATAGTATTGTCTCCATTCTAGACGTAAGAAAACTGGGGTTCACAGAAGTCAGGCAAGTTGCCAAAGACTACAGGTGGGCCAGGCAAAATGTGACCCTGTACTTAAACTTAAGTGCATGCCATCTTATCTGTGCTGTACTAGTTCTATTGTCCTATGTTGGGAGCGAACACCACGGAGCAGAACAGTCTGGGAACATTTTAGTAGGCTTGATTACTAATCATGAAATAAATACATCTTAAAATTTCTCAGGCACTTCCTGAATACGGTCCCAAAATATTATTTCAATTACACCTCCAGAAATGGTGCCTGAGAATTATTCTGCATTTCTGCTCTACTAACACTAGATATTCTAAACCTTTTTCATTTTTCTCAATAGAGCATGTGAAGGGTGGTAAAGGTGTTTTGATTTAATAACTTGTTCAAGTGTCATATCCACAATTTTAATCTAATCTATTTCCTTGACTTTGTAGCTATTAATGACTACAGTAAATTATTTCCATAGCATCCTTCCCAGTATTTACACTCCTCACATAAAAATCTGTGAGGATTTAGAATTTCCCCTAAATCTTGTTCAACAGAAATCATATCAAAGTAACAGAAATGTATAGATGTTGTTTTCCTTATTAATAATTATATAGAAAAATGAAGTAACAGAGTTCCTTTCTTCATTACAATTAATTGTTATGTTGATGATCAAAACTTGGTGAATAATTTCTAAAGTAAAATTTACTTAGCTTTAAATGTTCTATTTTTCTCTTTTGACCTATGATTTAGTTGCCATGGAAATGAGCCTGTTTCTTTAGTATGTTACATATGTTGAAAAAATAGTCTTTTTCTTTTTTCTAAGATGTTCATCAGTTGTGTATTTTTTAAAAAAATGCATATTTTATTTGTAGAAATCTGAAAATACATTACACTGAAGAAGAGATGTGTTAATTACTGATTTCCTATATTCGACTCAATACAAAATATGTTGACGAGGGAGTGGAAATGATAATTATGTTTCTTATACTTTCAAAGAAGTAAGTCAACTGATAGGAACTGATAATTATCTTCCAGTTCAGTGTGTATTTTCTTTCCTCTGTTAGGTTCTGTGAAGCAATACCTAATTTAAAGTTTAATATCTTTCTTGTGTTCCCATCTGAAGCAGATGGCTCAGGCAACTACCTCCTACTATCTAATTCCTTAGTGACATTTATTATTCATCAGAAAGGAAGTTAGGAGACATTATCTTTCTAATTCCTGGGTTGCTTAATCAAATAAAGAAAATATCCTATAGTTAGCAAAGGATTGATATTCACCCATAAAAACAATGAACAGTAAAACCTAGTGGCTACACACTGGGGACACTTGACTATTGTTCTGTCACATAGATAATTTGGTGGGAAACTATAACTGATAAGAAACAAATGATAACTGCCTTTGCAACAGGGCTCAGTTTTCAGAGATATTCAGTTTTGAACCACAGAAGTCTGGCCTAAGATGAAGAAATTAGCCTCTTGCTGGCCTCTATGGGCCACCAATTCCTCCATATATCTAATTAGAGACCCTACTTGCAGGTCAGGGGAAATAAGTTGAATATTGATTCCATCTGCATTTTAACTCTCAGTGTTATTATCACATGTGTTTTTCAAAGTCAATGCCAGGGGAATAAGGCTATTCCTATTTTTGTGAGTAGGAAAAGACAAAAAGGAGTCATTTGATAAATATCTTACTTCAGATTTTTTCTGACACAAAGATAAAAAAAGCTTAATTCATCCTGACCTAAAGGATAGGGGATTTTGTTAACTCCTGTAACTGCAAACATCAAAACTAGTTCTGGTTTCAGATTTGGTTGAATTTAGTAATTGAACCAATATCATCAGTGCTCACGTGTTTTCTGTCTGTTGGCTTTTACTTCTTGAGATTGTCTCTATTTTCAGGCAGTATTCTTTTCAACGTGACAGCAGTGACATAGAGCCTGCAACCTCTTTTCTTGGCAACTGCAAAAGAAGGGTAAGCAACATTCTGTTACTAATGCCAGCAACTTAGCCATTATTGTCTCTGACTGGATAAACTTTCTGCATGTATTCTTTTGTGAATCAGTGACTGAGACCAGTAGAATTGTATAGCCTGATTAGGTTAGGGTCAAGTCACATGCCCATTCTTAAAACTAGGGAGAGACTTACCACCTCTCCATTCTAATTGCCTTTGTGATCTATTTTTTAACTCATGGGCTTATTATCAGCCAGTTGTTAAACTCCAAATATGGGGGGGATTTTTCCAGGTATATTTCTGCTCTTGATTTCTAATGATTTCATTATGAGCAGAGAACATACCTTAGATGATGAATCCTTTAAAATGTATTCAGACTTCTTTATGGCCCAGAATATGATCTATCTCATGGAAAGTTTCATGTATACTTTCAATGAATATGTATGGTACGTATTCTATTGTTGTTGCATAGCATGAATTATAAATGTTAATTAGATCAAGTTATTTAATAGTTTTGTTCAAGTGTATGATAATTTGACTGACTTGCTATATATTTCTTCTGTCAAGTACTATACCTGTGGATTTTGTCTGTTTATCTTTTTCTTCCATGCAAGTTCTGTCACCTTTGAAGTAAACCCATGGCCCGTTACAGAAAAGTGTTGTCAACCATTGGTCTAAAACATAAGGGATCACAGTCTGTGAACACATTGACATCGCTACCATCCTTATAATCATGAACTATATCATGGCCCATAAAGTCACTCAGGGAATGTAACATATAGATTGTTTTGTATTCATGACAAATGCCACTTAGTACATGCTGGCTGTTGAAGAGTAGAATTTGGAGTTTCAGGGAAAGGAGTGAAATATGTCAATGGGAAATGGGTTAAGATTTAATTAAGCTTTTTTGAAAAAGAAAAAACCACTAAAATTTTAGAAATTCGAAAGGAAGATTTTTATGTCTTCCACAATATCCTTATAATTCTAACATTGCAATGTCACATAAGGAGTGACTCATGACAAAGCACAGCTGTGGTTATACTACCGTATCCAACAGAATTATATCTGAGTATCCCAGTGCATACCCTTCCTTTTCCTGATGACTTCTCATTACTTTGGAAGTCCTTTCCTCCTGCCCATACCAAATAAAGTAAGCGCTCTGTCCCTCACTTTCACAATCCTTATTTTACATACCCTCTATGAATCTCTCGGACTTCTACTCAATGCCAGCTAATTTATTCCCGCTCTTGGTACCTACTGCTAAGTCTATGCTTTCTTTCCCGACTTTGTCCCTTTCCCAGCCACCTGACATCCCACAGTGTCCTACACAAGCCCTCATGTAGTTGGTATTGCTGCGTTATGGGCTCAGGAGCTAGACGCTGCAGTGGCTTCCACCTCCTCATCGTACCTCCAACAGAGCGGCAGCTCTGAAGCTGCATTCTATCTCGATCACGTCTTTTATGGTCTTTCTTCTGAAGTGCGACTGTAATTAAGGAAGAGAAATAAATTGGAACAGATGGTGTAGTTATACTGTGTTTCAAGGTGCAAAATGCAAAGTGAAAATATACAGAATTTGGAAATCCTGTCTAGTGTGCCAGATTGACTGCTGACATCTCAGTGCATTTCCTCCCCTTCTATATTCTCATTGCATCACAGAGGCTTGAAACCCAAAACCACATCTCCCTGACTTCCTGGCTCCTTTCCCTGACTTTCTGGCTTAGGGTCTGCCTGTAAGGCACTCATGTGAGATTTAGAACATGGAGGAGGAGAAGCCATTGCCATTCTCTTACATCAGAAGCTGGTAGAAATGTGGACAGAGGGTAGTGGGAAAGTTTTCAACAGGTTCTGAGTAAACTTTTTCAAATCCCCTGCTTACTGAGATCTTTGGCAGTGTCTACAGTCAATTTCTGCACCTTCTAATTTCCTGGAAGTTAGGAGGCTCTCACTCACTTTTTAAAGTGATTATCCCTGCTTTAAATTTCTTCCTGTTAAAAATACTTATAGTCTTGTATAATATTTTGGAATCTGTCTTTTTAGCCAGGGCATTGGTTTCTTTTTTTCGTATCCATGAATTTGAACTGCATTGCTATTATCTCTATTGAAGTCATCAAGTGAATTAATAAATTAATATTGAATGCATGCGTGCGCGCACACGCACGCGTGTGTGTGTGTGTGTGTGTGTGTGTGTGTAGAAGGAGACAGAAGAGAGAGAGGAAGAGAGAGAGACATAAAAGCCAAGAAAAAGTCTTATTGTAGATATCACAGACACCATCTAGGTGATTATTGTCCCAATATTTATATCCTGTAGCCTAGCGATTCTCAAGGAAATTGTTTTTACCATTAGGGACAGACTACTTTTGTGAAGGGCCATCCTATGAAATAGAAGAAATGTAACATCCCTGGTCCTGACCCACTAGATGCCTACAACACCTTCACATCAGTCTAACAACTCAAACTACATTTTCAAAATTTCTCTAGTCATTGGCAAAACACATCTGAATCACTAATCTATATAAACCCACATAATTATAATATTCTTAAGTACATGTCTTTTCCATTTCATTTACCAAGAGTCTTTGTAAACTGTCTTCAAAATGCCAATGTATTATGTCTCCAGAAATCCCTCGCATACCATTTCTGTGACCCTGTCCTCTAAAGTAAATAATGTCAGTGTAAATTAATGTGGTATAACTTTCACAATAATCGCAGCCTGACTGCTGATGAGCAGTCTTTTCTCTTTTAATCCTTATAATTCAACATTTGAAAATTAAATTCTAATCGAAATTAAAACAAGATGGCATTTCTGCCTATACAATTAGGAAATGTTTAGAAGTTTCATTGCTTAATAGTGAGGAGAGTACAACAAAACATGGACTCTTATGTAACAGGGATGGAGGGGTAAATTGGTAGAGAAAATCTGAATGACAAAAACAATGTGCATTAGTAGGTTTGAAACATATAATTTTTTTTTGACAAATTGACTCCATTTAGGAAACTCTCATATCCTTATTATCTGTAATATAAATATAAGTTTAAGATCAAAGGTGTTCATTCCAGTGTCATTTATAATTGGAAACAACCTAATGATCTAACAATGTGGGAATGACTAAATGAATTTAGGTCTTCATATAATGGAGTAGTATGCACCCATTACAAATATGCTTCATGAAATTATCCTGCCATGGACAATATTAAATAAAAATAGCAGGCTAGAAAATTGCATTCTCAGATATCACCTCATAAGACATATAAACAATAACATTTTTACATAAAATACATTAAAATATTTAACAATGATTCCTCCCTACTCCCTCTGCTCGGTAAAGGGGCAAAGAGATGGGACATTACATGTGTTAGCATTTACTAGCATGTGTGCAATAAAAACAAACACAAAATCTCATTAGTTTACAACAAATATGGAATTCTCACTGTCATACAATAGAAAGGTTGAGTGAGTGTCGTCCCTCCAAGCATCCCAAACACACCAGGATACTGCTGGTCCTCGCTGGGCTGCCTGAGCTTGGCTTCAGTGCGCAGATCAGGTTTCAGTCTCCTCTGAAGGCCCTGTCTTTCTGGGTTTTTCTTTGGTGGAAGGCAGTAACACAGAGAGCAAAATGATTCCAGGGACGCACTCCAACATGCATCCAAGAATGCAAGAAGACTGGCAAAAACTGGCACTGGTTCTAAAAGCTGCTGCTTCAGTATCATACCCAAGCTGCTCATATTTCAATGACCAAAACATGTCACATACACAAGTCCAAAGTCAGTGGTCTGGAAAACTCTTCTCTGCAAAGCAGTAATGTCAACGGAGAGCAGTGGACAGACAATTCTGAACAAATCTACCACAGTGAGGTGGGGCTTTATGAGTCTTTCGTTTTATTTGCTTATTGTTTGCTTTAAACTTTACTGCATTTTTCAAATTTGGTACATTTTACTTCCATAATGTGCATTATCATTTTTTACCTAGATTTAGTAATAAGCTTCTCATCGTATTTTTTGTAATCTATCTTAATCTCCTTTTTGAAAAAGAAATCATTTTATTTATAAAGAGTGGACCTTCAATGAGATTCTTTTAAATCATTTCAGAATTCTGAGATTCTGTGTTTCCCTGAAAATAAGACCTCACCAGACAATCAGCTCTAACATGTCTTTTGGACCAAAAATTAATATAAGGCCCGGTATTATATTATGTTATATTATATTATACCCAGTTTATAGTAAAATAAGACAGGGTCTTATATCAATTTTTGCTCTAAAAGACGCATTAGAGCTGATTATCCGGCTAGGTCTTATTTTCAGAGAAACACAGTAAAATTCATTTGTTGAAAAGTTCAAGACGTCATGTGAGCAGTTAGGTAGCCCCTGATCATTCATTTATATATGTATGGACAATAAATGGGGGCAAGATTATCTGTTAATAATGAAGAGATAAAAATGGAGAGCTGGAGGCTCAAAAAGAGAGATTGTACATAAAATTCATGTGGAATGAAAGAATGATTCAGTAAGAGATGGGTGAAAAGATCATGGAGAGACAAAGAAGGTTCAATTTATATTGTTGTTAACTTCCTGGAGCTCACCCTGCCCTTATGCCGTTCTGAAAGTTGCTCTGAATTTGGGAATTCTAGCTGAAAGCTGAAAGAAGCATCATTTCCCTTTCATTGTGAATGCACTATTTGGTTAGGGTTATTTCATTAAGGAAATATTGGTTTAACACTGGGCATATGTAGTCCTTACTATAATTATTTATTTAATTTTATAATTATAGGTTTAATGGAAATTTTGTTTACTTCTCTTTATGTAATGATTAATTCATAGACCTCTGGGCCATGCAAACATGATTTCAGATCTTGGCTCGATCAGTATTAGAGGTGTGACATTTGAGTTGCTAGTAATTAGGCAGTAGATCTTAATTCTCATCGGCAGTGTTATTAGTAGGAAATAGACATAGAAAAATGAGAAACACAATAAGGAAAGGGAGTAAATAGGTGGTTTCAGAGAGGAAAGAAAAATGATCATCTTGAGAGAGGAACCTTATAATCAACAAGTATTAATAAATAAGTAAACGAACAAATATTGTGATTGTCTCAGACTTTGACTTGAGATGATTGTAAATTTGTGGCTTAAAACTAACTGTTGGGAACATCCAAAACACCCCTGAAGGTAATACGGAAATAACTAAGAGTAGCATGGATGGACTATGATTTAAATTTGAAAGTGGCCCACAAATGGCTTATATTAGAGAAAGACTGTGAATTACCAGGTGTGGCTGGCTGGGAGAGCTAGAGGACATTCCAAAGAACCACACAGAGAACAAGTTGATCCAGCCACAGCAGAGTCCATAAAAGAGACATAGTTTTCCATCACCTTCTAGTGGTACCTCCTCACCCTGGCCAAACCCACTGCGTGCCTTTGGTTTGTTTCCATGCTCTCCAAGCAACATCCCAGTTAGGAATCCAGTTTCCCAGCAACTACGTACAAACCGGGATGGGAATTCCCTGGATGAGAGAGAATAATTCTGGTCATTTGGAAGGAATGTCCCTTTTGAAATAAATTTACTGCTGGTTGATTTATATAGTTCTTTCTCTGACGTGTTTAATTACTTTGATTCAGCCAATCCAACATCTGTGACTGCTGCAACACTGCTGAGAATGGCTGAAGGCATCAAGCTGATGCTGTCTTTCGAGGTTTTTGTTTGAAAATGAATTAGACTTCACTTGTCACCCCATATTTATGCCATCTTCCATCTCCCCTATGAAATCGCAGTCATCTCCCATGACTTTCCTCCAATAAGCAAATTATAGATAATATCTCCAATCCTGAACTGAGCTGACTAAACATAGCATTGAAAATACATCTTAATATTAATTTTTAAAATGTCAGATACACTTCTAATCAAACATACAATTCCAGATAATTATTATTCTCTTTGTTCTCTTGATGTGATGACATGAAAATATGATGACTGGTTAATAATTGTTATGCACACTGTGGTATAGGCCCATCACAGCATTATTTTGAGATTAATTTTTCCTACTAAGTCACCTGATTATTTTAACTGCAGTTCTATTTGATCCCCTCTAAACCAGCATTTGTTCTGTGATCTCAAAATGTCGTGGAATAACCTGAGTTACAAAGAGCTATAATACTAATTTATAACACTCAATCCTATGCTACTC
Source organism: Rhinolophus sinicus (assembly GCF_036562045.2). Taxonomy (NCBI): domain Eukaryota; kingdom Metazoa; phylum Chordata; class Mammalia; order Chiroptera; family Rhinolophidae; genus Rhinolophus; species Rhinolophus sinicus. The sequence continues at coordinate 11,837,753 of NC_133752.1, read as the reverse complement.
ACCAGGAAACTTCCCACTGGGTGTCATGGTCGTAATACTGATGGTTTAATTGTTTGGTCTTGGCTACTTTATTTTTTCCTACATGGTTTTAAACATCTGGGGGGTATGTAAATCATTAGCTTTTTTGAGTGGGTTATGTGGTTTATAGATGCAGATTGCATGAGCAAAACTTAAAGATAAAACTGGAAATGGGGAAATTTTATCCATAAATGGAAAACCTTATGGCCATTCAATGGAATGAACATATTAATGAGTTGTAACTTTCCCACCACATCACTAAATCTTGGCACTGAAAAGAAATGCCAAATGTAATGTTTCACAACCTATTTTTTCCATAAATATTCATTCTTTTTACAGTGGGAGAAAAATATTGTCATTTATGTGGAACAAAAAAAAATCCCTAAAATAAAAACATCTGGTAAAAATAGGCCAATATGTTAACATCTGAGAGGAAGCATTCCTGCTTATTGTATTCTACGTTTTCTTTATAAAACATCAAATTCTTCAGAGAACTTCATATATTTATTGTAAACAGTATTTCAAGATAATACCTTTACTAAATTATGATTCCCTGTGCATTGTCTTGTGGTAATGTTTTCTTACAACGTTAAAGCTTTTTATAAAACATGTAAAAGGAACATTCAGTGTGAGTAATGGCTGGCAGGCAAGTCGCTGCTCCAGAAACACTGCTAGAACTTACTGAACCCATATTTGGATATTAAATTATACCATGTCTCTTTGGGGTCAATTCAAAATGTATATTTCATTTCTGGTTAAACGTCATTGCATGGAACAGAAAACTACTTCATAAGAAGCAAACACCTATATGGTGGAGAACCTGTGGAAAACACATACAGCACAGGGAGTCCATAGACTTTTTGGAAAAACACTTAAAAAAAAAAAAAAAAAAAGAGGTAGTTCATCTGCTGCTAAATAATTCCTTAGAATTATTTACAAGATTCAATTTGATATTTTAATCCTTTAGTGCTCACCGAAAGTTATCAAAGTAAGACTGTTTTCCCCTATTGAATAAATAGAATTGACTATTTCTATCGAATAGAAACAAATACTTCAATAGGCTTCATATGCATTTGAAAAATATTTCATTAGCATTTTTTTCTTCTTTTAGAGTACTTTTGAAAAATGAATTCGAGAGTGGCTACCAGGTTTATTAAATAAAATTAAAAATCCAAACTAGAAAATCATACTTAGGTATAGTGATGATTTTTGACTTCTCAAAATTCACTCCATTCCAAATGAATTGTTCATACTAATAAAAACAATCCCATCATCTTGCTAGAAAATTATTTTAGGTATGCCTATGTCTCATTTCTGGCCAAAGAGACAGGAAATACAGCTACCGTGTTTCCCCGAAAATAAGACCCAGCCAGACAATCAGCTCTAATGCATCTTTTAGAGCAAAAATTAATATAAGACAGGTATTGTACTATATTATATTATATTATTATATTATATTACAATATATTACAATATATTATATTATATTATATTATATTATATTATATTATATTATATTATATATTATATTATATTATAATGTAAGACTCGGTCTTATAGTAAAATAAGACACGGTATTATATGATATGATATGATATGATATGATAAAGATATGGTCTTAAATTATAGTAAAATAAGACCGGTTTTTTTATTAATTTTTGCTCCAAAAGACACATTAGAGCTGATTGTCTGGCTAGGTCTTATTTTTGGGGAAACACAGTAGTAGGTTTATTCTAGAAAATGTCTATCACAAGACAGTGGGAAAGACATTCACTTTATGCCTGTGGCCATTACTGTGTCTGTATGTGATGCCTGGAATTGATGCAGCCTTACTGGGCCTTAAGGGTAACCAGAGTAACCTGACAACGTAAAGAACAAAACAAAAAACAGTTCATTGAGATTGTCAGTGTAGAAAGAAGAACCTGGTTCCAAGAATGATCCAAGTTAAAATGTTTCCCTGGGCTGTTGTCATATGTTGTAAGGAATTTCTTTATTGTTTAAGTTAATTTGAGTTAAAAATGTCTATTACTTGGAAACAAGGCATTCTAACTGATGCAATAAAAGCTACCTTTTAAAAAGCACTGAGGCTGTGAAATTTGCTAAGTTCTTTATGAACTTTAATCATATTTAATTTTCACTCAGAGGTAGAAGTAATGATTGCTACTTTAGTAACATTGCAATGGAGGCTAGAGAGGGCAAATCACCTATGCCAGTTTGCACAGATAGAAACCAATATGCCTGGAATTGAAACCAGATTTTCTAACTCTAAACACCTTACCTTGGGCTTGCCATCATGGTTCTTCTAACTTGCATGGAAAGTTTGGGATAATTTCCACTGGAATACCAAGTAATACTGGGCAAAAATATTTTTTCTCTGTGCAATTTCCCTTTAACTATTAAAAAAAAATACACACAACAAATAACAAAAAATTTTACTAGGTTGGCTCATCTTTTTTTATAGGAGTTAATCAACCTTACCAATCAAGCCAGTCTATGTTAAATACAAACTATATAGTTTTTATTTACTCTTTACTTATGGCTGGGATTATTCATGCCTGTATAATGCAGGAAGGATATGGATATATTAGGCATGGTCCTCTCTTTCAAGGATAACACAGTACTGCATCTGAATTGTACATGTGGACTGCCAAGTATTCTTTCTTTAGTCATGTGTGATACTCTTCTTTAATATCGTCTTTTGCATGCAGTCTTCTGGTCTCCCTTACAAACCAGATGTCATCTACCTTTTTAATCATTCAATAACTATACTACTTTGCACCTCTTCATTTACAGTAAGACATGTGGAATTATTCTGATATGTTTTGATTAGTGCTCTGCTGTAGACTCAATATTTGTGCTCCCTGCCCCCCGCCCCCAATCATATGTTGAAATCGAATGCCCAATTAGATGGTAGTAGGAGGTGGGAACATTGAAGGTGCTTCTCATGAGGAAGGATCTCTCAAAATGGGATTGGTGCCCTTATAAAAGGGACCCCACAAATTTCCCTTGGTCCTTCTGCCATGTGAGGTTACAGTGAGAAAATGGTTATCAATGAGGAAGTGAGCTTTCACCAGACACTAAATCTACCGGCATTATAATCTTGTACTCCCCAGCATTCAGAATTGTAAGAAATAGGTGTCTGTTGTTTATAAACTACCCAGTTTATAGTATTTTTGTCCTAGCAACTCAAGCAGACTAAGATACCATCATAATCATATTTATAAAATCCTTGAGTATCAAAACAGCATCTTATTCATGTATCCTTCAGGGCCCCAAACATTTATTCACTTAAAAACATGTATTAAGTGCCTAAGTTGTGCTAGGTACCATGGTAGGGCTTGGAGATATGAAGATGAATCTGTAAAGTGCTTAAGCCCACTAGGATAGCATTTGGGAAGTTTCCTTGGACTTAATTGAATTTATCCCACAATAATGTGGGATCGAGCCTCTACTGATCATCCTAAGAATGGAGGTCATATAAAACATAAGGTTAATGACTAAATAATGGAATTAAAATTTAAGGTTAAATGACAAGCATTATGTAGTTTCCTCACATTATGAAGATGGGTCATTAAGGATTCAACTCTTTCAAGCCTGCTTAACCCAAAAAACAATGAAAAAGAATCTAAACACAATTCCCCAGCTTTCAGATGAATGAGGTTAAATTGGGCAAGACAGCAAATAATGAGGGATAATAATGAACTCAAATCATCCAGTACATTAACAAAACTGGTGTGCAGTTAATACTGAAAAAGATGCTATCACTCAGCTGAGTGAGAAGCAGGAAGAGATTCCCTCCTAAATGGGTAATGGAAGACACACCCACGCATCTCTTCACATTCAGATAAAATCCTTTTCTTCAACACTCAACTCATATGCTATCTTTTCTATACTTCGTATGCCAAACCGCCAAACTGTCTCTCCACCCTCACAGTGTTCAATCTGTGCTTCCTTTGTGTGTGGTGGTCTGTCTTGTCACCATTTGATGAACTGTTAACTCCCTAAGAACTGACCACATGTGCATGGAGTCTCCTTGGGTCTAGGAAGGGATTCTAGGTATTTTACCTATCCTTGCTATCTCACCTTATCTTCGCTTCACATCTATAATGTGGGGGTAAAGCACAGATGAGGAGTAGAGTGTCAAAGCCTTAATTAAATTTCCTGAGGTCACACAAGAAGTGAAGAGCCAAGCTGGGCTTCAGACTCAGGAATGTCTGACTTCGAAATCATTGTAATTCTCGCAACACTAAACTCTTTCCTCTGAGCCCGGCTATTATTTAGATAGCATTTTCATGTAGTGGGTGCTTGATAATACTCGTTAATTCAATGATTAAAATGTTAATAAGAAGGTTGAATAATTAATAAAACATTTCTATAATAATTAATTTTATATCCTCCCTCAACAAAAGTATTGCTACAGCCATGCATCGATTCAGAAGCACAATACTGGTAGCTTCTTGTTAGCGGTGAATGATCATTTCTACCAGGGAGAAAAGATACAGAAATTTTCCAGCCTCTTTTAAACCTTTATAGATGGCTTTACATAATCTTTTCAGTTTCACTTAACTGCATTGAAAAATATGTTTTTCATTTAGCTGAATCCAAATGAGAAAAATCAACTAACTAAAGTTTTTCCCTTTTGCTTGTTTTGTTTCATTTTGTTTTTCTTCAACAGAAAGAGACTAATGACATCTCAACAAGCTGAGGCTGGGATTTCAAAAGTTTTTAAAGTAACTTTCTGAATATACACTTAAGAACTTTTGAATCGCTATCCCAGTCTTAATCTATCCAACGTGTGTCAAACGAACAAGGCTGCATGTACTATCTATGATAGATGTGTTAAGTACGCTACTTTGGTCAATATTTCAATTATTGCAGAAAGAAAAAGACTATGCAAGCAAAATTCCTGTCACACCGAAAGAAATGGCAGAACATTTAAAAATAATGAGTTATGTCACATAAAATGCCAGCTTTTACATTTTTCAATGTAGACTTCCAAGTACCTTAAGATTGTCAGATACAAACATTGCAGGTATTTTGATTAAAAAGCTAAATTTCCACAAAAGCAACAATGCTCTTGTAATTGTTCTTCCTATTTGAACAGACCTGGAACTTGCTTAAATCATCCAAAATGAGTTAAATTCTGCTTTACAGGACCAAGAATTGTCTTGTAAAATTCCACAGCAGAGACTGAATTTTTTTCAGCCATCTTCACTAATGGCATATCATCACCTGGGAGTGCTCTTGGCTTCAAGTGACAGAAAAATCCGAGTCACAGTAGCTTACACAGATCGGAGTATGTTCTCCTCACACAAGGATGTGTGGAAGTAGATGACTTTGCTTCAGCTAGTCAGCGATGTCATCAAGGAGCCAGACTCTTACGGAGATCCTAAGATGGGGACTCCTGAGAGGGGGCAGGAGATATGGAACAATAAATAAATTAGTGAAATGTATGCTGTATTAAGAAAACAAAACAAAACAAAACTGCTATAACAAATAAACCTTAAAATTTCAATGATTTAACATACGAGTATTAGAGGTTTAATTGTTTCTCAAAATTGGGTGGGTGAGCAGTTAGGCACACCAGCTTTTCTCTCTAAAGTTGCTTAGAGACCTAGGCTGACGATGGTTCTACCACCTTCAACAAATGCCTTCTACTCTCACCCTGTGGCTCTTTTGCATTACGCTTGCAGACACAGAGGGCGTAATACATGTAGTGGTAATGATCTACATACACAGATAGTGATGGTTGGCTTGTAAGTATCAGGGGTCTGTCCAAGAACGTACCTAGTTTGAAACCCCCCTAGCTCACTTTGGTCACGTAAGTGTGGTCTTGTGTTAGGTAAGAAACATAGTTTCTCAAATTTGTTTTCCTTATGATAAGTATGTTTAGTCATCATTTATCTATTTCTCTCAAGAAGTTTCAAGTCTCAAGAAAGAGCCATAAATTAAAATTACCTCAGATTATTAATATTCTGGCTATTTCAATTCCGGAAATAGCCCTGTGCATTTTGTTCATATTGTCACTTATTTTGTGAAGCCTTCTCACACTTTTTACAAATCTGTGCTAAAATAATTTTTTATTGGCTCTTCAATAATAATCTTTTAATTTCAATGAGTGTTGCCAACTTCTGACTCTGTGCTTGGTACTTTGCATCCTTTCACTGGAACGTTCCAATTGGCTCACAAGCTGTGCCTCTCTACTTGACTTAGGAAGACGTTGAGGCTCAGAGTGGTGAAATAATTTGCCTACCATCCTCCTAATTCTGAAGTTAAAAATGTTGGTATTACTTTGACAATTTCCTCTCTCTCACCCTGTAAAACACAACCAATTGCAAAGTTCTAGCAAGTTCATTTCTTGAATAGTTCTCAAATTCACCTATTTTTCCCCCCATTATTGTAGTCATTGCATCAATTCAGTTCACTATCATTTGTCACCTGAGTTACTGCTGCATTGTCATACTTGGTCTTCCTAACTCAAGTATGCTTCTCCTATAATGCATTATACTGCTACTAAAGTCAACTTTTCAAAATGGAAATAAATACTTCAACTCTGTATGGTATAAGGATAAAAATATAACCTATTTTTTTTAATCGTTCTCATTATGGTTATAATCATTGAAGTCATTCCTTCCTTCCATGAGGGAAGTTAAGCGGTTAACATTTTCTTCTCTGCCTCAAGTCTCAAACATCACAAAACCACTTTGCAAAAAATCTAGAAGAATCACAATACCACAGGAAACCTCACGAAGCCCTTGCAAAGGAGACACATGGAGAGAAAGGACTTATTGTTCAGGAAATTAGAGTACAAATATCAGAGAGACCATTTCACATGACTAAAATGGATTAGCTGCAACAAACCAAAACCCACAGTTAACTCTCCACTGACATGTGGCTCTATCATTAGAAGCAAGTTATTGCTTTGGAAAGACATATGAGGATGAGTAAAGGACTTCTAGGATTATGCTTTGAAGGCAAGATAACAGTACGGAGGTTGTGTTCACGGGCAGAGGTAGTCTTTCAGATATCTCTGAACAATGTAAGAATTTACCACATTTATACAGATCTTGGCTATCGCATTTCAATGAGAAAAACTCACATTATAGCTCAGAGTTGAAGAGCACCAACTAGGTAGCCAAATTGCCTGTGTGTTTCTAGTTTGATGCTGACAGTAATTGATGGTGAGATTTTGGCCAAGCTATTCTGTTTGATTCTCTGTGATTCAGTTTCATCATCTGTCAATGCAGATAATACTGGTACCTAACAAGGAAGGCAATTATGAGGGTTTCCTGACCTGTGGTGTGTGTTTGTGTATGAGTGTGTGTGTGTGTGTGTGTGTGTGTGTGTGAGTGTGTGTGTATGTGGCCAAGAACATCACCTGGAATATATTTTGTTATACATTATTATAAATTTTATGTTTCACCCTACACATGTATTTGCTCATTTGCTTATCTCAAATTTGCCGCAGCCTACTTCTCATAGAAGAGGAAAAAGCCCAAGTTCTTAACATAGTTTATTATAATTTTGAAGAAATTTAGACTGCCACTACTTAAAATCCCTTATTGTAGACTTTAGGAAATACAAACCCAGAGATGTGACTATTTATTGAGGAACTCATTTCCATAAGAAGATAAATTTAAAATTTGACCAAGGCAATTCTACTCTCGGTCTGGTGTTCTTTCAAATAAACTACATTATCTTAGTCAATGTCGGGATGTACAACATTTTCCTTGAGAGGAAGTGGGGAGAAAGGGCTCTTTTCGCTGAGGGAAAGCCAAAGCAGCTAATAAATCAGACGATTTACACAATGAGATATAGCAAAGAGACTGAGATTAGAATTGTAATCCATGACACCTTTTCTAAAGGTTATTTCCTTGCCTACAAAGTAATGAGCTATGACTTTTGGGGGTATTACACCAAAATTCATACCTTTACATGTTCAAGATGAGTCATAATCTTGCTTTCAAATTTATGGCCAACAAACAAATTGGCAGCACAGTATGATCAAAATCCTGATACTTGTCTCTATTAAACTGGTCTAAATACAAAGGCTAAAGATATCTTGCCTTAAGTTTTTCATTATTTTTTGGAACATTCCTTCTAATTCAGCATATGAGGTAACTGGGGCAAAACCATTTGTTTTTGGAGAGAAAGGGAAAAATCATCTGTGTTATCTACTATTAGGCTATGATACCAAGCCAAGCCATTTCCATAGTGAAAGCTGTGTACCCACAAAAATATATAAAACATTTTTGAAAATAGAAACAAAGAGAAAATTAGATATAAGTCCACAAACCTTCAAAGGAAGACCAGGATTGGGAGAGAAAGGAAACCATCTCACAAATGTGGCTCAAAAATCTTTCCTCTCTCTTGATATCTTAAGTATCTGAGACCTTACAGAGTATCTTGGTTTCTAGAAGATTAAAACATAAAAGTTTAGCATATTTGTGTGTCTTTTTTTAGCTTTTTGTCAGTGAATCCTATGGATGGATATAGGAATTTCAAAGTAATGGGGAAAAGAATTTAATGTCTGCTTATCTCCGGGACTTCAAAATTGAAGAACATCAATTTCCTAAAACTGGAGGTTGCTGGAGTCTATTTTTTTTCCACTGCAACCCACACGTCACTGTAAGATGCCCCTCAAGGGTAGGGGGACATGTGTCTTTTCTCCTTCAGAATGCAAACTGCGATGTGTAGAGACAAGCTGATATTGTTTGCATGTCTGATTGCCTGTCACTATCAATCTAGGGGGCAACAGAAATCATTGCTAACGACTTCAGAGTTTGCATGTCCTGTGCTTACTTATTACTGGAAAGAATAAAAAATAATGAACCTGATACGGACAAGGAATGCAAGGAATAAAATATTTTTTTTAGACTGTCGGCAAGCAATGGAACAAATGAGATTTACAGCAGAATTGGATATGTGATTTATAGTTTTGCTTGTTCTTCATTTAAAAGAGGAAATTAAAACCACACTTGCATATGATTCAATCTTTGATCACTAGAGAATAGCTGCTGTGAATTAATTATTATAAACTCTATTCCCATGTTCACCCCAGGTGCTGCATCCATAGTACTTCCAACTAGGGTCCCAGGGGAAAGGTGTTTTGCTTTTAGGTTTTTGTGTTTTTATTTTTTTGGTTAAAAATCTGCAGGAAAATTATTTGGCATTTGGAGTTTCATTCAGCAGTCATTTATTACTTAAGATACTAATTGAATAATCTCATGGAAAAGATATACTTAAAAGAAAGACTCAGATAAAATTCTCAGCAGCTTCTTACTGGCTCAGAGTACATGGGGTGGGTATTTATTCTCTTCATTATCTGTAAGCCTAGAATCAAATGCTTAAATTTATGCATAAAGATTCTCAGATCTTCAGCTCTGATAGTTCCCATTTAACTATATAAATGTAGAAAATATTTGTTTCCTAAAGAAGATATTTTGTTCATTTAGTCTCCATTTCAGGAGACTAAATTGAAGATATGAACATTTAGGACAACAAAATAAAACAATAAAACATTGGGAGGGCTCTAATGTATGCCAAATAAGGAATCTGTTTGAAAGACGCTAAAATATTTTTGAATAAAATGCATACTATAATAAAATACATACTATAGTAATGCAATGAGTCATAAGAAACCAATACTCTTTGAACAGAATATTTAGAAAACTACTGATGGCATCAAATATAAATATTAAAAGAAGAAAAATATTCTACATAGAGCTGAGAATGTAATCAAATAACATACCTAAGGAATGTCAGAATTAAGATGCTTTATACATTTGAATCTATGAGCTGAAGGTTGGTGATTGTGGAGTAGTCAAAATGATCTGAGACCTCAACAATACGACAACACAAAACACGTTATTTTAAGAGTGGTCTAGCTCTTTAGATATTTTCCCAACTAGAACATTGGCACTTTCATTTATTTTAGACTCTGTCTCTAAATGGCTGTGTTTATAGGTAGAAGGAGAGAAACAAATCTGTGAAACACTTGAATAATAGTGAAGATTTAGGATTCTTCAGATTGAGCGTGATAGAAATATAACTCAAAATGGCTGAAACAAAAACAGAAAATGTAGTGTCTCAAGTTATTTCAGACACAAATAGATCCAAGAACTTACATAAAATCAATGGAATTCTCTTTAGGTCTCACTTTTCCTCTCTCTGTATCATCCCCTCCCTAACTGTCTGTTCTCCATCTCCCAGATCTGTTCTCTGTGACAATGTCATTCTCTGGCAGACTTTCTCTACGTGTTGGCAAATGCAGGACCCTGCAGCTCAAGTGTTCACAGCTCTTATTATTGGTGATAGAGCCCTGTAAAAATGTGAATCTTTTTCCTGGAAGTTTCAGCAAAACCCTAAGAATCATTGGCATGGACTATCTTAGTTTTTCCCCCCATCTTTGGATCAATTCTTGTTGCCAGGAATGGAATAAAATGACTGACAGACCTAATTCCTGTGTTCATCTTCACTTAAACCTCCGAGACTGCAAATATAGCACAAGTGGTCCCCACAGAAAAATCAGGATGCCATCACCAAAGAACATGGAAGCAATGCCAGGCATGGAAAGAAAAAAGAACAAAAACAACAGATGTCCACTACAAGTAAATTAAGACATTTTCCGGAAGTATGTTCCTTTTCTACCTATTGCCAGTTGAACTGCACAAGAAATACACAAGGCCTGCCAGGAATGAAGATACAATCATTAACTTTTAAAAACTATTAATTAGGGGTGGCTGGGTGGCTCACTGGTTAGAGCGCGAGCTCTGAACAGCAGGGTTACCGGCTCAATTCCCTGCATGGGATAGTGGGCTACGTCCCCCGGCAACTAAAGATTGAAAACGGCGACTGGACTTGGAGCTGAGCTGCGCCCTTCACAACTAGATTGAAGGACAATGACTTGGAGCTGATGGGCCCTGGAGAAACACACTATTCCCCAATATTCCCCAATAAAAAGTAAAAAATTAATTAATTTATACCTTTTAAAATACAGTTAGGTTTTACTGCTAGTTTGTGTGTATATGTATGTGGGGAATATGAATATGAATATATATATATATATATATATATATATATATATATATGAACTTGTGACTATGAGGTTTTCTTTATAAAGGAATATTTTAATAAAGTTAATTTTAATGACAACTTGTCATATTTTAAAATATAATAAGGGATATAAAATGAAGTATAATTATCCATAGCTCTACTACTCAAAACATTTTGGTATCTGGTTTTTGGACTTTGGTGTTTGTTTGTTTTTTTCTTATTCTCTCTTATTCCAACTTTGTGGGGGGTTTTGTGTATTTTAGTATTTAAATTTTTATTATGTGCTATACATAATTTTATAGCCTACTTTCTTCATTTAACATCACAGTAAGAGCATTCTTGTTATTATAAAATCTTGATGGGAAGAATTTTTGTGGATCGATAAAATCCCATCCACAATATATCCTTAACTTCTATATTTGAAAATCGATATTGCTGTCAATGTTTTATGGTTATAAATAGTGCTGCTATTAATATCATCTTGCCAGAGCTTTGTTTCCTGAATTCCAGATTATTTTCATAAGAAAATTTTATAGAATGAGGTTCCTGGATAAAGAATCATGGACATGTTAGATGAGGATCGGCTTTGCTTTTCATTTTGTTTTTCTTTAATTTGATGATGCTTTAAAATATACCTCAAATAGTAATTTTAAAAAACATTGGAGCATTGAACTTAGTATTTATTTTAGCTAATATTTTTGGAACAGCTAGTAGGTATCATAGAGCACAATGCAGGGGTAGCTAATCCAGCCTTAGGGGGAAGGAGAAGGCTTCTCTGGAAAGTGGTATCATCTTATAGCACAAAGGATGGGTTGAAAAGGAAAGAGTGAGAGTCTCGATCAGTGTAACTCAGTGTCTAATTGAGGAATAGGAATGGGAAAACATCACTGACCTAGGCCTTTCTCTTCTCCCATCATAGAATGAGCCCAAGAATGTCCTCTAGTAATGGGTGGTTAAAGTCTATCTTGCTTTAAGTCAACATAAGGAGCATATGCATAGTTCCTAGAAAATATGGAATAGTTGGGTGAATACAATAGACTTTGTTTTCGTACCCTTTGCCCATTTCAAATTTGAGAACGCCAAGAGACCTTTTCTACCCATTGAAAAAAATACATTATTAGCCAATGATTTCTATGTAAAGAAACTGAGTTCTGTGAGCCCTGCTGACATTTCAGTTTCGGCTTCCCAGGGAGTTGGCTCATTCTCGTCTCATCTACCTTGGGATGGGAGCAACCCTGCTTCCCTCAAAGGCAGTGACACTGGACACAGGCAGATACACATAAATGAATGAAGCCTGCACATCTGTTGTCACTAACTCACTTGCCAGAAATCCCAGACTGTGTTCCTTTAAAAAAAAAAAGCCTTTGGAAGTTTTAAAAGCAAAATAGTGATGGAGGGGATGAGAAATGGATGGGTTATTGCAGAGATCGGGGTCCTTTTTCTGTCTTTCTCCACAACTCATTAGAGAACTTAATTGAACCACTTCCCTGTCACAATCTCCCCTGTCTGTGAAATAAGGATAATTATGGCTGCCCTTTCCTTTGCCCTTTGATAACTTCACAGGGTGTTCAAAGATGTTATGAAGATTAATAAGCCAAATGCTTGTAGAGTACTTTAAGCTCCCCTCAAGGGAGAGAGAGCAGCAAATTAAAATCCATTGCTCTGAGAGCAGGAGGGGCCAGATACCAAAGGCCAGTAGTCAGAGCCCTAGAATTCCTCAGTTCTGGCTCTTTTGTGAGTGACAGAGAGGGGCTTTCTTCCTGTGCCCCCCCTCTTCAGTACTGGCACACAGCGGAGAAGACACACACCTCATATGCCAACACCCCTTCCTAGGTCAACCCAAGAATTTAATATAATTGACCAGAGCTTGACGTATTCAAGGCACCTTTATTTTATTATTTGTTTTGGGCGGGGGGCTGTGCAGGAGTGGTAGACTGACTAATAACCCCCTAAATGCGTCTACACCCTAATGCCTGAAACCTGTGCATATGTGATCTCACATGGTAAAAGGGACTTTGCAGATGTGATTAAGTTAAGTATATCGATATGGGGCACTCTGGATTTTATGGGTGGTCTCGATACAATCACAAAGGCACTTCTAAGAGGGAAGCAGTTAGTAGTAAGAGATGTGATGATGGAATCAACAGTTTGGAATGATGCAAGGAAGGGTCATTGAGCCAAGGCAGGCAGGCAACTGCTATGAGCTGAAAAAAGGCAAGGAAACAAATTGTCTCCTAAAGCTTCCGGAAAAGACACAGCATTGATAACACCTGATTTTAGACTTCCGATCTCCAGAACTGTAAGACATTCAAAGTATTTTCTTGTTTGTTTTTAGCTACTAAGTTTGTTATAGCAATAATGAGAAACTATTACTGTAGACATGGTGTCGTGGATTGAATTGTGGTCTTCAAAGAGATATGTCCACATGCTAACACTCAGAACCTGTAAATATGAATTTATTTGATGAAGGTGTCTTTGCAGATGCAGTTAAGAATCTGGAGAAGATATCATCCTGGATTTCCCAGGTATGTACTAATTCCAGTGATAACTGGCTTTCTGTGAGATAGAAGACACAGAGAAGAGGAGAAAGCATGTGAAGATGGAGGCAGAGACTGGAATTATGCAGTCAAGCCAAGGAATGGCTGGAGCCACTAAAAACTGCAAGAGTCAAGGAAGGATTCTCTCCGGGAACTTTCAGGAGGTGCACAGCCTGCAAACACTTTACTTTTGGATTTCTGGCCTCCAAAACTGTGCGAGAAGACATATCTGTTGTAGTGAGCATTTATATATATATATATATATATATATATATATATATATATATATATACACACACACACACATATATATGTATGTATATACATATATATATACACATAAATATATATATACATATATATGTGTGTATATAAGTATACACACGTATATATACATACATATACATATATATACATATACATATATATACATATATATATATGTATATATACCACTTCCCAGAAACAGGTCTGCCATCAGCTGCAAATCTGAATGAAATGAGGATATTTGAACAAAGAAATGGGGTGAATAAATATTGCTTGGGTAACTAGGACATGTCAGACACACTTCCCCCTTATAGAATACTGTTCTGCGAGTACTTGCCAGCTACTAGATGAGGGGTACATGGCGTTAATCTTCCTGAGTATCAATGCTTCATGTATAAAGTGGGGAGAGAGAAAGAGATCTTGACCATCCATAGGGTAATGGTTAAGGTAGAATAAGATTGATGTGAAAACTATTTGCAATTATAAATGATCAGGAAGTCAATTGAATTTTCCTTGTGATGATAATTCACCTGAGTTAGCATGAGAAAAGTTTGATTGCTGGAAAAATAGTGTGTACATTTCAATAATCCCTTCCAAAATTTTATGCCAAATATATAATTAATAGACACTTCCCACAGCCAGGGACCTGCCTATTTATCAGCCTAGTCCTGGGAGGGAACAAAGCCTGGGCACAGGGTGTAGTAGAGACCTTGTGTGCACTCCAAACCCAAGGTTCGTCTCGCCCCAGGTACAGATGTAGTCCATATCTGCCAGCTTCCTTTGCAGTGACGGTGCCAGCTTCCTGAGTAGAAGCGATGGGTGCTACTCACAAGCTGAACTCTTAAAATCTCCTACACGATGCTTCACGCTCTCTCTTTCACCATCCACAGGCTGAATAGGGAGAATAGCCCCCAAAAGGGACAAAGGCACAGGCTAGAAGAGCTTAGCGTTCTAAAAGACTGCATGAACCTGAGCCCTTCAAGACTTGTATTACACTGTGATGTGACAGACAAAGTGTTATTGTGCAAAAACATCAATTGATACTCAGGGGTATTTGCCATAGCAGTTGTCTTTGTCTGACTGACCCACATGGGTGTACCCATAATGGGGCAGCGGTTGCCTCCCAGGGTGTAGGAGAAAGGGGGACAATGCGTTATCTGTTGAGAATTGAAAAACAACAATATTAAAACTCAGTCTGCTTTTTATTTTCACCATACAATGACAAATCTAAACACTATCAATGATAAAATGTTCCTTCCCATGTGAAGGAAGGGAGTTGTGCGTGCATGAGGACTGAGGAAAAGGGGACAAAGAGACCGCTCTATTCCCATCGCATCCCTGCTTGGTCCATGACTGCTCTGGGGAAAACAAAATAAAACAAAACAAAACAAATAAAAAACAAAAACACACAAAAAACAGCACCAGGCCTGTGGATAGAATACATGGCTCTAAGTTTCCATTCTGCCACTCGGAAACGAAGCTCTCTGATCCTTCCAGAGGAGTGAATTTCATTGCTAATTCTTTTTTTTTTTTTCAATTAAAGTTTATTAAAGAATGTATTAAAGAATGAATACTGGTTTTGTTATTACTTTATTTTAAAAATTATTTTTTATTCCACAGGCACAAAGTATTCTCTCATTTGTACATGTGTGATCAGTCTTATTTTATTGAGTAAACTTTCTCTTTTTCACACATGCATTTCACATACACTTATATGGATAGATAGTAACAAGTAGACATAAACGACTGAAATGCTTGTTATAGAGAAATATTGACTTTTTGAAGCACCATACTGTTTGGTGGGAGTAGCCTTTTACATCTCTTCAAATTATGCCCAGAAGAAAAGAAGATGAAGAGGAAATATGTCTATTGCTCTACTTGCCTTTTTGGTACCTTTCGTCTGTTCATCCTTGTGTGCAGATGAATGAGGCACAGTCCCTGCTGTCACTGGGCCTAGAGTCTGCAGAGGCATGCATCTATACAAAGAAGCATTTGTGGTAAGTGTAGAAGGTGCTACGGCAGATGTGCAGATTTTATAAAGCAGTGTTATGCATTTATTTTAACCTGAAAACCAAAATCCAACTGCTAACTTGTGATTTTTCCAAATACAGACATTGAGGAAATCCAATTACTATTGCATTGTCATAAACTATGAAACAATTTACCATCAGATATGTAAGAAAAACACACAGAATAAAGTCAGATTCCTAAATTGACATATGGGGCTTTTTAAAAAAAAAAAAAAAATCATAATTTTTCTTTTTTTTTTCTTTTCTGGTTTTATCACAGACTCTCGAACATCTCATTTCCGGGTACAGGCCCTGGCCTTCAGATCTTCATGGTGAAAGGGAGCTCTGGGGGAAACAAAGGAGAGGACAGGCTGCCTATAGAAGGATCCATCACAGGATTCTGTGTGAATATTGACCGCCAGGAGAGGAGAGAATTCTAGAAAGGTGGAGATGGTCAGGAAACTCTACTCACTGGACATTGTCCAAAGGCTGACCACAAAAGCTGAAAAGGTATTTACAGGTAGGCAGAGGATGGGAGGGCTGGAGGCAGCCTTCCAGGCAGAGGGAGCAACTCGGGCAAAGGTAGAGAGACGTAAACTAGTACATCACTGAAGCTGTTCATTGCGAAGGAAGCACAGTGGATGATTTAGGGTCCCTGTAGAGGAAAGTGACGGGAACAAGTCACTTGTCATCCCTCTTTCTCTATTAATTTTCAAGACACGGCTTTCCATTAAATTGGAACTGATTGTTATGACATGTGAGGTAGTGGAATTCCCTTATGTTATATGATAGTGATACCTGTAGACTAATTGTAATCTCAATACCAATTGTGGTGTCAAACACAAAAGAACAGTATATTCTAAGCATTTTCATTACTAATGAGAATGGGATGGCCTTTTGCATCCCATGTTGCAGTGAAGAGAAAGAAAAAGAATTCCATAAGTAAAGACAGGGGCATGAAACCACCTTCATAATGCAATTGATTTTTGGAAAGGAGACAGATGCACTTTTAATATTAAAGTAAAGGATTAGCAAGTACTACTAGCAAGACAATAGCCTTCCTCCTGAAGAGACCTATTTCTGTTGTTATTGTTATTTTAAGATATCTGGATTAAAAAGAAAGAAAAGACAAGTTGTCACCCATGGTCCAGACCAGTTCTTGGCCTCTTTTAACCCTCCATCATCCTGAACTGAAGCCCTTAATGCATATCCTCAGCAGTAGAAATCCTAAAAGGAGTCAACACCTACAAGGTCTGACAATTAAGTTTGCGAACTTGTTGCAACGATGTTGCTAACCTTTTTTGATATCAGAGGGACTATTCACTAAGAATTTGTACAAAATGGACAAACAGTTAACCAAGTTTGCTATTTGGAAATGCTGAAAAAGCTGTGTGAAAAAGTTAGATGACCTGAATTTTCCACCAACAATTCATGGCTCTTGCATCACGACAATGCACCAGCTCACACAGCACTATCTGTGAGGGAGGTTTTAGCCAGTAAACAAATAACTGTATTGGAACATTCACCCTACCCACCTGATCTGGCCCCCAGTGACTTCTTTCTTTACCTGAAGACAAAGGAAATATTGAAAGGAAGACATTTAGATGACATCCGGGCATCAAGGGTAATAGGATGACAGCTCTGATGGCCATTCCAGAGAGTTCCAAAATTTCTTTGAAGGGTGGACTAGGCGCTGGCATCGGTGCAAAGCTTCCCAAGGGGCATACTTCAAAGGTGACCATAGTAACATTCAGCAATGAGGTATGTAGCACTTTTTCTAGGATGAGTTCACGAACTTAATTGTCTGCTCTCGTATGCAAATGGCTGAAGATTTTCAGAACCATAAAAAGGTGGCAAGGCAAAAAGCCCCAGTTGAAGTAGAGAGAAGCAGAGATCAAAGGGAACAGGTCATTTAGAAGATGGCTGCAGTTTAGGCCTCGATAAAGGAATATCCTTTTGAGGTCATGTGCAGTCAAGGCCAAAAAATTCTGCTTCGGTGGGTATGTGTGTAGGAGTAAGTGTACGAGGCATGACAGAACGCATCTGGCTTTTTTGACATCCCCATAACCTTCTCTTTGGGGTGGGTCACTCTTGGAATGGAAGGAAAAAGCTACCTGAAAGTTCTTTGAGTTTCTCTGAGTTTGTCAGCAGGAGGGGGAAAAAAAAGGAAAACATGCCTACCCAAGTGCCATTACCACTAAAAGAACGATGTATTTGAGACAGTTCAGTAATAAAATGAGGAGGCCACACTCCTCTTTTCCAAAGGAGTTGGAAACTTATATCCACACAAAAACCTGCACATAGCTGTTTATAGAGGGTTTATTCATAACAGCCAACACTTAGAAGCAACCAGGATGCCCTTCAGTAAGTCATGGATAAATAAACTGTGGTCCATCCAGACAACAGAATATTAGTCAGTGCTTAAAAGAAAGAAGTTATCAAACCATGAAAAGACATGATGGAACCTTAAATGACTATTACCAATTTGAAAAGTCTCCATACTGTATGATTCTAATTACAGGACATTCTGGAAAAGGCAAAACTGAGAAGACAGTAAAAAGATCAGTAGTTGCCAGGGGTTAGACAGGAAGTAAGCAGGGATGAATTGGCAAAGCATAAAGGATTTTTTCAGACAATGAAACTATTCTGTATGACTATCTATATAACGATGGATACATGCCATTGTATACAGAGGGTGCCAAAAAAATGTATACACATTTTAAGAAAGGAAAACACTGTATTAAAATTGTAATAAGATATACTGATAACAAAAGATGAATACAAGTCATGTGTATACATTTTTTTGACACCCTCCAGTATTTGTCATCACAAAGAATGAACCCTATGGTAAACTATGGACTTGGGTGATAACAATGGGTCAATGTGGGTTCTTGAATTGTAGCAATATATCCCCCTGGTGAGGGATGATGATGGTGGGGGACGCTGTGCATCTATGGAGGCTGGACTATGTGGGGAATGTCTGTCCATTCCATTCAGTTTTGCTATGAACTTAAATGTGCTCTAGCAAATAAAATCTATTAAAAAAAATAAATGAGGAGGTGAGGCTGAGGATGATGGTCACCTAATCAGTAAAACTGGCTCCCGTGAGTCACTTACACTTCCCTTGTGGATTTCTAGATCAATGAACACATCTCTAAGGCATAGTAGGTGCCATGCTTTATAAGTATCATGGCACATATAAAAGAAAGAATATCCCTGTCCTTAAGAAGTCCCTGTATACTGTCGTGTAAGTCTTGACATCGGACTAATGAGAAGGTGAATGAATAGCTGAAGAATGAATTTAATGAAGAAATTACCAAGCACTGGAGAGGTGAAGAATCAACTCTTTTGAGGTGATGTTGCTTAAAGACAGAGAGGAAGAAGTTTGCTAGTCAAAATAATACTTGTATCTTTAACAGAGAAACCTCCGAATCTAGGTGACAAAAAAAATGTTGTTCTCCTCTCACAGCGTAACATTGGCACTTCTGACCAGGTGTCATGCGCATAGGACCACTCAGGGACCAGCACGACTTCCATCTGTGGCTTCACCTCCCTCTGGGATGACCCTCAGCAGACTCTCCATTCAGTTGGTGGCTGGGGAAAGAAAGACTCATCCACAAGTTTATGGGAGATTTTAATAGGACCATTCTGGAAGTGAGGCATCGTGGCTAGAACTGATTCAGTGGTCATACTTTACTGCAGAGGAGACTGAGACAAGTTGTCTTAACTATGCTTCCAGGAAACTAAAGAAAATAAGTTTGTCGATCAGTTGGTCTCTGCCACCCAAGGAAATAATGAAAGTGAGCGAACTTTCAGCAGGCCAAAGCAGATTTCAGTCTAGGAGCAATGGCTCTAGGTCTGGACAGTGACCCGTAAAAGAAGGTCTGAGGTGACTTCATGAAGACAAATAATACCCCAGGAGTACTGGGTGGTAACTTCTCAACCACCTAAGGATAAATTATTGAAATAGAGAGTATGATGAAACTTTGGAACAGGTAGAGAAAAATAAAGCTGGTGTGACATAGAGAAGTCTTTTTTCTATTTCCATGTCACAGGAAACATATAGGAGCAAGGGACACATTTTAGAATGACCCAAGGAGCCAAACATACATCTTAGGACACAGAGAGACAGACAGCAATTAAGGAACTGATCTGGCCTAAGTGATTGGGCCAGGGAAGGCTACATGACTCATGGTGGGCCAAACAAGGACGTACCTTGCAATTTTTTCAAAGTGGAAATGTTAGATGGAGAGTCCTTTCCTTTTGTGCAACAAAACTGAAGTTGTATGAAGCTAGGAGGTATCCATGACAGGAAAATGTATTCCTATGGGAAAAGCCAGTCTTAGGAGATAAAAATCTGAGTGGACAGAAGGAGAAACATGTGACTGCTCATGAATGAGACTCCTGCCTTCCTGAGATTTGCTTAATTGAGCTAATAATAGCAACTTCCCATTTCATCTTTTAAATTTTTTATCAACTGGTTAATTGATTGAGTGTGGGTGTGCATGCTTGTGGTTGGTTGTCTGAGCCAGTTTAGATTGAATTTTGATCAAAACAACAATAACAACAAAAGAGTCCCAAGAAGACATCCGGGGAATTTGTGGATGGTTTGTGCATAGAAGAATGGTTTATTACAGTTAACTCAAAAGTGGCTTTTATGGATAAGAACTGCAGATCCCAAAGACTGTCTGGGCTTAGGAAATAGGGAGTACTCATCAACAACCCAGAGAAATTACCAGCTCTTCAAGTTTTAGTTTCTCACTCTTTGAGATGGGATAACATGTCTATAAGTTTGGCAGACATTCCTTAAATAATAAATATGAGTTAGGTAATAATTTAAAATTTTGCTGATGTTCTGTATCATGATAGACATATACTGATGGACCCCATTTGAATTGAGGAGCACGAAATACATTTAAAGTTAGGCTAACCAGGCAGAAGAAAACATCAGTTCAATAAAAAAGAACTAAGTATCTCTTTCGGTATCCAATACAAAGTAGGAGGAGAGAGGATTGAGTATATTGCCAAAAAGGGGTCAAATTTACTACATGGTCTAAGAACCCTAGAATAACCTACTAAAATTATGATCTAATTTATCGAGCAATTTGTAAGATCAATCAAGTTTGCTTTCACGCTGCTGGAGCCCAGCATTTCTTACTTGATGGTCTTCTGTGATCCCCGGCACAGAGCCCAGAAGATGCTCTGGAACAGTTCTCAGCCCCACCCACGGCCCCAGGAGAAAACACAGACAGCAGTGCAAGCGCTAAGCTGACCTGGTCCTTCAACGTAAAGCAGGCCTGCTTCTGTTGGGCCTTTGTAAGCTGCCCCTTCTTCCTGTAACACCCCAGAGAATGAAACATCAAATACCAGTGAAAACAAAGGAGATACCTTGGGAATGAACGCAAACAGCCTCAAATCCTCCCCGTGACTCAAATACAACAGAATTTTGAATATCTGACAGTAATTCACTTGTGTGTTTCATATACAATCCTCTTGAAGTGACCGCGAGGATGAACGCAACTTTAAGATTCTCTAAGTATTTATTATAAACTTGAGTTGCTTACAAATACTACAAAATCCAGTTAAAATATATAGTATTTCTGACTATTTGACATAGGGTAATATCCAGCTCTTTGTCCTATTGTTCTGTTCATTTTATACTTCATTGCAAAATCACAGAATATAAGATAGGCAATACACCCACACACACACATACATATGAATTAGATGTATGTATGTGTGTGCACGTGAATGTGTAAATAGGCACATACGCACATGTTTAGACATACATAAATATGTGTGTATACTTATGTATGCAGCATTGGAAACTTGGATAAATGTACTGCTTTTAAGTTATAATTTTTGCTTATTTTAAGAAGTGGTTTCTGTTTGAGGAGTGAATCTACTTGAATCTCTGGGAATACATTTTATAATATTAATGAGCCCAGACAATTTGAGGGCTCAAGCAATTTTGATGGAACTAGGCCAACTATTATTCAAACTTCTATTTTTACACTGTATACCAGTAAGCCAGGATTTAAATCAAGTTAAGAAAAAAATGACAAAATACCTCTTCGTTCTGTGAAAGGATTCAAGATGTTAGGTTTTGATTTTACCCACTTTTCTTTTTTTCTTTAAACGTTTTTGTTGTTTGTTTATTTGTTTTGTTTTGTTTTTCCTTGTGAGGATTCCACCCATATTTTGGGGCCTTCAGAACCATTGAGACTCCAACTGTCTTTTCCTATCTTACTCCCCCCTCCACTTCTCTGTAAACCCCATACTGCAGACAAATAGACCTGATTTGGTTCTCCTTCCATTTCCCAGTGGACACAGATAGGACAGATCTCACCAATCAGCTGTCGCACCTGAAATGATGTGGAACTGTGCCTCTCTGACCTTCTGTTTCCTCATTTTTAAAAGGCTAATAAAACGACATCTGCCTCATCGGGATACTTCATATTTGGAAAACAGTATACAGAAGGCACTCAAAAGACATCCATTATACTTTTGCTATGAATGCCTTCTACTTTTCCCTCTAGATTGTGAGTTACTTGGGAACAAAAAAATATCTTATAAATCTTACATCTCCTGGGCCAAAAAACATGTCTATTATATAGAAAGTGTGCAAGTTATGTTTGAGCAATTGAATAAATGTATCTTCCTTCAATCTGAGTCACTCTATTCCTTTCTCATCACTCTTTATTGCCTTTTTTTATATTATCTATCTTGGCAAGCCCATTTATATCTCTCATTTTTTACAAGCATCTCATGCCCTGGACCATTCTTATAGTTTATGAGTCAGGAGTTTCAATTTTATATAGTTTTCTGAAAGTATCAGATAGTTTAACCATTGTTTTGCATATTTTGTTCCCTCTGCCTATGATGTTCTCACATATAAAGTAAACATTTAATTTAATAAATACTTATTGAGTATCTACTAAATGGCAGCTATTATGCAAGATACTGTGAAGCACACAGCTTTGAACAAATCAGGTATAGTCCTTCTTTGATGGAATCATGCACTATTCAGAAGTGGTGTGGGGTGGGGGCAGCGGGAGAGTCCTCCCCCAGCAGGGAGAAGTATTGCATTACTGGCATTGTTTAGAATTGCTGGCTCCGGGAAAATAATAAAAAGTAAACTAACTTTCAGTACATTGTTTTATTATGTTATCTACAGACAATGTATCACCTTATTACCTGCATGCAGGGTAGATGGCTCCTTGGCACCCCCCAAAATAGTAAAAGGGGGACTTTGACAAAGTAGCTTTAAGCATGGGGGGACATAAGTCATCTGTGAGAATAATGCACAGAAGTTAGGCTGGAAGTTAATTAGTATTCAACATAAAAGCATCTGATGGCATCTTAGACTTTCCACCTAAAAGCCAGGCTACTATGAGACATCATGAGCCCCCAACTTTCTTCTACCATCAGGACCCCAAACTCTGACTCCTGTCTCCTACAGTAAATTATGGACAATGACAGAGGGCTGCATATGTTAAGAGAATTGGATGGGCTGTGGAGGGTGGAAAAATAAGACTGCTCAACAGGACTTGTGGGGTGAGGTAATAGAATCTGCAAACCTTGAGCAAAACTACTCCAAAGTGTGGGATTAAGCACAAATGAAAGGAGCCTGGGATGCAAATTAGAGTTGACAAAATCCTCTCCTGAAACTCTACTATCCTATGGGCTTTAAAAGTTTAGGACCATGTTATTTGAACTTGAAATAAAGGTCTGCTGGTGGATGTGCTTTGTGAATGTCTCACCAGCTACCACCTGGACTATGAAATCTGGAATCACAGATTATACAATAGAGTTTAAAAGTGGGATTAAGTATACACACACCTACCACAGCTAACCAACAAAGATGACTTTCTGACAACCACCTTTTTCCTCCTTTCTGTTGTTAACAGAATTGAGCCTATCAGCTCTTTTGCCTGGTTCTGGAACAAAAGAAAAGGGCCATGCCTCCCTCTGGGTCCGTGTTGATTGCTTCCAGAAAATCTTTGTTGACATATCTGCATCCCACTTCTAATGAGTAATGGAAGGGCCAAGTTGATTCACCAAAGAAATTATCATCTCAGGGAACATTTGGGGAAAAGCATTGCACAAGTGAGCCATTTGTTTCTTTTACAATTTGCCACCCACTTTGCTAGTAGGGGCGGAGCAGCTGAGTTGAAAATGATGGATAGCCCTAAATGGGCAGCTACTGAAATCCTGTGATTTCAATGGGTCACACTGAGCAGAAGGTAACCAGTTTTTCTGGCAACAGAATAAATTGTCCTTGTATAGCATTAGTGTTCCCAAATGACCCTCCACTCCTGTCAGATGCAAAAGCCCAGGACATTTCTCTTTCTTTGATTTTCTTTCTTATCTTCTCCCCAGGTTTATTCCTTTGATGTCCTTTAAATTCTAATCTTATCTGTTATTCTTCACCTGAACATTCAAGAGCCTTGATTAGCAATCAACCTTGTTGGGATTCATCAGGCATCATTTTATGTCTGCTTATATGATGAATATCGCAAGTGTCTTGTTACCTGACGTTGATAGAATTGCTATCTATTCTAGAGTCATCTTATAGTAGCAGGCACTAATTTAAGGTAAGTTATTTTATTTTACCTTAGCCTCCCTGCAGGTGAATATTCTAATTTATCAAAATATTGGTTAAAAATATCCACTCCATCAAGTTTAATGGAAGTTCAAAATATTGATTTTTTAAGGCAAATAATCTGATATATGACTGAGAGTAGCTATTCAATAAACCTTTGATTCCTCCCCCACTGTCAGTTCTCTATACACATCCATTCCCCTTGCATGATTGGTTCTTTACCTAACTGGTTAAATAAACCGATCTACTCAAAGTGTTAACAGATATATTAAGGAAATTCAGCAAGTGATGTTTAACTCTGTTATATAGGATGACAGCTTTTTGGAGTCAGGAAAACTCCAACCTACAACCTTCAACAATTCCAAGAACATGAGCAGGTTACTTGACTTTAACATTTCTAGGAACATTCACCTGTAAAACTGAGATGAAAACAAAACAAACATATACCAAATACTTTGTGTGAACCTGATATAATATAACCATCTCACATAGATCTAAAATTACAAATTCAATGCTATTTATTTCCTGTCTCTATCTTCCCTTCCCTTTGTTTATCTGGTGTGTGTTCTTATACATGCTTAAATGCCACAGAAAGCAAAATTTCATTACATGAACACAACATCCACTGACGCTGGAAAATGAGCCTTTCTAACATTTTGGTTAAGACCATAGCAATTTCCTCTGAAAATTGTGCCACATGGCTAGAATACAGCAGATGTTTAGCTGACCTCACCTTCACTCATGAGAAAATGATTGTTTATTTGTTCACCCATTTGCTTCCAAAAGAAGTAAGTCTGGAAGTACATTGCTAGCCTGAAGGTTTTAAAGGAATCATTGATTTCCCATCTGTACGTTAGTCCCTGTTTTGAGCCATATCACAGATGTGATGTGAGGGCTAGAAGGTGCATCACCTCCACAATAAGGGTTAATGGCTTGCATCACAAATGTTCCCCACACTCTAAAATAACTAGACTCTTTGACAAAGACAACATGTGGAAAACAGTTGCTTTAATCAAACACATCTTTTGTGTTGTCCTTTACTGGTGAATTATTTCTCATTAGCTCATATTATGGGACGCAGTTACCATGGCAGTGATCAGCCTATTTCATAGATGCTAGAAAACATATGGTATCTGGGTAGTTGTGGTGCCATAGGAGTTGTCAGATGATACACATCTCTCACTAACCTGATCAGGTTTGCTTCCACAAAGCAACACTGGATTTCTGTTCTGTCACACAAATGTTGAACATTAGAATAATATGAGACAAAACCAGAATAGCATCTTTCACTAGAACTTTCTGTGATTATAGAAATGGTTCATATCTTCACTGTCCAATAGAGTAGTGACCAGCCACAGGGAACTTCGAGAACAACAAATGTTGGTTAGTGAGTCTGAGAAAGTATATATATATATATATACACATATACATATATATATATATATATATATATATATATATATATTTTTTTTTAATTTTAATTAGTTAAAATATAGAAAGCCACATGTTGCCAGTGACTACTATAATGGATGGTGAATCCCTTGACTAACTAGAAAAGTGACCATTTTTATACTGTAATAAAATTTAAAGATTCTGGCATGCACTCTGCCAAAATTTACTTTTTTGAAAAAGAAAAAAGCCACCCAACCAGTTCTTGTAGGACTTGAAATTCTATCAAGATTTTGAAATGTAAAATGATTTAAGGAATATAAAGGGAATAGTTACCCATGCTTATGGTCTTGATCCAGATGCTATTACAATAATTTCCCCCTTTCCATAGTTAGTTTTTAGTGATTCCATTCTTCAACTACCACCCCTTGCATTTCTTTTTCTCTTCCTCTGGCTCAATTGTCTCCACAAACTTCTATACTCATTGAGATCACCAATCTACTTTTTCATTGTCCTTTGTCTCCCTTCTCTCCTTTGCTTCCCTCTTCATAATTCATCACTAAAAGCAATTCCTTGCTAAGCAATTCCAATAGACTTTTAACTCCATTTCCCCTCTTTCTTTCTTCTGGAGGGGCACTAACCCTAGTTAAAAATCCAGCTCCCTTCCCCAGTCAACACCCGCATAGGAGAAACCGAATGTGATTGGAGAAAAACATATATGTGTAAGGATATATCTCATTTTACGTCCATGTCTATTCATCAGACATGACTCTTAGTTCTGATTAATTTCCCTGTCCTCACTTTCCAATGTGTCACAAGATACAGAATCTCCCATCCTCCAACACAAGCTCTCTCCTCAACTGTAACTGTTCCTTAACTTATAGAGAACAAAGAAGGAATCTGAAGAGGACATGCACAGACTCCTATGATCAAAGCTACCAGCCTTGCCCACCGCTCTGACTTCCCTCCTATTCTGATGGATGAATTCACTGTACTCCTGAGGGCAATCCGTCCACCTGTGTATGTCATTCCTACTCAAGGACTCACTCCTGAAAGTGCCTCTCTTTTTCTTGCATTACAATGTCTACCTACCTGCTGGATCACTCATAGCTCCATGTAACATCTGTATTATGTCATCTTAATAAAAAAAAGATTAGGATGGTGGCAAGAGGTAAGGCTCTTGAAATCTCCCCTGGAATTTATAACAAATTGAACAGCTATAATTCCACAAGGAACTCCCTGTGCAGCAGACAGGCAAGACTAAGAGATGTGCAACTGAAATCATCTAAAGGTGGGCAAATTGGGAGAGTCGGAGGAAGAGGGAAGCAGGAAGTGCTGAGACGCTGGCTGAGCAGACTCAGGTGCAGACTTACCTCAGAGCTCCAAGCTCGCTGCATTCTGGAGATACCGGTCATGGGAGAGGGAAGAATTCAGACTGCTAGTGCTCCACTTATGGCTCACAGACCCACCTGAGGGATCAGCATATAACACAGCTCTACTCCACTTACACAGCAAGAGGAAGAGGAGGAAGAAGAGGAGGAGAGGGAGGAGAAAGAGCAAAGACTGAAGGAAGAAGGGTGAAAATGGCCACTTAATCCCTCACTGCTGAGCAGAGAATGGAAGGCTTAGGCACTAAGCCTAGCTGCCCCCTTCCTACCCTCCCACAGCTCGCTCCACCCCCGGCTGCCCAGTGCTAGAAGTGGAAGAGGAGCAGTGTCAGATCAAAGGAACAGAATATTTGCAGTTTTGAGAACTGCTGTGAGTCTGCAGCCACAGACTCACAGCCCAACTAGTTCTGGCAAAGGGGAGGGAGCCCTCGGTGCAGGATGGTCTGTGCTGGTGGTCACCACCATTGCTCGCAGCCACCTCTCACAACCCACCCCAACACCGCCCCCACCTATTTGGGCAGATCTCTACAGGGGTAAACAGAGCCTCGAAAAACACAGGTCCTGAATCTGGTACAAGAAAAGCTTTGGAACTTCAGAAGCTCTCCATATCCCCTAACGGAGGCAGCGTCCTATGACCCAGGCGAGCTGTTCACAAAGGAGAAACCCGCCTGTCAGGGAATCCCCCCATTGTGTGAGAGGCCAGAATAATGCAGAGAAAATATAACACTACAGTGAGAAAGAATAAAAGACTGCAATCGGAAAGAAAATAAAACAGGTTGCAGAACCCACTCCTGTAGATACCTAGGAAGAGAAATCATTCACTAATCGTGATGAATAACCAAGGTAACAAGGCAGCTTACAAAGAAAATGAAAAGTCTCCAGAAAATGAACTTAAAGACATGGAAATATTTGACTTAAGTGACAGAAATTTCAAATATTTGACTTAAATGGCACTTCTGAAAAAATTCAACGAGATGCAAGAAAATACAGAAAGGCAGTTGAATGAAGTCTGAAACACAATAAAAATGAACATTTTACCAAAGAGATTGAAATTTTAAAAAAGAACCAAATAGCATGTATGGAGATTAGGAACTCAATAAAAGAAATGAAGAATGAAATAGCCAGCTTAGTTAATAGAGCTGACCAGATAGAGAAAAGAATCAGTGACATTGAAGACACAAATCTGGATATGACACAGATAAAAGAAGAGAGAGACTTGAAAGTTAAAAGAAATGAAAGAACTCTACAAGAACTGTCTGACTCCATCAGAAAAAGCAATATAAGAATAATGGGCATACCAGAAGGAGAAGAAAGGGAAAAGAGAACAGAGAGTATATTCAAACAAATAGTCCACAAGAAATTCCCAAACTTGTGAAAAGAATTGGATCCTCAAATCCAAGAAGCAAATACAATACCTAATTACCTCAACCCAACAGGCCTTCTCCAAGGCACATTTTATTGAAGCTGTCAAAAATTAACGACAAAGAAAGACTCCTCAAGGCAGCCAGGGAAAAGAAGACAGTAACCTACAAAGGAAAGCCCATTAGGTTATCATCACATTTTCAGCAGAAACTGTACAAGCCAGAAGGGAGTAGATTCAAATATTCAAACTATTGAAAGAGAGAAACTATAAACCAAGAATAATGTATCCAGCAAAGATATCCTTTAGATATGAAGGAGGAATAAAGACTTTTCCAGACATATAGAAGCTGAGGGAAATTCTAAAACATGACCTGCACTGCAAGAAATACTGAAGGAGGCTATTTGACCTGAAATAAAAAAAGCTAAAGAATACAAAATCATGAGTAGTTTTATGAACGGACAGACAGAAGCAGGAAATAGCAACTCCTACACCAAATAAGACACTATACACTTAAGCACAACATACACTGTAAAGAAGAAGAAAAAAAAAAAAACACAAAGAAAAAGAGGAAAAAGACAACTTGCTGCTGCACCACAGGAGTCAACTCACAGCATAAATAGGGATAATTTGTGACAACAAAAACATAAAAGTGGGGAGAGTAAAGGTCTGAACCGGCATAAGGGAATGGAGAAAGCAAGCATGCTGAAGAAAATGGAATACTCTAAATATGAAAATCTATTCTACATAAACTTAACGGTAACCACTAAAAAAAAAAAAAAGAAAAAAAAGAAATCCAGAACTGAAATATATAACATAATAAAAAAAGAAACAAAGAGTAAAGTCATAGAATACCACCACACTGAAATAATAGACAGCAACAAAAAGGCAATGAAACAATGGAGACACAGCCTTACCAGAAAACCAAAGATACAATGATAGGAAATTCTCATATATCAATAATCACCCTAAATGTGAATGGACTGAACTCACCAATAAAAAGGCACAGAGTAGCAGATTGGATCAAAAAACTAAATCCAACCATATGCAGCCTCCAACAGATACATCTCAGCTACAAGGACAAATATAGACTCAAAGTGAAAGTGTGGAAATTGACAATCCAAGCAAATGGTATCCAGAGAAAATCAGGTGTAGCCATACTGACATCAGATGAAACAGATTTCAGGATAAAAAATGGTAACAAGAGACAAAGATGGACATTTCATAATGATAAAGGGGACTATACAACAAGAAGACATAACAGTCATCAATAGTTACACCCCGAATCAGGGAGTACCAAAATATACCAACCAACTACTAACAGTACTAAAGGGAGTAATTGACCAAAACACAACTATAGTAAGGTCAAACACAATTGACCAAAAGACAATTAAATACATCATTGAAAGCTATGAATAGATCATCCAAACAGAAAATAAATAAAGAAATATCAGCCATAAATGACACATTAGATGAAATGGACATAATTGACATTTATAGAGCAATTCATTCTAGAAAATCAGACTATACATTCTTTTCTATTGTACATGGCACATTCTCACGGATAGACCATATATTGGGACATAAAACTAGCCTCAGCAAATTTAAGAAGATTGAAATCATATCAAGCATATTCTCTGGTCACAAGGCTTTGAAATTGTATATCAACTGCAAAAAGAAAGCAGGAAATATGTGGAGATTAAACAACATACTTTTAAAGAACAAGTAGGTCAAAGAAGAAATAAAAGGAGCAATCAAAAGATACATAGAAACAAATGAGAATGAAAATACATTGTACCAAAATTTTGGGGATGCTGCGAAAGCAGTTTTAAGAGGGAAATTTATTTATGTCATTACAGGCCTATCTCAAGAAATAAAAAAAATCCCAGATAAATAACTTCACATTACTCCTTAAAGAACTAGAAAAAAAAGAACAAATGAAACCCAAAGTCAGCAGAAGAAAGGAAATAATAAAAATCAGAGAAGAACTAAATGAAATAGAGAACAAACAGACAATTGAAAAATTTAATGTGACAATGAGCTGGTTCTTTGAAAAGATTAATAAAATTGACAAAACCTTGGCTAGACTCACTAAGAGAAAAAGAGAAAAGACACAAATAAACAAATCAGAAATAAAAGAGGGTAAGTTATCAGAGATGCCACAGAAATAAAAAGGATCATCCAAGAATACTATGAAGGACTATATGCCACCAAATTCAATAACCTAGAAGAAATGGACGAGTTCTTAGAAACATATAGCCTTCCTAGGCTGAATCACGAGGAATTTGGAAAATATAAATAGACGGATCACCAGTAAGGAAATTGAATCAGTCATCCAAAACCTTCCTAAAAGTAAAAGTCCAGGACCCGATGGCTTCACAAGTGAATTCTACCAAACATTCAAAGAAGATCTACTACTTGTCCTACCCAAACTCTTCCAAAAAATTGAAGAAGATCCAATATTAGCTAACTCATTTTATGAGGCCAATATTACCCTGATACCAAAACCTGGTAAGGATAACACACACATACAAAATTACAGACCAATATCTCTGATGAATACAAATGCAAAAATCCTAACCAAAATTGTAGCAAATCAAATGTAACAAGGCATTAAAAAGATTGTACATCACGACCAAGTGGGGTTCATCCCAGGGACACAGGATGGTTCAACATATGCAAATCGATCAGTGTGACACACCACATAAAAAAAAATAAAGGACAAAAATTATATGATTATATGAATAAATGCAGAAAAAGTGTTTGACAAGAAACGACATCCATGTATGATCAAAACATTTAATAAAATAGGTACACAAGAAAATACCTTAACATAATAAAGGCCATATATGAGAAACCCTCACTAATATCATAATTAGTGGGGAAATACTGAAGCCCTTTGCTCTACTTTCAGGAACACAACACAGTTATCCCCTATCACCTCTGTTTTTCAACATAGTGTTGGAAGTCCTCGTCAGAGCAATCAGGCAAGAGAAAGAAATAAAAGGCATCTAAATTGGGAATGAAGAAGTTAAATTGTCACTTTTTGCAGATGACATGATCCCAATGCATTTTTTAAACAAATATAACACAAAATCATCAGCTTTGTATGGAACCACAAAAGACTCCGGATAGCCAAAGCAATCCTGAGAATAAAGAACAATGCTGGAGGTATCACACTCTCTGACTTCAGCTTGTACTTCAGGGCAACAATAGTGAAAACACTATGGTATTGGCAGAAAAATAGACACATAAACCAATGGAATAGAATTGAGAATGCAGAAACAAACTCACATAAATATGGACAGATAATTTTTGACAAAGAAGCCAAAAATATACAATGGAGAAAAGACAGCCTCTTTATCCATAAAGACACATGTACTCCTATGTTCATTGCAGCTTTATTTATGGTGGCTAAGACATGGAAACAACCAAAACGTCATTCGATGGATGAATGGCTAAAGAAGTCCTGGTATATATACACAATGGAATACTATTCTGCCATAAGAAAAGATGAAATAGTGCCATTTGCAACAACATGGATGGATCTTGAGATTATAATGCTAAGTGAAGTAAGTCAGACAGAAAAAGTAGAGAATCTTATGATTTCACTGATATGTGGTATATAAAACTGACAACAACAAAAGAACAAGACAAACAAATGAATAAACAAAAACTCATAGACACAGACAATAGTTCAGTGTTTACCAGAGGGTAAGGGGGGAGGAGGGTGGTAGATAAGGGGAAAGGTGATCAAATATATGGTGATGGAAAGAGAACTAACTCTGGGTGAACACAAAATGTGATATATAGATGATGTATTACAGAATTGTACACCTCAAATCTACGTAACTTTATTAACAATTGTCACCCAATAAAATTTAATTAAAAAAAAAAAATTCTTCCCTGACTGCCCATCTCCCAATCTCCTTAGACGAACCGCTATGTATCAGGGACCCTCCTCTCCTGCCTATGGTGGGCCCAGACAGAAACTAGACCCCTAGCCTGCTCTATGCCCAGGTGGACTGACGCTTCTTGGACCCAGGGAACATGGGCCTCAGGAGCGCAGGCCTGGACCTCAGCACCCCCTTGGTCTTGGTCACCACTCCTGGGAGGACCATCCTGCTGCTCCACAGCTGGCAATAACCCAGCTGTGACCCCAAAACAAAACAGAATAGAACTGTAGTTTCTATTTGCTACTTTCATAGCCTCTCTTCCTATGGTTTCTTAAGCCAGGGGAGCATTTCCCCTACTACGTCCACCATAATTGCTTTTGCCAGCTGTCAATGACCTCCGTTTGCTAAATTCAATAGTCATTTCTCAGGTCCTATTTTACTTGACTTAGTGCTATAGGACATATTTAAACAGTCTACGCTCTTTGAGATACTTTATAACACTTGGCTTTTAGGGAACTACTGTCCTAATTCTAGTCCTATATTCCCTGTGGTTCCCTTTCAGTGCTCTTAGCTGTTTTGCTCTCCAACAAACTGAGAATTGACCCCCAAACACAAGCACCGTCCCCTCCCTGCCTCCAGGTTTGGTCCTTGAACTTCTTGTGCATTTCCCCAAATTGTGAATTCCAAACTCATACCAGCAGTATATTCTACATCGCCACTTGTGTGTCTCAAAATTAAAATGCCACCTACCCACATACTCACTCCTTCACTGATCTTCTCATAAATATAATTTTCATTCTTCTAAGTACTCCTCTTCTCCAGCTTCCACATTTGCCCCTCAACAATCGAGCTATTCTTCCCACAATAGCAAGAATCTCTCTCTCATTCTTTCCCCCATCAATCTCTCTCCCTCTCTCTACCTCTTTGTCTTCCTCTCTCTCTCTCTCTCTCTCTCTCTCTCTCTCTCTCTCTCTCTCTCTCTCTCTCTCTCTCTCTCTCTCACAAATCAGAATATGTCACTCCTTCCTTATAAATCCCTTACGCTGAGCCAGCTGTCTTTAACTTACTTACCATCCTCTCTCAGTTCACTGTTCCAAAAACCTTGGCCACTTTGCTGTTCTGAGAACTCTTCAACCACAATTCCATTGCAGAATTTTTTATTTGGTCTCCCTTCTTCTTAGAATACCCTTGTCCAGCATCTGTCTGACTTGCTGCTTCATTGCTTCCAGATTTCTCCATAGTGTCACTTTTTAGACAGGACTTCCCTAACAGAGCAGTGATTTATGTTTATTCCCCGTTACTCTTAACTCTGCTTTATTTTCCTTCATAGCACATGTGATCACAGCGTGTGACAAAGTATATATTATTTTGTGTAATTTTACTGTCTTTATCCTCTCATTAGAAGATAAACTTTAAAGTGCAGCAACCTAGTCCCTGCAGTATTCTCAGCACTTAGAACTCTGTCTGCTACAAAGAAGCCTATTTATCTGCCTTACACTGGCCACAATACTACCAATCGCATGGAGTTCCAGAGCATGGGCCATTCTTCTCCACGTGAATACATACTGCTTCCTTCAGCTAACTTCCTTAGGGCCAAAACAATCAATCAACTCCAGATAAGATACCAAGTTACAATATTTTACCCCTTGAAGTGGTAAATAACTAAATAGTTTAAAGTTTAGGCTTTGTCGTCACATAAACCAAGGTCTGAACTAGCTCAAGCACAGTTAAGCGTTGACTGAAATCACTCCATTTCTCTGAAGCTGTTTTTTTTTAAGAATGTGTAAATATGAATATAAGAAGAAAATCTTTTTTATGATGTTGTTTTGAAAGTTAAATAGAGTACAATATGTAATGCACCTGGCAGAGCACCTAGCAGAGCAGATCTATGTATACAGGGGTTGGCACACCTTGGCCTATCTGTTTTTATAAATAAAGTTTCATTAGAACACAGCCATATCCATTTCTTTATGTATTGCCTATGGTTGAATCATGCTGCAAGAGCAGAGTTGAGTATAGTCTTCAAACACTAAAATTATTTACTCTCTGCCATTTACAGAAAATGTTTACTGTCCTTTAAAGAACAAAAGAGTGGTTATTTTCATTATTTAAAAAAAAAGGAAAAAAATCATATTCACAACAACTTTTGATTTTTATGGCGGGGGTGAGGGACTTTGAGGTTTGGCATCAAATAATACTGAACAGATATTATACAGCACTTACTATTGCACTTTATTAATTCACTGAGTTCTCAAAACAACTTTGTGACTTAGGCACTATTATTCTCTCCATTACCAATGAGGAAAGTGAAGCACAGAAATGTTGAGTAATGTACCCACACTAGACAACTGGTAAGCAGTGTATCTGACATTTCAACTCAAGCTCAGAATCCATGTTGAATACTGTCTTCAAAATGTGTCATATAAAATTCTAAAGGGCATAGTCTTTATATCCAGGTAAGATGGGAAGAGATATACTTTGAGTTATAGGGACTTGAACTAAGTTTGAAGATTTATTTTGACCTCGCAGCACATAACTGACTCTGTATGTACTTGGGAAAACTAGAGAACTGGGAAGCTGACGTTACTTTCAGATTTTCTAAAAGTTTTG
The DNA here is from genome assembly GCF_036562045.2 of Rhinolophus sinicus. Lineage (NCBI taxonomy): Eukaryota > Metazoa > Chordata > Mammalia > Chiroptera > Rhinolophidae > Rhinolophus > Rhinolophus sinicus. Next base: position 11,802,619 of record NC_133752.1, on the reverse strand, counting down.
GAGAAACAGAAACAGGAGATTTTGAGAAAGGGATTTTTCTATGAAATTGAAGAATATCTATTGATGTGGATGAGTCAGTGTTATTGGTGTGTATATCTGTATATCTGTGTGTGTATGATTTTTTCCCTGTGTGTGTGTGCGTGTGTGTGTGTGTGTGTGTGTGAACTTTTTCCTTGACATTGGCTTGGTATAGTGCAGTACTCCATATGTCATTTACCTGCATCATCTCATGCCCATTGAAGTTCCCATATCCACGAACTTATTTAATGGGTATCACAAATTCACATGCCAAGATGAGCAAAAAATTAGGAAAGAGGTACAAAAAAAAATGAAGGAGGAATGCAAGAGACATTGAAACATGCAGAATGTTAAAAGAGTCAAAGCAGCATAGGGTTAAGAGAATGGATTTTGGAGTTAAACTTGGGCTTGAATCCCAAGTTCACTAATTACACAATGAGTGCGCTTGTATAAGTTGTTTAGACTTTCTATTGCAAATTTTCTGTTCAGAAAATTTTGTTTCTGTAAAATGTTGATTATAATTGTACCCATGACATATTATTATTAAGGAGATTAAAGCGTGTACTACTAAAACACTTAGCATATAGTAAAAACTAAAATGTGGAAGCTTATTAATATATACCAGAGTAGACTTTGTCAGTGCAGGAATTGACTTTTTCCTTTCTGTAGCACCAGTGCCTAATGCAGTGTCTGGTGCATAATATATACTGGATAAGAGTTGATTAAATTATAAAGATGCTGACTCCACTTTTTCTTCTAAGTAGAGACTTATCCCTCTCCCTTACCTATCCCCAATCCATCAATGGAAGACAGTCATTACTGTGTAGTAAAGTACTGGCCTTGAAATATGAGTATTTGATCTCCTACTTTACCAGCTCAGTGCCCAATCTGTTAAATGGAGTTAACACCATGTGACATACCTCCCTCTCAGAATAATTGTAGAATTCAATTAAAAGTGTAGAAAGACTTAAGGGAGAAAATATTATGTAACTATAAAGAACTGGCATCATTCTTTGTTAGCACATATAAGTGTTTCTTTTTTTTTTCTTTTTTTACCTCCTATAGTTCATCCTTCATATAGTAGGGAGATTAATTCTTTTTAAAATAAAAGCCACGACATTTCACTGACTCAATTCAAATCACCAAATGGCTTGACAACAGACTCAAATAAATCTGAAATGATCTCTATGGCCTCCAATTTGGTCTCTTCTGCATGCACAGCCCCCACTCACTGCATTCTAGCTCCTCTTGTCTCCTGTCGGCTCTTACGTGTGCCCAAAATACACCTAACTAATGGCATTTGTATCTGCTGTTCATTAGACCATGAACAGTCTCCCTCACAACTCAGACCCTTAATCCCATTCTGGTATTTGTTCAAATACTACTGCTTTTGAACAGCCATCCTGGCAACATTACAGAAAATTACAACCCCTATTGCCCTTTCCTCTTTTTTTGTTTTTACTTTATATTATAAAGCACGGACATTATACTGTAATGAGTATATTGCATAATGATATGTGTTTATTACCAGTCTTTTCCACTAAAATACAAACTTTATGAAGGTAGGAATATTTCTAGTGAATATTTCTCAGCCTCTAGAATAGTATTTGACACAAAATAAATGCATACTAAACACTGAGTTGAATAAATAAATGAACTTGTGACAACATGGAAGTCTCCTGACCTGCTCTTATGAAAAGAATCCTGGATTAAAAGTTAGATGTGATTTCTAGTTCCAGTTCTGCTAAAGGATGCTATCGGGCCACTCAATATTCCGTAGTTTCCTCACTTATAAACTAAGAGTTGAATGGAATCTGGACTTTTAAATTCTTCATGATATAGAGACTATACGGAGGACCTTGGGTGGGCAAAGGGGACGCTTATGATTTGGGCTTCAGAATAGTCCCTACTTCAGCTAAAGGTTTTCTGCTCCTCCCTCTTTTATATATTGGGTTCCCATGGAAGCTAGTATTCATGTTTGAAGAGCAGATTTCACAGCAAGGGGAAAAATAACGATGTCAGCAAGCCCTGATTTACTTGTTGGCTGGCTTGCTTTGAATGGATATCTCTGGTCAACAAATTTATCACGGTTCATTATAATAAAGCAAAATGTAACAATAAATGATTGGCAACATAGTATTAGCACTGGCAAAGTCAATCTAGGACTACATTTTATCTTGTGTCTTGGATTTATTAGCTGTGTTTATGTGATATATGTTGTTTGGAAATTAAGAAGCCGAAAAAATACAATTTTAAGCAATAATTGAAGATGTAACATTAGTTTGCTATGGGGTTTTTAGGACCAAGAGGGAGCCAAGTATAAGTGATGAATTACATGGAGTGTTATTTCAAACACACATATTAACCATTTTTAATTTCCATAAATCATTCAAGACATTCTAAATATGTTAGAGATTAATCTAGGATCCAGGAAATAGACCAATGATTGCTATATTTTAATAGCACATGTGTAAATAACACTTTGCTGAACCAAGATAAAAATTTCAGCATCAGTTCCTTTGGCTTCTATACAAACTTTCTGTAACATGTAAATTAAAATAACCCTCTATCCTAAATATATGGTCTGGGTAGCTCCTTATCTTTATGTTAGGTAACTTTAAATAAATTTACTAGATTTGCTGGAGGGAGGTTGGGTAACTCCGCTGATCTTAAAACACTCCATTGAAGTGGAGAGAATGGCTTAATTTGCATGGTATTGTGAAACTTGGAGGAAGTAATCACTAGCATTATTTCCTCCTTTATATCCTTCATATAAAGATATTTGATCTTTATATGAACCTGGCTTGGAAACACACTGTGAACACCTGTGGGGTGACTCCACCCTCCTAAATCTCCTTCAGTCCCAAATCTTCAGCCTTCAGGTTCAAGAGTTTCAAATGAGAAGTCTTGGATGCTTATCTACTTTTTGTATCCAAAGCTTGTGGGGAGTGGGAGAAGGAAACTACTCTAAATTGAAAGAAAGAAAAAAAAAAAGACAGAGAGAGAGAAAGAGAGAGACAAAAATAATTGAGTTAAGTCTCAGCTGTTCGTTTTAAGGAAATAACTATGGCAGCTCGGCAGCTCTGTTCTTGGAGGTTAGGTGAAAATGACAAGAATGTCACTTTGCTTCCCACACACTATTCTGACCTAATTTTCTTCCACCAGTCTTCATTTTCCATCAACAAATTCTTAGTGACAACATGCACATACAGATGAAGGCTGTTCTGCCTGAGACAGGCCAAAACAACGTGTCGGCCCCTTAGCAGCAGCATGCTAATGATTCCTGACAGGGGTACCCTTCCATTTGTCCTCCAAGTACGGGCCTTGGGGAGGCAAACTCAGTGAAAGCCTTTAAAAATAGGTGGCAGGTGGGACGGAAAATAAATAAATAAACCGATGGATAATCTAAGTGGGTTGAAACCCTTCTCCGAGGCAAAGGAGGGACTTGCATCCATCACACAGTGACATTATAAATCTGTATGCTTCGCAAGGCAATGACATGAAAAATTAGACTGAACAAGCCACAGATGCACAATTTATCAGCCTCAAAGGAAAGGTTAATGCAAGTTAAATATTGACATGTCAGCAATAAGGATTACGCCAATTATAAATTTACACCAACACCAGCTGTACTTCAATGACTGTGTGACACTGACGGGTCAACACAGGGTACAAGAATGACAACTGAAGAGAATTAGATAGAAATGAGCATACTTGGAATTTTTAAGATCTCAGCTTTTCCCTCCTCTATTGTACATATATATGTGTGTGTGGAGAGAGAGAGGGAGGGAGGCAGGAGGGGAGTTATAAGGAATTGCCTCACATGATTCAGGAAGCTGACAAGTCCCAAGCTCTACTTGGTAAGTCAGCAAGGTGGAGACACAGGGGAGCTGATGGTGCAGTCCAAGTTTAAGACAAAAGCCAGAGAACCAGGAGAGTGGATGTTGTGATTCCAGTCTGAAGGCTGACAGCCTGGAGACCCAGGAAGAGCTGTTTTAGTTAGAGTCCAAAGGCAGGAAAAAAAAAAACAAAAAAAACCACTCTGATGTACCGTTTCAAACGCAGTCAGGCAGGAAAAATCCTCTCTTACTCCAGGGGATGGTCAGGCTTTCTGTTCTATTCATGTCTTCAATTGATTGGATAAGGCCATCCCACATTGGGGAAGGCAATCTATTTCACATAATCTACAGATAGAAATGTTCATGTCATCCAAACACATGCCCATTAGTATTTTGATTGGGATTGCCCTGGATCTGCCAATTGCTCTGGGTAGTATGGACGTAATCCATAAACACCCTCACAGAGACACCCAAAACAATGTGACCCAAATATCTGGGCACCCGGTGGCCCAGTAAAATCGACACGTAGAATTAATCGTCATGACTCACATACGAATGCTTGTGTGAATAAATACTAGCATCTAACAATTATTGGACATGTCCTATATATTGGGGACTGTGCTAAATGCCTTACATTTAAGCTCTTGTAAATGATACCACACTCCTATGATGCTATTAGTGCCTGCATTGGTTCCATTTGCCAGATGAGATGTTAAGTAATTTTCCAAAGTCATAGAGCTAGCGAGTGAAGTGCCGGGATTGGAAACCTGGGCTGGAACCTGAATGCTTGGTACTAACCACTGTACAACACTGATGTTGAAAGAAGTGTTCACTAAGTTGTCTTTAAACAACTTAGTGAGAAACTTCTATACAATGTTATGAGAGATGAAATCCTCATTTCATAAATATGTTTTTTTTCTGCTTGTGCACATTTTTCCTGTGGGGCATTTTAAGAACTATGTGAAAAATATCTATTGAAATGTAACAAAAATTCATCATCACAGTTACCCAGAAGGAAAAGGAAAATATCAATGACCCAACGGATACAAATTAATCATCTCTCTTAAAGTTTAATTATGACTATTATTTGAAATAAATCTATTTTATTAACTAGGGAATTTGATGTATATTGTGGATGTTTGAATCTTTTGATCTAATTTCAGCCATAGGCACTTAATACTCTCCTGTGAGACAACCACTGTACATGTGGGTCACCTTTCTTTTTACCTATGTTGTCTGATTTAAGAAAAATTAATATATCTCTTTTAATAAAGAAAATACACAGTGTTGGAATACAATGTAGTCAATAAATATTTTCTAGGGGGCGATCTTAAATTATTTTGGAGAATTTTAAGTCACTTCAAAGCAGCTATAACGTGCAGCTTTTCCAGGTATAGAAAATTCCCAGTAAATCATCTTTTGGTAAGGGACAGAATGCAATTAATTTTCTCATTACATGATCCAAAATAGACAACTAAGAGTTCCCTGGTTTTAATAGCCATCCAAAAAAACACTGGCATATGTCTTTTAATACTTCATAAAAATTCTGAAAGGGCATGTTGGAAATAATTGAAAGCTTGCATACATATGAAGTTTCCATTGGGCACCATCACTGCTATTAGATGCTATTTAATTTTTTTAATCTATTGACTTTAACTCATATGAAGTTATAACAGAAAAAGAAGCCAAAAATTTTAAGAACGTTACCAACTGACTTCTTATTTCAATTTATTGTTTCATATTTTGTGTTTCTACCTTTAGAAAACCCTATTTATTCAAAGAGCTCATGCTTAGAGAAATGAAAAATGCATAGATTTATAATTCATATACATTTTGTCAAAGTAATCAGTGAGGACTTTCTTATTGTTTGTGTTTGCAGAGTAACCTTACTTCATGTTCCTTCCAGAAATCTCCACCTTGTAACCAGGCCCCACAAGAATGACATTACTGCCCATTACTATACGAGATAAAGCTGTTGGAACTCTGTCACAATTTGGTCTGATAGTAGGGAAGAAAAATGAGCTAAAAGTAAACTGCACACAACTTACTAAGATAAGGGTGAGAACAGGGAAGCCAGCCTAGCTTTGTAGGTAAGGCTCACCATAGGCTGTGAGATATGATAGGGTAAGACACAGGGCCCTAATATCATAGCTGGTTTGGGTTGGGGCTACACTAGAGGCATTAAATCCCATCTGAAGACCAGAGCACAGAGGTAAATCTAGGTAGAAATGGGATATGTGAGCAGTGGGTAAATATTTGATGTGGTAATGGTCTGGCTGGCTATCTAACTCATGAAACCCATCAAATGTGACAAGAAATCTAGCATCAGATCTGGGTTCTGATATTATTCACCAAGGAAAGGAACCAGAGCTTTTTGTAGAAATTACTAACCCCTGAGTTGGGGCATGGAATATACAAAATGAGACTGGAACAACTTCTGTTGTCAGAAAGTGAGGAAGTACTCAAAGAAACAAAAGGATGGGGGCGTGACAAAAAACTATGGGAGCCAAACTGAAAGAGCTTCAGATGTTCAAAATTGGTACAATTTGAAAACTAACTAAATAAATAAAGTAGTATTTGATCATAATCTAAAGTATAAAGTAAATGTTCATGAGTCCACATGAAGGTAAATAAATGATTGAAAAATTAAATGTGGGAGAATAGACAAATCTTCCATACAAAGGAATGTCAAATAGTTTGTGTAGTTACTCCCCAACTCAAGGACGTAGACTTAAAATTCCCAACCCCTTGAGCGTGGCCTGCATTTAATGACATACTTCTACAGAATAAAGTTTGTAAAGTGAATAAAAATGAATTTACAGTGGAGAAACTCCAGTGAAGTAGTTTCTGTCATTCTTCCTTGGTCAAGATTGGCTCAGGGGTCAAAGCCTCACTGAGCTTGCAGATGAAGATATCAAAGGGTTAGGCCATAAGACCCCTCGGCATAGAAGGAGATGGGGACTGAGAAGAACATTGACAGAGCACATGAAGCACATTTAGCCAGGTAGCCTTCGAGTTCACATGAGTGAAGCCAAATAAACATAAAAGTGATAGTTTTAAGAATTATATTCAAACAAGAAAGATTGAAACAAATGAAAACAAATACAAATAAGCAAAGAGGAAAATGAAACTGTCAATCCAAATAGATTTGGAGATTCTGGGTTGAGAAATGAAAATGCCAATGAATAATAAGCTTTCCAGAATCAATCTATCTATCTATCTATCTATCTATCTATCTATCTATCTATCTATCTATCTTTTATGTTACAATATATCAACATGGACAATAAACGTATATTTACTTTTTTGCCTAGTGACTTGTGGGAAACAATTAATAGGAAAAAGACTTAAGTATAAAGAGTTCTATTTAGGTTTCAATGGAATCCAAATCCACTGAATGCTATGTACATGAATTTGGTTGTCATATTCAGTTCCATTTAATTTACATTTTAATTGGAAAAAGTGCATTGGAGAACAAAAAAGATGATAAGCCATTACAGAAGTTATTAATTCCAGGAGTAAGGAAGATAATGTTTGTATTTGCCAGAGAAGAGGCAATTAAAGTGAGATTATGATTGAAGGGGATAAGAGGAAAGGCATACAAAATAGAGGCACTAAAATGTTCAATGGAATAATAACAGTGAGAGGGGGTATGTGATATTGTGATTGGTTATGATAAAACTTTCCAGAAATATAATGGTCTCTCATATAATTTGTCCTAGATGACAGTAATAGTCACATTAATATATTATGGCACAATAAAAACATTGTGACATTACACGTACTGAGCAATATGTCATAAAGCTCTAATCGGTAGATGCTTAAAGAATAAATCTGTGGCATTACAATAGTAGTGATAGTAATAAAAATTATAACTACAATAGGAGAAATGATAATTATTCGTATCCTTTAAAATTTATCAAACACCTACACTATATCATTTTATCACTTCAGCTTTGAGTTTCTACTTGTATTTAAAAGCTTTTTTGAATTATAAATGAACATTTGAGAATATGTTACTTAAAGATACATTGATTATTTTAAAAATTTATTGTTTGCAAGTATGGAATCCAAGTATCATGTTAAAGATTCTGTTTAATGTCACAAATGGCTTGTCCATGGAGGTGGAAGGAAAGTGTGCTATTCTGGTTTTATCAATTTTAAATGTTAGAAAACGAACTGTATCTTTAAGTGGAAATTTATTGTCTCGTGTAGCAGAGAAGTACAGAAATGGACTCTGGGGCTCAAACATGTTATCACAGCCGAGTTTCTCTTTTGTTTGTCTCTACTTGTCTTTCCTCTCAGAAAGGCTCTTGCCATTTGCTAACCCCATTGACCACCAGGAGCTTCTTATTCTCCCATTTTTGCAAACTCATTGGAAAGGGGACCTTTCTCCTAATCTCCAAATTCTAACATGAAATGGTTGTGTTGGGTCATGTATCCCTGTCTAAGTCCGGTGTATAGAAACACTGCTTCACCAGCTGACCTAGATCATTCCCCATCCTAAAGGAAAAGGCAGCTCTTTGTCATCAATAGCCCTACTAAGATCACATTGAGTCGGGGAAAATGTCTTCAAATTTCTTGAAGAAACAGGAACATGAAGGATGGGAAAGCATGTAGCAGGTACACACATGAAGTGTCAGTTATATTCTGCAATAGGGGAAAAGCTAATATCTCTGAGGAATATATATATCTTTATGTTACAATATATCAACACGGACAATGAACGTATATTTACCTTTTGCCTAGTGACTTGTAGGAAACAATAGTAAAAAGACTCAAGTATAAAGAGTTCTATCTATATCTATATCTATATCATCTATATCTATATCTATACACCATATATATGTATATATATATATGTGTACATATGTGTATATATGTGTACATATGTGTATATATATACATATATATATATATATATTGCTTAGAGGTTTAGCAATTTTATGTTATTTAATACTAACAGAGAAAAATTAAGCAGTATTTTAAAAATTCTGAGAGCTAATTTCCAACCTATAAATCTATAAACAGCCAAACTAGCAACAAGTGTGTGTGTGTGTGTGTGTGTGTGTGTGTGTGTGTGTAATAAGAAGACATTCATAAAATAAATCATTCTAGAGGATGTGCTTCAGCAAAATGAAAATGAAAACAATCAAAGAACAAGAAATAGCATCCAGGAAACAGAGGGTTTATCCCAGGAGGGAAACAAGGGAAATTTTTGGATGTTGTGAAGCAAGACCTGTGATAGAGGTCTATAAAGAACAAGCTGTTGGACTTAGGCAGCTAAAAACAAAAGTAGGATTCACACGATAATGCATCTAAAATGTACAATAAATTGATATGTCATTGAATGTCTTTAAACACTGAAAAATATTAATTCTATTGAAAGGTTTGGGAATAAGAGTATGGAAAAACGTAGTAACTCCTGGAATAATGAAAGGTTGCAGCATAATGAAAATACAATTATTGTATACTATGTGGCACAGATATGAATAATATTTGGGTCATTAAAATGAAATCAGCAAAATGATTTTACAAATAATGATGCTATAATGATGCAAAATATATCCTAGACCACCGGTGTCACGATCACCTGAGAACGTGTGAGAAATGCAAACTGTTGGGTGTCACCTCAGAAATACTGAATCAGAAACTCTAACTAAGAATGAAGCCCAGCAATCTGTGTTCCATCAAGCCCTCCAGCTGACTCTGTGCATGACAACAGTTTACAACCACTGCTCTCCTTACATTAGAAGGGTATGAATGGTCCTGGAGGAAAAGAATATGAAAGCTAAACACTCATCTTCCTGAATAGAATATTAATGGAAAACCAAATAATCAAACAAGAATATTCTTAAGAAATACAGATATCAAACCCAAACGGAATGGGTAAATTTACTAAAAATCTTTACTTTGGGGGGGATCAAGAACTAGGAGTGGAAAGTATAGGACAGGGAACTATTACTTTTCTTTGTGACACTTGTAGTGCTATTTGACTTTTTAAACTACTTAATGTAATTTAAGAAAAACCAAAAAAAAGGTTAGTAATAAATGAAAAATTGGCCAAAAATTGATTTTGAAGAAAAATAGAAGAGACCATAATATTTGTGCAAATGAATAATATCTTTATTTATTAATTTGTGTATCTATTTATTTGTTTTTCAATATCCTCTTGCATAATTGGAAAAAGTGCATTGGAGAACAAAAAGATGATAAGCCATTACAGAAGTTATTAATTCCAGGAGTAAGGAAGATAATGTTTGTATTTGCCAGAGAAGAGGCAATTAAAGTGAGATTATGATTGAAGGGGATAAGAGGAAAGGCATACAAAATAGAGGCACTAAAATGTTCAATGGAATAATAACAGTGAGAGGGGGTATGTGATATTGTGATTGGTTATGATAAACCTTTCCAGAAATATAATGGTCTCTCATATAATTTGTCCTAGATGACAGTAATAGTCACATTAATATATTATGGCACAATAAAAACATTGTGACATTACACGTACTGAGCAATATGTCATAAAGCTCTAATCGGTAGATGCTTAAAGAATAAATCTGTGGCATTACAAATGTAGTGATAGTAATAAAAATTATAATAACTACAATAGGAGAAATGATAATTATTCGTATCCTTTAAAATTTATCAAACACCTACACTATATCATTTTATCACTTCAGCTTTGAGTTTCTACTTGTATTTAAAAGCTTTTTTGAATTATAAATGAACATTTGAGAACATGTTACTTAAAGACACATTGATTATTTTAAAATTTTATTGTTTGCAAGTATGGAATCCAAGTATCATGTTAAAGATTCTGTTTAATGTCACAAATGGCTTGTCCATGGAGGTGGAAGGAAAGTGTGCTATTCTGGTTTTATCAATTTTAAATGTTAGAAAACGAACTGTATCTTTAAGTGGAAATTTATTGTCTCGTGTATCAGAGAAGTACAGAAATGGACTCTGGGGCTCAAACATGTTATCACAGCCGAGTTTCTCTTTTGTTTGTCTCTACTTGTCTTTCCTCTCAGAAAGGCTCTTGCCATTTGCTAACCCCATTGACCACCAGGAGCTTCTTATTCTCCCATTTTTGCAAACTCATTGGAAAGGGGACCTTTCTCCTAATCTCCAAATACTAACATGAAATGGTTGTGTTGGGTCATGTATCCCTGTCTAAGTCCGGTGTATAGAAACACTGCTTCACCAGCTGACCTACATCATTCCCCATCCTAAAGGAAAAGGCAGCTCTTTGTCATCAATAGCCCTACTAAGATCACATGGAGTCGGGGAAAATGTCTTCAAATTTCTTGAAGAAACAGGAACATGAAGGATGGGAAAGCATGTAGCGGGTACACACATGAAGTGTCAGTTATATTCTGCAATAGGGGAAAAGCTAATATCTCTGAGGAATATATATATCTTTATGTTACAATATATCAGCACGGACAATGAACGTATATTTACCTTTTGCCTAGTGACTTGTAGGAAACAATGGGAAAAAGACTCAAGTATAAAGAGTTCTATCTCTATCTATATCTATATCATCTATATCTATATCTATATCTATACACCATATATATGTATATATATGTGTGTACATATGTGTATATATATGTGTACATATGTGTATATATATATACATATATATATATATTGCTTAGAGGTTTAGCAATTTTATGTTATTTAATACTAACAGAGAAAAATTAAGCAGTATTTTAAAAATTCTGAGAGCTAATTTCTAACCTATAAATCTATAAACAGCCAAACTAGCAACAAGTGTGTGTGTGTGTGTGTGTGTGTGCGCGTGTATGTGTAATAAGAAGACATTCATAAAATAAATCATTCTAGAGGATGTGCTTCAGCAAAATGAAAATGAAAACAATCAAAGAACAAGAAATAGCATCCAGGAAACAGAGGGTTATCCCAGGAGGGAAACAAGGGACATTTTTGGATGTTGTGAAGAAAGACCTGTGATAGAGGTCTATAAAGAACAAGCTGTTGGACTTAGGCAGCTAAAAACAAAAGTAGGATTCACACGATAATGCATCTAAAATGTACAATAAATTGATATGTCATTGAATGTCTTTAAACACTGAAAAATATTAATTCTATTGAAAGGTTTGGGAATAAGAGTATGGACAAACGTAGTAACTCCTGGAATAATGAAAGGTTGCAGCATAATGAAAATATAATTATTGTATACTATGTGGCACAGATATGAATAATATTTGGGTCATTAAAATGAAATCAGCAAAATGATTTTACAAATAATGCTGCTATAATGATGCAAAATATATCCTAGACCATCGGTGTCACGATCACCTGAGAACGTGTGAGAAATGCAAACTGTTGGGTGTCACCTCAGAAATACTGAATCAGAAACTCTAACTAAGAATGAAGCCCAGCAATCTGTGTTCCATCAAGCCCTCCAGCTGACTCTGTGCATGACAACAGTTTACAACCACTGCTCTCCTTACATTAGAAGGGTATGAATGGTCCTGGAGGAAAAGAATATGAAAGCTAAACACTCATCTTCCTGAATAGAATATTAATGGAAAACCAAATAATCAAACAAGAATATTCTTAAGAAATACAGATATCAAACCCAAACGGAATGGGTAAATTTACTAAAAATCTTTACTTTGGGGGGGATCAAGAACTAGGAGTGGAAAGTATAGGACAGGGAACTATTACTTTTCTTTGTGACACTTGTAGTGCTATTTGACTTTTTAAACTACTTAATGTAATTTAAGAAAAACCAAAAAAAAGGTTAGTAATAAATGAAAAATTGGCCAAAAATTGATTTTGAAGAAAAATAGAAGAGACCATAATATTTGTGCAAATGAATAATATCTTTATTTATTAATTTGTGTATCTATTTATTTGTTTTTCAATATCCTCTTGCATAATTAGAAAAATGTGCTTGCAGCCATAACTGTTATGACTCTTTGCCTTATTGTCCTGGCCGTAGAAGCATTTGAGTTTGCTACTCATGTATGTATTTTCTGAAAATAAGGTGTCATTGCTAGAGATTCCATGGTCATCTCAGAACAATGCTGTTAAAGTATTAAAGACATTACCAAAGATATTGGAGACAATGAAGAAGTAGTGTGATTAATATTTAGGAGAAGCAACTACTAAGGGTGATAGGCAGTTTTTATGGAGAAGAAAAAAACTTGGTGTCAAATATATGTATGACAATGGACTTTGGGAACTGGAGTAATGACAGCCCTGGAAATAGAAAGCAGAAGATCAGGACGATGATCCCACTTCCTAGAGCTTCCAGATACAGGTATTATAAAAGCAAATGGATACTCTGACCCGTAGTGCAGAAATAATAAAAAACAAAAACAAAAAACTGGGCTATGGAGTTATCAACTGTCTTCTCTATAGTCATAGAGGTAAAACCATGGCCTCCATCAATGAAGAAAGAAGGACAGAACTTTCTTGAGGCTCTTACATTACTGGCATGGTGGGTTCTTTATTTTCTTATTCAGACTGTGACAGTTCAATAAATATTGTTGGTGATGATCTATTGCTTTCCTAGCGCTAGGGCTGTATAGTGTCTGATAATATAAAACTAACATGAAACAATGATTTATATTTCCATGATTGCTTGATGGATAATGAAACAATATCTAAATATGTATGCAAATGAATTGATTAACCGGTCTCACTTTTCAAATGACCTCTGTTTTGTATTCAGCTTTCACATAGACTTTTTTGATTTATCAGAAGATTTAACTGTATAGTATTTGGGTTTACATAGAGTCGGGTGAATTTTAATGAAAATCATTCATCATCTTCAGGACTTAGCCAATACGTGTGCAAGTCAAACCTGTTACTCTTTTGCAGGGTTCAGCATTCTGCAATGGGATTACATCAGCTCTTAATATAGGGTGTTGGGTTTTGAACTTGGCATTTAGAAAATACCAGAAACTCAATATAATTTTGTTTATAATGATAACGATGATCCAATCTTAAAAATAATGATTATTCTTAAGCTTTTGTAGCTCAAGCTCCGTAATGATAATGATAATGATAATAAAAATCATTTATTGAGCATCTACTAGGCACCAGGTTCTATGTTAGGTTTCATACATTTGCTTTAATTTTCTTTAAAACCCAACTAAACTTCTCTACTTTATAGATATGAAAATTGAAGTTAAAAGACTATGTGAGAGTGACTATATGAAAATATGTTCACGTAGTTGTTATGACAGGAGCATAAAACACTAACCTAAGTTTTCTCCCTGCAAAGTTAGTATGTTTCTCCACACTGAAACAAAAGTGGGATCAGCAAAGAATATGAATTGATCTCATGTTTATCTGCCTTTAAAACTCACACTTTTGTGTCAATACCATAGTATATCAAAAAAGAATGAAATACATTAAACAACTTTGTCCAGATCCTTCAAACTCTAATAATTTCAATAATTGATAAATGAATGAATGACTCGGTGAGTATTTTTTGTCATATACTAAAATGCTGGCATATATCATTGCAAACATAGTAGCTATCTGTCATTTCTTGAGTATCATTTTACACAAGATGAAACAGAGATTAAGGGAAATGAAATCTAGGGAATGAATGGTCCTGGGAGGACGGGGGAACCAGGGGAGTGAACTCTGGTGTGTAGCAAACTCCAAAGCCCATTCTTTTTAATGCTACGTTATGCTACCTCAAAAATAGAAGACAATATTCCTTGTCAACTAGGAAGAGAAGACTACCATCCCAGTTTAAACTTACATTGTGTCGTGCAAAATAGAGTGCTGGAGGAATTAAGAAACAAGGAGCTGTGTAATTATCATTTTGAATAACCACTAAATCCGTTGTGCTATACAGATCCCATATATATAGTATTTTACATAATATTCTATTTAATCTTCACCATAACTTTAAAAATGAGATCTTACATATTCTGTTATACAAATAGAATCCAGAATTTACAATGGCTCAAAAGGATTGAAAACTTACTTCTTGCTCACACAATATTTTGGGGTCAGTAACAGTTCTACAGAGTAGCTACCTTCTATGCAGTCATTCAAGGACCTCAGAACAGAGGGTTTCTAGCTTCAACCTGTGGCATTCAAGGTCACTCTTGGGGTCACCTCCATTCCATGCAGCCCGAGGAGGCAAAACATTCCCCAAGAGGCAGGTGGGAGGTTTGTATTGGACAAGCATGGAAATGGTGGCCATCACTTCAGCTCACGTCCCTGTGGCTGGACGGTCATGGCCATACCTGACTGTAAGGAATGCGGAAGGACACTCTGGCAGGGCAGCCATTTCTCAGGTACAGATTCCATTATGGAAAGGGAAACAGGAAGTTTTGGAAACAGCTTGTCATCTCTGACACACCTCAGTGTAAGTGACTCCACTGTTCACATAAGGAACTAAGGCTTAAAGACATTAAAATAACTTGTCCAAGGAGTCAAGGTTTTGGAAGTGCTAGTTCACAGGCAAAGCTCACTGGCACCCAGCAAACTGTGGACCACAAGCCACATCTAGCCTGTCACTTTTTTTTTTATCGATCAAGTTTTATTTAATACTGCCATGCCCGTTTACTTATGTCTGTGACTGCTTTCACACTCCAGTGTGGCAGAGTTGAGTAGTTGGTACAAAGGCTGTACAGCCTGCAAAACCACAAATATTTTCTGTGTGACCCTTTACAGAAGAAGGTTGCTGACTGCATTGGTTTCCTATTGCTTCTGTGATAAATTACAACAAACTTAGTGGCTCACAACAAACATTTATCATCTTATAGAAAGTTTATAGTTCTGGAGGTCTCATGTCACAAAGGGCTCTTCCAGGGCTAACATCACAGTGTTAGCAGGGACACAGTCTTTGATGGAGGCTCTAGGGAGGAATCAGTTTCCTTGCCTTTTTCAGCTTCTGCAGGTCACTAGCAATCCTCGGCTGGTGGTCTCCTTCTATCTTCAAAAGCAGCTATGGCTGGTCCAGTCTTTCTCATGATGCTTCACTCTGACACTGTCTCTTCTTTCTTATTCTATCTTTAAGGACCCTTCTGATTATATTGGGTTCATCTAGATAATCCAGTGTAATTTCCATATCCTAAAGTCAGCTGACTAACTGACCTTAATGTCATCTGAAACCTTCGAAATGAAGGTTTGCCATGTAATCTAAAATACTCAGTTTCCATGGTTTATAATATGAACGTCTTTCAAAAGTTCATTGTTTGGCTTACCACGTGGACCCCTGCTCTATATTCTACATAATGTATTATTTTTATTCTACCACTTTCTTTCCCTAGAGGAGAAATAGGCTTTGCTACAGTCATAAAAATAGAATCAGAGCTTCGAAGGATGCACAAAATATGGATGGGTGGAGAGGATGGAGGCGAGCACTTGAGTGGGAAAATATTTGGAAAAATTGCGAGGAAACTGTCATTGAGTCCAAAATGTGTAGGGAGGAAATGGATGAGGGTTCCAGGGTCTGCCTAAAAGGACTACCCAAAGACTCTGGAAATTGGGAACACAGGGCCAGAGGCCCCTGGTAAGCTGTAAATGTTCTGAGTTGTGGGGTCCATCAGCCCAAGCTGACTTAGGACAGAAAGTTGTTTCCTTTGTGAAGGAACATGAAATTGATGCATTAGTAATACCTGCAATCAGCGGGGTTTCTCTGGGTCGGCTTGTACTACCCAGCCTACCAATCACTCTGTGAGCAGCCTGCAAATCAGAAAGCGCTCTAGGGAAGTCAGTACATTAAAGCTCTTTTGGACAGAAGGCACTTTGCTCAAACTAACAACAAACTCAGATGCAGAGTTTTTTTTGTGTTTTTTTTTACCAATTTAACAAAAGATGTAAATGAGATGTTTGCTTAAGGCATAGTTAAATCCAAATGCTCAAAAAAGATGGTCAGGAATCTGTCAGCCCCCACCCTTCAGGTCTGCATTGCTCTGTGTTGGCTTCATTCTCAGGAAGGAAATCCCATCTAGCTGAGCACTCAAGGCTTACATTCCACTCCACCCAGCAAGGATCCAGGAACCCCCCAATACAGAGCTGCTATAACATTGGGAGAATTTGGTGTGGTTTGGAGAACATGGTAGGGAAGCCCACCTCCAAAGGCCAGCAGGAACACACCTCCTGTCAAAAAAATGTTTAGGTTATTTAGCTTGCTGCAAAAAAAGAAATTATTTACCTCGGAGGAACCTAGGTGTGAAGAGAGAATTGGGAGTAGCTTCTTATAGGATTTGGGCTTGTGTTAGAACATTTTAAGAGAATTTAAGGAAGCAGAGTTCAGATGTTATCAAAAAGTGAAGGCAATTTAATCACTGGGTGTCATAATAAATTTAATCTAGGAAGTCGGTGGAACACAGTGGAGTTAGAATTGCCATACTAAAGGAGCAGCAATCATGCAAAGAAAGGCAGCATGTATCAGGAGATGAGGATGGGTAGTCATTTCTGTGGTCACCAGGAGCCTTGTCTGTGTCTTACACAAATATGGTCAGAGTGGCTATGTGTGTTTCCCTTGTCTGAGCATTAGTTACGTTGCATCAGGCATGTTGTACTCTGGTGTTAACAGGGCTGTTTTCTACTTTCTCCGTGGTTCAGATTGCAATAAGCGGTCCGTTCCTGCCTGATCTTAAATACTCTTCTTTTTCCCCTCTCTGACCGGAGGTTACTATTTTACCATTGTAGTGTGACAAGAACACACAGGAGCCCCCCCTCCTTATCCGAGGTTTCACTTCCCAGGGTTTCGGTCACCACATGGTCAACCACGGTCTGAAAATATTAAATGGAAAATTCCACAAATAAACAATTCATACGTTTTAAATTGCATGCTATTCTGACTAGTGTGATGAAATCTCATGTTGAGTGTCACAGAATCCCAGCACTTCCGTTCAAGTCACCCTTATTTTACTTAATAATGGCGCCAAAGTGCAAGAATGGTGATGCTTCCAATTTGGATAGGTCCAAGAGAAGCCGTAAAATGCTCCCTTTAAGTGGAAAGGTGAAAGTTCTAGACTTAATAAAGAGAGAAGAAAAGTGTATGCTGAGGGTGCTAAAATCTACAATAAAAATGAATCTTTTATCTGTGAAGGTGTGAAGAAGGAAAAGAAATTCATGCTAGTTTGCTTAGAGACAGAAAGCGAGAAATTACACAAAACTTTTATTATAGCATGTTGTTATAATTGTTCTCTTTTATTACTAGTTATTGTTACTAATCTCTTACTGTGTCTAATTTATAAATTAAACTTTATCATATATACACACACGAGTATACATATATATATACATAGTATATACACATATATACACATACATATATGTATGTATGTGTGTATATATATGTATTTATGTATGTATATATGTGTGTGTGTGTGTATATATATATATCGTGTTTCCCCGAAAATAATACCTAGCTAGACAATTAGCTCTAATGCATCTTTTGGAGCAAAAATTAATATAAGACCCAGTCTTATTTTACTATAATATAAGACTAGGTCATATAATATAATATCATATCACATCATATATATAATATAATATCGGGTCTTATATTAATTTTTGCTCCAAAAGATACATTAGAGCTGATTGTCTGGCTAGGTCTTATTTGGGGGAAACACGGTATATATACATGAACATAGTATATAGAGGGTTCAGTACTATCCATAGTTTCAGACGTCTACTGGGGCGTCTTGGAATACACCTCTCATGAAAAAGGGGGGACTACTGTACCCACCAGTACCAGAGGGAATGGAATAAGATGGAACAAGCCCAGGCAAATCATTACCCTTGACAGACCACTAAGCCCTGAGTGTGCCCCAGGAAAAAGCAGAGGGAAGCTATGGCGCTTCTTTCTGTAAAGAAGTGAATCTAGTCTTCTCACTGACCTCTGACCACAAAAGAGGAGACTGGAAGAAATCTCACTGCTCTACTGCCTTTAAGACACACGATTCCCAGCCCACATATCAATGGGTTCCAGCAACACACTGATCAACCAGTTCAGTAATATCACCACCTTGGGAGAAGTTGGTAAGAGAGATCCATCTTAGGGATGGGAAAAAGGATCTTTTAATAATGCTTGAAGACAGAAGAGTGACCATCTTTAAGGACATGGGCTTTGGCACCAGAAAACATAAAATCTGTTTCTAATCCCATCATTAACTTTCATGTCATATTAGACAAGTCACTGAGACTCAATTCTGAAAATCTGTTCAGTAAGGTTACTATAAGGATTACATGAAGTAATATGTACTATTTTTCTTCACAGTCCCTGGCATGCACTGAGCTCACAGTAAATGGTGGTCATTAGCATAGTTATGGAAGAGACCATCATATCATGATACCCCAGAAAAACCAATGCTGGAATAAAAGGAGAGATTTCTTGATAGTGATGACCTATTTGACCAAAAGGTGTCTTCAGTCTGCCTGAGAAGCTAGTCAGTTCCTCAGGATAGGCCTTAGTATGTAAAACTTAAAGCTGCACAGGTAGAATTATCTGCCTACCATACTAGTAATAAGGTGGAAGTCATTAATTCATGCCTTCTTCCATTCTTTCATTTAGCATGCATGTTTTGAAAGCCTTCTATCTCTCAGATGACACGAGGGAAACTGGGAATTAACGATGAAAAGATCGTCCCTGGCTTTATGAAACTCTCTGACGTTATTGAAACTGGTATTTCATAGTAATAATATATAACCAAAGTTCTTATTATGAATACATATTGCAAATGTTTTAGGAAGTATCTGCTGTTGCCTAGAGTACCGTCAGAGGGCGTGGTACAGCAATAAAGAAAACTGGAAAAGAGTACTGGACAAGGACACTGGACTTCTGTTCCTCCATATTCTGAATAAGAAAATCGGCAAAGATGGATGAGCAAGTGTTTTCTGTATACAAGATCAGAGGCTCTACTATCTATGTTATGAACAGAGCTAAGAGAAACCTTTGGTAACAATTTAAGAAGAGAAAGGTCCATTATTGCTGCATTGTGGTATATGTGGGTCTTGCTTAGGAACAAGCGATTGCATTAATGGACCTCTGAGTCAGCCTGAAGTCCTGAGGAACATTGATTATTGGAAATTCATTTTGCCGTAAGTCTCAAAACAAGTCATCTTCAGGGGTCAGTGATTCTGATTTTACTCAGAAATGTCATCAGAATACACTCTTGCCCTTTGTTTTCCCAAAGTTTTCACTTGCTTCTCTAATCAAAAGATAACACCTTGACAGCTGAAGTGGAACGATGCCTTGTGAAATAGTCCTTTTTTCTTTTAGTAACCTCGGGCAGGGGGCCAGCAAAGCATCTTGTGCTCTAGTAACAACGCCACAAACTCACAGTGAGATGCCCTAGTCCAATCCTCTTTCTCTACCATGAACTTGTAGGATGGATTTGGTGAAGTCACCTCTCTGGCCTAAGTTTGCTAATGAAATAGAGGAAGAAGATGAATTAGTAATAGTTCTTCATAAGAAAATTGTGAAAGCTGATAGGTTTGGATTTTCTCTATATGCAAGTCACTTTCATTAGTTAGAAAAAGACATTTAATTTTAATGATTTAAAGGCCATGTATTTTGGTACACAGTGTTATCAACAATTCATCTGGATAAAGGATATTTGCAAGCTTCTGGCTACACATTGTTGTTGGTAAATTGAAATCAATAGAGCATTTAAACGTTATTGATTTCATTTCAGATTTAAGGGCCATGTGTATATAAAATATATTGAAACTGAGCTGAAATTATATAATCTGATATGATTTAAAAACATTCAGAATGGGGTTGATTTAGAGAGAAAAAATCAATCTTGTACTTCAACTCTGTCTCATATCTAATAAATATATGTTTCTTAAATTATCAAAATAATATTAACAATAGCTACCATTTACCAAGTGCCTACTCTGCAGCAGAGGCTGTGCCCATATTATCTTTAATTCTCACAATAACCCTACAATATAGTTATGGTAGTGTAAGGTCCTTTTTATAGATAGTATCAGGTGCCTGGTAAATGGTGGATTCAGGCTTTGAAGCCAGGGGTAGCAGATCTAAAAGTTTCTGCAGCGGTCATGATAATATACTTCTGCTCCATAATTTACTGAGGAGGTAGAGAAAGATAAGGAGGAGCATGGTGGTTTGTCTTGAAAAATGTTCCTCCTCCCCACTGACAAATCAAGTCTCTCATATCGATGCATCTCCTTGTCATTCCTGAATCTGAGCTGACTCCTATTAGCCTGTGCCTAAGAGAATGAAGCACAAGTGTGGCTGAGTGACTTCAGAGGCTAACTTAGGAGAAGCCTGGCAGCTTCTGCAGAATGTTTGCTCCCAGGGAATGCCCCTGAGCCTGATAACTGTCCTACTAGCTGGTCAGTCTGGCCCCTGACAGGTCCATTGCCATGTTTCTGCTGAGATAATGGTGACCTAGAGTGACAACCATGCAGGTGCTTGAGAGGAGAACACAAGCAAATGGAAGAGCCCTGGGCTGCAGTTCTCTTGGTTCCTGCCTTTATCCATTTGAAATGTGTGTGATGCCCTGTGCCAGGGACAGCGATGAATGAGACGAGGTCCCCCACCTCAAGATGCTCATCAAACAGAGGGAGACACAGGCCCATGACCTGGAAAAAGATAAGGAGGAGCACAATTGATGATCGAGGTGGAGAAGATTCTGAGAAAAATTTTTCTGGTAGAGCATGCGGGGGGTATAGAAACTCAAGGCTCAGAGAGTTAGTGGCCCTTGAGGGAACACGTGCCCAGACTTGGAGCTTCATGGCTTCAAGTGAGAAAGGAGGAAGTAACAACAGATAAGGTGAGGAGGCAAGCGGAAGTAAGAGTATGGAGGGACTTCCATGCAAAGGAGAAGAAAAAAGAAAAGCAACAATACGATAAAGGAATACAGCACGCTGTTGTTTTATAAAAAAAGTTCTGCAAAAAAAAAAAAAAAAAAAAAAAAGAAAGTTCTGATAAAGTCCAGAAACTTTCTGTGTTGACAAGTCCACACTTTTCTCAATCCAAAGATACTAATGGTAATTTCCTATGGGAAAGAAAACTGTTAACCATTTTTCTTTGCCTTTGGTTCTAATAAGGAAACAGAGGGAAGCATTAAATTAAATCAAGTTTTAAAAATTATTTAGAGCACCATGTACAAAAAGCACTGTGCAAGGAGGTTAGAAAGAAAAAATCAACATAATACCTACACTCATGGAGCTTAGAAATTAAAACAAAAGAAATACTATGAAGCTGTGGAGTATTTGGGGAAAAACTGTACAGGTTAAGACAATTTCCTTATTTGGTAACCTCTAAAATAATATTAACTCACATTTGTGTAGAGCTCAGCACTTCTTTAAGCTGCTTACATGTTTACCTAGTTTCATTTTCACAATATAGGTATGATCGAAGTATTATTATATAATGCGTATCTGTGCCGATTTTAAAGATGAGGAAACTGAGATGTAAGGAAGCTCAGGACCGTGCTCAGTGTTTCCCAGCTGATAGCCATCTACTGGAACCCGAATTCAGAGCCAGGCAATTGGGTTCTTATATTTTCTCCTCACCCTGCATGATACCACATTGTGGTGCTTATGGCCGTGGTTTTCAAATTGCAACTTTCCTCTTGCAGGTTTCTCCAGTGCCCTGTCAGAAACGATGTGGGCGTAGCATGGGCCTTAGGCATCCCCATTTAAACAAGTGCAACACGTCAGTGCGAAAGAAGTTGTCCTTGGACTATACCGGAAGAAACACTCCTTTAAAGCATAGGTTGGCCACTGGTGGGAGTGCAAGGCTATTGTGACACTTAATGGCGTTATAAGGAGAAGCTCATGTATAGATATGAGCGCTGAAACTGGGGTCCTGCATAGCTTCCTGGCCTCCTCCCAGCTCCCACAAGGCACTTATTTATATATGTATATACCTATATAAACTTGTAGGAGGCAGGGGAATGAATAAAAACTTGGCCCGCCACTTCAGGAAGGAAGTTCCTCATTCCTTCTCTATGTCAATTATAAAGAGTGAAATGGGGCCAATTCTTGCCTATCCCAGCCTGCTTGTTAAAATCTTCTAAATTAACCTTCCTCTATTAAAATTCTGGTTTTATTTTCTTAATCACATATTTCCAATTCCAAGACTAACTACTTTAAAAGCACAATCAAGACATCTATATGTTGCAGTATTACAACTGCTCTGTTAAAAATAATTCATCAACATGGGTTTCAAGCAGAAAATGATGAAACTAGGTTGCGGCAGAAATTTTGACACAAGGCAACTCCCCCCATGCAAACTTTCTATCAGCACATCACAAACGTGTGTATATTAAATAGGGTGAGACTTTATTTGACACTTGTAGTAACTATTTCCATATTAGCACCTTCCTTTTGATCATACCCGTCTGCAGACTGTATAATTTGCAGTGGGGCAACAGCAAATGGTGCTGTGTAATGCACCCTTGGAAAATGGTGGTGGTGCATACCAGTTCTGCAGACAAAATATTGTAACAATTTTCCTTGTGGCAAAGGATGTGAATTCTACTCGTACATGATAAGGTGGTTTATTCTCTGGATCCCACCTATGGAAATTGATACCCGAATGTGAGCAGTGGCTTGGGGTAAAGTGAGTATGAAGTTTAGAAGGCAATTCTAGAAGGTTGTTAAATATATATATATATATATATATATATATATATATATATATATATATATATATATATATATAAAATGATTGTATGCAAACTCTTTCCAGAAAGGCTGAGTTAGGATCTACTGCAATGGACTGCCTCTTTCTGTCTTCTTCTCTTGTCCCTCTCTCCCCACCCCCCCCCCCACCCCCCCGGCACACATGCATATAAGCATACTCTGACACTCTTGATTTTTCTTTCCCAGAGCTCACCCAGCTATATTAATTTTTGCTCCATTTTATTTCTAAGAAATAGGGAAGGGAAGCTACTGTTGACTGTATCTTGTGTTCAGGAATTTGAACAAAACTTAACATTCAGATTACAAAGCAACTTTATAGTCGTACAACCTTTTTCTATAGGGGCGTTAGGTAACCTTACCAAGTTTATTCTTTCATTTATTTATTCATTCAATGTAATTAAACACCTTCTATGTGCTGCTAGGCCTTGAGCTGGGCTACACCACCTGTAAGTAATGAATTTATGATTTGCACACAGTTTTGTTTGACCCCCAAATTCCAAAGTTTTAGGATGAGAACACTGATGTAAAAATCTCTTCGAATCAGTTACCATATATTTCACTTTGGAATATTTTTCTGTCTTAAACATAAGCATTCTAGATTTATCTCAATGTTGCAGTCTTTTTCAAGACACTGAGATTTTAAAACAGCAAATTATAGAAAAGCAAACAGGGTTAAACAAAATAGGAAGTTCACTGCCACTTGTAACTGAAAAGTCAAGCAAATATATGTTCTTTTGGGAATGGATTTATCTAGGTGCTCAAACTATATCATTATCCATCACTGCATTTTATCACCCCCCATTCTCTCTTTTCCTTCCTTCCTTCCTTCCTTCCTTCCTTCCTTCCTTCCTTCCTTCCTTCCTTCCTTCCTTCCTCTCTCTCTGTCTTATTTCTGCTTTCCTGTGGGTTGGTTAGAGTTCTCAGATTTCTTATTGTGAATCCCAAACACTCCTTCAAATTACCTTCAGATTTAGAAGTAGAGTTTTCTATCTTAATAGTGCTAACAAAATCATGAAATGAAACCTTATTTGGCCAATTTAGGTGACATATATATTTCTTTTAAAACCAACAAAACTTCCTTTTTTTTTTTTTTTTAAATCAGTTAGGCTTGGGTCAATAGCATCTCCTTGGAAGTGGAAAATGGAAGTCCACCTGAAATATATTGTTGAACAATTATGCAACAATATGAATTAAGCACCTATCACAATGCCAGACATATACCACATGTCAGGAGTACACTAGTATATGCAAATACACTTTGTTCATAATGGACAGAGAACAGGGTATCAGCAAATTGTCAAACTAAGTCTAAATGCTATGACCTGAAGAAAGGTAAATACACACACACACACACACACACACACACACACACACACACACCAGTGTCCACTACAGAGATGCACGGAGATGCATTTTTATTGAGCAGTATAATGTTGTACCAGAAGGAATTATATACACACAGTTCAGCCCATATTATACATGGGATAACTGAGGCCCAGAGAGGGCAAATGATTCAACACGTAATTGAAGTTAGGCTCTTTGTACCACTCTCTTAACCCCAGGTTTCTCATTCCTAATAGAATATGGTGCTTTTCTTTAGTTTCCTCAGTCAGGCCTTTAGCATCTGACATCTATTTGCTCATGTACATGGAAAAGGATAATAAAACTTGGTGTAAGGAAGACACTGGGCTAGAATAAATTTTTTTCCCTTTCTTAAAAACAAGGCAAATTTCAGTCCTTTCTTGCCTGTAATACTGCTAAGAGTTTCTAAGCACCCATTTCTCAAAGAAAATAATCCTTTGGAAACATTATGTAGCGTCTCCCTACTCTCTGAAATTTATAAGGATTTGAATAGATCTTGAGCTTAAAAAAAAAAATAAAAAAATCCTGCTCTGTTTTCACTCAAGCCAAAATCCAGTGAACTCCCCCTTTGCAATGCCTCTCTTCCTGAATTCTGTACCAGGCTCATTTTTAAGGAACAAAATTCCAAACACAGCACTCTTACTACGCCAACTACTAATCCTTCCTATTTCTCATGTACTTCCTGCTTAATGATTGTTTGCCAGATAAAACTGCACAGGGAAATAATTCCCAATTGTAACTCTCATTTTTTTTTACAGGAAAATCCCCCTATATATTTTAATGATAAGAGCTATTTCCTCTATCCGTATTTATTGTAGGATCCCATTATTTTCTGTATCTCGAACCTTCATTATTCTAATCTGCATTAGAATTTCCACGATAAGCTCTCATGCTTACAAAGCCTTGCTAAATTCATAGACAGACACAAAGTCTCAAGCTGGGAAAAATGTCCAGATCCTGTCCTTTCTGCTTCAACACCTTCCAGGGAAAAACTATCTTGTGAGAGTTCAGTTTCTAGGAGTAATGGCTGAAAAATACAGCAGGGTCTCCAAGGATGTCCGTTACTCCTTTAAATGGAAGCCTTGACATCCTCTATGGCCAACCTCAAAGACCTTTAAGTGGTCCTTTGTCTTGTAGGCCATAGGTACCATGAGATAGATGAGGTATCAGGCTCCTTAGCATGTTTTCTGATCTTGCCTTTGCTCTCCCACCAACTGCTACTTCTGCCATTCTCCACCAAACTTTATATTCTAGTGGTATACAATTGCTGGTATTTCCCTACATATATTACAGTTCTAATATGCCTCCAAGTTTTTGCATATGCTGAAGCTGTTGTCTATTACTTCCTGCCTGATTTGCCTAACTGTGTGCTGTGTTTTATTACTAAAAAACTCAAGTTACATATCAGGAAGTCTTCCTTGATAATACCTCATCTTTAGATATACACGGTGTTTAAAAATAATTTAATACATTTAAAAAGTACTTCTAATTACATTAAAAATTACACATTAAAATATATTGTTCCATTTTATATAAATAACTGCAAAATAAGGTAGAAGTTTATTTATATCTCATATAAAAACGTTTCTGATGGCCTTTTCAGTAGTATACAAATAATTATTTATAATCATAAAAGATAACTTATTATAAATAAGTTAGACTTATCCTGGGAATATGAGTGGTTTAACATATGAAATTTTTATTTCCACCCATCAGGTTTATACATTAAAAGAGAAAATAATTTTATAAACTCAACATCTGTTTACAATAAAAATACCTTATCAGACTGGGGCTGGAATGGATATCCCTTAATCTTATTAAGGGTATAGCACTTCACCCAGCCTCCACCCCCCAAGTACAGGAAATATCATTCTTGAAGGTAGGAAGTTTAGAAGCCTCCCCCGACCAGCAGAAGTAAGACAAGTATGTCACCGTCAATGCATCCACTTAACATTATCTTCAAGACATTAGTCATTGTACTAAGATAGATAGATGGTAGATAGGTAGTTAGATAGATAGGTAGATAGATAGATAGATAGATAGATAGATAGATAGATAGATAGATAGATAGATGATAGATAGACATCTGATAGGATAAGAAAATAAAGCACTTGTTATTTATAGATAATGTAAATATACACACTTTTTTTAAAGTTTATAATCTATGAGTAAGCCAAAATAGGCAGCAACATAATAAAAAAGATAATATTTACAATAGCAAAAACATTAAAGTTCCTAGAAATAAAATATGCACAATATTTTACAGGAAAATACATAACTTTGATGACTAACATAAACGAATATCAAAATAAATGAAAAGGTCTACCAGATGCATGGATAAGAGGGTTCAATATCATAAAGTTATTATTTCTCTCCAAATTGATTTAGAGGTTCCATGCAATTCTGATGAAAACCTCATTGTTCCTTCTTTTCTTTGGGAATTAAACAATCTTATAATTAAATACATGTGAAAGAGATAAGAGCCAAGAAAAGTTAGAAGAAATAGAATAATATATGTGAATATACTCTGTGAGATATGAAGATGTACTATAAAGTTATATAAGAATGTGTGGTATTTGTAAAAGATGACAAACTGACCAACTGAGAAAAAAAAAAAAAAAACAGAGAATGCAGAAACAACATCACTCATATGTTGAAACTTGTTACATGAAAGATGACATTGAATATCAGGGAGAAAAAGAGAAACCATTCAATAGATAATGTTGACATTCTTCAGAAAAGTAAATATAGATAGATCCCTACCATATATGACAGATCCAAATGAGTACAGACTTAAATGAGAAATAAACATTTCAAAACTGTTAAAACAATATAGAAGCCTGTCTTTATAAATAGGTTTTTCATAAAAAGAATCAAACCTGTTCAGCATAAAAGTAAAGATTAATAAATTCAATTATATTAACATTAAGAACATCTGCTCATCAAAGAACATCTGCAGCTATATTAACATTAAGAAATCTGTAATGCATATAACTGCATAGATTTCTCCCTGGAGTGTATAAAGAATCCCTAAAAAACAAACAGACCAAAAAAAAAAAAAAAAAAAATCAATGAGAAAAAGCCATATGACCCAGTTGAAAAGTTTGCCAGACAAGAACAACTATTTCACAGTTAGGAACATGATAGGCAAAAAACTAAATAAATAAAATAAGGATAAATTCATCTCCAATTTCAATCACAGAAAGACCTGTAAAGACCATGATGAAATACTACTTTACACCTTCTGGATGGATTGGCCAAATTCAAGAAATATGACCCTATGAAAGTGTTGCTAAAGCTTTAAAGAAAGAATAACTCTCATCTGGTGCTAAGAGAAGTGTAAAGTGGTACAACCACTTTGAAAAATAATCCAGAATATGTCATAGCATCAATCACACATAATCTGGCAATTCCATTCAGCTATACAGTTAAAATCAGCCCTACAGAAACACCTGCTATGAGACAAGGTCACATGTCAACAATGGCCCCAGAAGTGTTTGTAACGGTGATTACTTAAGTTAGAAAATGGTTTCTGGGGCTTTTGTTCTATTGCTTTGTGTCTTAACTTCTGCTTATATCACATATTTTCTATTAAACTATCAAATACTGCATAGTTTAAAACATTACAATGTAAAAAATGCATGACATACAAAGGATATAAATAATATCCTAAGAGAATTCAGAAGAGAGCATCATTATTTTGAGATCATTTTATGATTGTGAGTGCAGGGCAATTCTTGTGTGGGGTAGCATTTTAACGGACCCTGAAGGAAGTATTATTCATTATTTATACCTTGCCCTGTTTTTCAAAGGATTTAAAAATTGCTGATAAAAATGTTATGAAACAAAATTTTAAAATAGCAAGGTGCAGAAACCAGGGTTTAGGGAAAAATAATGAGTGAATAAGAAAAAGGAAGCAAGAAAGGCATAACATTAGCAAATTGGAATTCATAGTATTCAGTTAATTTTTGTTTAGGAGGTGGGATGTCAATCTGCCTCTAGCCAAATGAAGACAAAAACACTGTCAGTTATTATAGCATCAGTTAATAAGCTCATTACAGGGGAAAGGCAGAGATTTTTTGTTTGTTGCTTATTGGCTTGTGTTTTGTTTTACCCTGACCCTATTTTCTTAAAAGGAGATGCTGTGAACCGTGGCAATAAAGGTCATTCTGAGCAAAAGGAACAGAAATAAGGCACCAATGTAAAAATAAGCAAACAAATAAATCAATAAATGGAAGAGGTAAGCAGGAATCAAAGAGGAACTGTACCTGACTTTGCTAGAAATGCTTGGTGATGACTAATGGGGTTCCAAAGACAGGTGGGGACCAGACAAACGGAGAGTTACGGGCACTGGTAGGCAGAGTATGTTTCCTGGACCAGATGCATCTCCCAGGAACTTGTAAGAAATGAAAATCTTGGCCACACTCCCGACCTACTGAATCAGAGTCCCAGGTATGAGACCCAGAAATCTGTGTTTTACAACCTTCCAAGCTGTTCAGATGTATGGTCAGGATCGAGAACCCCACAGCTAAGGAGTCTAGAACATAAACTATAGGTAATAAAGGGTGACTGGAGGTATTGATGTCCAATTCTAACCCCCCTTTAGGCCACTGTGCTCCTGTATCAAAGGGTCCAGGATAATACCCTGCTACTGTCACTCAGAAGTGGAACTATGAGCCAAAGTAGATATTCTTGGCTTCTAGTGCATTTCAAATTTGAAAGACAATTCTAAAGCAGGAGTTCTCAAGCTCAACAGTTTTGACATTTGGGGTTGGGTAATTCTTTGCTTTGGGGGGAGGGAGGCTTTCCAGTGCATTTAAGGATGTTTAACAACATCCCTGTAGGATATTTAATAGCATCCCTGGACTCTTTACCCACCAATTGCCAGTAGTGTTACTTTCCTAATATAAAACAATCAAAAATACCTCCAGGCATTGCCAAATGTTTTCTGGGGGACAAAATTGCCCCCAGGTGAGAACCACTGTACTAAAGAATTTCCAAACTAAAATTTATAGTTTGGGTATCACTCAACCCCTGGGATTACTCTCACCTACTCACTTGGTGCTATCAGCATTCTATCAAAGTTTCAAGTTGGATAGGGGGTTCTTCTAAAGAACTGCATATGCCAACTTGGAGTACGTGTTATATAGTAAGATATATGCGTACATTGGGAACACAACCAGACAATGGAAAAGAACCAGGGCCAAGATACTTTTATAAGCATTTTGGGGGTAAATACCCCCCAATCGTTTAGTATCAGTGCTTCACAATGGAACTGCTATTAAGATTTAGGGCAAAAAATTATCTTCCTTGCAGAGACTGTCCCAAGCATTGTAGAATGTTTATCTCTACCCACTATCCACATGCCAGTAGTCCCTCTACCCCCACCCCCACCCTGAGGAGTGTTACCTTCAGGCAGGAAAAATGCCCTGACCATTAAATACTCCGTAGTGGTGCTGAAACACCTTCAACTGAGAATCATTAGTTATGCCTGTGTTCTGTCCGTTGATTAAACGTATGGTGAAATGCTTATTTAAAGCATTGTATTATTTATTCCATGAAATTGACTCAAATAAGGTTGTTTGAGCTAATAACATTTAAAAACAAAAAGAAACTCTTTGTTTATAGTTAAGAAAAATACTTTAGTCCCTTCAATTCAACAAAACGTATAGCCCTGATTCCAGAAGATGTTTGTCTGCCAGGTAAGAGTAGCCAGTCCCCTTCATCCTGAGAGTGGTACCTGGCGAGAGCTGCCACCTGTTTTAATATTACCCAGATATGAGTCACTAACATGAGTAATCATTATTGTCTTCTCCATTTAATGTCAAGGGTTAAAGAGAGGCGATCCCAATATTTCTATTCTGTTCAGTTCAACTCTATTATAATCACAATGCAAGCTCATGTGAAATCACGTTTATACTAATTATAGTTCTGGGACTGTGCTAAATGTTGGATATAAAATGAGAGCCAAGACATGGTATGGCCCGTGAGAAACTCATGTTCTAGTAAGACATAAACACATGGGAAAAAAACAATTAGTATAGAATGTGATGAATTCTACAAGAGATGACAGTAGTCCTGAAGCAACACAGAGGAGAAAGTAAACACCTCCATCACAGATAGAGGAGGCATTTTAGAAGATACTCTAATGCTGATTTAGGAGACACTCTAATCCTAACAATACATAGGCCCTCATTAGATAAATGTCAGGAGCATTTTTTGTTTTTTTCTGAGCATAGTGATTCGCTTATAGAAAGGTAAAAGGCTTAACCAAAATAATCACTTCATGGAACAAAATGTATTACACTATTCCTATAAAGAAGAGCAGAGAGTAGTAGGAACGTAGCTTAGAGATAGAATTAGAGTCAACTCATTTAGAACCTAATGCATGTCAGGTGACAATTGCATCCAATTGCTTAAAACTCCCAAATCAGTCTCCATTATGCTGAACACTACTCAGCAATTAAGAGGAAGGGACAAGGGCCACCATGGCTGAAGCTCCAGATAATTACGCTGAATGGAAGAAGCCAGACAAAACAAGAGTATATGTTGTATTATTCCCTTTATATAAAACTGGAAAATGCAAACTAACGTATAGTGAAAGCAGACCAGCGGTTGCCTGGGGATGGACGTGGGGATGGCAGAGCTGGCAGGAGAGAGATTGCAAAGCGGTTCAAGGAAGCTTCTGAAGTTGATAGGTATGTTCACTCTCTTGACTGTGGGGATGATTTCACGGGTGTATTTATATGTCAGGAGTTGTGAAATTATACGCGTTAAACATGTGTCATTTACTATCTGCCAATTATACCTTAGCAAAGTTGACAAAAATGTCAAACAAACAAACAAAAAAAGTAGTATACATTACATTTGACTGCCTAAAAGCGCTATGAGAATACACATAGAACCCAAGATAATTTCCCACTGGAGTGGTACAAGAATTGGGTGAATGGGTCCCAGGGAGAAATTATCATGCAATTAAATTTAAAATACTAAATAGGAAAAAAAAATTCAAACTTTATTTGTAAAATGCTTACTTCTAAAATCACTATTCTTTCATATGTATATATTTCATATATATATATATATATATGAATGTGTAGTGTGTGTGCATGTGTGTGTGTCTGTGTGTGGGCTATTCATATTATTCCTCCCTTCTAGAATTCTTTCCTGGAGCCTTACTTATTTACCCTTCAAACTTCTACTTTCCCTCAAGGCAGATCTAAAATGCTCCCTCCTTTGTGAAGATTTTTCTAAGCTCAGTTGTATACAGAGCACCCCCTCCTGTATATCCTCACAAAGCCTCAACCATGTGTCAATCATATAACCTGCTAAACATCCCTTCACTTATTTATTGGCTTGGCTGTCCCCTCCACTGGAATGTCATGTCCATGAAAGCCATTATCTGTATATTCTGAGCAATCATCAAGGTGCCCAACTATTAGTGTGTACTTATTGAAAGAACGATTGCAATGCTTCTGAGGCCTATCTTTGCACATATGTTCTAAAGCATGGATGGAAAAGAGGTACAATCTGTTATGCCAACTCCAATCTACCAGGATTGGTCAGCAGTCTTCTACTGATAAGGATTCTAATGTCATTTCTGAACTCTAGCCAGAGGGTCATGTTTGTTTAGAAACGTCTGCCATGGGTTTAGTAGAGAGGTATGAGGATCTAAGCAATGCGTACTTGTGATTTCAAGATTTAAGAATGTGTTATTAAAATGTTATATAAAATAGTAAAAAAAAAAAAGTTACATAAAATAGTACTTTAAATCAGTTTTCCATCCAAAATGGAGTGCCATCATTTCTTTCTAGAATGCATGGCCTTTTTCTATTTGCCATTTTTGGTGCTGAAATTGACATGATGTTCTCCATCTTCTGGCATGTCCTTATTTAGATAAGAAAAATCAGTGACAGATATATGGCTCTATAAAAAATTAACATTAAACTGGGGGTGGTTGAGAGATGAGAAGAGCAAAAAGGAAAGAGGGGGAACAGAAGATGACTTAGTGGAGATGAGCAGAGAAAGAGGAAGTGTGACAATGCTCCCTGACTGGGAAGGCCAGAAGAGGCAGATGCACTGAAGGTCAGTCTCTGTGGCATACCTGCCCCATGGGACCAATGTTGCATGAACGTCAAGCAATTACAAATAAAATCTGAGTCACGTTAAAGAGAAGAGAATGATCGCCAAGGAGTGTAGAATAAGCATGAGGAACGCAGAGTTAAAAGTGACCATGAAAATATAAAAGTTAACAAATCTTGGAGAGGCAATGGATTTCTCATGAAACGTGATAGGGGAGTGAAGAAGATTTTATGAAAATATCAAAGGACAGAGTGATCTGGGTACAAAGAGCATAAAATGATCATAGACTTCTTTACAGAGTACAATCGATCTTTGATCATGTTATTATTGGATTCTTATGCTTATTCTGAAAGATAAGAAAGTCAGGAATTACTATCGATTTGAAAGGAACTGAGGTTCTCAGTTAAACATCACCCTAGAGCCCGTTAGTCAGGGAGGGAGAAAGTGCACATTCTCTGTACTTCCCTTCCCCTTCTCTCCTGTTTCTCTTTCCTGTTTCTCTCTCTCTCTCTCTCTCTCTCTCTCTCTCTCTCTCTCTCTCTCTCTCTCTCTCTTTTTCTGTCTCTCTCTCTCCCTCTCCCCGCCGCCCTCTCCAGACTGAACATATGTGAATCTTCATGTAATAGTTAAAAGTCGTACATCGGGGTCATGATGATAAACATACACAGCTATAGATGAGGCTACAGGAAATAAAAATGATTAAGCCATATTTTTATGGGAAGGGTACCTTATTATGTGATTTACTTTTTGAAATAAATACATAATGTAAACTTATATATTGTCATTGATGTTTTTTATTCAAGAATTAAGCACAATGAAAGACTGATTATATAGGGCTGGCTTATTTACCCTTGTTTTCTTAAACTTTTACTAAAATGCGGCTTGAGATTTTGTATGTATATAGCAGTATGCCATATATATGTATAGTATACTGTGTATATATGTGTGTATATATATATATATATATTTACATATATATGTGTGTGTGTATACATATATATGTAAAATGTTAAATAGTTTTAAACCAAAACCAAGGCAGTCCCTCTTTATTTCTGCGGTTGTTTTACTAGGATAGGAAATTGCACTTATAAAAGCCCCTTTGGCTGAAACAATGCTATACTCTGAATAAGAAACTTCTTTCTTTTTGATGAAGACAATTTTTTTATGGGAACTAAACTATTCTCCAGTCCCCCTGGTGGGATATGAATTAATAGAGTAGAACAGAGTTTACCCTCAACAGCTGCAACTTGCACCTGTGCTGTTCTTTTTTAATCCTTTTTCGCTGCAGTATTGTAGAGAAAAAAAGCAGGGAAAAATGCTTTATGGGACCTTCCAACTGAGATGCTTAATGCATTAGGAGGAACAGAAATCCCCAGTGGGATTTCACCATGCCTGTTAGGAATTAGGCTTAGGAAACCCAATATGAAAAGTATATAACATTCCCCCAACCTGCACTGAGATTGGCAGTGGGATCCACACCGGTCATTCTGTGGTTTCTCTCCAATCTCATACTATGTTCCCCCAGGTAATCTCATCTCCAGCCTCCTTTGACCCACAGCCTTCAGAGCAGAGGTATTTTTCATGCCATCTTGGCATTGCATGAGCATCGATGGCCAAGACAGAGCCCACAATCAGCTTTGCCATGTGCGAGTGCTGCATCATTAAGCATTAATGACGTGATCTCTACTTGTTCCTCATTCCTGGGCTCCATGTTGTCTAGCACTCAGTACTCCTGTGTAGCTTCCCTTGGAAAACAAGTTAACTCTTCCAACTGTTGAGATGGCAGGCACATGCTTCCCTTGGAGGCAGTGACGTTAACCTGCGATGAGCTGGAAGGCAAAAGAAGGGGCAAGAATGTTCCCCACCAGGGGCATCTAAAAAACACCCTCAGCATTGCTTTTAGCTGCCAATCCTTTCACCCCTGAATCATAAGTGCTGCCATCCACTCGCAGCTTCATGTGGAGATCTATGCCAACTTCCCAAACCACCTTAGCATCATCCACTGCTATTTGAAGGAGTTTTCAGTGATGGATGGATGTAAATGTGTACAACTTCTGGGGAAACTTCTCCAGAGAAAACTTTGTAAATGACGTATATTAAAATTGTTTGGAAAATACAGAATATTATACGGAAAGGAGTCAGCTAATTTACACCATCACACAGAGATAAGGGCATTTCATACACTCTCTATATATTTAAAAAAAAAAAAAAAAAAAAAGAAGCTTTAGATGTGTCTCAGCAAAAAAAATTCCTCCCATCAGAAATAGAAATAATGACCAACTTACATGTGTTTTGAGGGTAGGAAGAACGTTTTATTGCTGATTGTTAAAAAAGGAAAGTCAAAGGAGCAAATGCTAATAAAGACTGTCACCACACTTGACAATTTAATAAGTGGAGATTATGAGAGCATTACTATCTCAGCACAGTATTTCATGTCACCCAGAGTCTCCCCATGAAGCCCATGTGGCAAATCTAGCGTAGAAATCAGTGCCAGCTTTCACACTGGCCAAATAAGACCTGAAATCTCCAAATGCAACAAACAGTTCCTGTTGATCAAGTAGTAAAATAAAATTCAGGAAGGGGGAACGGTGAGTTTGCGAAATTCAACAACCTCAGGAGTAATTAGACAGAAGACTTTTCATTTTTAATGAGGGCTGTAGGGGATTTAGGGCACACAGATGAATGTGGTTCTGATTAAAAATATCAGTCACATATTGCATGCAAACATTTAAACGAAGGCCAAGTTGCAGTAAAGTTTCTATGGGGTCAGGTGACGTCAAAATGAATTCTTAAGAATTCGTTTGATTAATATGATTCCATTGAATAACAAAGGAAGTAAATACCAATTATTTTCCACTTATTTGGAAATATTAGTGTCCTGTATTGAAACCGAAAGTATCCAAAGAATATAGTTCCTTTAGGTATCCATTCTGCCATCATTTTAGATCACTGAATTTCTCACTTCCCTTCAGAATCCCCTTTGAATGTGGCAGCCAGCTATATTTTTGTTCAAGTAGATGCATCTGCCTCTTTTGACTGAGTTTGCTGCCCTTGTAGCTCCAACAGGTGAGTGCTTATGTCACTGCCCTGCAAGAGCACGTGTTGGTGGCTGAGACCTGTGCACGCCTGTCACTTCTCCTTGGTTTATGTTGCACAGTTGAGTGGGTCTGTCTGTTTAGTGACTGCAGGGACAGGGTCTGAGAGATTGTCAGAAATCAGAGTGACAACTTAGCCCAAAACAGACCCTCTCATCACAAACTGATGTGCTTCATAGGACAAGTGTCTGTAGCTGGTACTTCCACGACATTTTGGGGCTTGAAATCACATATTTACTTAAAGCCATAGGATTTTCAGATCTACATGGGAGCTTAGACGTTTTCTTATTTTACAGGTAAAAAAAAAATGGCACCTACAGAAATGAAGGGGCACTTTTGCCTGGTAATTGTCAGGATGTGGGCTTGAACTTATGTCTGCTGATTCTTGGTACATCTAGAAACAAGGCTCTTTCCAGAGTCCCTTAATGTTGTATTTTTTTTTTTTATAGCCCTGGACCAGGGCAGCTGGGGTCTTGGGTGCATCCATAGTGTGAGTAGAGTTTCTCCCTCTTTTTACATTATAGCCTCCCTCTTACACCACTGAAGGAGCCTTGCAAAAAATGAACAGTTGATTTACAAGGAGAACTTTCAATGAAATTATGGCTTACTCAGTATAATTCCATTATCCTTTCTGGGAAAGCCATTAAAGTCTAGGTCCTGTTTATGTTTGATCGCTCAGTATATGTTGTTAGTAGAGAATCTCTAAGTATATCTATAGAATAGGTACTCAGTCAATGTATTTTATTTTATTCAGTTGTTTCCTTAGGTTATTTGGTGTTGTGTGCATAAAAGGAGAGTGAGCTGTCAATTAAGCAGATGAAACACCAGCGGAATTAAAGTCTATTCATAATATGGAATAATTCTTCCCATGAAGACAGTTATATATACAGTAGACAAGTACTTCCAGCTGTACTGTCTTACCCGTCCACCAATTTACCCCTTCCTGGCTTAGGCAGTATAAAACGAAGGGTGTTAAGAGGGTGTTAACAATAGGGCTGGAAGGAAGGTTCAATCCATTCCAGATGTGGCAGTTGACACCTTTTCTTAACTTTGTTTTCAGTCTAACACCTCATATATCGTTGACAATGGGCCAATCAGGAAACACACCCAAAAATTGAGGTATCATGATTAGGTGCTAATAATTGGGGCTGGAATTCCTTTGACTGAAACAAACATTTTAGTAGTCTGTTTCTGAATTTCACACTAGGTCTTTTTTTTTACCTGACTTTGCATTTATACCTTTTTCTAACTCAATTTTTCAGTGACACTTTGTTTCTTCTTTTGCTCACTCTCTTTTGGAAAACATGGGTGTGGTTTGTTTTCTATTTTTTTCTACCCAATGTGGAAACCACAGGATATGATATTCTGAGCTGCACTGTAGAACCTAATTCATCAGGAGGTATGGGTCTAATGCTGCCTTTTTGCAGAGTGAGAGAGTGAAAAGGGCAAATAAGTTTTACTTTTTATTTGACAAAGTATTCTGATCCAAAAGACCTTGTGAAAGAGCTTCAGAAACCACCAGGGACCACACTTTAAGAACACTGAATTTAAAGATATCCTCATGAAACTGATAATACTTATAGTAAGAGTTTGGAGCATGGATATATGTGGAGGAGATGAAACAGGGACAGACCCTGAGATTTGAAAATGGGTAAAATGCTAAAAAGGGTGTAAGACAGTTCTTATATTAGGAAGAGAAAAAGCAAATCGATTGAGGAAAGAAAGTACTCGACTAATATGAAATAGCTTGTTCTAGGAGAACCACGCCTCTTTAGTTGTGCCAATGCCGATTCAGCGCTTCAGGGAGGGAAGCATGCGTCAGACGTGTACTGATGCTTAATGACACATCCCACTTATAGACACCCCCAAACAAGGAAACATTCTCCAAAATCCAGGCCCAAATTATTGGTTCCCCAAACACACCTCCAATGGATGGTAGGGGAGCAACAGCTCCCCAGACCATTGAACAATACAAGTTCCCAATCAAAACAGAAACGAATGAAGCCACTTATTTTAGACTAGGAAACCCTAAACTGGGGTGGGGTTGTCATTCTAAATTAGATATTCATGTCAGACCTCATTGAGTAAGTGACATTTAAACAAAGACCTGAAAACCATGATGGATGGAACCGCGTAGATACCTGAGTGAAGAACATTTTAGGCAGTGGGACAGCCAGGGCAAATGCCCCAGGTCAGGAAAATGTCTGAAGTGTTTAAAAAAAGCTATAAAGAAACTAGTGTGGCTGAAGCCGAGTAGGAGTGGAAAGGGTTGTAGAAAATAAGTTTATAGAAGAGGTAGCAGAAAGCTAAATTGTGTAGGGTTTTACAGGTCACTGTAAGGACTTTGGCTTTCACTCTAGGTCAGATGGATAGTCATTACAGGGTTTTGAGCAGAGGACTAAGAGAATCTGACTTATATTTAGAAAGAATTATTCTTGATGATTCAGCAATAATTGAGCAAAGTGGGGCAAAGAAGGAAACAAAAAGACAAATACAAGGCTATGGTAGAGTCTCCAAGGTGATACCCATCAATTTCTTCCCTCCCTATATTACGCATCTGCTTCTCCTTTAACATTAAGGGGTGGAGGCTCATTTCCCTCCTCTTGAATCTGGGTGGACTTAATGACTTGTCTAAGAAATAAAATGAGATGGAAGTAATAGAAGGATTTCATGGGAAGACCTGCAGCTTCAAGCTAATTGTCTTGAACTCACTCACGAGAAGCTCTAGCTTAGAACCTAATTGCCATCTGTGAGAAACTCCAGTTACATGGAAAGTCCAGACATAGATGGTCCAATCGACAGGCCCAACTGAGGTCTAGTCAATAGACAGGAGCCAGGCAAGTTAGAAATCCCTCTTGGACATTCAGTCTCATGCATCATTTGACTGTGAATAAACAAAAGAGCTCAAGTGAGGACCACTCTGCTGAGCCCACTCAACCCAGAGCATAATGGAGAAAAATGAAAGAATCACTTACAATGACCAAGTTAGGAGTAATTTGGAGGAATCCATGCAGCTGTAGATCAATGGAGCATAGGCTACTGCTTAATCCACAGGGAG
Organism: Rhinolophus sinicus; assembly: GCF_036562045.2. NCBI lineage: Eukaryota > Metazoa > Chordata > Mammalia > Chiroptera > Rhinolophidae > Rhinolophus > Rhinolophus sinicus. The sequence continues at coordinate 11,763,524 of NC_133752.1, read as the reverse complement.
GTAGCAGTTGAGGGGTGACAATAATGTGGAGTCTCAGTACAAATGATGCAGAGCAAAATAGATCATCTGATTGATTAATGTGAAAATGGATTTGAGGACAGGGCAAAAATTAAGGATGACTATGACATATTTTACTCGAACAATAAAGAAGTAGGAATTGTTATCAGATAAGTTGTTGGATGACTACAGATGGAGCAAGCATGGGGGAAGGAAGAGGCTTTTGAACATAAAAATGAGAAAGGACTGAGCTAGGAATTCATCTGGTACAGTGAGTAGGTAGGCAAAAGGGAGAAATTAAAAACAAGATTACTGAAACACTATAATTCTAATCCATTTATAAGGCAAATCTGGCCTTCCTAACAGTAGTTTCAGAATGGATGGCCAAAAAAAAACAAAACCAAAAAACAAAACAAAACAAAACAAAAAAACAGCAAAACAAAACAAAACAAAAAACAGAAAAGAAAATGCATGAATCAAATAAAATGTCAATGAGACAAGTGACAAAGCCAATGTCACAGAAAGAGTCATACTATTTGGAAAATATAGACATAGTTTATGACGTAAGGCATAAAGATGATGTCAAGGGTTCTACAGCCAAGAACAGGTAAATGAAGATGCCCCTGGAAATGAGAAATTTGGGAAAGTGTATGAAAAATCCTGAGTAAATTTTCCCAGGAATAAATGGATAAGGGAGAAAGAAAAATAATTAAATTTTCCTTTGTGGAGAAAAGCCACCATGGATTATGATTTTTGTGTTGTAGGTGTGTGTCTGTATTTTTTTAATCTATTATTTACTTTCTTTTTTTATGGAGATGATGGATTTTGTGGCTTTATTTGTAACCCAGAAGCACTTGAACTTTCAAGAAAAATCTGTAACTTAACAGATTTTCAGTGTGATCACAATATATCACTGATCCAAACAGATTTTTATAAGCTTCAGTTAAATATCAAAAAGAGAATATTCTATGTGCACAAAAACCCAAGCCCACTTTTGCCCTTGTAAATTAGGAAGGAAGCAAATACAAACACTTTTAAAAGATCAAGGTCAAACAAGAAATTTTTTTGCAACAAAGAACAGAAAAATGTCTTTACCTTTCCTTTCCTAATCTTATGTCTTTGATCCTTTGAAAAAGAAAGGGATGGGGGTCATATAAGGAATGGAAGTAGAGTCAATCCCAGTTTGTGAAACTGCAATGATGAAGGGACATTTTGCTGCTTTAAATTTAATTGTAGTTAAAAACATAATTCCACCTTTAGCGTATAAAACCTGATTCACTTCTCACAGTCAGTTTTCAGAGCTGTTCTCTGACAGACATAGGTGGTGTTAATTTTCCTCAGTTTTTCTATACTGTACCTACCCTGATATATGGTGTATAAAACTAATTTAACAGTCTTATGATCAGTATTTGACATTGAAAATTCACCTTAAACATATTAATTCCTTAGGTTAGCCCCAATCTCTTCTGGTCCATGAGACATCAGCAGTGATCTTTTCTGGAGTTCTCTGAATACCTTACTAGCTGAGCAGCTCGTGTTGCTCCATATCATATGCTCATGCTGTAATGTGCCAAAGAAAATCCAAGTTTCCTGAAGGCAGGCAGACGTAACGCTAAAATATATTACAAATCTGCTGTGTGTCTGGCCTGTGTTTGATGTTTCTTTAAAATAAAAAGTCTTTAAAATAGCAAACTTCAACCCCCATCATGTATAGAAAGAAACAGAGTTAAAGTCACTTTCCAAGGGAAAGTTGCATATGTTGGACCTGGGATTCGAACCTAAATGTGATTCAGAATCTACTCTATTTTCTTTAATTTTACACTAGGCAAACATACATTTTTCTTTATCTCCCACAGGAAATTGAATATATATATATATATATATATATATATATATATATATATATATATATACACACACATTCAATTCAATATATATGTGTGTGTGTGTGTGTGTGTGTGTGTGTGTGTGTATATATATGGTTCGTTAACTATAAGTAGAATTGAATTGAGTCTTAACTTTCCTACCTCCACCACTATTTTTAAGATGAAACCTTCCTGTTTCTTGAGGAAGATGATGGTTCGACTTTTATTAAAATAAAATTTCAGGTGCAAGGAAAAGGGGTTTAAAGATGTTTTTACTTGGCACGTTTATGTTCTTCTATTTTCTTCTTTCTCGCCTCTCCTCCTTTTCTCTTTCTCTTTCTTATTCCTTCTCTTCCTCCTCCTCTTCTTTCCCTCTCTGTGTCTGTTATTCTCTCTGTGTCTTTCTCTTGTTATTGTTTTCAATTAAAGGGACCCATTGTTTTTTAAAGTCAAAAGCACACCTTACGAAGACACTGCTAACATGTTATAAATGGTATTGAGAAAATCTGTGAATCATTTGACAACAAATAACAGAAACTAAATTTTTTGTTTCCTTTTCAAGTGCTTAGCTCTTTGTGAGGTTGGTGAAGGAAAAAAAGAGCAAAGAGAAAATATGCCAGATAAACTTTCTTGTACGTTCATGAAATGATTAATGGAAACATTGTTTCTGATGCTATTGGAACAAGAAGTATGAATGGAATGATTCTGTAGAAAGGCGTACTCTCCTTTGCTGGACTGTGGGTGTTCACCTGTTGCCCGACCGTAATGCCAGTGGGCAAAACTTCCATTCACAGCAACAGCACGTGAATCACGTAAAACTCAAGAACTCTGAGTATAGGACTCAAGAAAATTTGAAGCTTGGTGTTCATTGCAAGAGTCCTGTATATTGCTTGCCCTCACTGATATATTTCAGATCTGCTAGAAAGTTACATCTTACAATGTATTGTAGGATAATATGTAAAGTTAACATTTACTCAGAATTTGGTATATGCCAGTCACTGTGGCTGAGAACTTAACACCCATTATCATATTTACATCACAAAATGATCAGGGATGATTGCCATCATTTGCAATCAACAGGAGAGTAAACCAAGTCACAAAGAGGTTAAGAAACTTGCAAAAAGATACCCCATCCAGTCGGGAGTAATAGCAGCAGCACAAGTGTGAGAAAACCACTGCGCTAGCTGTGCTCACAAAAACCATACTATTGGGTGTGTGGATGGCTCAGGTGGTTAGAGCGCCAGCTCTGAACAACAGGGTTGCTGGCTCGATTCCCACAGGGGCCGGTGAGCTGCACCCTCCACAACTAGATTGAAGACAATAAGCTGCTGCTGAGCCTCCAGAGGGGCAGCCGGATGGCTCAGTTGGTTTGTGCATGAGCTCTTAACAACAAGGTTGCTGGTTCAATTCCCTCGTGGGATAGTGGGCTGTGCCCCCTGCAACTAAAGAGTGAAAACAGAGACTGGACTTGGGGGTGAGCTGTGCCCTCCACAACTAGATTGAAGCACACTGACTTGGAGCTGATGGGCCCTGGAGAAACACACTGTTCCCCAATAGTCCCCAATTAAAAAACACACACACACAAACAAACAAACAAACAAAAAAGAACTATACTATATTGTTTCTTCTGGGGACAGTAGTTTCTGGAGCCAACTTCACAGACATTTGATGAAAGGGTCCATATTTGCAGTCTTGGATACATGTTTGCATTTAGCTGATAAAATGGGATATTTGCTATGCATTTCCTGAAACTTATTCTGAAAGGATAAGAAGCTTTGTTTGATCAGGGTCCATATGCATTCTCAATTATTCTCCTAGCTAGTTTCCTTGGATGGATATTGACGGGATTTTTGCTCCCAGAGAAATCCAGCTGACATGCAAACACAGACAAGGAGGAGGCCTAGCTCCAAGCTGGTATCATCCAAAATGACTGATCTTGTGCAATGAATTGTAACTGGTGAGCCATTGAATTTTAACTTCAAGCAATAGGAAGATTGTTACATGGGTATAGGGATAGCATTACAAGGTTTCATACATCTGAGTGAGAGTGAAATCAGGTATCATACCATTGTTACTTCTGCAGACATGAAGGTCATCTGCAAAAGCTCATTGACCTGAAAAGAATACAATTAGAATTCAGATAATATACTGGTCTACCAGACACCAAGACAAATGCACTGAGAACTGGTCTCGATATATTAATATACAGGATATATTAATATACAGCAATAATGTCATATATTTTGGACTATTAATGAAAAAACCTGGTTTAATACAATGATAGCGATGTTATAGCATCATCAAGGATTTAAGGTATTTTTATGTGTGGAGCTACATAAAGACTGACACTTATTTTTACTGGAATTTTTTTTTTCAGAAAAAATATGCTAAGTTTACCTAGTAGACTTTATGAGACAGACACCTGTTTATGCCATCTTTATTGTTGTTATTCAATACTACTCAGTCAGCAACTATTATGGTTTGATTTTTGGCCCCAAAAACTCACATGTTGTACTCTAACTCTCAGGACCTCGAATGGGACTGTATTTAGAGGTAAGACTTTTAAATGAATCAGTAAGGTCAAATGAGGCCATTATGGTGGACCTTAATCCAATCTGACCACTGTCCTCACAAGAAGAGGAAATTTGGACATACAAAGAGATACCAGAGGTGCATGCACACAGAAAACAGACCATTTGAGGACAGAGTGAGAAGGGGGCCATCTATAAGCCAAAGAGAACTCAGGTCTCAGAAAAAAACCAAACCTTGATCTTTGATATCTAGCCTCTGAAACTGTGAGAAAATAAATTTCTACTGTGTAAGCCACCCAGTCTGTGGTATTCTGTTATGACAGTCCTAGCAAACTAATACAGCAATTATCCTTTAAATTATCCTGTCACATTGGCCAGAAGTTTCTCCCAATTTGTAAGATATCTAATAGTTTGGAGTTCTTAATATTGGACTGACAAAGCTAATTCTTTTTGTTTTTTCCTTTCCTTTTTTAAATTAAGCGTAAATGGTTGTGTTTTTTAGGCTGTTCTTTGTTATATAGGCGTAATATATTCTGAAGAATAAAGAAAGCTCAGTTTAAAATAAAGACAAAGGGTAGCTTAGAGAAGGAAAAAGATGGTTCCGTTCAGTGTGAAGTTGACTAGAACTGAAGAGCCCAGCATTCAAATCCTTGCTCTACCGTTGGAGAAATTACTTCACTTCTCATCTGGTTTCTCTTCCAGCTCCAGGACCGTTTATGAATATAAATTATCTCCAACCCCGACGCTGGTGAGAGGGCTACATCAATGGCACAGAGCGTCTGGTTGTTCTCCCAACACAGTCAAGCAGCCAGCACAATTGGGATTCCACTTCTTACTAAATCTCAGTGGGCTGAAAGGTCATATCATCTGTGTCTTTTCTTAACAAAACCAAATTGCAACATAGTCAACAAGCCAAGTCCACTGATCTCAACTACCGCTACTTTCCTGGGACACAAAACAACCTCTTAATTCTTTAATTCAGAAAGAGCACTGGGTCTGGAGTAGATAGATCTGGTTAATATTTCAGCACCACTATGCACTATGTCTAAACATGGAATTCTGGGCTTACAGACCAACAGGGATTTGCATGTTTTAAGTTTCTCCAGTGACATTGATGATAAAATTTGGAAATTAATGCACTATGCTAACCATCGGTTTTGAAAGAACAAAAAAAACAGTCTGTCTTTTGTGAAGTTTTGTCTCTAGTTTCTTGTAAAATCTATGGTACAGAATCAGGAATCAACATATACTCATTGAACAAACAAATGATTATGTACTTCTGGAAAACATAAGGTATTAATTAATACTCCTCACTCAGATGTTGCAGATTAAAGGATGTAAATGACATATATTACTGGGCAGAAAAGGTACTCTTTAAAGAGTAGTTTTCATATTGACGTTTATTCATCTTATTTTGTGTCGCTGTTACAATGTGACCAGTTTGCTAGGTAGCAAAGCCAAAAAATGATAAGGCATTTTTCCTAATTTTAGAGGGAAAGGAAACTTGCAAACGAATAGTGATTACATTATATTATAATTAATGGCACTTTTAAAATGCAAGTTTTACGGCACAGAGTCAATATGTTAAACTACTTCTTGGATATTTCATTATTAAGAGAAATCTGAGTTGGCAAAACTAATGAATTCCAAATTTCGATAGCTTGCATTCAGGTGTTCCCACATGGCAGAAAGGTGGTTTTCTCCCATGTGTGATTCAGCCATCTTCTCCCTCAGCCATCTTCTAGGGCCTGTCCATCCCTGTATCCAGCTGGCAGATGTGAGAGGAGAGCCGGAAGAGGACGCGGCCCTTCTCAAACACCTTAACTTGAAAGTGACACACATCATTTCCCTCCACAGGCCGCAGTCAAAGCCAGTTAAAGGATTCTGCCCAGACAATAGACAACCTGGGAAATAGAATCCCTGCCCGGGAAACTGCTTTGCAGAGACAGCTCCTTGTTACAGAAAGTCATTTGTGCCAGAGGTGCCCACCATGGGCCCAGCACTGCCTGTCTGAGTCAGAGGCTGTCACAGAAGTGCTGGCACACATTCTGAGACTGGACTAATGCATATGTTTTATTCAGGAAGGCAGGCAAGAAGGATGCCCCAGGTGAAGTGAACAAATGTGTGACAGACTGCAGGTTAGATGGATCAGATAAAAACAGGAAAATAAGGGAGCTCCATCTTGTTTCTACACTAATTGTGTGATAGTGAGACGTGGAAGATGAGTTTAGACAAACAGATGAAGGCTGAAGATGAAGAGCCCAATATCATTTCAACTCCTCCTTCCCCTCAGAATTTTCATTGATTGGGTCTAGGTCCTCACAAACTATTGTTCTTATTCTCACTCATTCACGAGGATAATCTGCTTGCTAGACAGGACCACCAAAAGGGAAATGTTTCTTATTGAATGACTGACCTTTTAATTCTCCCAATTGACTGTGTAGATAAAGCCTGGTCATGTGTCTCTGCCAATTGGCCCTCTATTGAGAAGAGCAGTGCACAGTTCTCTCACTGACACAGACAGAACTTGAGTGCACCAAGGACATGGGCAAGAGCCATTCACAGAGTGTCTACTAATTAACTGCCTTTTGAAACTTAGGCAGTTCAGCATATTGTGTCCGGGTATTGTGTTTCCTCATCGATACCCTTCAGCCAAGAGTCCCATCCCCAGTGACAGCAATATGTTCATTTATAATATTCCATGACCTACTCAGGGTTATGGCCTCATTAAAAAACAATTGATGTCTCTGGCATAAGCCTGTGAATGTCCTTGTTGTCTGCATTTAAACATGATACAGAAAAAAAGAAATGAAAAAGGGTTGACCTAGATCTTTCCAAGACTGTAACAAAAACTGACAAGAGTAATTGTTTGCTATCTTGGGGACTTCCAAAAATAGATAACCAATCAAATGGGGTCAGTAAATTTTCCTTTTTTCTATATATGGTTGAAGAGGTGTTATTTTTAAAGTTTTAAATTGCTAAAATTAATGGAAAAATCTGGCTCCTTATTAATTCTATTTAATTAACTTTCTGTGTAATAATAGAACACCAGAATATGTAGAATCTTTTAAAGCTCATTTATGTAAATCCCACAAACCATCTTTCATTGATGTCTCTCCAAATACCATACTCCAAATATTGCACTCATGAATAACGTGCATAAGTCGGTGTGGTCTAGACTAGGATTTTAAATCTTAGCTATTAATAAATGTGACTAGAAGCGGAGTACAGCATTAGGAATAGAGACAGTGGAAATGTAATGGCTGTGTGCGATGTCAGAGGGGTAGTAGATTGGGGGAGCGGGTTTATCACTTTGTGAGGAGTATAAAAGGTAAATGTCTAACTATTACATTGTTTTGTACACCTAAAACTAATTAAAAACAAAATCTAAAAAAGAACTGAATGAAATAGGGGGAAAAAAAGAAATGTGACTATCACTAGATTACTGGGAAATTTAGACAGTTCCTGAAAAGGTATTACTTTAAACAAAACAGTTTTTTGTACTTATTGGCTGTTGATAACTGATATTTATAATGACATATCTCTCCTAAAGCCCTTTTCCTGTAGAATCTTCTGAACGACACAGGAAGGATTGCATCCGCTAAGCATCGTTTTGCTAATAACTCCATTGTGTGACAAATTGATTGTGTGGGAACTGGATGTCAATAGTTGATGCAAACGTTAACTCAAGTACTGGCAAAGTATCTAATATCTTCCAGAGAGTGCTTGCTACAGGAGCTTGGATGCAAGGATTCAGACGCTAAGGGGTCTGAACTTTAAGATATTTATAGTTTAATAGGGGAGATGAGTATATGAATGTTGATTCTGCTGAGCTGGCATGTGTGTTAGAAGAAAGACAAGTGCAAAGCTCTCCGGGAGCAGAGGAAGATAGGAGAAAGAAAAAAGAATATTGCTTGAAGTTTTAGGAATATATGCATACAGATTAGAATCCCTCACCCTCTACTTCTCTATTACCTACCAGTAGTGTGACCCCGAGTCCATCATTTTACCTCTCCAATCTCATGGAGAAATTCATGTGAAGATTAGAAAGACTAATCTAGGCAAATGGCTAGAATGATGTCTGATAAGAGTACAGTCCCCAAAATGTGAGGTCCTCATTATCTTATTATTAAGGGAGATGGGTAATATTTCAGACCTGTGATATTTAAGATGGGTCTTGAAAGAAAAATAAAGGTTTACTAGGTAGAGAGGAAAGGAAAGAACAATATTGTAATTCTGAAAAAAAGATGCAAAAATACAAAGCTCTGACACAACTAGATCAGCAAATGAGGGTTTCACCTTGTTGCTTCGAGCAAAACTGAAAAACAGCACATTCCTAGTTTAAGAAGGAAATGAGAAAACAAATGTATATTCAACACTCTAGATAGCTGTTTAAATTCTCAGGTTCAGTACATCCTATAGTACCAATGAAAAAAATCTAAGATGCTAATAGATGAATTAACTAGCTCTGTATTATCAGTCTAAAAAATAAAGGCTACAGAACACAGACAACACCAAATATTGGTGAGGATGTGGAGCAACAGGAACTCCCATACATTACTGGTGGGACAGCAAAATGGTACAGTCACTCTGGATGACAGGCAGTTTCATACTAAACTAAACATATTTTCACAATATGTTCCAGCAATCCTGCTCCTTCATATTTACCCATATGAGTTGAAAACTTATGTCCATACAAAAAAACACTTTCTTCATAATTGCCACAATTTGGGAGTAACTAAGATGTCTTTCAATGGGTAAATGAATAAGTAAACTGTGGTCCATCGAGACAATTGAATATTATTCAGTGCTAAGAAGAAATGAGCTACTGAGGCACCTAAGACGTGGAGGAAACTTACATGCATATTACTAACTGAAAGAAGCCAATCTTAAAGGCTATATATTGCACAATTCCAACCATATGACATTCTGGAAAATGCAAAACTACAGTGATCGTAAAAAGTGGTTGCCAGAGGTGGGTAGCGGGAGTGAGAGGGAGAAATAGGCAGAACACAGAGGATTTGCAGTGCAGTGGAAATACTCAGCATGATACCATAACAATGGATACATGTCATCATGCATTTTTTCAAATGCACAGAATGCACAACAACAAGAGAAGAGTGAATTGTAAAGTAAACTATGGACGTTAGGTGATTATGATGTGTGAATGTATGTTCATCAGCTATAATAAATGTCCCACGCTTGTGGGGCTGTTGCTAATGGGGGAGGCTGTGCTTGTGGGGCCACAGGGGACTATATGGGAATTCTGTGTACCTTTCCCTCAATTGTGCTATAAACTTAAAACTGTTGTTAAAAAGAAAGAAAAAAAAGAAAGAAACTCAATAAAAAATAATAAAGTCTAAAATTCAGTTCCACTTCATTTTATCTCCAAAATCTATGCTACTTTCACCTCATCAGTATACTTCTGTTATGATTTGACAATTTTTATTAATGTTATGTTAGGGGAAAAAATCCATATCGCTCAAAAATATGAACTCATTATAAAAACCTGTTAAGTTTGTTGTCTGACTGAATTCTCCAGCACTATTCCTTTAATACTCAACAGCAAGGATGTATAAATATGTCCATATAGAAAGTGAAGCTCCAAGGAATAATACTGAGGTCTCTCAGCATAAATAAGGAAACTCAGAAATCTGAAACTTTGGGGTCAACAGCTAGCACGTGGCAGAGTTAAGACTCAGACCCCGCTCCATCTCATTCCAAAGCCTCATGTCTTTTCCACCACATCAGGATGCCTCTTTTAATTTATTATAATTTGGCCAAAGCTGGTCCCTAATTGGAACTGACTGCCTCTGGACACATCTAATGGTCCCTTGGACTGCTGCTTTGTATGTATCACCAAAGATGCTCAATAACACTCTTAATTTTTCATCAGCTTCTTTTTGGGAAAAAACTGTATTTAAATAAACCAAACCAATAAATGAAGTGGAAGCTCACACGGAGAGGCAATCTGAGCAAATTACACATAAAATTCCCCAACATCATTCCCATCCATCTTACGTTTAGAGTCGGATGGTCTCTGCTTTCATGCTAGATCATCATGTGTCAGAACCTGCTTCTCCCAGGAGGCTATTTTGGCCCAAATGAAATAGTAACCCAAAAATCTGATAAAACAAACACTCTGTAAACCAGGTACTATGAAAACATCAGCTCAAGCAGCTAATACAAACACCGTCACAATCTAGACACTCAGCTTTCAAAAATAATTGTTCTCCTCTATGTAAACACACATTTCATATTTAGCAGTAGTATCAGAAATGGGCCTAAAAATAAGATTACATATAACATAATGATATAATATGATATATCAATATACATCAATTTAAATGCATTATATAAGAAAACAAAGATTTATACATAAACACATGAATACGTAATATAGTATATATTATGCATATACTATACAATGTAGTACATAAGATATAATATTTATAAATATTATATAAGACAGATCATCTCATATTACCTTCAGAAATGCAATGGCTTGAGGAAGTATGATTGTTTTCAGCTATATCTCAGGTATTATTTTGAAGAATGAGGAAAAGTGGAACTTGACAGTGCCTGGGATCCATATTCTTTATTTATCGTTCTTATTCAACAAATAATTAACATTAATGAAGTACCTGCAATGAGCCCAATATAAGAATGTACATGCATTTTCTCACACAGTTCTTAGACCACACCTAGGAGGCGTAATGATCATTGTCCCATGTTATAGATGAATAAATTGAGGCACTAATAAAAAAAAGAAACTCAATAAAAAATAATAAAGTCTAAAATTAGCTGATAAGGAATAGAACCAGGATTAAAATCCAGACAATCTGGCTTCAGAGTCTATAGTCAATTTCTCTCCAAGTGCTCATTTGGTGTATACTATCTACAACTTTAGTAGGCACTGTGGCAGATGCTTTTACTACCATTTAAAACAACCCATTCATTCTTTTAACTCCTGGCCTCTTGCGTTTGACACAGACCAGGTAACTGACCAATCAAACACAATACTTCCTTTTTTTTTTTTTTTTAACACCCTGGAAACTTGAAGCTTGGATAGAGAGTGATCTCCACAAAACAGAAGATGAGGCTGTGGAAAATACTCTAGTGTATTCTAAGATGTGTCTGCTGCTCCCAAAGCAGCTTCTGGTTAAAACGGCAAAACGGATAACAAGGCATGCGGCCCTTTGCAGTCCAACCAGGTGAAGACACAACCGATGGTCTGGCTGCAGTGCTCAGACCTACAAACTCCTCTGCCAATTCCAGTCATCTTCCCAGGGAGCCTCACTGTTCCATCAGCATGGTCCATAAATTTTGCAGTAGGATGCAAGCTGTTGGCTTGAAGCTGACACTGACTGAAAAACCTCGCCCCAGGCCAACGGCCGTAAGAAATCTTAGGGGTCCAGAAAGAAACACCAGGGCTTGTTGTCCAGCAGATTTGTCAGCATTTAGAGATCACAGGAGAGATAGACAACACCAAGGTAAGGCTAATTCTTCCAAGGGAAACATTGTAGGGTTAGGATTTCTTTTTTCTTTTTTTCTTTTTTTTTACTTCAGTCAAGCAAAAACAAAAATTCAGTATCAGGCAGGTTGTTCTTGGTAGTAACAGAAAGATGTTAAGGAAATTTGGTCTGCCAGCTTTTTTTTCCCCCTCTTTACCTTCCAGTGAACTTTCTTCTTTCTCCCTTCAAGCAATAGAGGGTGACCTAGGCTACAGAAACCTGGTTTCCTCTCATTAGAGAGTAGCCAAGGGCTCTTTAAACTAATAAAGCAGCAGAAAGATCACAGATAAAACAAGATAGGACATTCAGGTGGAGATGACAAGAGAGTGCCTAGAGGGTTATGTTAATAATTACAGACTGAAGAGTAGCAATGAGACCTCCTGAAAAGAAAGCTACTTTATGATGTCTATTGAAAAAAATGTTCTGCATAATAAAGCCAATTTTGAAGTTTCCCATCCCCCTCCCACAATAAACATAGCAGTTCTCCCCAGGAAATTATTCAAAAAGCCAAAGTAAACACTTTCCCTCTCCAAGCAGTACTGAGTCATTTTTACAACAGGAAGAAAATGAGATAAAACATGCGCTATAATACATCAAGACTGCCTTCCATTGCCTTTTGGAAATTCTGGAGGGCTATGTTTCAATCCAAAAGGCAATTTCCTTCGGCCTTGGCTACTAAAAAGCTTACATTTTTCTCCCCCTCCAAATTCTCTATTTTACTCTGACCAATTGCAGGTCTTTATATATCTCCCTTGCTTTTCTACCACATTCCTAGCTACCTGTCAATGGATAATCTATTGTTTTACTACACTGCACTTTAGTGTTTGTTTATTCATGCTAAAATCTGTCCATGAGATATTTGTGGAAAAGAGTACTGGCTGGTAGTAATACAAAAATGAATGAAACTAGATCCCTGGTTTGGTCAAATCACACCTGGAGAACAATAGATAGACATACAAATCAGTAACTATATATTGTGAAGCATTATAATGTAGCACTTTTTGAAAACACATTCAATGAGAACAAGTGCACTTGGCTTTGAACGCTGTCCTTTTCACTTACCGAGTACAGTGACCTTGGCTAAGTTACATAAGTATTCTGAACTTTGATTTCTTTATCGGTAGGATGGACATAGCAATGCCTACCTCAAAAGGTTGAAAGCAGTGATGAAAATAAATATGGTATATAAAATGCTTCATAGTAAACATTCAAGTAATATGGCAAATAATATGATAGATAAACGAAGCCCTGTGGTGGGACAGAAGAAGGAAAGACTAACTGAGCCAAGGCTTCTCAAAAGATTTGCAATTTGAGGTGAGGCCTAAAGAAAACAAAAAACAGGCAAATATTTAAGAGGTAGGTAACAGGAAGTCCTTAAAGTGAAATTCATATATAAGTTCATAGAACTATACAGGCATTACATGTAAGAATGTGATCAGAGTGTGGAGTCATGCTGGGTGATAGAAGAAACTGAAACTTGAAAAATGAGTTCGGAGAAGATCATGAATGGACTTTTATTCCACACTAAGGAATTTGAATCTCAGAAAATGTGGAATAATTAAAGATCTTTCAGAAAAGGAATAAAATCCCAGTACTGTGTTTTAGAAAAGTGAAATGAGGAACTTTAAGTGCTGTGTAGATAGTGGATAGCAGTAGAGATAGGCTGGGGGCTGGAAAACTAGTTCAGAATATAAAGAAATTGTTTGTATGTGTGTGTGTGTGTGTGTGTGTGTGTGTGTATAATATTTAAGTTATATTTGTATGTTTATAAATTATGTTTATATTATTATACAAATAATAAATATTTGTATAATAATATGAACACAATAAAACCTACATTCATATAATAATATAAAACCTAAAATCAAGCAATTATAATAAAAATGAAAGAAGGGATGGAGATGAGAGAGAATACAGGAAACTTCATGACTGACTGGATGCAGGGAATTACAAACTGATATGTCAAAGGCATTTCTAAGGCTTTTGCACTGGGAGATTGAGTGATTTGTGATGCTTTTAATGATTGTATGTAATTCAGGATTAATGGACGGAATGAGGTAGTATGGTGGGTTGGATCATTATTCCTCAGTGCTTTATGGACCCTTCATATGTACTGTATCCACAGCCTTTGCCAGGTAACTCTGTGGTACCTCCCACTGGAGGTAGAGCATCTTTCCTTGTCCCATTGATGTTGGGTTTGGTCATGTGACTTGCTTTGGCCAATGGAATGTGGATCAAGTGACAGTATGCCAGTTGCTGGCTGAAGTTTTAATAGGCATTTCTTATTCCTACTCAGACTCGTGTATTCTATGGATGCACTAGGAGAAGTACACCCTCCAGGCAACATTTGGTCCAAAGAGCATGAGAAAGCACATGGAGTATACGTTAATCTAATCCACAGTCTGGAGAGAATTCCAACTAAGCCCAGCCATGCCACAGCCTGACAAGCTTCCCAAACTAACCTGAAGACCCATGAGCAAGAAAAATAAATTTCTGTTGTCATATGCTCTCTTGAAATGTTTTTTTTTTTCTTATTATTCAGTATTATTGTGGTAATAGTCCACTAATACAAACAGAAACGGCAATATTTGAATATCAGATTCCAATTTGTTCCCAAGATCTAACTATCCCCTACCCTTAGATTTGCTGAACTACACATTATTACTTCAACTAGTCCTTGTTTTTTTTTCTTTTTCTTTTTTCTTTTTATAGTTGAGTGGTTTCTGTTATTTGTAACCCACTGAATTTTAGTATGACGTCAATTCTGCTGAGATACTTTAATCTTAATTATCTTTCTGGATATAGTGGTAGAATAATGACACTACATGTTGGACCAGGAGTTATCATGTATAGGGAAGGATCATTTTATTAAATATTTAGTGAATGAATGAATGAGTGGATTCCATAGCTATACACCATAGATTCCCTAATGCCAGTCAAGCATCTTGAAACCATGTTTCATTGATGAGTAACAAAGGGACTGAAATAAAGAGCATGGATAACTTAAATATTTAAGATGTGGTGAAATAAAGAACAGATTGAGAAGGAATACAAGTATAAGGAGAACAAAAAATAACAATGTTTTTGAAACAAAAGAAGATGCTAATTTTATGAAAGAGGAAGTGGTAAACAGTAGCAAATACCAGAGAGGCAGCAATTAGCTTAGATAACCATTAGCAGAATCAGGTTATGAATTTTCCCTCAGGAATGAGTGATGTTTGTGCCAATGGCATCTGGGAGTCTCTGCAGAGAACAAACTTTCAGAGAAAGTAAAAGCTTTACAGATACTGAAGAAGATGGAAAGGAAAGAAAAGAAAAGGGAAGGGAGGGGAGGGGAAGGGAGGGGAGGGGAAGGGAAGAGAAAGAAAAAGACAGGAAAAGAAAATAGAGAGGAGAGGAAAGGAAAAGGAAATAGAGATAAGCTCCAAGGTTGTGCTTAAAATGTTTTCTGTACACACTGAGTTGACTATTCTCTCTTTATTTCAATTTCTAGTAGACTGAGATTGGTTATTAAATAAAATCTACTTGTTCTTGCTTGTATTAAATTAGCCATGCTTGCAAACAAACTAATTTTTTTTATAAACCAGCATTTAAATTTTTTTCCACCGTTTTTCTTTGCCTCTAAAATTCCCACATTAAAGACTCTATTCAATTCTTCTTAAATGTGAATAGAAGTAAATAAAATTGATCATGTGGTTATAGTTCTTCTGCCTAACAAACTATCTTGGTTTATTTAGTCTTTTTATCTATTATAGGAAAACAAGTTTCAAATCTGGTACTTAAATAATTGCCCTGTCCTTAATTGTGTCTTTCCAAATAAGCTGAATTTACATTAAAAGCAGAGGTATTATGAATGCACTCACTGAATGGCCCATGAAGGGAAACGATTTTTATGCCTCTTTTTTATAATTATATTTCCTGTATATAGAATAGTGTCTGGCATATGGTGGTTCTCAGTGAGTATCTGTTGAATGAAGCAATGAATGAGCACGTGTCTTTGGTTTGTTTGCCCTCTCTCAGTCTTATGTTTTGGACAATATGCTGTCAAGTGTTTTCCCCCTCTCCCTCTGCCTTTTTCTCTCTGCTTCAGTTAGTAAAATCTGGATAAGATACCCTTCTATGATGAGAATACACTCTAGTGGTATGCATGTTTACGTGTTTATATAGTTACTATACTTGCTCAGTATGGCACCCACATCAAAATATCCTTGAAAGGACTGACAACCGGTCTTGTTTCATGCATCTCTGGAGTAAATATTGAAGTGGACGAGCAGAGATGTTAATGTTTCAAAGTAATGGTATAGTTATACTCACTGCACAGATTACTAGGAAAGCCTTGTGTTAGTTTGAGTTTCCTGTGACAGCAAAATCTGAGACAGGAACTTAGGTGCAGGTAGTTTATTGGTGAGGTGATTCCAGGGAGCAGGAATAACACAAGTGAAGAGTGAGCCAGGGAAGGAAGAAAGGGTGATCAAAGATGAGTTACCGTGCTGGTCCCACTGGGAGCAAAGGAGTTCAATGGTGCTGGAGAAGCTCAACAGAACCACTTAGACTGTGCCTCAGAATTTCCCCCTTGAAGGATGGAAGTGCATCTTTATTCCGTCTCCCTTAACTTATCCGTTGAAAGGGTGGCCCAAGGAGCACTAACTGTCCTAATGTCTGGGCAAATATGCCCTGAGACAGAAAAGCCGAGATCAGTAAGGTCCTTGAGGTCATGCTGCCAGCGTGCACAGAACTGCTCGACAGAGCCACAGCTGAAACCAGTGCAGAGGGCAAAGGAAGCAGCACTTACTGAAAATGCCTTTTAGCCACTCTTGGCTCTAGGCTTCCTCATCTTGAAATCATTTTTCACATTGTCTCTAGAATGATCATTCTTATGTTTCCATCCATTAATGCAACACAAATTTCTTAAGTATATTCTGTTTGTCAGACATTGTCCTATGTGTTGGTGAACAAGACCAATTTTTGATGTTAGAGAATTTATAGAAGGTGACAGATAAAAACATGCAAGGAAGCAGGAAAAACGAAGCTTGAAGCATTACCAGAGAGTGGTCGATCTTATGCAGAGAATTAAAACATGTATGTGAAAACACACTGGTTAGGTACTCTAAATTACTTAGAAGGCTAGGATATGATTCAATGATGGTAGATCTATGATAGGTTTGTGCATGAATCCCGGTTCATTCAGAGAAGCAGAACTTCTAAGATATATTTATATGGAAGGATTTGTTACAGAGATGTGACTATATGCAATTGTGGGAGCAGGCTAAGGGCATTGAATTCATGTCTGAGGCTAAAGCTTGAAGTTTGTGGGGCATGTAATTGGGAAGGGAAGATAATATAAAGTAGGGGAGAAGAAGAAGTAGCTGGGAACAAGCAAGACCTAGAGCTCAGGAGAACAGACTGAAGTCTGTGTCTGACTTGCTGGCTCTGACCTTTATGGTATAGGGGTCTTGCAGAAGCCAGGGCCCTTTGTCAAAGAGCTAAACACATTCACCTAGTCCAGGAAGCAGAGCAGCTGCAGATGAATCTAGGGGAGGTGGAGGAGTTGCAGGCCGGGCCACTGCCTCATACCAGTGAGTGCAACAATGGACAGGACAACGTGAGTGAGCCACAAAATGGCTGCCCCTTCCCTTGCATCCTTCAAATCTCACACAAGGATCTCTCTTATGGACCTCACTAACAGCAAACATATAGGAACAGGAATTCTGGAAAGTGAAATTCAGCGTAGGCAAGTTGACACATTTCCAAAGTCAACATAATTTGTTTGGCATGATCAAGTTACAAGTGTAATATGTATTGAGTAAATGGATGGCAGTTTAGGGTGGACTGATGGCTGGACAGGTGGATGCGTGAATAAATGCACAGGTCTCTACATTCTTCCCGAAGGCTATTTCTTTGCCAGTCTTCTTTGTAAATGCCTTATCACTGATTTAAATCATGTGTTTTATGAAAACAATGCATGATTATTATTAGAATTAACATAAATTAAGATTAAATATTAACAGGAAGTTGATTCAAAGTTTGCAGTTAAAGGTCAAGCTTTAATATTAATAGGTAACCCTTACCAAGCGTGTACTTGGTTACATTAATGACTAATTTAATTATCTCAACAACTATGAGACAGAGATTCATATTATCCCCATTCTACATTAAAAAACTGACACTTGAAGAGGTTAAATGTGGAAATATTCCTTCCCTAGTCTTTTGTGATCTTATTTATTTTAGGGACATCTGTCAGAGATGAGGATGTATGTGTCAGAAAGTAGATCTAGTAGTTATGTCCGCCCTAGAACAAAGGGAAGAGGAGTCAGCACTCTGATCCCAGGTTGTTATCTCTTTCTTGTTCTCACAACATTTCATTTTATAAATATAAGGAATATGGGGAAATTATTTCTATTCTTTCTTCCCAAAGACACAAATTTAGTTTTGTTTTATGATCATTGAGAGATAATTTATTGTTCCTTAATTTTGGCCTTTGATAACCTGATATCCAGAAAATAAATAAAAAATAATGTTCTTCTCCTAAGCAATCTTATTAATAGAGCTGATGGGTTCCCTAAAATGATGCCATCTCGCACACAAAACCAAAGCACAGACTTGGATGGCTTATTCTGAATCCCAAGACAACAAACATAAAATAAATTCAATTTGGGTAAATTTAAGATATCTAATTAAGATCAACAAAGGAGTCACAACCAGTTTATTGCATCTTTAGTTACTTAAGAGTGATGGAAAAATAGGTTCCAAGGAACGATTTAATTGTATACATTTTGTTTAGTAAAATTCAAATTGTATTCTCTGATAGAGAAAAGAGAAATTATGCAAATAAGGAATTAGTTTGACCTACATAAACAATATTTTGAGCATACACTAGGATAATTGCTCTTCCATATATATTGATGTGTTGGAATAGTTCAAATTGAAAACAAAAGAAAAACTGATGTTATTATTTATCCATTACCTGAAGACTAGTTGGGATATGGATTGCCTGGATTCTCTGGAAGTTTTCTAATTCAAAATTCATTTCCAAACATTTTCAGAGTACATTAAAATCAGCAGAGCAAAACTAGTTGAACAAGCTGTTTATCTAAATATTATTTTAAATGGATGCACAGTTGCTCAGCAATTTTAGGATAAATCTCACTAAGAGAAAGCATTGCTCTGATCATTTCAGATTTTAACACATTCCCTCCTGTGGGTACAAGGATTAAAGTTTTTGAGCACCTGTGATATTATCTGCGTTGTGCTGAATACTTCCTAGTGATCATCTCATTTAATTCAGCAAAAGCTCACAAATTATCTTTCAAGTTTTTACTCAATGAACTTTAAATATGTTACAGATAAAGCTTTGTTGTCCAAGGCATTCTCTGAGGCACACACTATAGTAAAGATTCTATCATAATTTATGGATTCATTGATCAATTCAACCTAACAGTTATTGACGATCTGCTCTGTGCCTGACACTGAAAATGCAAAGATAAATCCAAAAGGGTTCCTTCTCTGAGGACCTGAAGTCTACTGAAGGAGTCAGGGCTGTGGGTAATAAAATACCATTAAGTACAGAAAGTATTATTACAGATACAAAGGGGAAAGCACCTTGGAAACAGAGGGCAGAGCAATCAACTCCTGATGTGCTTTATCTTGAAGGAGTGTGGTACTTTTATAGAAGGAGGGGAGGACCTTCCCACAAATGGCAGTAGGATAAATAAAATACAAACACTTCATGAAGTAAGAACGACAGTACCGTGTAGGTGTCAAGATATGGTGGCAATTTCAGTGTGGCTGGAATGAAAATTGGGGGAAAATGCCACAGGGGTGGGTGAAATTGGAATGTAAAATGGATGGAGATTGTGAAGACTTTTGAGTTTTTAAGCTAAAAAATGTGGACTTTGTAATAGAAGCGAGAAACCTTTGAAACTATGATTTTGGTTAGCTTTGATTTTAGGAAAGTAAACTTCAGAGAGCAAGGTGTCACAGTGTGCAGAGGAATTTTCATATATTATTTTATCAAATGTTGCTAACAAATCCATGACAGGGATACTATAATTATTTGCATTTTTTCAACATTGAAGAAAATGAGCCTTACAGAGGTTAAGTATCTTGCCTAACACGTTAAAGACAAGCTACGAAGACAGGTCTGAAAAGCTATTAACCTCTACAACATCAGTCTCTTTCCAAGTTTCTGTGCTGGATTAAAATGTCAATGTACCTTCATAAACAGTAACAGAGGCTCACATGTGCTTTGGTGATATATTTCTTGCCCAGTAGAGCTCTGTAGGTCAAAATTGGGCTTAAACAAGCCTAGGTCATGATTCACTGAAGCTATATATCGAATAATATAAATTAGTTTGAAAATGGAACTGAGGTAAAAACTAGTGGTTTTAAAATATGTGATTAGTAACTGGAACTAACAGCTACATTTTATTTAATCCAATTTTCTTGGATTAATTTTATTTTATTTTTGTAGTCTCGTAGCCTAAAAGGAACTCAGCAAAACACTGTGTAAATAAAGCAATACCTTAATGATGTTGAAATGCAACATGGAAGGAAGAACCTAGAGGGCAAAAAAGAAGAGACTGGAGACAAAACATAGTATGGATTTGAAGTTTCAGTACTGGTTTGTCCTTGAGTCAGACGCTTAAGATTTCTCATTGTCCATTTCATCATCTGCAAAATGGATGCAAAGTTATTCAGACTGTAAACTCACATGCTTAATGTGAAGAGTTTGTGGAATCATGTATGTGAGAGTCCTTTGTGAACTTTTAGGTCCCCTAGAAACATTTGCTTTCATCATCATGATAGCCCTTTGATTAAAACCTACTTTTAACCATTGAAAAGGGGATTCTGCACCACTTTAATCTGATGTGGAGATTAGACTACCTTATTTTAAAAAGATCAGAAATGGTCTTCAACACGCCTACAAAGTACCACACATGTCTATACATAGCATCAACATATGAAGATTGAGTGCTTATTTGAGGCTGTGCCAAGATGCTATCTGACAAAGCCATCCTCAGACTTCACAAGGCATCAGCACTCCCTGTGAGGGCATAACAAAAGCTCTTTTGTAGTGTCGGAAAGAAGAATTAAAAATGGAAACAGCCAGAGACCTTCTTTTATGTGGGGGTGGGGGTGGGGGATGTCTAGTAATACAGAAGTGAAGAAAATTCAAGGACAGTGACCATAATCTAATTAAGACCTGTAATTACAAATTCAGGACATTTAATAAAGAAAAATTTGCATGTTCATTTCAGCCAAATCAGCTTTAATGGAGCTGAAAAGCATAAGTGAAAACCACTGTAATTTATTAATAGAGTAAAACATACAAGAAATGGAAAAACGTGTTAGTGTAGTGTGAAAACCATGTAGTTTATAAGGGCAGTAAAACCAGACAGAAAATTTATATTCCAAAATAAATAGTTAAAGAAACAAACAAAATATTATGGATAAACGCATGGACATTGAAGGTTGAGAAATAAAAACATAAAAGTGAATCGATGGTAAAAATGTAAATCAAGATAAAATGTTTTATATTGTAGCAGGAACAGAGAACTTGAAATCGAAGTATTTGAAATCTAGTATAGACTTTGCAACTAACTAATGGGAGGAGGGGGTCTCTGCATGTCAGGTCCCCTCGGCATGCCTCAGTTTCCTCACATATAAAATGAGGAGGTAGGAATGGAACATATTTAAGGTTTATATGGCTTTACATTTTTAAGCAAAACTAGAATAAAATTCTACTTGTCCATCAAAACTTTGAGTAGATTGTGGTTTACGTGTATGATATCAAAAATACTGAGAAGGGTTTTAACTCAAAAATTATACCTGTTACTCAAGTTCTAAATGCCTGAAAGAGGTTTATTACTTTGCTAAGGCTGCCATAATACAACCTCACAGATAGATTTAACTTAAACAATACAAATTTATTTTCTCATAATTCTGGAGGCTGGAAGTTCAAAGTCATGTTGCCAGTATAGTCAGGTGCTGGTGAGGGTTTTCTTCCTGGCTTGTATATGGCGGGGATCTCTCTCCACATGTTCACATGCATCACAAAAAAGGGAAGGGCAGAAAAAAGAGGAGACAGGAAGGAGAAGGGAGGGGAAGGAGGAGGAGAAGGGAATGGCAGGAGAGCTCTCTCTTCCCCATCTTACAAGGCCACCAATGCTATGGGATTAAAGCCTCACCCTTATGACCTCATTTAACCTTTATTATCTCCTAAAAGCTCTATTTCCAAATACAGTCACATTGTGGTTTAGGGCTCCAACGTATTTTAAAGGGGACAAAATTTGGTACATAGCATCAATAGTACTGATTTAAAAGATGTCTAATTACTAAACTTTCTCAACAAATTGCCCCCTTTCTGGTGTTCCAGTTATAGAGACAGATGGAAAAGATTTTTTTTTAAAACCTTTGAGCAGGAAGCTGGACTAATAATGCCCTAAAGGCATGAAGAACCTCAGGTGAAACTGATCCCCACCACAGGAAAGGACCTAGAAGCATCCATGCTTTTATTCAAGAATGAAGTTAGTTTGAGGATTGCTTGAAGTTTCAGTTTGTTAATTTACCAATCTACTAATGTACTTTTGGATAGAAACCAGATTTAACCCAACAATCTGAAGAGAGTAATTTAGATCTTTTCGGAAAGAGCATAACTAAACCCAGGGCAATCTGATTTATTTCGTTTGTAAAGGAAACAAAGAAAACGTTCCTCAATTTCTGCAATGCTCTCACGGTAGGAGCTAGTGATAAGGAAAATAGTCAAGTGAAACCAAACTCTGTTTCCACTTTCTCTACTCTTCAGTTATTTAACCTCTAATTAACCTCTAATTTGCTAAACTAGACAAATCTGAATGTAGTGAACACTCTACACTGACAGATTGAATAAAGAGATGGTTGTATTTATTAGAAATGCCTCTTTGTCCACATCCAGAAAGTTCTGTAGTGGTTAAATGACATTAAGTTTGGAACCAACTGTAAGCAATTCCTGGTTCTGTCACTTCTTGCTATTGACCTTGGTCAAGTAACTTGAGTGTGCTCAGTCTCAGTTTCCTCGGTTGCCATAAACTGGATACAGCACCAGAACCTAACTCAGAGGGCTGTAGTGAGGATCAGAATAGCTTCTAACACTAGAGAAACATCATGTAGTCGGCAAATGTTAGCTGCCCTCCTACTAGCAGTAGCACTGCCACTACTATTACTAGTAGGAGTACTGCTGCCGCTGCTGTTACTATTAGTACTATTACCGGGATCATTATTTGATATTACGTAGAGGAAATCTGCCACCATTCAGTGTATTCTGGTGGCCCAGTATAAATCAATACGAATTTCTCTAATTCTGTCTTGATATCTGGCAGCATGTAAGGCACTGAATGGGAAAGAGAAGAAATGGAAACTGTATTCCCTACCACTAGTGGCCTAAGAATTTATCTGGCGAAATTACAGTATTTCCAAGAGACCTTCAGAAAAAGAAATTGAGGCCAAGATAGAACCTAAACGTGTTGTGCGAGGTCCCAGAGCAAAGAGCAGCTGAACTGACACCCGAGAGCAGTCACCTTACCGGAGCCCCAAACTAACTACCCAGGCCCCGTGCGAGCTCTGAGAACCCCGTTGCCCTGGTGGGGAAGGGCATCATGTGCCAGATGGGGCAGCTATGACAGCCCCAGGAGACAAGCCAGACCAGTGACCTCCGGCCCCATTCGAGCTGGACCTGCACCAACTCAGCACAGAACTGCTGCACAGCTCTAGTCGCCAACTTGGCGACTCGACATTAGTTTTGATTTCTTAAGCAGAGACAATATCGCTTCTTTCCCGTCAAGCACGAGTAAGGCTGCGGAAGTTCTCTCTGGGACAGAGGGATGTTAAACGTGTCCACAATACCAGCATCCCTCATTTCCAAATGCATTCAAAATGCTTGCCTTAATAATGCCTCCACTGCAGGCTCTGGGTCAGACCTAGCTTGTGAGGTTAAACAAAGGTAAAAGCTTAAATTTCCCTACATACCAGAGATGCCACTGCAGTGTTTCATGACTTTCCGGAGAGTGGCTTGGCAAAGGAAGCAATCACTGTACTGTAATTTTTGTGTAATATTGGTACATTCCACACTCTGACTCCCATCTATAAACACTCGAAGAGAATCATAAGAACGGTTAATGGCGCAGTCGATGGAGGCCTCTGTTTCCTAAGGGCACTCCCCAAGGCAGTTTTTCAAAGGGAACTTGGAATTTTCCATCAGAAACTGTTTTCCTTCTTAATAATGATCTCACGTGACGTGCATTCCTGTGTGTGTGTGTGTGTGTGTGTGTGTGTGTGTGTGTGTGTGTGTGTTGTTTTACTCTTTGGGTAGCTCTTATACTCTGCACTCTATGGGAAATGCTGTTTCTACAGTCTGAACTTCAGGCTCGGAAATGCAGGGTAATCCTAGGAGGTTAGTGAGAGATCTTCCGATGGAATGTATTTCATCCACAGCACAGCCTGGCCAAAAGACATCGCAGCCAGATTTCAGGAGCTCGGCCAGGGCCTGCTCAGCATCAGAGCTGAGCAGGCCGCAGATCACTCACATCTGCTCTGTGCAGGATAAACCACATGTCCAACCCTGGTTGGGGCCATAGTTTGCCAACTAACCGTGTTTCCTCCTAGGTGAAATTCATAGTTAAATGTGATTTAAAAAAAAGAAAAAAGAAAACAGCCCATGTGACATATTTTAAACATCCAGGAGATTTCAAAGTTTCTCAAAGGGAGTAGCTATTCAAGGTCGATTTCTAATTGTAAACGTAGGTTGAAATATTTGTCTCTGCTCCATAAGCACCCCAGACTATCGCTTGATTTACAAGTACACTGGTATGCGACCAGCCTGGAAAAGCTTTAGACAATTGTGGCTTTTCTTTAAAAGAGCACTTTTATTTGCTTCAAAAATGACTTTCACACTAATGTTCTAACACTGAAAAAGCCAAAAATCTCTCTTTTCTAAATGTATCCCTTTGAAATATCTCATAGGACGTATAGAATCCCTTTTCCTCTCTTTCTGAAGTAATCCATTTGTAAGTGCAGCAAAGGACTTCCTAGAATGCAAGAGGAAGACTAGCAGTAAAATTCTTTTGGAGTTATTCTAACAATGAGGCAAATGTATGTCATGGTTGGGAGGAAGAAAAATTATTTTCATTCATAAATATTTTTCAAATCAACCTTATTTTTTCCTCCTGATCCTTTAAAATCATCAGCTTATATGTGGAGCTAGATTGTATAGGTTCCTATTTTGGGTGAGTTTCTTCTTCTATTCTTTAGTTTCTTTGAAAAAAAAGAGGTTAAGGATAGTTCCTACTTTGTGGGTTGTTATGAGAATTAAATGTGTTAATACATGTAAAGCAAATCATACTAAAAAACGTTAAGTATTTTGGTTAGTAGTAGTAACACTATTAGATTCTTTCAGAAATCCAAACTTAACAAAAGTCATATCTTTCTCCTAAACTTGTATCTTTATGTATCTAAATCATAGTATAATAAACTGCATGCAGTCCTTGGGGTCAGTTCGTTCTACCAGGACAAGTCTGGCACTTGGTTTCCAAGTAAACTCACCCTCTTATTCTATGATTATATGTGGTACCTTTTCTTTACATGATAATATCTTGGCTTGGTAGGTGACTTGCTAAAAGGTAACTAACTGTCTAGGCAGACACCCACTTCCTTTTCCAGGGACATGTTTACATCAGGTAAGAAAAAAAACTATGGACAGAATCTTTTCTACTAAGAGATTATTTTCACATATATTGTTTAAAAAACAAAACAAAACAAAAACTCTGGTTTAACAGGAACTACAACAAATACCCTCTTTGAATATAAGGAATTAATAACCTTGGGACATGGTCAGAGTTGGGTCTGTATGTGATCCATCCATGTATCTTCTGCAGTTTAGTAAGCGATGTGAGCTGAATTGAATTGCGGACTCATTCAGAGTCCTAGCAGGACATTGATGTAAACCAAAAGAGGCAATTAAGGCGAGTTTAATGATACTTAACAACCAAAGAGGCAGGGTTCAGGAAACCAAGAACAAACGATAGAGCAATGGCAAGATTTCGCTTACCCTCTTTCAACCTGAAGAAGAAAGGAACGGACAAGGACCGAGAGCCCAGGCAAGCTCTGCCTGTAGAAGTCAGCTGGACAGAGCTTGTGGCCATTCAGCCACTGGCCAACTCGCCACCTTGTCAGGAGGAAACTGAGGTACTAAACCCCCCACACTTTCTCTTCCTCCACTCTCCATACCTGCCAAAGCTTCTCATCCGCCAAATATAAAAAGAAGCCAAAGAACTTTAGACGCTGCAGTCGCTGTGGTCAGGTTGCCCAGAGCTCACAGTAGGGTGAAAGAGATGAAAGTAGATCCACAGGTGCAAACCTGCAACGTCACGAAACACTCTGGAGAATATGCTGACATGTTTCATTTTTGTAGCCTTTTCCCATGCTGTAAAAGAACCCTGAAAGCTGATGTTTAAAAACTGGCTTCCAGATTTCAAAGAACCTCTCCAAATCAGAGTTTCAGATTGTAGACACATTAAAAGAGAAAAACAACACCAGAAACTAGTTCTGGTTTTATATCTAGAGAATTTTCTAGGTTCAGATTAAAGATAATTTAAATTAAACTGGCTTTGGACACTTTATTACTTTTGACTGATGAGAAATACATTCCCACCAGTTGTTCCCCCTCTAAGCAGGAATCTCTTGATTCTTTTGAACATAAGCTCTGTCAACACACACACAAAAAAGAACATGCACTCCTAATATATGTCTACTTATTAATACAAATTATGTGTACCTCAACTATTCTAATATATTATATGAGTTATAAAATATGTAAAATTGAAAAGTAATAGCAGATGAGACAAAACAAACATAAATGAATGTTTTCCACCCCAACTCAGTGCACATCTTATCCACTTTATTCATGGCTTTGGAAAGTCATTCATTCTGGAGAGCCTCCTCATACACAACTATTATTGCACATTCAATCCTATGGCCACTCTAGGCACAGTATTATTCTACCCTATAAACATTTTAGCAGACAAAATCCTAAGAGAGAACACCAAAATTAGGATCTTCTGAATGTTCCGAAGATGCTAAATGAACAAAGCAGAGCTCCATTAGATAGAGGAAAGACACTTTAGAAACACATTAAACTGTTGCTAAGTGTGATCAGCCCTTGCTTCGCAATAGCCCTCTGGAACAGGACTCATCTCCATCAAAAACAAAAAAAACAAAAAAGGAAACTCAGGCGTAGAACATTCTAGTGACTGGTTCAAGATGATTTTTCTCTGTCATAAAATCCAGGTTTCCTGAGTTCTAGTTGAACATTCATTCTCAAGATACCAGACTTAATAAATTTTCTCTAGAAGAAATTTGTGGAATAATCCAGCATTTCACCACAGGAGGGTCTCTCTGGAAAGGTATGGCACGGTCCCTACAAGAAATGATTTGCTCAGAGTGGGAGATTCCTGCATTGCCCACTGGAATGTGAGTCACTCTGGACCAGGGTGTTTGATTATCACCACTATTTCCCCAGCACCTGACACAGTGATTCCCAATATAGAGTCTCAATAAAACGGTCAAATTAAAAAAAAAAAAAGTTTATTGAAACATAAACTTTTTGTCTTCAAGGCAAGTATAAGGCAAAAAAAAATCAGAAATGGATAATTATCTCAAAATTTAAAAATATACACTTTAAAAAATATACCATGATCATTCAAGATAAAAAAACTACCTCAAAATATCTCCTGTAGTTAATTGCAACAAAGGGAAAGAATTCTTGGCCAATAAGTCCACTTCATTCCCAGCTTTCACCAGTTAACAAGGTACAGTTCAATTCCATTTTGCCTCCAACTCCTTCTCATTAAGCTTGGCTCAAATTCAAGCCCCCGAGCCCCTCCCAGTGTCCCTGAATGGTCCTGATGTTTCACTTCACTAAAGAAGAGATTAATTTGTAGAAAGGCTTCAGCACATTCCTGGGTTGCTCAAGTGCACTTCTTTTCATAGAACAGGCTTTTGATTTTGCGCTTTAAATCAAAGGCAGAAAGCAAAAATTCCAAGTATGCATGGGCTTCCGACCTTTAAAAAAACAGGATTGTTCAGATGGAATTTGACACAGAAATGTTCTACCCTACAACTCTTGTTAGTTTGATTCTTCCTCAAGATACCCCCTTTCTTCTTTCTACTAAATATCAGCTTTTCAATCAAGTTGGTGTTTGGCAAAGCATTAAAGATAAGTGAAGAGTTTATCAGTAATTTATTCATATTGACATTTTAAGGGTTCCATTTCATTGGTTCCAGCTAGGAAACCTGTTCGGAAGAAAATATATTAATACACTATTTTCTGTGTCATAGGAGATAAGGTGTTTACTTGGACACTGTCTCAGGTACTGTTAACAAAAACTATGGTGTTTGGCGAAGTCATTTTTTAAATATTTGTACAAACTTCAAAGATTTATGAATTAGATAGAGGAAAGATACTTAGAAAACATTGCATACTTATAATAGTGCCTTTGAAATATTGCTTTCAATCATCCTTGAATCTTCTTTAGTCCACAATTTCTATTTTTTTTTTTAACTTATTGATGAAGTTTTACTTAAAGCCTATGGCAAGCAAAACATAGTCCAGTCACAATAAAGCCCCTATCCCTTGTTGTATTGCTTTAACCTTGTCCAGAATGTTTGTTAAATATAATAAAAATCCAGGTTACCTGCTTCCTTGGTCTGATTCCATGTGCGCGCGCGCACACACACACACACACACACACACACGGCAATGAACAATTTAAACCAAGAAAAACAGTGTTAATACGTTCTATACTCAACGCAATGATTGTTCTGGTTATAAAATTATTTTACCCCTCAACATTCAACAGGCGATTTTAGGGGAAAATAAGAATATCATGATTGGACATGACTTCTGATTAATCAGAAAATATTTGACTAATAAATTTTATTTGACAAACATTTTTGACCTTTTCAAAACACTTTCCACCTTACTTATTTGTAGATTCTTTGATCACATGAAAAAAAAAATGCTCTACATGATTAAAAAGGGGTGCCCTTCATGGTTTTAACAGAAGTTTGCTCACTGGAAAGGCATCTGGGAAATTAAGTCAGATTGAATTGTGTGAATATAAGGGGTATAGTATGAACATCTGCAGTAGGACTGATCAGTTAGCCAGAAGTACCACGGTCCGGAAACCATGGCACCGCATCCTTGATTTGGTAGTATTTAAGAAGTACTCTAGAGAGCAGGGAAATTGCAAACCTTGCATATTGCATGTGGTGGCTGTCAATCAACTGCTTCCCCAGTGCTATCCTTGCATTCCACAGTTTCTTCTTTTTATGTGCATGTGTGTATAGGACAAGCAGAGT
Source organism: Rhinolophus sinicus (assembly GCF_036562045.2). Lineage (NCBI taxonomy): Eukaryota > Metazoa > Chordata > Mammalia > Chiroptera > Rhinolophidae > Rhinolophus > Rhinolophus sinicus. The sequence goes on along the minus strand of NC_133752.1, from coordinate 11,734,226 downwards.
TCCATACCTTCTTCATCCTAGACCTGTGATTTAGTAAAGATTCTCTCAAGATGAAAGAAAAACAGATTCCTGGAACCTAGATGTGGCTGGCAAAGAGCTATGACCCTACCTAATTCAAAGTAGGGTAAACAACCAAATACAAAAAAAAAAAAAAAAAGTCAAGGACCAGATGGTTTCACTGGTGAATTCTACCAAACATTTAAAGAATAATTAATGACAATCCTTCTCAAACTCTTCCAAAATGTAGAAGAGGAGGAAATACTTCCAAACTCATTTTATAAGGCCAGCATTGCCCTGATACAGAAGTATGATAAGGACAGTACAAGAAAACTATAGATCAATATCCCTAATAAATAGGGATGAAGAAATTCTCAACAAAATATGTGCAAAACAAATTCACCAACACATTAAAAGGATCACACATAATGATCAAGTGGGATTTATCCCTGGGATGCGAAGATTGTTCAACACACATAAATCAATACATGTGATACACCCTCACATTAATTGAATGAAGATACAATTTTGTGATCATCTCAATAGGTGAGGAAACAGCATTTGACAAAATACAAGATCTTTTCATGATAAAAATGCTCAACAAATTGGGTATAGAATAACATAGTTCAACAAATAAAGGTTTTATGTAATAAGCCTACAGCTACCAAAATACTCAACAGTGAAAGATGGCAAACTTTTCCTTTATGATGAGAAACAACACAAGAGTGCCCACTTTTACCACTCCTATTCAACATAGTACTGAAGTCCTAGCTAGAGCAATCATTCAAAATAAAGATATAAAAGGATCCAAATTGGAAATAAAGAAGCATAATTGTTTTTGTTAACAGTTGATATGACCTTATATATAGAAATTCCTGAAAAATTCACCAGAAAACTGTTAGAATGGATCAGAGAATTCAATAAAATTCTTGGATAAAAAAATCAACATACAGAAATCAGTTATGTTTTTACACACTAACAACAGAATATCTGAAAAAGAAATATATAAAGGGATCTTATTCATAATAGTATCCCAAACAACCAAATACTTAGGAATAATTTAACTAAGAAAGTGAAAGACCCACACACTGAAAGCTATGAGAATTTAATGAAAGAAATTAAAGAAGACACAGATATGTTGAAATGTATCTTATGTTCATGGATCATAAAAATCGATATTGTTAACATGTTCATACTATCTGAAACCATCTATAGATTAATATAATTCCATGTCAAAATTCCAATTATATTTTGCACAGAATAGAAAAAACAGTCCTGAAATGTGTATAGAATCATAAAAGATCCCAAATAGCCAGAGCAATCTTGAGGAAGAAGAACAAAGTTGGAAGCTTTGCACTTCCTGATTTCAAACTTTTCTACAAGATTATACTAATCAAAACAGCAAAGTATTAGCATAAAAACAGACACATATATCAATGGAACAGAACTAGGAGCCCAGAAATTAGCACTCACATCTATGATCAACAAGTATTGACAAGGGAACCAAGAATATTCAATGGGGAAAGGATAGTCCCTTTAATAAATACTGTTGGGAAAACTGGATAACCACGTTCAGAGAATGAAATTGGACCCCTCCTATACCATTCACAAAAATTAACTCACAATGGACTTAAGATGAAAACATAAGAACTGAAACCATAAAACTCCTAAGGGGAAAAAAAAACATAGGAAAAAAATCTTCTTGACATTGGTCTTGGCAACAACTTTTTGGCTATGACCACAAAGCACATGCAACAAAACCAAAAATAAAAAATAAAAAATGGAACTACAGCAAATTAAAAACCATTTGCAGAGCAAAAGAAAAAAAAATCAACACAATGAAAAATCAACTTATAGAATGGGAGAAGATATTTGTAAATCTTATATCCAATAAGAGGTTAATATCCAAAATATATGAATAACTCATGTAACTCAATAGCAAAAAAGAAAATATCCAATTTAAAAATGAGCAGAGGAACCGAATAGACCTTTTTTGAAAGAAGACATAAAAGTGGCTAACAGATACATTAAAAGGTGCTCAACAGCACTAATCATCAGGGAAATGCAAATCAAACCACAAAGCGATATGACCTCATACCCATTAGAATGACCATAATAAAAAAGACAAAGATAAGGAGTATTGAAAAGTATGTGGAGAGAAGGAAACCCTTGTGCTCTACTAATGGGAATGTAACTTGGCACTGCCACAATGGAAAACACTATGGAAGCACCTCAACAATTTAAAAATAAAGCTACCATAAGATCCAGTAATCCTACTTCTTGATATATACCCATAGGTAATGAAAATAGCATCTCAAAAAGATTATCTGTGCACCCATGTTCACTGCAGCACTATTCACAGTAGCCAAGAAATGGAACCAACCTAAATGTCCATCAACAGATGACTGAATAAATATACACGTACAATGGAATTTTATTCAGCCATGAGAAAGAAGGAAAACCACAGGATCCTCTAATTTAAGGTTCTTCCAGTTCAGAATGAGAAGATGGCTGGAATAATCAGAGTAGACACTTAGAGAAAGAGGCCACAATGGCCCTATCAACCTACTGTTATTCTTGACTTTGTGACCACCAATTACAACAATTAACACTTGCATTTGTTGTAGCACTTACTAGGTACCAGGTACTTTCTAAATATTTTTCATTAACCCATTTAATCCTTTTATTGACCCTATGGATCTCATTGTATAGAGGAGAAAACTGAGGCCAGAGAATTAACTCACCCAAGATCACAGCTAGCAAAATGCAGAAATGGTTCTCAAATCCAGGCATTCTGACTTTGGAGTCTGTATGTTCAACCATCACAATATGTTACTGAATATAAAGAAACCATACATGAATTTCAACTCATGGGCTGGGGGGAGAGGGGGTACCAAAGGCCAAATATCAATAAAACACATTAGAGTTTCCTTGTGTATCTACCCTTGAGGGCTCCTAGAAAGATGGCTACAATCATGACAAAACATGTCAGCCAGACAAAGAGCTCTCAATCCATAAGACCAATTTTGTTCCCAGGATGCCCCTGCATTTCAAGGACTGAGTGTTTGGGGTGTCTAAAAGAGGCAAGCCCTATTGTCCTAAGTGGCGATCCCGAAGTCCTGAAGGGCTACTAAGTTCCCTGTAGTCCCATTCCACAACATCTCTTGGCTCAGCACCCTGCTAATGAATCACATTTATATTAATGCTGGATTCCACTTTGTTTGCCATCATTTCATTCTCATCTTTAAATAGATAATCAACACTAACTCTGTACAATTTCTACTCTATACCACTGGGTTGATAAAGCTATCCTCCAAAAGTCAAACTTGCTTAGTGTTCCAGGGTTGGAGGAATCTAATATTTGAGAAGCAAACATGGGCACAAGATGAGTTGGTTTTAGAAGCCAGGTTTAACTAAGAGTTATAGGATGTCCCACACCCCATCCTCCTGTAGGTTACAAGCACAGATTTCCGAGACAAAGAATGAAGTAACATGGCCTTAAAAACCACATGATCACTAGAAGTAAACCACACTGTCCCTTGGCATACACAAAAAGGAATAAAATCACCCACCAAGGAAAACCATTTGCAGTGAAAATAAGGTGTCCATGTGGAAACAAATCAATTACTGGAGAGTATACACCCAGACAATTTCTAAACAATGCCCAGCCATGATTAATTTCAGTTTGAAGAATTCAACAAAGTAATATTGTCCATCCAGAACCTCCAGTCCTGCTGAGATTCTGGGACGCTGCCAGTGGGTCAGCTACTGTTCACAAACCCTGGCAACCTGAGTGTGGAACTCCGCCCTTTTACATCACCAGACAAGCTACCAGGATTTCATCTTTCCAGTCTCTATAGCCTCTCTCCTTCTTTTGCAGAAATAGAGAATGGTAAAGGGGAGCAGAACTTGCCTCCCCAAACTATGTCTCTTTGGCATAAGGATTATTTTAGGCTGATTATTTTTTAAGAAAGAATAGGCACAGGAGAAGTTCTGTAAACCAAGTTGAAGTTACCCTTTTATAACAGGCATTTACATGAATAAGAAAAATCTCCATTTGTAAGGGTGTCTCCCTCTCTGTACCAGAAAGAGAAGGATGACTAAATTTCTAGAACCTATGATCGGTGGAGAAGGCAAGGACTCAAATCTGCATAACATCCATATCTCATTTACTGCACTTTGCCTGATAACCTCCCACAAGTGGCTTCCCCACCCCCTACATCTTCTTTTGTCTTTAGCTGGAGATGGTATTTAAGGTGGTGGCCAGGGCCATTTCAGGGAGTTACCGGGTATGTCCCATGTATACAGGGGGTGTACATGTTACTGAACCTCTGTTTGTTTTTCTCTTGCTAATCTGCTTTTTATTGCAGGGGGGTGTCTCAACCAAAAACCTAAAAGGGTGGAGGGAAAATTATGAAGTTCTTTTTGAAAGATCAGAACTGCTAATCAGCGCATCGTGACATCAGGAGAGCAAATGTCAAGAATGTGTCAGAGTTTCTGTGGACACCATGTTTAACTTGACAAGGATGAGTGGTGGCCACAGTCAGTATTATCTCAGCTGTCACCTGAAGTAGGTAGTCAATGCATGGTTTGCCTCCTATAACTAGAGAGAGAAGAAAGACCCTTCCTCTAACCCACTTCTGAACACCCTGAGGAACCCACAGAAGGGCTTTACGGAATCACCCTCCCCACTACTACGTTAACCCAAAAAAGGCTACCCAAGGAAAGATATGATATTTAACATTGGGCCTACAACAGCATGGTGTTTTATACAGAATTCTTGAATTTAGGGTTTCAGGAAACAGATTTTTATTGATTGCATAAGGACCTTTTGAATATATCAAGTCTTATCCCCAAACAAAAGCAAAAATAATTTCTCTAGCATCCTGGATGGATGGTTACCTAGTTAAAAACACCTCCAACAGTGGGGCTGTGCATTACCATAGGAGTCCGTTATTTCAGAATTAGCTGAGAAAATATCCCTGTAGGCTTTCTGCTCATAAAATACTGCAGAAAAGTTGGCTTTTTTCCCTAACTATCTGTGTTAGAAACTTTATCACTACTGTAGAATCCCTTTTATGAAGCTTGATCAGGATGGGTAATTGATCAATTCATTGAAAAGGTTAGACAGCAGGAAAATAATATTTTTTTAACTGGAAGGGACTTCTGAAATACTTAAGGCAAGATTTCTAATTTTATTGATGAAGTAAAACTAGGTTTGAAGGGAATGTCGTTCTTTGGAGGCTGGTGGAGAGCATGAATGCAGAAGGAACACTATTGCTTGCTGTCCACCATGAAAGAAGTTTCCAGATATATTATTGGAAGGTCACAACAAACTTTTAAATAATTTAATTATGTAAATTAATAATTATGATAACCTTAATCAGGAAATAATCCTACAAGTTTCTTAGGGGGGAGCTGGTGGGAGACTGAGACCTCTTTTGCATATTAAAAGTTCATAGTACTTGATAGGCACTCAAATTATGTTTGTTTGATAAATGATGAATGAAACAATAAAAATAGAAAGCATTTTTATGAGCATGCCTATATATTTAAAGGTATATTCTTTTTCAACTCTTTGGTAAAAATTGAATCCATTTTTTGTCTATTTGGGATATGTATCTTCCCTTTCCCAGAATCAAACATAAATATTTCTAGAAGATACTGTCCTCACTTTGTCAATGGTCTCCTCTGTAAGTGGTGAGTGAAACAGTGGTTGCTACAGAAATAAAGTATTAGAAGTGGGATGGGAAAAGATTGAAAAAGACTATATTAAGGATTCTAAGGTTGGTAAGAGAAAATAAATTATGGAGAGAGAAAGGAAGGAAGTGGCAGGAAGTGAAAACAGACCCTCTGCCTCACTAGGGTTTTATATATATACATAGACCTGTATGTGTAGGTATACACATGCACACACATTTGTGCGACAGAATTTAGGTAAGAAAGGGCAGCTAAAGATAATAAGGTTGTAAGAGGGTAGTTTTTAATGAAGCAGTTTAAGGGGATGTAATGTTCCTAACCAATGAATTCACAAACAGTTGTGGATCATTTACTAAGTGTTAGACACTTGTCTAAGTACTGGAGACCCAGCAGTGAACCAAAGTTTCTGCCCTCACTGGGCTCCTATCCTGCAGAGTTTTGCTTGTATTATTTTTTTACACTTTTTCCATGTTGTTTTATAGCTGGTTAATTAAATACTAGCTATATGAATTTTCAAAATAGACAGTAGTGAGCAAATACACTTGTTAGCACATAAACTAAAAAGCAGTGGTAGACCTAAAATAGTTCTCAATGAACAGAGCTGGAACAATTTGAGCAACATAATAAATAACATAGCATTAGATTATAATCCAAAGTATAAAATAAATATGTGATTCCATCTGATATAAACTATTGAATGAATAAATGTGAAACAATGAAACATTCTTACAAAATAATTATAATTCCAATTGTCAGGAAAGCAGAGAGCTTAGATTCCCTCCATGTCTCTTGAGACTACGCTACACTTAGTTTTTATTCCCCCCCAAGAATAGCACAAAGAAAAGAAAGACAATGACTATATAATGAAGAAACCTGAAAAACACTGCATTAACCAATTGATGGATGTTAACATCACCAGTAATGTCATGTGGATACCAAGTATGCCTGATACAATGTAATAAGAAGGGCACCTCACTCATGTGGGATTCTATCCCAAACTTACATCCCCAGTCTAACTGAGAAAAACATCAGACAAACCCAGCTGAGGAAAATTCTACACTATATCTGGCCAATAATCATCAAGACTGTCAAAGTCATTAAAAACAGGAAAAGACTATCATAGACCAGAAGGTGTGTGGAAATATGACAGCTAAATACAACAGGGTACCCAGGATTGGATAGTGGGAAAAAGCATATTAACGGAAAAACTGGAAAAATCAAAATTAAGCCTGGGCTTTAGGTAATAGTAATGAACCAATATCAATTTCTTAGTTTTGTCAAATGTACCATGGAAACATAAGGTGTTGACAATGGAGAAACTAGGTGAAGAAACATGGGAACTTTATATTATCTTTGCGACTTCTCTCTAAATCTAAAAGTATTATAAAATCAAAAACTATTTTTTAAATAATTATGGCATAAATATTAAAAAACAAAACAAACACAAGGTAGGGTGTGGCGGTGCTGTTCATAGGAATGTATAACTTAGAAAGTAAAAGCCTGAAAATGAATTACATGCAAGCACAAGAATTTTATGTGGATCTGGGTAAATTTCACCCAGGGAACTCTTCTCCAGCCTGGTAAATTCTGAAAACTCCTTCACATACTGGGCTGATTATCTGTGTCAGCAACAATGATTATAATGAATACAGACAAGTTTATGGCTATAAAAGCAAAAGTGAGATGAAGGAGAAATGTGGATTTTGTCTTTGAAATAGGTGACAAAAGGTGCTACCACGTGAGAACTTATTTCCCAGACCTTAAGTATCACATGCTAGAAATACATACTTGGTGGAGAAAAATATCCTAAAATAAAAAACATGTGTGAGTAAAGATGTATGAAAGGATAATTTATATCTCCAGGGACTTGGGGAATTAAAAAAAAAATAGTCAAAGAAGGTTGCATTTCTTTCATTTAACAAAAGTTGGTGTGAGAATCCCTGGGCTGTATATATTATATTTATTTCTATATTCCTGAGGCCCAAAACATGGACAGAATGAACGAATGAATGAATGAATGAATGAATGAATATGAAAGATGAAATGTTTGGAATTGTAGGAAATACCACAATATTAATTCTAGTGAAGGAGATGCTCATGAATGGTTCTGATAATAAAAGATAATATAAGTAGTAAGAGGTTTTAATAAAGAATGATAGGAATTCGGAGGATTGAGGTTTGAATTCAAGATTAGATATAGAATCCACTGCTTGTGCTGAGTTTTAAAGTATTGGTAGGACTTGACCATGTGGTCTGTTAAGGTTCATTTATTGTCCTGTTGCATTTGGTGTGGAAAAGTGCTTTCTTACAGCAAGAACATAAGAATTTGACTCTTAGATGCACACCTAAACCCCATACACTTAACTCTATAGCGTCAGTAACTTCATCAGCAGCATAGAAGATGAGAATACTTACCTCTCTCACTGCTTTGCTGGGAATATCAAATTAAACGATGTTTGTAAAAACGTCTAGCAAAGCAGAATGGCAGGCAACTGAACCCAGATAGAGGAAAACGATTAACAACTAGGTGGGCAATCATTTATTTGATCTACCTACTCCACAAGGTAATACTGGAATTTTAACAATGCCTAGTGAGACCACACCATCTGTAATTGTGGGATTTTAGATGAGGAAGAGTAGGTAGAAACTCCCCCCAGATCATTGACAAGCAGTGTTCAGGTGACCTGCCTGAATGCAAGAAGCCATTTTTATATATTGTTAAGATTTAGGTTGGTAGCTACCAAGACCCTAACATATTGGTTTCCAAAAGCTTAAATTCCATTCTCTCCACATAGGCTGATGGATATTACACATTGGTTTTATCCGTGGACTAGATGGTTTCCCATAGCAGTTCCCTAAGTTGATATAGTAACATATCTCCATTTTTGAATTAGAAAAGTCAGATCGGGAGCTAAGTAACATCTCCTCATTTTCTCAAATGCAAATGGAAAAGCTGGAGTCTGGAAGGGTAACGGGAAATCGGGAGGAGGTGTAATATCTGGAAGGCAGCTGGTCATTTGAGACATCTTTTTGCAGTTCCATTATTAGTCAGTTGGGCTTCATTTTTCTCTCACATACTCCAGAAATCCTGCAAACTTGAAAAAATCAGAAAAAAAAAAAGCAGGGATTACTGTGGCTAAAACTTTGAAGTCCATTTTAAATGTCTCAACCCTAGGCGTTCAGTGGCCTCATGTCTTGGGCTTTTAGTTAGAAGAATGTCACAAAAGCTGGGAAATACATAGCCATATTAGCTTTTAAAAAGTGTTTTTGCTTCCATTACATTATTTAATGCTCACAGTAGGAATGTGTGGGTCAATTTCATCATTTCTGTTTTCCAGATGAAAATGTCAAGCTGAAAGGGGTTACGTGACTTGTACAATGTAACAAGGCCAGTCAGTATGTCTTTTCAGTCTGTGTCTAGAAATTTTTTCGACTATGCGCTGCTGTTAATACCTCAGTGCAAATTAATTTTAATTAGCAATTCCTTCCCAGTCCTACTGGCTTTTAAAAGAACATAGCAAGGAAAAAGGACTCATTCATTAATGCTGGAGTTTAAGATATTATAGGCTTTAAGTAAGTAGCTATTTAGAGGAAGCAAAGGACATTCTGGGTGTTCCACAAATCACATAAAACTTAGGTGAAGCATACCTACTTGCATGTAAGATTTATTTTGATGCTATCATTCAGCTATGACTCTGCCTTATTAGCAATATTATACATATTTAAATTCCTAAATAATTTAAGATTCTCTTCTTGCTCCAGTAATTGTGAGCCAGAATAGCAGTCATGTCATCACCATTATTGGCAGAAAAAAGAACAATTATATAAAGCACCAGAAGGTGTGATCTGAAAGCCTAGAAAGCTCTAATAATTCTATAATAGTTCTACCACTATATCTGACATCCCAAAAGTCATCAACAGATAATTCCTCATCTCAGTAAATCAAATTTCATTATGCAGAACTTCAAGAAGCTTTACTGTGAAAGGAAGAAAACCTAGTGACCAGAATTGAAGAGCTTGGAATGCTTTGCTTTTGTTTTTTTCCCAGCTTGATTGAGATATAATTAACATAGAATGATTTGAAGAATGATGCTGTTGGAAAGGAAATTATTAATAGAGATGTTAAACATTATGAGGTTTGAATTTCTCTGTCATGGATGGAAAAAGTGCAGTAAAGTGCAGCCATATACTGTGGGTTTTTAATGATTACCCAACATAGTTTTAGGAGAAAATAAATAGGCAAAGAAATATGGAAGAAGAAGGAGAAGGAGGAGACTTTGACAGATGAGATTAACCAAAAAAAGGAAAACGACGTGGAAATGGTAAAAGAACATTGCATCATGAGAACTTGAATCCAGGCCTGTCTCTGCCACTCACCAGCCTTGTGATCTTCAGAAGTCATTTACTCTCCCTATGTCTCAGTTTCCTCATCTAGAAATTATTTACTACATTAGACTTGAAATCTTTAGCTTTCCTCCATGATATAAAACAGTCCTTGCTAAAGTGGTAGAATTACAGACAGGCACTCACTCATCTGGCTTAACATTTATTCTGAGCTTCATGCTCTGGAATGAAAGGTAATTATAGTCTCTGAGTCCCCCCCCCCCCCACACCCCCCATGCCCCAGGGGCTTACACCGTCCAGGGTAGACACAAAGTCACTCACAAGACAAAGAGCGGAGGGTAGTGGTTAGGGACACAGGTTCCAGACGCAAGCTGCCTGAGTGTGATCCGCACTCTCCATTCATTAGCTTGGACAGTCACTTAGCTTCTCGCTGCCTCAATTTCCTCAGCTCTAAACTCCCAGGGACTTGGTTTCCTCAGCTGTAAACTGGATATGATACTACCTAGCACCTAACTCATAAGTATTCATATTAACATATGGACTGCTTTTAGAAAAATGTCTCACATATTACATGTGCTGTATAAATGTTTAGGAAATACTAAAATAAGGACCATAAAATGTTATAACTAGTATGACAGAGGTATAAAAACAACGGTTCTTAACCGAGGGAATTTTGCTCACCAGGGGATAGACATCTGGTGGTACTTGAAGCCATTTTTGGTTGTCACTACTGGGAGGATGTCACTACTGGGAGGATGTCACTACTGGGAGGATGTCACAGGCATCGAATGGGTAGAGATTAAGGACGCTGATTAACATCCCACAATGAATAGGACTGACACACACAACACAGAATTATCCAACCCCAACTGTCAATAATGCCAAGATTAAGAAATGCTGGCATGTCCAGAATAGCAGAGTCACACCAACGACCAAGGAATCCGTTTTTTTGGGGGGTTGGCAGGAAGCAGGAAGACATTGGAAAGAAAGGTGAAGGTAAATGGGTATTTCAGGAAGATACAAGGCCACGTCAGGCCTAGAAGACGTGGCCAAAGGCACTGAGATGCATGCCAGGTGTGGCTGAGGTCCTAGGAATCTAAAGTCGGTTCAATTACTTCCTATGGTCTGAAGGGCACAGGTTGAACTTCACCATTCATACTTTACATTATTAGTTCATTTGATCCTCGTTACAACAGTATAAGATAAATATCATTGTCTCCATTTACAGAGAAGAAAACAAAGCATAGAAGATTTTCAAAACTTGTCAAAGATGGCTCAGCTAGTAATTTTAGTACAGTTTGTGGTTAAATGTATAGTGCAAGTGGTGTTATTCGTAGATCACAGAATACAAAAAGAAGTGGCCTATGGTTTACAAAACACACACACACTCACACACACACACAAGACTTTTAACGGAGAAAGGGGAAAGCAGTGTTTAATGTTATACGCATGAAGCCTTTTGTAAGCAAAAGGGAATAAACGGTATGAAAAATGCTTGGTATTTATGAAGTCTGTGGCAGAGCAAGAAATGGGACCCTGTGCTCCTTGATGCCCACGTAAGGAGGAAAACATTAAGTATAGAGATACTGTGATCTGATAAAATGAAATCAACTGATTTACTCAAGAGGTGACAAATATTCTCCAGGAACTCTTTCTAAGAAAAGGAGGTAATCGTAAGGGAGGTTGCTATTCAAGGTAAGACAAAGGGCTGTTAAGCAGACACACTGGGCTGCATGTTTAGCTGTAGACTCAGGCTATTCTTTCTCTAAATAATTAAACAGCCCTTTGAAGATGCTGCGAGAGGTTCCCAACTTCTATTAACTTTCACCTTAAAATGTGGGTGATGGTGTACAGGATTTAATCAATAGACCAACAATAAGATATTTTCTTAGCTGTCCTCATCATACTATGTTGGTTTAGCTCAGCTGGAAAGCCTGAAGCAATGATTAGGTCTGTTGCTAAGGATTAAGCCACTGATTTATGGGCGGAAAGAATGTCACCTCCTTGTCCGTGAAGGGCTGTTCCTCTCAGCTGGACAGCCAAGGGCTCAATTCCTCTTCCCTTCCAAACCAAGAAAAATGTTTTAATTATGACTTAAACAACTGTTCTGGACAAATCCAGAAATAGTTTGCCATAGGAATTCTTTTCTGAAAGAGTAATGGCAAGAGTTTACCATAAATATATGTTTAACGTGTGTTCTGCTTGCATCTGGGTTCTCACAGCCTTGAGGGAAACGACAGATAGCATAAAATTACTGGTGATATTTTTCCGTAGTGAAATTTTAATTCATCCAACCAAAATGTATTGAACACCAAAGTTGAGTTGGTGTCCTTTCTAACTAGTGTTTTTCTTTTCTTAACATCACATGGACCCATTATTGACCTATGACTTAGATCAACAGCAAAACAGTAAACTACTATGTAACATGTGTTGTGCAAACATAGCATACTACATGCATGCATTCATTCAACATTTACCAAACACCTACTATGTCCTAGAATTTGCACTGAAATCACACAGTAGGCAGATATAGTTCTCTGAATGTACTGACATTGAATTTTTCTCCCCACACCTGTGAGTTTACTTTTCAGTTGGCAAATTGATTTTTCAGCTGTTTTTCTATGGGGTAATGGTTCTCAAATATCTTCACTCAATACAAAGCAGTTATAAGCCAGAGGGAGGACTTGTAATACCATAAGGTAAACCCTTGGCCCTAAAGCCACTAGACATCGGAGCAATTCACATCTGCTCAGATATTTTAGTTACCAACTCCATAGCACGCATTCAAGTGAAAAGTCTGACAAACGTGCCCTCTTTTCTCCCAGCAGTCAAACCCCTCAGCACTGTGGTTTGGTTGAAAAATAAAACCATAATGCACTTCCAAATATCGACTGTTTTTTATCAGCAGGTCTGTAAGGGTATCCTCCACCCTCCACCACACTCACACACACGTACCTGGTTTCTTTTTTCTTTCTCTTTCCTCCCCTAAACAAACTTGTCATCCATGAACATTTTAATAGAACTGAATCAAAGGCAAGCCTAACGCTGTTACCTTCTGCAAACCGCACGCACCCCACTGTGCCGTTTTCACGGAGGGGTTCAGAGATTGAGAGAGTAGGGAGCAGCAGGCCCTGACGGGGCTGCAGCTCAGGGGATCCAAGCATGAAAAAGGCCCTGGAAAGTGACCTGTTCCCACCGAAGAGGTCACTGTTTCCACACTTGAAAGGAGTGTCCAGACAAGTTTGAGTTAAGTCAATTGGACACATTTCAAACTCCTGGAAAACCAGGTGCTTCAAAAGCCAGCTTTTGAAATTCAAAGGTCCTGACAGGGCAGTGGGGAAAGGGAGAAGTCGCTTTTCCTGACTCTAAATTCAGTGTAGCTGGTTGTGGAGACAATGCATTCAGCAATCAAAAGATACATGTTTGTTTTTAGTGGAAGAGAAGAGAGGTTTAAAACAGGGTCTCTCTTTTCTTTCTACCTCTAAGTTTTGGCGATGAGGCTGCCTTTTCCTGCCCTTCTAGAGAGGCAGACAGTCTCAGACTCAGCAGGCCCAGACACACTGACTTAGACTGGAAAGGTTTCCACAGATAAATAATTCTTGGCTGATGTCTTAGGTTAAATCCCAGCTCCTCCCTACGCCTGCCACAGCAGCTGCAAAATATCGGCCCTTCATGACTAAGGTCCAGACCATGAGAAAGTGGCAGAATCACCACCAACTGATCACCGGGGTGATTTGTTCTCAGCGACACTTTAACCCCTCAAAGAATAGAGCTGGAATTTGCAACTCAGTGTATCTCCAGAGCAGACAGGCTGGTCTTCACATTACTTTTAAAAGCCAATCAATATGGAACCAAGACTTTGTACATCGTAAGTCCTCTTATTAGGCATTACATCAAGAAAAGGACAGATCACAGATCACAGCTTACTCTTCGGGAGCATGGTCAGGAGTGAAAATTCTTTGCTGTGCATTTTAATTCAAAATACATTACGTATGCTGTGGAAACTGGACTCTCTTGTTTTGAGTACCTTAGAGAGAAAAGTCACAAAGCATGAATTGAAGGGATAACTTGTTTTGAAAGGGGGATCAGAGAAATCCTGAAAAAAAAGAGCAAAAAGAGAGAGAGAGGGTATATTTACAATTATTACCGCTTATAGAAAGAGATATTAAGTAGATTATGGGCATTAAGAATAAAGTTAATGTGGATATAAAAATCATCAAAGCTACTTATCTTTCTTCTATTCAGTGAATACTACTTTAATTTTGTTATTAAAATAGATAATAATAATAAAGTTCCAGTTATAGAGTTCCTACTATGTGCTAGAAACTGCATCTACAAGAAAAGTATCACAATCACTGTTTTAAAGACGATGAAGTTGAACTTCTGTCATAGTAACTCTCTCAAAAATGAAATCAGTCTTTATGCACAAGTCTGTCTGAACCTCACATATGTGTCAGTATAATAAAAACTAGATGCACCATTAGGTAGTTCAATGTCATTGAGCCTCTTTTTAACCCACGACCTACACACAGTAGCAAAAACTTGCTGCGATTTACTTTCTGTAGTTTATATAAAATGAAAACAATGGTCATATGAAGGTGCTTTTCAACGTACATCTCCCTTTTCTATTAGGTTGGTGCAAAAGTAATTGTGGTTTAAAAGGTTAAAAATAATTGCAAAAACCGCAATTACTTTTGCATCAACCTCATAGAAATACTAACATGGTTCCAAAGAGATTTCCTTTACTCCCCAGGCTCCAACCTCCATCCCTATCCTCACCGCTGTGCCACTTTTCCTGCCCTTCCAGATCTGACTGAGAATCATCGATACAGTCAGTGAAATCAGTCCTCATATTGTACTTACTCTCGTTGATTTATTTGGGCACTGTCAATATGCATCATACTAACGCCTAAAAAGATTTTGCTTTCTGAAATCTAATCAAACCAATTCCGAGTACAGCAAAAGGTGGATTCAAGACACATCTATGCTCATGTAGGATTTGAAAGAGAAGAAACAGTGTGAGCATGCATGCGAGAAAGGGAGTGCTGGGTTTGAGTGTCAATTGATCATTTATTGCCCGGGAAAAAAACCACAATTCTGAAGTTTGATTGGCTGGATTCAGATCCTGTCTCATCCATTTAGTAACTGTGACTTCTAGTATGTTACTTTACATCTCTGAGTCTCAGCTTTATACAGTATAAATCAGGGATGTTCATGACATCTGCCCAATGAGGATTTAATTAAAGGACGTAATTGACGGTAAGTCTTTAGAACAGTGCTTGGCATACAGTAAATGTTCAACTAGTGGTAATTATTATAGTTGTTGCTATTGTGGTTACTATTATTATTGTGGCAGATATTATCGATATCTAGTATCAGTCTCAAGTCCTTCATGAAAACAAAAAAAACATTAAAACAGTTATCTTTCAAAATAGATTATTATATTTAACTGATCATATTAGTTTCATGAAAATACAGTTTTACGAAAAAATGAAATAATTTACATAAATGATGGGACAAAATGGTAAACTAGATAGTCTGTATTCAACCCCAAAGGTTGTTCACTTCCCCTGGGTGACCAGCTGTATTGATAGCTCACTTGACACAAGTCACTGGGTGAATCAGGGCGTCATTTTGGAAGTGAAGCACTTCTTACTTTGAGATCCCAGCTCTGATAAAGTTTAGTTTTCTCATCCATATAATGAAACTAATAATAACTACCTTGGAATATGGTTACAATGATTAAATACATAATGTCACAAGTAATAAAAGCTAACACTGACCGGGCTCTCATTTTATGCCACACACTGGGCTTGGCACTTTTTATGTCTCAACAAATTTAATCTTCACAACTACTATATGGGGTACATGCTATTTGAATATCTATTTTTGCAATTGCTAAGTTGTTATTTAAACTGGTGTCTTCACCGTGCTTGGCATTGTTTTCACAGACAAAGCCTTTCAAAGACTGTCCTCTTCTAGGAGCCCTTTAGGTCACTGTTATCTTCCTGGGTTCCCCACAGCCTGTCTTGCCTGAAGGGCTTCAAGCTGAGTGTGGGAGAATTTACCAAAGAGA
This sequence comes from Rhinolophus sinicus, assembly GCF_036562045.2. Taxonomy (NCBI): domain Eukaryota; kingdom Metazoa; phylum Chordata; class Mammalia; order Chiroptera; family Rhinolophidae; genus Rhinolophus; species Rhinolophus sinicus. Next base: position 11,718,109 of record NC_133752.1, on the reverse strand, counting down.
AAAACCATTGAGTTTTACCTGGGTGACAGCAATTATGCAGAATGACAAAAGGAGCAGTTAAGTTACAAGTTAAGGACGATAATTCACTCTCCCCAGGGACTGTCACTCAGAAAGCTTTGAGAAAAAATAACAGCAAAACAATGGCAGGCTCTATTATTAACAGTCATGTCCCCATAATGCCCTGGCATTCTGAAACAATAACGCCAAAAATGCAGTCTGCTGTCCTTCCAATGCTCACCAATCACAGACGCTACATCTAAAGCTGTCACTCCTTGCAGACTCACCATAGAATGGTCCTCAGGTCACCCCTTTGCCATGGTGGTTCCAAGTAGTGGCTCTATAGAACCCTCCAAATAACTTACTTGCCATCAGAACTCACCAATAGTTTTTAAAATACATGAGCCAAGGAGTGGGAGAAACCTAGATATTCGAATATGGTTTTCCTCAACACAAATATGAGAGAGCGGGAGTTGGGCGGAATTTACACTTTGATGTAAGACGTTTGCCAAGACAAGTTGTGACTGTTATTAGTTTTGCACAATAGAGAAGAGCTTAAGGAAAAAAAAAATCACCAAGTAAATAAAAAACATTGTGAAGGCCCATATCTCCAAGAGTTAAAGCACTACTGCTTTCTAATCCACCAGTATTAATTGAATATCTTCATTTTACTTGCTATTTGCTGTACTTAAAGAGAGCGTTGTACAAGTTCGTAGTAAGTTGATGTCAAGGTGGTATATTTATTGCTTGAAATCTATAACAATAAATAGATTAAGGGAAACTAATTAATTTTGAGGGTTTATTATGTACTAATATATGCCAAACCATACACTAACACAGACTATCTAGTGTAAAGATTAATAAGATCATGGAGTTAGCTTCTCTAGGCTCAAATCTCTGTTCTTCCACTTCTTGCTATAAAACCTTTGGCAAATAAATAAATAAATAAATAAATAAATAAATAAATATCTTAAACTTGTATATGCCTCAGTTTCTGGAACTATAAAATAGGCATAATATTTGCCCCTAAATTATATGTTTGTTATTAAATGAGTTAATACAGGTCCAATGCTTCAAGCAGTGCCCAGTAAATGATAACCACTGGATAAACATTAGCTCTTACTATGATTTATTTAGCCATTCAACAGCTTATTTCATCATTTTTATTCCCATTTTATTGACTGTAAGACTGGTGCTTAGGGAAATTCCATAATCTGCTCAGATTCCTGGGGGAGATCCAGGACTGGAACTAGAGAAAGTCTGGATCCAAGTCACACAGGTTTGTCACTACTTAATTGAATTTCTCTAAGAGGAGTTGCTTTGGGGAGAGTCAGGACTGAGGTCAAATACCGCTCTGTATGGCTTACTAGGTATATAACCTTGGTCAAATCATCAAAATTCTGTTAAACTTAGCTTCTTCATCTGTAAAATGAAAATAATTTTAACAGCTAATTTACGGAAGAGCAGTAAGGATTTGAAGAAAAAAATTTTTTTATTTATTTTTTTTTTTTTGGCAAAAAACTAGCAGAAGCCTCGTTTCACACAAGCCTCATCTCATGCTTTTGTCATTCACAATGAAGGGAGTTTTATTTGCAGTTCACCTGGAAATAACGACATAACACTTGCTTTGCTTTTTGGATATAAGCATAAGAGAGATTAATAGGGGCAATTTTGCAAAATATTTTATTGTTCCAAATAGATTCTTCCCAAAAAAGTATTAGTATTAGTCAAAGGATTCATTAAACTTTGTAAAGTTTAAATTTAAAATCCTAGGAACATCTCTATGACCCCAAATTGTTAATCCTAGGGTCACTTTTGATAGAGTGAGCTGAAATTTCAAAGGTTAGAAGGACGGGAGAATTGGGCATGTGTCTCAGCCACAAGGAATCTAGGTAGCTGTACACTCAGAAGTCAGTGCTCTGAACAACCCATTTTTCTTAAACACACCCTTGGGTGAAGCACTGAGAATTAGAGTGCTGGCCAAGTAGGAGGGGTTCAGGTTGAGGCATGAAAGAGGCCTAGAGGAGACCGGTCACTGGTAAGGAACAGCATGAACAGAAATCACATCAAAAGAGATATGGTGCATGGTTTGCAGTTGAGACTTGGGTAGAGAAGGAAGTGGAAGAAGAGCACAGACACGGAAGACTCAGGGTTGGGTCAGGAAATGCTGCATTTGCATGTAGCTCATCCCCAGCAGGATGGGAAGAAGGGGTCTCCAAAGTGAGGGGCCTGCAAGCCTGGACTAGGCGCTGACCTCTGTGCTCCCAGAGTTTCTCTGTCCTTCTCGAGTGGCTCTAGCGTTCCCTACAGACTGTTCATCTTTCTAATCCTCCAGACGGACTAGAGGTCCGTGTATCAAAGGTCCAGATAGTCAGTTGTGTGTCATCCACGCCAAACATGGTACTGGAGCATAGTAAGTGCCAGTGAAAACTTTTTGACAAAGATATGAAGGTAAGAATGATGGAATTTATTATATATACTTTGGCTCTGCCAAGTTTAGGGAAACAATGATCCAGGCCTGATCTTATAGGCCGAAGCTTGGAGGAATCAGGGTATGGAGACCAATGTAAAGTGAAAAATCTCTAGGCTAGTAATTCTTAGCAGAATTGCCTGAGGCAGTTTATGAAAATACATATGATTCAATCTATTCAAACTAAACATTAGAATATATCATTTTGAGGGTATTCACTCATTCATGCATTTGCTTAATAAATATCTGCTACTACCTCCTATGAGTGAATGGCCTCACTAGGTGATGGATTCAGATGGAAAACAATACAGACACAAGTTCTTCTCCTAAGTTTCCCATAACCTAGAAGTGGCTCTGATATCAATCAAAGAAATTACATAAAAAACGACTTAATCAAAATGTGATCATTGCTGCTCAGAAAAATAGGGTATATTTCTGCCATAGACTATGCGCAGGGTGGTATTAAATACTTTTGGGGCAGCACCTCAAAATGATTCAAACATATCTTCCATTGAAAGCCATTGCCTTGGCTCTTTTTTATTTCTAGGATTTCTTTTTTTTCCTATATTACATCCACCTACTTGAAAACACTTTTAAATTTCTTCTCACAGTGGGTTGAAGGCTATCCAAGTCCTATGAATCAGTGACACCAGATAACCATTGAGCTGCGCTTAGATTTCAATACAATGGGGAAGCAGTTAAGTCAGTATAAACGTGTCACGTCCCTGGTCATTTAAACCTAAGCTTCCCAAACATTAATCTGTAGAACTCTTGATACCATGCTATCCCATTTCCAGGACAGGAACTGCAATTCACTTTTAACTATCCATATAAAAAGTAGCATGGCAAAGTCAAAAAAGACATTTTAACTTGTAGTTCCCCTTACTCTTAATGTTATGGCCCGTAATGAATTGCTGCCTATCTAAATGACTTTATTTCTCATATTTTTCCACCCCATTCTTTTATAACATCACAAGTATGATTAATATCCAAAGCTTCTGGTGATGTCAGTGAATACTCTGGATTCATTCAAACTTATGACAAAATTGGGGTTTTGCATACCTGAGAAAGGTAAAAAATTATCCTTATTTAAAAGAAATTGTGATTGATGGACTCAATGCAACCACAATTTTTGGAGAAATCAGTTGTCTTAATTACAGTGTATAAAATTCAGTCTCTTCTGAGAAATACAGCAGGGGTGGGGACATTTTCAGTTTGCTGTTACGGATGGGTTCCCAGTAAACATTTAAAGAATTTATGCATCCTGACTGGATGGAGCCACCCTCCCCAGGCTTATGTTTCTATGTGGGTGCTTCTTTTGACTCAGAGGTCACAGTCGGGGAGGGAGAATGGAAAAAGAAGCCCCAGTATTTGTCATTTGGGGGCCATTTTGAGCTAAAGGGATCAGAGATATGAAAATCCCTTCTCTAGTTGAGAAATATCTAGAATGCTCCATGAAGGCAAATGTTTCTATTGTTTACCACAGTCTCCCACTTTCCTTGTCATGCATTCCAGAGGTTTCTGCTACTGACACTGCTGACATCGCAAAGTTTGTTTTTGACATCCAACAGCTTCCATTTCACCTCTATATTTCTCTACACTGGAGCACTGCATTCTCGTGATAATGCTAAGCACCCTTGTTCCATTATTTTTGGCATTTTGTAGGGCATACTGTTTTTTAAAGACAAAGCTATTTGTTACTTCTATCATGTCATCTTTTTCTTTCAAGTAAAACACAAATTCTTTTCACCAGTGGCAAAATGAGCTCTTTCACAGATTTCTCTAGGTCTTTTATCTTCGTCTTCTTATAAACATAGAGATGAACAAAATGTCAAATTCTGAATCCGTATGTTATGGTCCAAAGGACACCAAATTGGATCTGAATCCTAGCTTTGCTTTCCAATGACCTTGAACATGTGACAATTGGGCAAGGAATTACATATGAAGAACTATCTGGTCGCTTATAGATTTATCTCTAAAATCTATAATTTTATGATTATTCTAAGAACATATGTAGCATAATTTCTAAGATATTCTCCAAAGAAATCAACAATTTCATAGATGTTTGTGTGTTAATATTTATTTCAAAATCAAGATAGTAATGTCACCCCCCTTTATTGACGCAATGGAATGAGTCAGCTCAGAATATGAAAGCTACATCCTTTGTCCAACTGTTAAGTAAGATTCCTGAGTAGCAGACCCCAC